>NC_133396.1:116851989-117476989 GCF_047511655.1 Castor canadensis
GATTTCTATATTCATTCTTATATAGACAGTATATCAGCCCTATTTGAATTCTTAGTTTCCCTACCCCTCTCTTGCATTACTTCCCCTTAAGATGACCGGTGTTTCATAATTTTTTTACATTTGTGCTAGGTCTAGCAGTATTTCATTTGACAGTATCATGAATACCCCTCTCATATGCCAAGATAATATCATCAGACTGGGTTGGGAGCCACTGTGCTTCAGCAGATTGAACAATGACAAAGTTATGATTCTATCAATTTCTTCTGATATGAAATAACTAGAAATTTTCTTCTCTGGTGAGCTCTCAAAAGACAGTATTGCTCTTCCTTTCATTTTAGACTGTGTCTCAAAATACAGGCACAAAGCCTGGTAAAATATTAAGTGAATGTATCTGCCTAGCAAGCTCAAGACCCTAAGGTCAACCTCTAGTACCACTCTCCTATATATATATATATATATATATATATATAGAGAGAGAGAGAGAGAGAGAGAGAGAGAGAGAGCAAATGTCAATCATCTAATATCATATAAATGGTCAATATGAAGTGAAATATTTTCTTTTCAAAAATTCCAACCAACTTCTTTGGAATAAAAGACTATAGATTCATTTCTATCATAGCCTACACAAGACCTTCTGCTGGATCTCCAGCATGGCAAAAGAGAGAGAGATAAAGAGGGGAGAGAGAGAGAGAGAGAGAGAGAGCGCTAATGGCTATGGAGATGGTATTTTAATGGAGTCGAGTGGTACATAATATAACTCTAAGAAAAACATAATGGGCTTGCACATAATTTTTTTTTGCAATTGATTGTTTTTAATAAGATTTGGGGATAGGGTGATAATAAGACCCAACCTAAGTATAAAAACATTTCGCCTCAGAGAAACTGTCAGTGGTTTGCAGACATGAAGAGAGGAGAATGGATGTCTGAGAGGTGGGTTAGAAGGTAATAGGATTTTTCTCCTCTGTGGAAAGTTAAGCTACAGATCGGAAAGCTTTTATGTGATGTCACCTTTTGAGTGACAACTGCCGATAGGAGTTGAACAATGGCAAGGTCAGTATGGATTTTTTTTATGGTCTCCCTACTGCCATTCCCTGTCATGAGACTTGTCATTTTCAAATCTCTTACATACGTTCAACTTTTTAACTGAATCTGTAGGTAGCAAAAACATTGCAGGAGTAATAATTATTTACTTTAAAATTTCTTCATTTCAATGTGTACCAGGTTGAAAAATGCTCTGAATACAGTTTAAAGCTTCTTGCCTTAAAAAATAGGTTAATAACCTACATATAATTTTTTCCAAAGACTTGGATAATTCAATCTTATAGTGTATTTTATGTTTCCTTTAATGAACAGAAAATTACTTTTGTTGAAAAGACTTTCATTTACTCTATTGTACATTTTTCATCTGATGTAGAGAAAAATCAATTATTTTAAGAGTTAAGTTCTTTGTCAGTTCATTTAAGTAAATCCTACTAAGTTAAATGACCATCACTATTTTTTCCTTATTTATCAAGTCCAAGAAAAGTGCTATAATGTACAGGAGTAGAATATAATTTGCTGCTGAGGAAATAGCATTGATTTTCCTGTCTGTTAAGGACTACTAGTTGGAAAACAAGAATAATATGTTAACTTCTGCTTGATGAAATTTACTTGATAAGAATTATTTTAGAAGCAGAAATATATTGCGATTCCCTATCCTATATAACCTGATTATGCCTGATGTACGAAATGCTCAAGTGGGAACAGAGAAAGGGTATTCAACTAGGAATAATTATAACCAAAATAAGAGCTTTTAGGTCACATTTGTACAAGGTTTTGCAATATATGAATGACTTTTACATAGGTTATATGATTTAATTATTAATACATGAATTTATTTTTTAGTTCAGCCCTAGGATGGCTAAAAGGAAAGACTGCTTTCATGCTGTAAATTAAATTATATAATACATACTATATTTTGGTTGCATTTAATCAATACACATAATTATCTATATCTGCTTCATTTCATAAAGTACTAACATTTGATTAGGTGTCCACAAAGTTGTTAAAATATATAAATTATCAAAATATAAAAACTAGCAAAGTACACAAATTTCTCAAGGGTAAAACTCAGGGATCTCTCAAAGAGTTCTCCTTATCCCCAGCTGGATTTAGAACTAATTGAGAGACAAAGTGTGAGGCAGAGGAGCTCTTAGGAGAATTTGGTTCACTTCTACAGAAAAAAATGGGATTCCTAACATCCTTACTCAGATCAAAGGACTGCAAGTCCCCTTAATAGGGACAGAGACTGCTGCAAAGGTAAGAACGCTAGAAGAGGGGCAGAGATGAAAGAGACAAGTGGAAGGAACTTGTCTGGCTTCTCCCAAACTCATAAACTAGAGGTGTTTTTAAGTGGTATGGGGACAAATTGTACTGTTAATAAACAACAGACAGACACACACACACACAAACACCCACACATATACACACACACACACACAGTTCTCCCTCAGCAGATGTGGGGATTGGTTTCAGGTTGTCTCTCAAAATCTGTGGATGCTCATGCCCATTTAGGTAAATCACGTACATAAAGTTCCATAGTATTTGCATATAGCCTTCCTACATTCTCCCATTTGCTTTAAACTATCTCTACATAAATTATAAAACGTAACACAAAGTAATTGTATAGAAATAGTTGTACTTTATTGTTTAGGGAAAAATGAAAAGAAAAAAGTCTACACATGTTCAGATAGAGCAAGTTTTTTGGATATTTTCTGGTGATGGCTGGTTGAATCCATGAATACAGAAACAACAGATTCAGAGATCCAATTGGATATAATGCTAAATGGCATGACATATCTTCAAAAACAATTTTGTTAGAATGAATATGGTAACTACTTGTAGAATACTTGATTAAGCATACCATTAAAAAGACATTCTATTAAGAATCTATCAGTTCAGATACCAATACTACCTACCTATCTTTTCTTGCACTGTGAAGTACCTCAAGGTAAGAGAACTTTAAAATTCTTTGAAAATGGGCATTCAAATATTCATAATAGAGCTAAAATCTACAACACCACCAATAAACTTATAATTTCAATTTTGTATTCTTTAAAATATAATATAAAACAGATAATAACAGTAGTTGTCAAATAATATAACCTATATATGTTGGGTGCATATTGCATTCAGGATTTATATTAGGTGTCATATATACATGATCTCATTAAACTCCACACATGACCTGCCTTGTCCAATAAATGCTGTAACTATTTTCAGCTGAGAAATATCTACATAAGGCTAGAGGCCTATCTCAAGTGGTAGAGCACTTGCCTAGCAAGTGTAAGGCCCTGGGCTCAATTCCTAGTACCACTGGGAAAAAAAAAAAAGAAATATCTACTTGACTTGAAAATTCAATTCAAAAATATTGAAATTAAGACTATTTTTAAGAACTGTGATGCTCCCTTGAGTTGAAAAGAGACAAAAATAAGCAATGTCCTGTATAATGCTGAATGAAACCAATATCAATTTTCCACAGGTTGGCTTTTAAAATCATTTTTGTCATGGATTCAAGTTTTCACCAGCTCCTTTTTCTAGCTGCCTTTACTATCTCAAAGATGGGTACAGTAAGCACTAGATCCCTCGTAGGGTATAAGGTATTTTAAAAGGCAGTAAAAGAAAGCAGTCTGAAGTGAATTACATATGAAGATGTGATCCTTTTCTCTGCTGTGTTTTGCTGGGTTGCGTCTTCTTCCTCCAGCTCTGTCTCTGTGCTTTCTTACACACTCCTTCCCCAGCTTGCTTTCTTCTTGGTAAGGGTCTTGTCCTTCATCCTTACCCACCCCAGTTAGTGTCATCTGCCTCATCTCTATGGTCACATCATGTCACTCAGTAGCTATAAAACACTTATTTTTGTTACAGCAAACACATAGACAAACAAAAAAGCTGGAAAATACTCAGTTTAAGCATCACGCTGGGAGAAACACATTTTTGGCAAAGTGTCCTTGGAAAGGACATCTGTTATCAAAATGAGATGAATGCTAGGGCTGGGGATGTAGCTGGGTAGTTGAGCCCTTGCCTGACCTGCACGAGGCCTTGGACTCAACCCCACCAACAGGAAAACAGACAAAATAGAAATAAATTCCTTTAGAAATACATATTTTAAAATTAAATACACATAGTAAATTAAGATCCTGACATTAAGATCCTTAAAGACACAGCATTTAGCTTTTATTAAAATGTCTTTCTAAAACAGGCTTTTGATGAAGCTTTCTTGGATCCATTTCCTATCCGTTCAGGTAGTCGTTGGATTTTATTTGGAAATGAAATTGGAAACTCGCACGATAATTGGAGACTGTGATCTCAGACCAGTCATGAGCTGGAATTAGCTTCTATCAAGTAAGTTTTGCCACTGTGTCTGTCCTCTGTTCTTGCTGAATCATAAAATGCTGAAAATGGAGCGACATTGGAGGTGGTTCAGAGATTGCTCTCCACCACTACACACACACGCACACACATACCACCCACCACACATACACAGAGACACTATTTACACCAGGCACAGATGAACAGGTGAAGGAAGCAGATACCAGTTTCTACAACTTACTGTTTGAGAGAGGATTGGGAGCCAGTCATTACAGAAGATTCTGCAGGGCACTAACAACTTTCTCACCAGGGTTGAATGTGCTGATTCTTCTATCTCTTTCCAGGATGTCCCATCTCCTCCTCTGCTACTGAAGCTTCCCAAAGTCATTCACTTAGAACAAGACGAATCTCAGTGTCCCAAAGAATGAAGACAGGTGAATTTCTTTTGACACAACTGAACGCAATCTCTATTTCAATCTTTCATTCTACCAGAACACAGAAACCCAATGTTAAGCCACTCAGAAATACTTCAGAAGCACTTTGTAACATGAAGACTTCATGGTGGGGATGAACATCAGACTCTGACTGGTCCTGCTCTCCCCTCCTCAGGCATTCCTCATTCTTGTGGTCTATGGGTGTTCCCTTCCTCTGTGTCTGCTCACCATAGTCCACTTCAGTGGTTGTTGCTAAGGTAACCAATGATCTCCATATTACTAAACACAAGAGACAGTTTCATTCTTATCTCACTAAAACATCCATGGCTTTTGATGTAGTTGACCATTTTCTCCTTAAACCACTTCTTTCCCTCAGCTTTCTCCTAGTTTCTTCTGCCCTTTGCTGCCTTTCCTAATCTTTCTCTTCCTTCTCCTTCTCTTCCTTTCCCTCCACCTCCCTTTCATCTGTCTCTTTTTTAGAGATACTTTTATTGCTCAGGTTCTCTTCTCTATTTTCTTGCTAGGTAATGTCTTTCATTCCCATTGCTTCAAATGTGTTTAATTCTGATGACTTCAAATTTGTATCTTCAGGTTGGAGAAACTGTTTTGACTTTATACCTGTGTATTTGATGACGAGCACTACTCCCATACGTAAATGTCTCAAAGACAGTTCCAAGAACAATGCAAAACTAAATTCATTGTCTCCACAAAATACATTCCTCTTCTAGTACTTCCACTCAGTTTAAAGTATGTTTTTGAAATTTATTTCACTCCTTCCCCCATACATCAAGTGCAA
This sequence comes from Castor canadensis, assembly GCF_047511655.1. Lineage (NCBI taxonomy): Eukaryota > Metazoa > Chordata > Mammalia > Rodentia > Castoridae > Castor > Castor canadensis. The sequence goes on from NC_133396.1 coordinate 116,857,567, forward strand.
TAATGTCCTTTCCCCAAATGTATCTTAAATCCACCCACATCTGTCAATCTCTACTATCATGACCTAGACTGCTGCACTGGCCTCCTATGTGGGACCTGCCCCTGCTCCTGCCTTCCTCTAATTCCTTCTCTACAGAGCAACGGCAGTGATCTCTTAAAATGACTCTAATCATACAACACTCTTCTAAAATTCTTCAGAAGACTTATTATTGCTCTTAGACTAAATTCTTTAGTATTTACCATAAACTAAAAGGACTTATTTGGTGTCATCCCTGACTGCATGTCCACCATCATCTTGTGTCACTGATCTCCCAATTATTGTGACCCAAACACACTTTCTCGATTGTTCTAACCAGGCCCTTTCACATCTCACAGTGGGTACTTTCCTTAGAGTTTTCATCTTTCCTCTCTCGTAATGGTCTGCATCATCCATCATCCTACACATCTAGACGCTTCAACCCAGAGTCATCCTTACCCTGGCCAAAATCTTCCTCAAGTCCTTAACTACACCCACATATTCTATATTTTCACAGTACTTACTTAATGTCTAGCTTATTCATTATTATGCATCCAGTACCTAGCACAAAGCCTGGCAAACAACAGGTAGTTAGTAAACAATTACTGGATAGAGACACTATAAACTATATTAGTTCTTCAAACTTGGTAGCTTAGAACAATAGAAATTCTGTCACCTTTTAGGAGGATGAAAGTTCAAAAACGGAGGTTTCAGCAGGACTGTGCTCCCTCTGAAGGACACAGCGAAGAATTCCCATGTCTCATCCAGCGTCTGGTGGACCCCATGCCTTTCTCAGCAGGTGATGTAGCTCTAATCTCTGCTTTCTTCTTCACATGGAGGTCCTAGTGTCTCTTGAAAATCACCCATCTTTGGATTTATGGCTTAGACTAAGTCTAGAATTACTTTATTTTGAGATCCTTAGCTAATTATATCCTGAAGTATTTGATTTCCCTCCCTCCCCTGCTAAAAAATGTTGCATTCTGAAGTTCTAGGTAAGCATGAATTCAGGGGGCAGGCTACTATGTATTTCACTATACACCCCATCTTCCAATAACTCTTGCTGTTCCTCTTTCCTTCCTCCTGCCCCTTCATCAGCAGGAGTTCATTAGAAAAGCTAGCTTCATCATTAACATTTATAGCAGGATCTTTCTCAGCTGCTCAATTACAGCTTAATTCCCAAGATCAAAATAACACCTTAGGGGGGAAAGTCCCCTGTGATTATTCTTACTGGTGAAACAGGGAATATCTTTAGAAAATAGTTGTATCTGGAGAATGCAAGAAATTATCCAGCTTTCCAAGACTCTGAGCATGAAAATGATATATGATACCCCAATTTCCCCTTGCCTTGCTTCCAAATAAGAAGTCAACTTGAACATAATATTGACCTCAATTGTATGCATACATATAAAAAGGAAGTGTGTAATTTCTGATATTCATAATCATGCAATCAATTGTGAATAATGAAGGAAATAAAAACTCTTACTTGGTCCAAAACTAACTTTAGCACAGTGAATGTGTCTTGGAAGAATGCTCTATGATTTGATACAGATCTTCTTACTCATAAAGAGACTAGAGCCACTCGGGGCACCAAGTTCATTATCCAGCTCTGTCTCCAATCTAACTACTGAGAAATATAAGGTAATTATTGTCATTTTTCTGGCATATTACATGCTCTTGTGCCCCTTGCATACCATTGTCAGTCATACTTAGCTATGAAAAGAAGTTACTGGCCAATTGGATAAATAGATGGTGAAACTCTTCCACTGCTTTATTTGGGTGGCAATGCAAATGAATATAAATGATTTGTAAAACTATTTCAGGATATATTTTAAAATATATATAATTAATTGTTCATGCCTTCCAAATTACTGAGCATGTGCCAAGCCTTGTTCTAGACAGAGGGTAGGCAGAGAGGTTGGTAAGGAATGATGTCTGACATTAAAAAGCTCAAGTTTCATAGGGGAGACAGACACGTAAATAAATAATTATGATACAGGGGAAAGGTTAGCTAATAGAACTCTATTCTTGGTTCAGAAATAGTACTCAAAAATCCCCCAAAATAACAAAGAAAGCAACATGTTTAATCTATTTGTGTACAAAACAGGGAGCACTTCCCAGAATAGGTGTCTGAATGGAGTTTTAAAGAATGAATGAGGATTTTTCCAGACAGGCATACTTGGTGGAGCTTTGAGGGCAGGAAGTAGGGAGAAAAGCAACAATCACCTGGTGTTCATAAGAGAATTAAATGTGCAGGAGGCAAGAGTAACAGGGGTTGCCCAAGGAACTATGAATTATTTGATAATGCAAGGACAAAAAATGAACTGGTGGCAAAAATCTAGAGCTGGAGAAATCTAGATATAAAGGCCTATGCTTCACACTAAGGAGCAGGGACTTAGGCAATTCTATGATTTGGATTGGTGTTTCTCAGAGGTCTGTGTTAAAGCTTGGTTCTCAGCCCATAGCACTGTTGGGAGGGGGTGGAATCTTTAGGAAGAGATTCTAGTGTGACAAAGTTAGATCACTGGGGACGTGCTCTTGATGGGCATTGAGGGACCCTGGTCTCTTCCTCTTCCTCTCTTTGACTTTCCAGCCATGAGGTTTTGCTCAGTCACCTGATGCTCCCAACATACTGTGTTGCCACAGGCCCAAAGAACAGGGTCAACAAACCATGGATGCTAACTTACAAAACTGAGAGCCAAAACAAACCTTTTCTGTTTATAAGTTGATTATCTTGGGAATTTGCTATGGTAACAGGAAGCTGACAAATAATAAAATTCAGTGGTGAATTATGAAAGAGATTTAAGCTGTAATGAGGTAATGGTAGTGTGGTTGGGAAGATATGATCATATCTCCACATGTACTCATTTATCTTATCCCTGTACTATTGAAATAATCTTAAGAAGGTAAATTCACATTTATTCATAATAATACATGATAGCCCAATAACACAAAAATAGTTTATTATATTCTTTTTTTTTTTTTTAATCCTAGCTATTTGGGAGACTGAGATTGGGAGGATCATGGCTCAAGGCCCAGCCCAGAAAAATTGTTCAAGAGACACCCCCCATCTCCAAAATGACCAGAGCAAATGGACTGGAGGTATGGCTCTAGTGGTAGAGCACCTGCTCTGGAAATATGAAGCCCTGAGTTCAAACCCTAGTCCTACCAAAATAAAAAAAAAAATCATTCAATGCTAGCATGAAACAATCATAGTGCAATCATAGCACTAGTGCAAGCACAGTACTTCCTGAGTACTTACTCAGGGTAAGTTGCCTACATAGGAGAAAAAAATGTGTAGTTAATATACTGTAGGAAATCACCTCCTTTCAAGGGAATTAATGTTTTGGAAACATTTAATTGGTCAATTTATTTTGTGGTGCTGGGGATCCAACCCAGGGCCTCATGTATGCTAGGCAAGTGTTCTACCACTAGGCCACATCCCCAGCCCCTGGAAACTTTTACTTTTAATCATTCTTTCTCAAGCTTTACTAATATGAATATCTAGGTTCTTCCTTGATCTTTCCATTTTGTATCTGCAAACATCATATAGTCTCACTGGTCATCACAGTGATTTTTTTTTTTTTGATATTTTATTTTATTTATTTTATTTTTTTTTCTTTTATTATTCATATGTGCATACAAGGCTTGGGTCATTTCTCCCCCCTGCCCCCACCCCCTCCCTTACCACCCACTCTGCCCCCTCCTTCTCCCCCACCTCAATACCCAGCAGAAACTATTTTGCCCTTATTTCTAATTTTGTTGTAGAGAGAGTATAAGCAATAATAATTCTTGCATATCAAATTAAAGAAATTTTATGTCGCATTTAAAGCATAATAAAACACTTTGTAACTACATGCAAAAAGGATATATTCTTATTCATGCCTTAATATCAATGGAATTTGATGGAGTACTTATAAACTGTGGGATTAGTCTTTTATTCAATTCTTTGACTTCTATTGACTTTCGGATGACCTGCAAATAAATATCATAGTGAACATAAAACAATTAATAAAAAAATCTGTTAGCCTGGCACTGTGGACCATGTCTAATACAAGCTACTCAGGAGGCAGAGATCAGGAGGATCACAGTTCGAAATAAGACTGGGCAAATAGTCCCACAAAACAGGACTGATGGAATGATTCAAGCAGTAGAGCACTTACCAAGCAACCATGAGGTCCTGAGTTCAAGCCCAAGTACCACCAAAAAGAAGCCCTAATTTTTTTTTAAAAGAAGCTATGAAATTCACCCTTTTTAAGAAAAAATTGTTACCACTTTTCTCTTGTTGATAGTGCCAAAGAGTGATCATTGTCCTCTAAGTGTTTGACAGAACTTATCATCCCATGGAAAATAGGGAGTATGAATCACGCTGTTCATTTCCTTTCATTTGTATACTGCTTTGGAATTTGTGAAGGACTTTGACATGCATTATTAAAACCATGTGTCTGGCGCATCTGTATTACTATATGAGCAAAATGCTTATTAAACAGATTTAGCTCTTGCCTGGGACATAAAAAGCATTTGGCTATTTGAGAATAGAACTTAATTTGTCTGAGTTCACCTTTAAACCAGCGTATAGTACTGAAGCAGCTCTCCAACCTTTCTCTCAGTATCTCTGCGTAAGGATAACCATACCTTCCATCTTTTTGTATGGCTTAGAGTTGATGCTCAGGATACCAGGAAGTCTCATGTCATAAAGGATTTGTTTTTTGAATAATAGTATAAATCAACTATAATGAGATCTCTGATAACTTACTTAAATATCTATAATTAACTCCTCATTCTCCCATTATGGGTTTATTGGCTACCTTCCAACGTCCAGTAATGTGTTTAAACCTGGGGTCTGGGGATTCTAAAGAAGTGTAAGAAGTTCTAAGAATTTACCAAAATCATTGAATATGCATTACAATGGGTGAATTTCATGGTATGTAAACTATATCTCAATAAAGTTATTGAAGAAGAAGGAGAGAGAGAAGAAAAGGGGAGAGAAGGGAAGGAAGGTGATTCAAATTAACTGTTGCAGTAGTAATTCCGAAGGGAAGAGGGAAGGATGTAATGGAGGCACTTTTTTTCCAAATTACAATCATTCATTGATAACTTTCCAATGTTTGCCTTATCATGTAATGGCTGCAGTTCTCTATTTTTGGTAATCTTTAAAATATAAAGCTTTATGTCAATTGCTCTCCTTAAACCAGCTCATTATTTTGCAAACTAAATAAGTTAATTCAAACTGGAAAAAGAAACTGAGGCATTAAGAGAAATTCTTGTCCCTCTAGGAGCTGACAAGGTAGTTAGGGGAGAAAACACATGTAAATACTCATCCAGGTAAAGCAAATCTTATAACAAATAAAATTTATAATTAAGTGCTATAGTTAATGAGCAGAAAACAAACAGAAACTGAGAGAAAAATAAGATTAATACAGGTTAAATTTGGAAGGAGTACAGTCATGGAATCCAGCACTGATTCTTGAACTGGACGTTGAAGAAAAGGGTAAGATTTAGAAATCTAATTTTCCCCAATATCTATCATTTATTGTGATCCATTTACATAATAAACACATTATGGCCAATTTACATGTAATTAACATGCTGTCTTATTTAAATGTAATAGTAATTATTAAAAGAGGTCCTTTACCTATATTTACATGTGAGCAAATTAGGACATACTCAAAGTCACACAAAATGTGAGTGGTCTGGCAAGATTTCAAATCCTTATCTGTTTGATGACAAAGGGGAAGAACATTCTGCATTGGAGAAAGTATGATCAGGGTCATGAAATCATGGATATGGCATATTCATATATCTGGCATATCCACATATATCTTAAAAAACAACTCACCATCTGAATCCACGGAATTATGATCTACTCTGGTATCTATTAAGAGAGAAGGAGTCTTGGTTCCCACAGGTGTATACTCCCAGCCACAAGGATTTAAGACTAGAATTTGGATTATTTTTTAATCCAAACTGTGGTTTGAGTATGGAGGTATAGCCAGAGAAAAAGTGAAAATCCCCACCCTGTACACACACACACACACACACACACACACACACACACACACACACTGGCATGCACACACATGTGCATTCATACACAACCACTTGAGGTGAAGTAAAACAGGTGCAGAGCATCTTCATTTGTTTCTTTGAAGTAAATTAATACTTTATGAATAATATAATATAAATAAATTTGTGCAATAAAAATATAAACTCAGTCACTTGTATTATGCCTTTGCTGCATTAATTGTAGTGTGGACAAATTGAATTCAAGTCTGCTTTAAGAGTCAAAGAACAGTAATCATAGTTTATACTCTCTCCCTTACTCTAGTCCCATAAGGACTTCCTCAAGTAATAATAACTAACATTTGTTGAACTCCTAGATTTTGTTTATTTTAGGTTATTTAATGTAATGATGAAAATAATTCTTTGCGATAGATTATTATCCTCTTTCTATAGGAAAATAAACTGATTTAATTTGTCTAAGATTAAATAGTAAATATCAAAGTAGTATTTAATCTGCAGAAGACTAACCATCTATAGAGAATGGTCTCTTAACCATTTCAGTGTCTCATCATAAAGTATCATTTTGATTGATGGTTTGAAATAGTTAATCACATTTAAGGAAATATTTTCATATTTCTAATACAGACTATTTTTAAATAATAAATTTATGGGGATTTTATTAAACTCCCCTTAACATTTATTGAGATATCTTTTTGTCATCCATTGAGCCATCCTTGCATTCCTACAAGAAACCTATTTGTTCATAACTTACTATTCTTTTAATATATAGATGGCATAATTTGCCTAAATCATTTACCAACAGACCAAATCACTACTGTTTGCTTTCTTTCTTTGTCCTATTAATATTGAGAAAAGAAATAGTAAAAATCTTTCAATGTAATGGAGATTTAAAAAATTTCTCCCTCAGTTCCTATTAATTTTTACTTTATATATTTTGAGGCAGATAAAAAACTGCTATATCTCCTTGGTGAGCTAAACCTTTTATAATTAAATGTTTGATCCTTAATAATGTTTTGTTCCTAGTTGTCTGTCATTGATACAGCACACCCACTTGCTTGTGATATTAAATGATAAATTTTTCCTTCTTTGATTTTAATCTTGCTTCAGGCTCTTCCATTTTTAGTATGGCCCTTGTAAACAGTATAGTCATTGAATATCTGAATGAGTTCAATCTATTTAAATTTATTAAAATCAGTCATGTTATTGTATATATTTGGATTTTTTCCAGTAATATTCTTTGATTTCTATTGGTACCTCTTATTTTTTCTCTGCATTTCTTTTTGTCTTTTCTTAAAATTTTTTAATTTATTGACTTTTTTATTTCTTGTTTTTCTTATCTAACATGTTCCTATATTATCTTGAGAATTTTATGCTTTATATCCATTTTTGAAATTTTTACCCTGCAAAATGTATATTCATTTTTTTTGCCTTGTGTAAGAACCCCAGGACACTTAGTTCTAATCTCCACCCTTCGAACTATGATACAATATGTTAGTTGTGCTCTTAATTCATGTGTACAAATTGACATTATTATTCTTATTCAGACACTGTTTAAATTTACATCTTTTGTTTGTTGTCTCATAAGCTATGTTTTTGTATGTGTGTGTCAGACGATCCTCTTATACATTATTTTCCTTCCTGGAATGCATTCTATAAAAGTTCCATTGGCACAGGCCTATTGGTGGGAAATTCTTTCATAAGAAAATTAAACAAAATAAAATGCTTTCATTATAAAATAAATGTCTTTATTTTATCCTTGTTCTTTTTAAAAATAGTTTTATTCATATTTCTGAATTAGTATACATTAATAATACTAGGGATCTTCATTGTGATAATCCTATACATGTGTACAGTCTATTTTGAACAAGTTTCAGCCCCTTGTTTATATTCCTATTCCTCCCTCTTCTTCCCTACTTTTTCAATCAGTGTTTGGTGTGTTTCATTATGCTGTCATATATATGTATATATGGGGCATACTTTGATCCTCTTCACCCCCCAGATAATCATTATCATTTAAAATCTAGTTTCCACAAATGAGATCATGCAATATTTGGCCTTTTGAACTTGGCTTATCTCCTTCAACCTGATGTTCCCTAATTCCATCCATTCTCTTGCAAATGACATAATTTTGTTTTCTTTATGTTTGAGTAGTATTCCATGTTTTACAGAATATATACCATATTTTCTTTATTCATTCTTCAACTGTTAGGCATCTTGGCTGATTCCACAGTTAGCTATTGTGAACAGACCAGCAATAAGCATGAGTATGCAGGTATCTCTCATGTATATTACTTTATATTCCTTCAGATATATCCCCAAGAGTGGTATAGAGGGGTCACGAGGTAGGTCTTTTTTAGTTTTATGAGGGACTTCCATACTGATTTCCATAGTGGTTATACTAGTTTACATTCCCACCAACAGTGTATGAGAGTTCACTTTCTCTGTATCTTCTTCAGAATTTGTTGTTGTTTGTTTTCTTTATGATAACCAAAGGACTGGGGTGATACTGTTGAGAAATTATTGGTGGTATTGGCATTTTTGTTGAGAAGCCTGTTGTCAGTCTGATTATCTTTGTAGGTGACTTTTCTTCTGTCTCTAGCAAATTTTAAAAAGCAGTCTTTGTCTTTGGTGCTCTGTGACATCTGGAATATATTTATAGATGAATTTCTTTTTATTCATTATGCTTAAGAATTATTAAACTTCCTGAATGTGAGTTTATGTTTTTCATCATTTATGGGTAATTCTCAAAAATTATGATTTCAAGTTTTCCTTTTGGGATTCTTATTATGTGTATAGACCTGACATTATTTTTATCTCTTATAATTACATTTTATGTTTTATAACTTCTTATTTTTCAGTCATATCTTTTAGGGATTTATCTATCATTCCATTTATTCCATTTAATCCATTCATCAATGGTTTTATTCAATGGCTATATTTTTACTCTTGGAGCTCTATTTTATTCTTTTTAAGATTTATATAATCATTTAGGATAATCTCCTGTAGCTTGCTTATTTTTGTGATTCTATTCTCAGATCTTTGTGCATTTCCTAAGAGACTATTCAATATTCTGTTTATGATGATTCAAATATATGAAGTCTGTGGTAATCTACTTCTGTTTTTTTTTTAATAATCTTGTTTTTATTAACTCTCCCCAATGGAGACTTTTTCACTTTGAAGTTTGATCTCTGTGGACTCCCAATTGCACAATCTTTATCTGAGGAGACTTTATAGGAATTCATTAGAAAAGCTTTCCTCATATACAATTTATGCTTGCCTCTGCTCAGAACAAATGGCATCATATATCTACATCTTCTTTAGTGCCTTTCTAGGGTTCCATCTTAACAAAGAGGTACCCAGTTCAGCTCCCACTCCTGACCTTTGTCCCAAAACCTTGCATCTGACTTGCAGGTTGCTATGGCTGCCATTGGCCTTGCTGTCAGGATAGCCTGTGTCCTCTGGCCCATTCATGACTTACTACTCCCAACAATGAGCCTTCTTCACAGTGTGTCTCCATGGTTGGTTCCCCTCTTAGAAAGCTGGATGGAATTGAATGCAAGAACATTTTCCCTTCTTTTTCTGAATAAATATGTTTAGCAGTAAGTTCTCTTAGATTATCTAGTTTACCAAACGTCTGAAAGCAGAGAATCCTTATTTAATTCTTAGCATGAAAATGATATGCACTAAATATAAAAATTAGAATAAAAATTCTGTTTATTATTGTGTGGAATGTAAATAAGGTCCACTTCTGCCTGATGTGACATTTGTTGAAATATAGCAACAAATAATTTAACTTTGCCTGAATTATAACATAAAATTTACTTCACATGATAAAGAAGTACCTCCACTTACAAATAGTTTAGATTTTGAAAGGCTCTTCCTGATGCCATTTGTTAATCTGATGTGACCTAGTTCAACTGAATAGGACATAGCATCTTGATAAATTTGAGGTTTCACACCTATTTCAATCATGATTGCTTACCTCTTCCAATTTTACCAACACTGTCACATTTCTTAAAATTTTATTTATTTATTTTAACATTTTGTTAGTTTATAATAGTACAGGGGATTTTGTTGTGACATTTCCATATATGTATAAAATGCAACCTGGTTTGGTTCATCCCCTCCCATTGTTTTCCCTCTTCACCCTCCCACTTCTTAAAATGACTTTGACAGGCTTCAATGTTCCACATTCATATATGGACAGAAATGCATCAACCATATTCACCCTTCTTTACCCTCTTCCTTTACCCTCCCCCTCATGCTGCTACCAGCCCCTTAATATGACCTTTTCTATATTCCTGTTAGAATGAATAACACCAAATAAACAGCAGATATTCTATAGACTACAAAAATGATCATCCATGTATACTAACATTGTTTTTACTGGTAGTAAAGGTAGTGTTTTCTTGTTTGGGACATAACTTTGCTCATACTACAAAACTCTTTACTTGTCGTAGCCTCAAAATCAGATGTTAAATAGTTCATATGCACACAGATAGAGAAATTATAGCTACTAGAAAAGAAGACACAATAGAGAAAACTGAATTTTAGTTAAAGCACATGTTGATCTAACTGCATGTGGTAGTGTGCTACACTGCATAATATACAGGAATGCTCTTGGAAATGAAAAGAGTGCAATATTAATCATAATATGACATACATGAAAGACTCCCAGAGAACAGCATCAAACTGTCAATCCATTCTAGAATAAGGCATTTATATCCCCTCTAGGTTAATATTTGGGAAGTAGACAGGAGAAAATATTCATGTTGGGGGAAAAAATCAAACTATAATCCTTCGAAATGTAAATTGAACTATCTCATGTGAAATTACCAATACATTGTACTCATTTATCTTGCTAAGAAGGAAATGCTCATTCTCACTCCCAATTTTGCATTCAGTGTAAAATGAAAGAGTGCAGTTCCTGGTTCATTTCCAGGTATTCTCTGTCCATGTACAGAGAATACTGCCTTTCTGTTTTGCTCTCTTGTTTCTTTCTTTGATTGCTTTAACATATAGTGTTTCTATGGCCTATACCAGATTATTTCCACTGGCCTTTTAATTATCATAAATAGTTTCTAAAGACTGTTTTATATAGGATACTGATTCAACCACTTGCTTTTTAATTTCTTAGTAGAATTACTATACATTTGCTCATGGAGATGACTGAATAACCACCATATTGCCAAGGCTGAAACTAATTTACTGTGGTTTACTCAGTTCAACAAAGACTCAATGAGTACTGTGCACAGTACTAGGCCAATAAATGCACATTTCCCTCCGTGTCATTCAAGTACATGGTTATTTTTAAATCAGTTTGGTTTGTTGGTATTCTAAAATATTTTCATCTTTGGGAGTTTTGTTTTCTACTCCATGCAAACTACAACTTACTGTCATGTTCCTTGTTCTTCATTTGAAGGATTTCTAGGGAGCCATTCCTGAAGCTGCCATGGGGCTGGTGACAAGAACATTGATAGATGGCAATTTGGGAATTAGAAGTTTTAAGTAAATGACAAAATATTTTAAAAATCACATTTCCTTTATTTCAAACAGAAATTAGTCTGATTTAGGGTATAAGTTTCTCTGATTGTGTTTTATTTTCATTGGATTTCTGGTCTGTGAAGTAGAGCTACATGTAAGTATAGCAAAACGTGTGAATATCTTATTCAGGTCTGGGTTAAAGACCTTGCCTCATACAGCTGTATAGTAACCTTACAAAAGCATAGAGGAGGTAAATTCAAACCCTTCTGTTTTGGTGTCACATATGCATATGAGTATCACTATGCAGTAAATATAGAGAAAGTGAGTTATAATAAAGATAAGAAATTAACTTTATTAAGTTATAATAAAGATAAGAAATTAGTATGAGGAAAAAGGTTCATAAGTACTGCTTTCTTAAAAGATTCTTCATGACTCTAAATCCCACATAAACTTCTCAAATGCCTGTGTTCAAATACAATGCAATTATCTGGTAAGAAATTCAAGCCATGTAATTTAGAATTATCTAACAAGCACCATCATTTTTTTTGCTCTTTCCTAAAAATAGAAATAATTTATCTGTTTGCTTTTCAACATTTATCTAATGTCTGTTATATGTCAGATCCCATGAAAATCACTGCAAATATAGTTAATAAAGTAAAAGCAAGTTTCTAGCCTTGTCTGTTTGAAAAGACATCATGTAAGTCCACAAAAGAGCTTCATGTGATTTGTGCTATAAATATGGCTATGCGTGGTTGTTTAAATTGTATGTTTTGCTTTACAATCACCAAAAATGACAAATCAAAAAAGTCAGTCCATAGAAAGAAATCATTAAGAACTTTCTTATTTCTAATGGGCCACAGAATTTTCTCCAGAGGGCAATTGCTACTCTTCAGTTTGGTATCTCCACAGGATCCTTAAAAGAGTTCCAAATCTTATTTATACTCCTATATATGAGATGTCTGGGGAGTTGTGACTTTCTAGAAAATTCTCCATTTCTTTTATACTATTATTTTTATTAGTCAAAACAACTTTCACTTATTAAGCAAGTATTGCATACAAGACTGTGCCTACACTTTATCATAGGTAAGTCTCACGGCAACCCCAGGAAGCTGGATTTTATAGATGGTTGCATGAATCAAGATGAGGTTAACCCTGGTGTTGAATGGTGAAGCAAGCACGCCACCAAGGCCTGTTGTGCTCTAAAGGCCCTGTTATTCACCATGAGGAGACTGCCTTCTGTTGTGCACAGAAGCCTGCATCTGCTTTTCTGTGAAATGAGGACAAAAATTCATGCAAAAGGGGTAAAGTACATGAGCTATAGATTTGGCTAAACTGAAGGCTATTTACATTGTAGGGAACTATATCAAAAAACAAGGGGGGTCCGTCAATACCTATCTTTGCGGCAACTGTTGTTTTTATTGAAATATAAATCACTTTCCTGCTTAATGCAAAAGTTGAACTGTGGCTCCTCTGTACTTTTTAGCAATTTATTTTGACCCTTGGTTTAAAGGCAAGAGCTTAAAAAAAAAAATGTTACTTCAGAGGGAGAAATCTGATGAAAAGCTTCAGTTCTCTGAAACAGATTGTTGCTTATAATACCCAAGACAGGGTACGCGATGCTCTCCAAGTTCTGCTGTAAGACCTAAAAATTAGTCTGGCTGGTGGGCCTATTTATAAAGAAGAGCTTTTGATAAAAATGTATCTTGCAGCACATCTGGTTTGATTTAGCAAAGACCACAGAATCAGTGTATTTTCCTTAGAAGCCTCCTTTCTAGGGGTTTGGACATACTGAATTATCTATGAATATTACGTAGACATGAATAATACAATGTTCTTGCCTTTATTAGTTACCAAATCACTAGTCGTGAACATTGTTTCTGATGTGCCATGCTGTGACATCACGTGCTGTTTGGCAGGAATGAGGCATGTCATTTTGCTAAAATGAGTTACAGCCAGACATCGAAACAACTCATAAAATAAAGTACCTAGTCAGAAAACTCACCTGATCGATAGGCCTAAAATATCAAACAGCTACAATGGAGGGAACAGAATGTTCACGCTAAGCAAGCAAACAAACTTGTCGGTGTATTTTCCACTCTGCAGTCTCTCTAAAGATCTGAAAAGAAGAGCTTCATACTCTTCCAACATACCACTCTATGTTAGAACAATAAATCACCTCCCTTTTCCCCAAATGTTAAACAGTGTTTGATACTGAGAGACGCCACAACAAGTTGGGGTCAAAATCTAAAAGTCATTAAATAGTTCTAGACTCCAGCCAAGTTAACAGCGTTCTCTCAGCTTTACTACCGCATGTTTGTGGGGTTTTGGGGGGTTTTGAAAGAGATAACAGGTATAAAATGCTTGACCCAGTGTTGTTGAGTCAATGAGTAAGTGGGAGGTACTTTTATACTGGTTTCTTGTTATACTGCCACTTACAGATTTATAGGCAGGATTTAAGTCTCTGTGCATTGTATTTATTCAATTCAATCAACATTTTATTTCTTTTTTTTTAGAATATCAATCAAAATCATATGAAACAGTGGGCCAGGCCATAAACTATGAGTCAGAACTACTGATCATGTATATCCATGAATGAGTCATTTGATCTCTCTGGAATTTCATTTTTACTGCAATATTTGGGAATTAGAGATCATTTTTTAAAGTTCTTTCTAGCTCTGACTTGCTATAATTTTATGATCTGAACTTTTAAGAGAGGCAAAATCAAATCAAGGAAACTTGGGTCTCTGGTTACTCCTTTAAATACTACTATAAACTGGTTAAGCTGGTATGAGAAACAGGCCTATTTGATAAAGGAATCCTACAGTTAGAGAGAAGACATCAATTCTCACACAGACCAGAAGCACAGTAAAAACAAAAACAAGTGCTCAAAGAGAGAGAAAATTGTCTCAAATCTGACTATGATTTCTTTCCAATAGAGAGAAAAGTTTAAGACACGTCAAAAAGGAAGACAAGTCCTATTATAGACAAAATGTAGTTACCAATAATAGTGGCTAATTGATATTTGTTAACAAAAAATTGCTATAAATGACTTGAATTTCTAAACATTAAGACAAACAATACGTTCTTATTACTTTACCATTGCAATAAACAATAATTGTGTATATACTTAAAACCTATCACCAGGATTCAGTTTGAGCACATTTTATGAGTGGTACATATAAAACCCACAGCATTTATTCTTTAAGGTAAAGCATTTTACACAGAAAGTAAACACTGATTCCCACTAGATGAAGACATTGTCTTCAAGAAAGACCATGTTTCCTAAAACATTACATCTATGCAGTTATTAGGCACCATGAGGGAAAATGCTGCACTATTTAAAGCCATGTGGGTGGTAGAGGACCAATTTCAGTTTCAGCATTCTGGAGACCTGATGACTTGCTAATGGGTACTTACAGTCCTGGTAATGATGTGCTTAGTAGAGCACTGGAAGCCTACTTTTATCTGTAAAATAAGGGATAGAAAGAGTATCTACTTAATACAATTGCCACAAGGATTAAATAAGATATTGCTTTGCACATAATAGGTACTCAGAAAATGTAAGCTATTATTAGTAGTAATGATAACATGCTACCAAAGAACACATGGAAAATTTCTAGAAATCAAAGTCACCAGAAGATCTCTTGTCCAGAAGTCTAAATGATATTTGCAATCATCAACCATATCTGAGTCTTTTGGCAGTACTGAAGTAAAGAAAATTCTGTGTGCGCTGTGTAGTCAAGAATATTCCGAATGGAATCGAAGTTCAGGGACTTCTTTCTTGAGAACTCATAGATTGGAAAAGGGTGGAATGACAACACCTTGTGGTACTTAGAACTGATGGAGAAATGAATGACTTGCACAAAACTAGTGAGTCCAGTGCATAAACTGTAATTCAGAAAAAAGCATTATCAGTTCTTGGTTGGCCTTCTGGAGTCTAAAATGCAATACAAAGCCACAAATGAAGCATTACTGCTAGAAGAGGAGAGAAACTTTATCAGTTTTTGTATGGCAACCAAGGGAACAACCCTAATAAGGAAGTAGATATCCTTTCATGTTAAAGAAATATGACTAATCACAACCAATACCTATGTAAGGGGAAAATATTTTTTCCTTATATAAGCTACCTGGACAGTTAATTCATCCCATAAAATTTATTTTTAGAAATTCATGCAATGCTAATAATATATTAGGAAATTTTCAAGCTTTAGAATGAAAACGTTGGATAACATCTGTCATGAGAGTTGGATAAACTGTGTTTGCAGGATGTTTATATCTTAACTACTTAAAATGTCTACTTAGTAATAGCAGAGATAAAACTAATATTCATAGCTTGAATCAGGGTTCAAAGAGCAGAAAAGCATTCATACAAGCTCTGTTTGGTACACATGTGTGATGATGATTGAAGGGATAACAAGATTTGTAAAAACCCAAACTGCATTTATGGAAAAGTGAGTTTTTTTCAAACAGAAATTACATGGGTCCTTTAGGTGCTAATTTGGTTCATTGCAAAATTCTTTTCTTCTGACTTTCCCTCAGGATTGATCTAGCCACCTACAAGAGATTCATTTAAAGGTAAATGAATCAACCAACACGATTGCTTGTCTTATTTGGCTATTACTGTTTTAAGACCACGTCTTGATTCTCTCTTCTGGCTCCTGCAGCCATAAAATCTCCTTCTGGAGCCACAGAGACAAAGATATTCTCACCACTGTTCTTCCAGAAAGAAGCAGAAATCTACCTCTCTGTATTTGGTAGTGCTTTCTCCCTGTAAGACCTCCCAAACACCAGACTCTATCAAGTTCCCCATAATCAGATACCTCTTTTAATGCTCTAACGTTAACAAGAAAGTGGGGTGTGTGCTATTAAATTCCATGTTGGACTCAGACAGAACATCATCTTTTTTTTGAGACAGAGTCTACATATGTAGCCCAGGCTGGCCTTGAATTTATGATCCTCCTGCCTCAGCCTCCTGAGGGTTGGGATTATAGGCATATGCCGCCATCCTCGACATTGACATAATCTTTTATAAATTCCATAACCACATAAATATCACATCTTTAGGGAGGACAGGTTAGTGCTTACTAGACAAGTTTCCTCACAGCCAGACACAGAAATATTTAGGAATTGTGTCTTTTCTTGTTTTTAAATGACTCAGTGGTTTCCTAGGGACAGATGCCCTAAACCAGAGTTCTTGTTTTCCTGATATGATTGTTAAAAATACTAAAATATTGCCTGATGTCTTTTTAAATTTCCCATAGCTCCTAGAGTTTCCTTATTGACCAAGGAAACTCTCCACTTGTAGAATATTATTCATAGCTTCAAAGGGAAGACAGAACTGGGCTTCCACAAAGACACTTAGCTCTGAGTTGGAAATGAGATTTTCAGAGCCCACAGCAGAGACAATGGATTTTGAGTATGTTAAGAGTCAAGTTTGGGCACCCTCTCTTGTGAACTGCCCCTCCCCAACTCTGGGGGCTCTACTCTCTCTGCTTTGCACTTTTCAATAAACTCTCCTGCTTTACAAAAAAAAGAAAGAAAGAAAGAAAGAAAAAGAAAGAGTCAAGTTTATGGGAGAGATACATTTTGGGGGAATGTAAAAATATGGTCTGCCTAGATGTATCTTAAAACCAAAGCGAGGTGTCTTTGGTCTACAATTTCTGTTTTTTTCTGTACTCATTGTTGGAGTCAAGCTCTGTAAATGGCCTAAGCAAAGCAGATGAAGGCAGGCAGAGGAATGGGTTGTTGATTTCTCTTAAGCTCAAAGCAGTAGATTATGAATATGGAGGCCAAATAAAGAGGCAGAGGTCAGATAATAAAGAGTCTTTCATGCCACCCTAGGGAATTTGGATTTGATTCCAAAGGGCAATAGGGACCTCTTGGAAGAGTAATAGAAGCAGGGTTTCCATTAGCAAGACTTCTCTGGCAATGGTGAGGAGAATTGATTTTTAAAGGTGGGTGATATATGAGTTTTGTCATTAGTTAGGAAGTACAACAATTCAGAGAAGACATAAAGAAGGCTAAATTAAGAACCAGAGAGGGAAGATGACAGGACAGATTATTTAGGCATAAAATATGTGGGACCCCATGACTGAGGATGTGGGGGAAAGAGGAAAGATGATTCATGGAAGAAATTTGCTGTTTCCATCTCAAAATGCTAGCTGTTCCACTCATGGAGCTATGGAACTGAGGGCAGAAAAAGAAACTGGCAGGATAGGGTGGATTGGAGATTGTATGAGTTCCAGACATCTTAAGTTGCTAGGCAAGCTCTCTGCCACTTGAACCACAACCCCCAGTCCTTTTTGCTTTTAGTCTTTCAGTTAGGGTCTTCCACTAATTTTGCTCCTGCTAGCCTTCAACTGTAATCCTCCTACTTCTGTCTCCCAAATAGTTGTAATTACAGGTGTATACCACCATGCCCAGCTGGCACCTTATGTTTGAAGAGGCATTTGGGAGGAGCTGAGGATTTAGAATTGAGAATCTAAATTTGGTAGCAGACAATCTCAAACCTCTGGGTGATATTTTTGGTCTGTGTACTCTCTTCGACCCTGAGTCGATGTTTATATTTCCTTTCCTAGATAAAAAGTTATCTAAATGGTTTCAACTAGGTATAGATTGACTTGTTTGTTAAAGTGCTTTGGATTTCTTCAGGCCATAGAATCCATTAATTTCCAAATCAATTTCATTGTATGTCTGTGATTCACTATAAGCCTTCTAAGTTAAGAAAAACAGACTCCTATACTTCCCAAACATACACACTCCCCCTTTGCATAGCCAACCTGTATTTTCTTTCACTGAGTTATGGGACTGAGTTTTGAACTCAAAATCTAGTTCAATTCTCTGTACAAATGCAGAAATTAGGACTTATTCAGTTCCTTGCAGAAGACCACACACCAGGTATGGCTTCAGTTACTTTTGCTTTTCTGCCCCCTTTTCTAGCATATCCGTTTCCACCTCTGTTTCTTCAAAATCACCCATCTTCTTTAGGCTTTCCTTTTTCCTCTCCTTCAATGCTTTCCAAACATTCTGTAGAACAGGTCTCTCACCCAATGAAAAAATTAGGTGAAGAAATTATGTGTCAGTAATATTTGATATTTTTACATTGAAAAAACATATCCTCTTAGGGTTTAGTAAGTGACTACCATGCTGCATAGCTTTTAAATATTACAAAAGAAGCATTTTTCCAACCTGTCCTTTGTTATGGCATAGCTCCGTATATGTGTTCTTGCGCATCCAAAGAGTCTGATGAGTGTTTTTATATCTACAAGATGGTGTTGAAGTTGGGTCTAGATGATGTATAGTGGTACTGATATATTTTTTATGCTTCATGTACTAAATTTTTAAAAAGTTACCCCTGCAGATTTTTATCTGTGTTCCATCAGCATAAACACTCCAAGATCAGCACTTTTCAGTTCTCCCATGAAAAGTGATGAGGTCTTGCAAGGGCTGAGGTCATATGATCTGTCTCAGTGCTGTCTTAAATGGTTGCCAGAAGCCAGGACATAAAGTGAGTGCTATTTTGGCCACACTTTACTGAATTCCCTCTCCAGGTGCTCTACACATTTCACAGCAGAATTACCAATAGCAATCACCGTGGAAGATCATAAATGTTCCAACTCCTCTCTCAATCCCCAAACCAGTTCACAGCTACTCCTGGCTGAAGACAATGACGAACTTACTCCATCCACCTGACAGTGCAAAAAGTCCGTGTGTTTGAGGGCTGTGGAGTTCCAGTGGGGACAGGGGAAGGTTAGGGAAAGTATCACGGGAATGTGAAAAGTTTGGCTTTTAAGTCTGAAACTTTTCCTTGCTCAACGCTCTGTATGTTTTATGGGGCCTAAGAGGGCAGCCAATAACCCTCAACACTGTTTCAAACCCTGAGTCCCAAGCTGTACTTGTCATTTTCCTTCCAACCTCATATAACCCTCCTGCAAGTCTTTGCATCCGAATCAATTTTAGCGGTGATTTGCATAGCCAAACATTTCTCAAAAACTCTCTCTGGGGTGAGCTTACTGGGAATCTCTATGGTGTCATCTGAAACAAAGTGACCAGGATTTTAGTTTTCATTTAAAATTGCACCTAAAAAATTAGCTAGCATTTGTTGCCCTCAACGCAGAGAAACTAAAGCAGATACCTTAAAAGCAACTGAGGCCAATAGGAGAAGGGGACCAGGAACTAGAGAAAAGGTTAGATCAAAAAGAATTAACCTAGAAGGTAACACACATGCACAGGAGATTAATGGGAGTCAACTCCCTGTATAGCTATCCTTATCTCAACCAGCAAAAACCCTTGTTTCTTCCTATCATTGCTTATACTCTCTCTTCAACAAAATTAGAGATAAGGGCAAAATAGTTTCTGCCAGGTATTGTGGGAGTGGGGGAGAGAGGGAGGGGGCGGAGTGGGTGGTAAGGGAGGAGGTGGGGGCAGGGGGGAGAAATGACCAAAGCATTGTATGCACATATGAATAATAAAGCAATAAAAAATAAATAAATAAATAAAATATACAGACAAGAAAAAAAAAGAAGAAGAATTAACCTAGAAGGTAACACACATGCACAGGAAACCAATGTGATTCAACTCCCTGTATAGCTATCCTTATCTCAACCAGCAAAACCCTTGATCCTTCCTATTATTGCTTATACTCTCTCTTCAACAAAATTAGAGATAAGGGCAAAATAGTTTCTGCTGGGTATTGGGGGGGAGAGGGAGGGGGCGGGGTAGGTGGTAAGGGAGGGGGTGGGGGCAGGGGGGTGAAATGACCCAAGCCTTGTATGCACATATGAATAATAAAACAATAAATTAAAAAATAAAATAAAGTTGCAATCTAGCTCAGCAGTTCCGTCAAAGTGATGTTAATGCATAGCAATATTCATAAGACACCATGCCTTGTGGGAAGGTATATTTAGAAGTTTTTCTTTCCGTACAGCTATTTAAGGCATGTGGATCAGTTTCCTTAGCGTAGCATCCCTTCAAATATAGTAAATGACTGTCAGCAAATAAGTGTCAAAGTCAAACTGAAACTTCATTTTTTTTCTGCTTGCAAGCTAGGGAAGAAGCACATACCTGAACCTCAGGACTCTTCAGTGGCCTTCATTATTGGTTATCTATGTGGTCAACATGATCTGTTGACAACATGCAGTTATATTTCTCAAATATTTATTTTCATAACAAGCTCTGAGTGGAGCTACTCTCCATCTCCATCAATAATTTTATACCTCCAATATTTGACTTGTCTTTCTAATATCTGCCTTCTGAAGAATCAGAAATGCTGAAAGATTTATTTATATGAGTGGCATATGGATTTTATGACATATGTTTTTAAAAAATCCTATGTGTCTTTAATTAGAAATGCCCTGGTGTGTAGGTTTTTGGAATCAGGCAATAATTGGAGGCCAAAAATGCCAGCTAACCTAATTATTGTAAGTAGCATTCACTGATTTCCTTGTTTGTCAAGCAGTGGATTATAGTGACAAACAAATCATGGACTTCAGTCCAGATAAAAATTGTTACCTAGAAAAATATTTCTTGAGGAGTTTGCACAGAAATTAGCTCAGTACGTGCTTGATTCAGTCAATTAAACTATTTAAGGAGCTGATAGAAATGAATTGATGGATGAACAGCCAATTTAGTGTCTTCGAGTTCACTTGCTACATTGCACTCCATCTTACTTTGGTTTATTTGCTGAAAAGTTTGACCTGTAGGCTTTGTTTAATTATAGGGAAAATATGTTCTACCATCTTTAAATCTCCTATAAGAAATTCATTCATTCCTCAATATGGAAATTATTTTGAGAAACTGCCCAGTCTATGAAATGTTTTTAGGTAAAAGTATACCAAGATCGGTTTACATATTTGTATTTTAAGCCTGAAGAAAAAAACTTTTTTCACAGCTACAAACGAAGTCCATTGCATGGTCTCTTGGCTCCACCCAGAATGGCATGGCTGCTGCTTGCTTTTCGTGTGCACACGCACGTATGTGCATGCACATATGCGCACACACATATGCACATGCACACATCTACTACAGGCATGCTCCATGCCACACAATTGCAGCCCATTTCCTGTCATTTTATGCTTTACAAAAACCTTTGTATACAAAGGTCTGACTTTACGGCAGTTGGAAGCACATCCTAGGTTTCTTACCCAGCTTTCTCCTTTGGCTGGGGTTGTGAGGATGTTAATGGTGAGTGGTGAGCTGGAGTGAGGCCCCTGTTATCATGCAAGCAATTGCTAACTGTGGACCTCTGACTTTGTAATTTGTTCTTTATGGACTTGCCTGCAGCCAATAAGCAAAATCAATAGTCTTTGCTGAAAAGTAAGCAAGTGCCTGTGTGTTATGTGACAGGTGAAGATACATGTGCTTACCAGGGGTCAGGGGGCCACATCAAATTTCTCTCTGACTTCTTTTCAAAAAGCTCAATCCATTTAGGGAGCATTCGTCATTAGAAAATGTTGCAGTGGAGAATAAGAAAGGCTGCTGCTCTTCTTTTCTCATTTAACGATGTTTGTTTTCAACAGCCTGTTCGATAATGTCACTGGGAAGAAATTATGTGAGAAGAATAAAGTGCTTAGAGTCTATTTATTTATTCATTCATTTGTTTCTGTAGAATAACACTAGCTGTTACTTTCTCATGTATATTAATACAGCTGTTGTCATCCAAACATTTGTTTGTTCTATTCCTTCCCAAGAAGTAGGTAAGTTTCTTTCTGTTGCCATGGAATTGATTACCTGTAGTTGAAGGCAGAGGGAAGGTTATATGAGCTTAAGGGGAGACGTACATATCTCTAAGCCAACATTATGGTAGGATGTAAATCAACTCAATAATTTGGCTTCTGATAAGATGACAAGAACCTTTTCTATTTTCTCCTCACAACCATCAGACATCAGGCAGTTTTGGAGAAGGATGGAAAACAAAAGGCTAATGAGTGAAAGTGGATTCAAAAGAACTAAAATAAAATGGGCTTTTAATCTTTGATATTTTATTGCTGCAATTTCTCCATTTGGCTTCTCATACTCCCATTTGTTTGAATGTTCAGTTCAGAAAACAGTATTTCAGTAAGAGCAGGGTTTGCTAAGTTGGTATTAAGTCAAAATTAGTAAGTGAACAGGAGACTTTCTTTTTCTTATTTAGGGGATTTTGAAGCACCTGTGAAGTATAATGAACACACACAACAAGCAGTGACCAGCAGGAAGTTCAGAGGAAGATAAAATTAAATGACAGCCAAGTGGCTGGCCCCTCCCAGTGCCTGAGATCATGGCTTTGTGGAGTATGGAGTCTGCTACTTTGACTTGGAAATTATTCCGAAGGAAAAATTAAATTTTGTACATATTTATGGAGAATACAGCTTGACTTCATGGTTCTTCATGGAAATTTAATTTGGAGGGGTTGTTTGTTTGTTTTAAAACAATAACCAATCTGAACATTTCTCTTGAGTCATTTCAAGTATAAAAACATATGGGTTATTAAGACCCTTCTAAAATCTGTGATGATCCCAGCAAGCGCTGTTTTAGTAATACTGTGCACTGCTTTGAAAACCTTTGAGGTTTCAAAATTCTGTGGCATCAGAATTGGTGGTCAGTGAGCTTATAGATCATCTTATCACACCAACTCATTACAATAAAAACTCCTGCCATTCAAAAGAATATATAAAGTCTGTCCAATATCCGGCTTTGCTCATGTCGTAGTTAACATCACAGAATTACAATGTGGAAAGCAACTTGGACAGAATCCTAGAGTACAGTGGAGCTCAGACCTTTCTTTAACTAGAGTATAAATTCCTCAAGAATAAGGACCACGTCCTACACGACTTTATATCTCATTTATTTTAGCTACCAAATTAGTCTAAGAAAAATCTGAATCTGAATTTGAGCCAATTTAAGCAAGTTTATCTGCTATGTCTCTATGTTCTCTCTATATACCTAAAACTATGCCTGTTGAATTAACATAATTTGGTTTTGAATTTGAACAAGCTTCATTGTCACCTTTATTTATGTTTTTTCTATAACTATGATAATAGGTGATGGGATAGAAGTTTTTTCTCGGGGAGTTCACTCATTCCAGTAAAATTCTGTACTATATTGGTATGAAGCTATTATAAAGTACACAATCTCTTCTACTTTACAAATATAGAAACTACTAGAGAGGAGTAAAGTGTCACTGTCCAGTTTGGTAGTCAGATGTGGCCTTGAGCACTTGAAATGTGGCTAGTCAAAACGATGCCATGTAATTGTTAAAATACATACCAGGTCTGAAGTCTCATGAAAAATATAATGGGAAATTAGCTCATCTTTATTTTATCAATTAGATATTGAAAAGAGAACAATTTGAATATGTGGCAATAAATAAAATAGATTATTAAAATTAATTTTATGTGTATCTTTTTACCTTTTGAAATATGACTACTTAGAAAAATTAAAGTTTCATTTGTGACTCATTATTTTGGATAAAGTTGATTAAAAGTACCTTCTGCAGGTTAATACAGGTCATAAGAACCAAATTGCTACATCAGACCTACTTACCATTTATATTAATATCATTTTCTGTTCCTGTTGACTATAAGATTGTCACATTTTTATGCCATTTTACCTTCAAAAATACATCTATGAATAACTACATGCAGTTAAGTGTTTCATTTTCTTTATGCTTCTTACAAAAGTGATTTATATTCCTTACCAAAACCACTATTTCACCTGATCTCAGTCTTGGATTATAAAAGAAGAGACTGACACTAGTGATTTGTAACCTTATTTATTGATAAAAAACATCTGCAAGGTTTCTCACATTAATAGTATATACTGACCTGTTTTCTATTCCCCCCACCTCCGGCCTTCAAGTTGTCACTTCACGTTGTCCCCAACATCATTACACCTTCAGGTTTACTCCAAGTGTTCCAAATTCAAGTCTTCCACTTAACAATTCTAAAATCTGAATATAACTTAAAATCAATGGCATCATGACATTATGGGACAATTTAATTGACAACATTTTTTCCTCTGTGCTAGGTTAAATAATGTTCCCACCTCTGACTGGTAGCGTTTTACATTTGATGAAATGTGGCAAATCACGAGAAAACCATTGTGGGATATAGCTTCCGGGGCTCATCCCATACACAATAACCCATAATATTTGGGAGGTACAGCTTGAAGCTTTGCCCTTGTTAAACACTCTTTGGCTCAGTTCAAGGTTGATCTAGGACCAGCATCTCCAGAACCACTAGACTCAAGTCTTGCTTAACACCATGAGTATCCTGGCCAGTGGTTCCAATTCAATCCATCCAGAAAACAACCAGCTAAGCAATGAAAAATTCTTACCTACTACCAGCATTTGCTAGTCACTGAGAAGACAGTCCTTTTCTCTAGGAATGTACAACTTGCCTTTCACATCAGAGTGTTTTAAGTTCCACCATTTTCTCAAAGATCAAATGTTGTGTCCCTTTTGTAGCCAATCAAAAAGGGAGCATTATTCAGTGATTCTCCTTGTAGCTTGTGAGGAGACAAGCATGTATGGTGGCCACTCTGCAGGCAGAGCATCTTTTGGTTAGAAGCAGAGACTGCAGGTCAGGCCCATGGCAGTGACATAATTCGAAAGCTAGATCACAAGCTGCACAGGAGGTAATGAGTTCCCATTTTTGACTTAATTAAGACTTTAATGGTTATAAGGACAAAAGTCTCTCCCTAATTCCGTACTAACTGAGGCCAGCAATTTCAATCACTGTTACGACATCAACCTTAAGGTACACAACAAGAGGGGGAGAAAACCTGATAGTAACTAAGGATCTTGTGTTATTCAGGTCACTTAAAGCCCTAGGCCAGAAGACCATTGCTATCCCATTGCTTAAGTTACCTCCTCACTCTAACTGAACTGCTTGATATAGACCCAGCAGCCTGCTGAGGCCCCTGCAGGGCCATTTGTAGGAAGATGGAGTTCACATTCACAGAAGTGGGGAAGGAAGGTGAAGTGCTCTGAGAATGCAGGCCATCATTCTACATTCCTTGCTGAGGGGCCTGGAGGGGCCCTTAGGTGGCATCCATTGAAGAGTGACAGGGAGGAGGAAGCTGCATCACTCCAAGCCAGGAGGAGTTTTCTGTGGCCTGCTTGCTGCAGGTAGCATAAAATTTCTACCTTGGGTCAATATATTTTCACCTCTGCCTTGCAAGTGCACTTAGTAGATAAGGCATACTGCATATTAGGCTATCACTATGTAGCCATACCTCAATGGTAAATACCTAGTAATCCATTCATCAATTTCTTTTCGAGCCACAAAATAGGAAACCCACTGTCCTAGGCACTGAGATTATAATATGAAATTCAGGACAGAGCTCCTAATCTCATGGAATTTCACTCTAGTCATAGAAATGGGTGTTGGCAGAATAAAGATAAGAGAAAAATACTTGATCACAACAAACTGCAGTAGATGGAAGAATTGCAGTGTGTGTGCAATCACTAACAACAAGTAGTAACTAAAGAATTTAAATTAATGTGAGTCAACTCTCTGTATAGCTATCCTTATCTCAACTAGCAAAAACCCTTGTTCCTTCCTATTATTGCTTATACTCTCTCTTCAACAAAATTAGAGATAAGGGCAAAATAGTTTCTGCTGGGTATCGAGGGGGTGGCGGGGAGAAGGAGGGGGCGGGGTGAGTTGTAAGGGAGGGGGTGGGGGCAGGGGGGAGAAATGACCCAAGCATTGTATGTACATATGAATAATAAAAAAAAGAAAAATTAAAAAAAAGAAAAAACATCACTGCAAGCAAGCATGATTTCACAGGAGCACTGCCTGAGTTCTTTTATTATTATTAATTAAACTTATTTTTTAAACTGAAAAAAAAAATTTCAAGGAAAGATTCTTTAAGAAGACCAATGAGATATATCTGAAATAAGAATAAAGAGAAATACGAATTGACTACATAAAGAAGGAAGGCAATGTTTAAGCTTAACTAGGAGAAATTTTAGCCCTCTTACAGAAAGGTATTGTGACAAATTTTACTATTGAAAAACCACAGAGAATGCTAAATCTGCTGAAACATGAAAATATCTTTGACAGAGAATTATTTCTGCAGTATTTGTATGTAAAATGAAGTTTATGTATTTATAAAAACAATAATTTAGTTACAAGTGATAGAAAATATTTAGGAGGCAGAGAGTAAAGAAAGCTCAGACAATTGAAGTCTACAAGAAATATGTATATTTAGCTTAGAAAACATGTTGTTTTCTTCTCTGAACCAGAATTATTCTACAGCATGTAAAAATAATGTGTCTGTGCTTCTGTGTGTTTGTGTGTATGTGTGTGTGTATTTGTGTGTATGTGTTCCATTTCTAGTATAGAGGCTAAAATAAAATATGATTGGTCATCAGGGAGGAACATAAATGATCAAAAGAGAAAGGATGTAGGACTGGGGCTGTAGCTCAGTGGTAGAGGCCTTGCACAGCATGTACTAGAACCTAGGTTCAAGCTCCAGCACTGAGAAAAAAAAGGTGTAAAGGATTAGAGAATTCTTTCCATTCTTTCTGCATGGTGGTTGCTAAAAATCAAGGTACAAGAAAAAAAAATATGAGATTCCAAACCACTAATGGCTGGAAAATGAGAAAGTGGGAATTGAGACCATTGGGTCACTGGTGCTGCTATACATCTTCTGATAAAGGTAGAATGCAAAGACTTGCTTTTTATGAATGTATTGAATCAATGTAAATTAGGTATAGCAAACATATTTCATTTTATAAGTCAAGTCCTATTGATGGGAGGCTCGTACTTAAGAGGGTTGGGTTTATAGTACAGAAAGCATACCTAGCTCAGCAGGAAGGAGACCCTAAAGGATGAGCATAGAGCATAGCTTGTCATAGAAGGGGATGGCTTGACTACATTTTTTTTTTTTTTGCTATCTTGCTCTAATTAATCTAATTCACCTGAATTTACATGATTTTCCTCTTTGGCCACCTACAGCTAATCAAAGAGACAAGGAGAAGGAAACCACTTTTTAGATCTTTAACAATGGTCATTATTACAGAAGCAATATTAGCTCATCAGATTATTTTTCTTTTAATAATTTTAAAGAAGAAGTAAAATTAGCAAACAACAAAGACAATTTCCTGAACATAAAATTGAAAGTTCTAAGGAAATTTGCATTTCCAGTGCTGGGAAGTATCAAGCCTTTTTTTGGATTCAAATCCCCTTATCTCCCACCAGGGCAAGAAGGGAAATGTTTATAACATCTGAATCTCTGAACCAGTGAATAAAAAATATCTGTGTTACTTAGCTGAGACATGAATAAATATTCATAACAATGGCACATGCATAGCTAATTGAATGACTTTTGTTAATATTAAACTAGATATCCATGGACATGTGCCTTTTTCTATAAAGAAAATAGCGCCTTGGGCTAGTTTTGTTTTTCTTGTCTAGAACAATTTATGTGCTTTTACTGAAATGAATATAAACTCCTATTCTCATGACAAAAGAATTCGCCATTAATTTGAGTAAAGAATTTCTTTATTCCCTTTGTGGTATGCTTTATTGAGAGAGCAAATCCTAAATGTATCTTGAAATTTTTGTTCATACATTATATTTAATTTCAACAACACACTCAATGTCTATAAATAGAGATTTCTAGGATTATTAAGACCAGATGTATGACTATCAAAACCATAAGAGATTTTCTTTCGATTAATTTAAAAAGTAATAAAAACAAAGCAAAGCAAAATAAAATTCCTATGAGACTGTGTGAAGTTTGAACCTATTGTTTTCCTTATTTCCTCAATTTTTTTCTCCTTTCTTTTTCTTTCCTCTTCAATTTCCCTTATGTGCACTGCAAGGATATTTGTTCTTTATTCATTGCTGAGCACTTCTTCTCTCTTGTTAATAGCATCTGACTTCATTTTGGAAAAATAAGCTCTTCTTTATTATGACTAGTCCTGCCTCTCACTAAGAAGTTTGGGGTGCTAGATCTACCCTCTCCCTGGCACTGGTGTAAGCAAGAGAGCTGGCAATGACCTACACTTGACCAACTAGATGTTCTCTCAGAGAATGGTGAATGATAATCAAGTTAAGCAAGGCCAGCATGAGCTCTTGGAGGTCTTCCATCGAACAGCCCCAGTGGCATCCTCACTAGCCTGTTCCTGCTGACAAGAGACTGTTCTGCTTCCTAGACTTCCAGGTTTCCTGGGGTTCTGCTTATTGACTCTTGTCTGTTACCTCCAGCCATTTTGGTGAACTCCACCAAATCCTTACTATAGCCTAGCATAAATACCCAGAACTGAAAAGCACATATCCACACTCTTCTGTTCCCTACTCTGCTCTTTTTCTGAAGTAGAGCATTCATAGTTCAGTAAACAAGGTTATACAAAAGACTGTTAGGTCCCAGTTTGCCAATGCATTGGTTTATCTCCTAAAATTTGCCTGATAGGACCTCAGGAAAGATTTATGTTGCCTGAATAATACACTGAATATAGAGATACATGAAACTCACAGTGTAATCCAGGGTTTTCTCCAATTAACCATTACTCTGTGGCAATGATAATTGAATTGAACTTGAAGCTGTTTAAGTAATTAGAACCATCAAGCTTGTGTCACTCATTTCTTGTTTTAACAGCTTAGAAAACCAAAAAATGATTTATAAAGTCCTGAAAAAATATATGGGGATTTGTTGCTATATTACTTGCTATTTGGAGATGGCTCACAAGTATTTTTTCTAGGCTAGTGATTTTTTTTGGATGTTTCACAAGTTTATTTGAGTATTTCTTACAGAATACATATTAGCACACTTTTCTCACATAATTCTTTATTAATAGCTTTTAGGATAATACTTTTCCAAGGAGTACAGTTTGAAAACTATCGCCTTACAGAAATTAAAATATCTTAGCATAGACTTTTGTATTTGTATCAATCCCTGGCAGAGCTGAGCTATTATTTTTAGGTGAAATTCCAACTTCATTAACATGGTTATATTAGCCAAATTGTCTCTCTGGGCCACCAAGGACAGTCTTTCACTGCCTTTTCTAAACTTCTAAATAGGCTAGTGATTTCTAAGCTTGGGTGGTAATCAAAAATTACCTGGGATCTTCTGTTTAGAAACATTGGATTCCCCAGCCCCATTCAGCATGATCTTGGAAACTAGGTCTAGGGTGGGATCAGGATATCAAATGCCTGCAATCTAAAAAGAAAAAGATGACAATAAAGCACCTAAAATAAAATGATAAAGAGGAGGTATTTTGAAGCTCTGAGTTAAGGCAATAATAATAGAATATGAATAGGAAGGAATGGATTTGAAATACATCTAGGAGGTAAACTAAGCCATATATGCTTCTGGTCAATTTAATATGGTTGAAATAAATAGAATCAAGCACAAACTCTGGGTTTTCAGCATGTGGAGCTGGGTAAACAATAGTTTCATCACTAAAGCCAGACATTTTGGAGGAAGAACAAATTTGGGAAGAAGTATGTTGGGACTGAATAAGTAAAGAGGTTTTTGTGTGATGTCCAGGGAAAATATTCAGCATGGAAATATTATCAAAAACTCAGGTTGAAAATAACTTTCAAAGATATGAATCTGAGCACTGTGTACAAGTGTTACCAGAAAGCTGGTGGCCTACGCTCATTGCCAATTCACAAATAATTAGAGCAGGAATTTTGAGGAAAGAGAAAGAGAGTTTATTATTCATCAGATGAAGAGGAGAACAGGAAGAGTCAACCTCTCAAAGACCTGTTGTCCCACTCCTGAGAGGAAACGTCCAGTTTCTAATGGGGAGTTCAAGAGACTCAGTTGAAGTGTGTTGCCGAATGCATATCCCACAGTAGGTGCTGGCCTTGGTTCTCCAGGTGCCCTGAGGCCACATCTTTGAAGCTGTGTGTCTTGGCTGGCAGGTTTATTTCTCTGGTGGTCAGAGAAAGATGGGGGTAGAAGACTGCCTGATTTAATTGAAGAGTAAAGGGTGTTAACCTTGGACTCTCCAGCATGCAGACAAAAGGGGAGGAAATGTCAGTTTGATTAGCAAATCACAGTAAACTGGCCAGCACACAGCTGGTGACACCAAAGATTTTTCCCTTTTGTAGTCCCAATTACACAACACAAGTGGTGCTTCTGATCCTAGGGACATTAAGGTCATTCAAGGAAGGTTTGGAAAAGGAAGTGTTGAGTCAGGATTGTACCTTGAGGGTCACTAACATTTAAGGAGTATTAGGAGAAGGAACATGGACAGATGTCTGAGATGAACTATCCAGAACAGGTGTGAGAGAGCATGTAGACAAAGAGAAGAGTGCTATAAAAAGCACTTACCATCATCAGTTACAGTGAAGGCCCATGGATACAGAACACAAAAGAGGAGGTTTTCTCTAAGAAGTGGGAGGGGAGATGAGGGAGAATGAAGGAGGGGGTGAATTTAATTAACATATATTGTAAGTTCATATGTAAATATCACAATGTATCTCCCTATACAACTATTATATGCTAATAAACAAAAAAATTACAGGTTCAGACAGGTTCAGTTTGCAGAAGAGCTTAATAGATTTTTTTACCATTTGGCAATGGTCCTTGGGCAGAAGCATTACAATGACCTTGGTTCTTGGTCTAGTGTCTAAAATTAGCAAAAGTAGAATAAACAGAATAATAAAAGGAAAGTATAGTAAGAAAGAGACTTTTATTGTGAAAAGAATAAGGCTTTTCTTAGAATTGACAGTGCAGCCTTGAAGAGAGATGTAGAGCAGGCAGTTCAGAAAGTCTTGACAGCTTAAAGGCTGTCAGTATACCTCAAGACAGGAGGCAGGCAGTTCAGATAGGGACTGACTGCCCCAAGCCATCATTGTCCAGGTCCTTCATCTGGTAACAGAGCAGAGAAGTCTGTTGGTCCAAATTCTTGCATCCACTCTTCACCCCACTGAACAGGCCAGGGCATTGTGTACATGCTGCCTAGTTGTGGATCCCCGATAAGAGGGTGTTTGTTAATCATGAGCCACAGGTGTCTGTTACATTTGGTATGTCTCACATGTGGGTGATGAAGGCCTGTCCTTTTTCCTGCTTATGCCTGGCTGACTGTTTACTCTAACTTTTTTTTTTTGAACAAGATTGGCAGGCAAAATTTTGAAAGCAGACTTTTAATAGAAGTGGGTTGAGGAATCATTGAGAGATAGACTACACATGCAGGCAATTTTTTCAAGGATCATCTGGTATTTCATTTAGGTCAGATAGTCCATATCAAGCATCAGCCAATTCTAGGTTCATAAAATGCCAAGCATCTGAAGCCAGGGTAATTTTCAGTCAGACACTGCCTTACAGCATTCAGGTGATGACAGAAATATTTAGCTGTTGGCCGAAAGTTCTCGTTCCTTCTTTCATGGTGCATGGTTGTTTTTGTTTCACTGAAGTCACAGACACTTCCAGGAACCTTTGTATTTCATTATGCCCATGTGAGTGTTTGAAATTAGTCACTTCCTGCCTGAGGTTTTTAAGAGGTAGGATTCTGCACTGATCCTTTCCATGTCTGTCAACTCTATAAAGAACTCCAAGGTCCAACCTCCTGTGACAGCACAATGTACAAGGACTCTACACATTGAGATCACTAAAGAGGAGAGCCACCAGCCAACCACAACATCAGCATGGAGTTATTCCATGTTGCTGAAATGTTGGAGTTTATTTTAATAGCTTAATACAAATCATACCTGAGTACACTGTAGACCAAAACTTTTAGGTAATTGACTTACAGTTTTAGATAATTTTTTAATATGTAAAAAGGCTGGTGTCCTAGAAATGTACACTAGAATGTCTATTTCATGCAAGTTTGAGATAATGTGACCCAACTCCCAATTCATGGTTTACAAACTTTACTAATTTAAAGTTTAATGATGCTATTCAAAGGTAACAAGTGGCATTAAGCACTAAATTAGCTAATCAATTAATTCAATTCAGAGAGCAAATTAAGATTGGTAAATAAAATACAATTCTTTCTACTGACAATTAAATCTTAATGATCTGCAAATTATTTTTTTTCCTTGTGGGTTACATTAAGATATCTTGAATCCACTGTTTCTGCTCAGAGATAGATAATTGTTTGATAGTATTCCCATGTGACAAAAGAATAGATGTTTTTCTTTCTTGAAGGCCATCTTAGAAAGTAATGCAGGTAGCCAGCCAGTACAATCCTAGCTACTTGGAAGACTGAAATCGGGAGGATTACAGTTTGAGGCCAGCCTAGGCAAACAGTTCAGTAAGATCCTATCTCCAAAATAACCAAAGTAAAATGGACTGAAAGTGTGGCCCAACTGGTAGAGTGCCTGCTTTGCAAGTGTGAAACCCTGAGTTCAAACTCCAGCCCCACCAACAAAACAAAGTAATGGAGGTGTTTGCTCTTCAGCCAGGGCAGCCAAGTATGGCTCTGCTCTCCATGAGTGTGATATTGAGGAGGCAACAAGGGCTAACATTCTGCCCTGGTCCACTCACAACCAATGGGCCCTAGAAAGACTGTCCAGGGAACAGAAAGACAGGTTTTCCTAAGTTGTCCAAAACCACCATTTAGAATAACAATAATGGTTTCATATGTTGGATTCATGGGTATATTGGATTAATTTTTAAAAATTGCTTTTATAGATAATGACTACATTGACTGTTCTTGTACATACATATGTATTGTTCAAAGATAAATTTGTCAAACATGGATTGCTGCACCGAATGGAAGATGTATTTGTAATTTTGATATGTATTATCAAGTTGCACTCCATAAATGCTGCATCAGTGTATAGTTCCATCAGTAATAAGTGAGCGTATCTACTGTTTGTCACATTTTTTTTTCAGTACTGGGATTTGAACTCAGGACTTTACGCTTGCTGGTGCTCTACTGCTCAAGAACACTTCCAGCCCTCTTTGCTCTGGTTATTTTGGAGATAGGGGTCTCACTTTTTGCCTAGGCTGGCCTGTACAGCAATCTTCCTATTTTATGCTTGCATGCTTTATAGCTGGGATCATCACCATGCCTAGCTGATTTCCATTAAGATGGGTCTTGAAAACATTTTTGCATAGGCTAGCCTGGAACATCAATTGTCTCAGGAGCAGCCTCCTGCCTAGCTTGGGATGACAGGTGCATGCCACTACATCCAGGTAGATGTGATCTCAGGAACTCCCTGCCTGACTGGCCTCCAACCACAATCCATCTGATCTCAGTCTCCCAAGTAGCTAGGAGTGCAAGTGTGAGCCACTGGTGGCCAATGTTTCCCCACATTTTTATTGGTACATATTAGTTGTACAATGTGGGGGTTTTGTGGTGATTTTACATCTGTGCATGCAGTTTACTTCGATCATAGTCACCCCCTTTATTGTTTTTCTTATCCCCTCTCTCCCATACCCCTCTTTTTAACATTCTTGAAACTTTTAGATGGGTTTCATTAAGACTTTTTCACATATAAATACAATGGATTTCAATCATATTCTTTATCTTTTATCCTCTCTTTCCCTCCTCCCCCCTTTCTCCTTCTTCTAATTCCCCCATCCCTGCAGAGTGCCTCTTGACTCTGACCAACAACCAGTGTGTTAACAGTCTTTTTAATCTTCACTAATTTGGTGGATAAAGATCTCTTCTAAGGTAGTTTTACTTTTAACTAATCTGATGAGGAAAGGATCCTCTCGTATGTTTAAAAACCAGTTTATGTCCTTGTCTTTTTATTTGCATGGTAAATCTTTGCACATCGTTCCATTTTCCACCTTTCTTTGTCCACGTGTTTTAAGTGTGTTTATTGTACAAACCACATGGCCGGATTATACATTTTGCTTTTTTTCTTTGGTGGCACTGGGGTTTGAACATCAGGACATCATGCTTGTAGGTTCTCTACCACTTGGGCCATGCCTCCAGCCTGCATTTTTCCATTTTGATACAATTTGAGTCTTTCTTTTCATAAGAAAGCCTATTCCATTTATATTTGTTGATATGATATCTATCATTCAGTTATATATTACCTCTTCATATTATTCTTATTTTTGTACTTTTTGAAATATCTTTTGCTCTATACAATCATATTTTCTTTGCACTTAAGTACAAATTATATTTGGAAGTTTACGTTATTCTGCTTCTAATCCTCTATTGCAATAGTTTTAGAAATTATAAATTTAGAACTAAATGTTACAAAGTACAATAAACCCTCTGTTTCTTTAGGTAATACCTACTATCTGCCTACTTTGACAACTAGCAAATCACTATATTTGTATTTCTTCCCAATTTCCATCCTTCCCAACTTAATTAGTTAATCATATTGTTGTTAGTTTGGCTAGAACTTTCTTGTGTTTCTTTAAGTATTTTCAGAACTATAATACATAATTTGTCAGATATGTATCTTGTAGCACTTACCTTTCCCTCTTTCCTATTACCAAATGTGAGGAAATCAGGCTATATACACTGCCTTCCCTGTTTCATTCTTTTCCTGTACTACTATTAATTATTGTATGATATAAATATAATAATATATATTATATGTAATACATAATGTTATGTTATATCTAAAATATAATAAACAATAAATTTATGTTATAGAAAAACAATCTATGCAATAGAAACAAGTGGAGAGATTCAGAGAGGAATCTATTACAGTGATTTCTGAGAGGAAAATAGAGAAAAGACACCTTTCCTCTGATGTCTTTTATTTGGAAATCCCAATTTACTTGCATCTACTCCACAATACTAAGTATACTACACTATTCTGAATGTGGTAGATGCTCAATAGATCCAAAATACAGAGGCTGACCTGTCCATGGTTGCAGAGCAATTCCATTTAGCTATAATCAGCACGAGAAAATTACAGGGGATCCCTGTAATTCTTCCCTGAGTTTAGCGTGTGACCAAGAGCAAACCAGCACTCTTGCTCCCTGCAGACAGACAGATCCCAAATGTGACCTTTGAAAGGGCAGAGCCATGGCCTAGTTCCTTTTCCCAAAGTCACATAATGATGGGTAGGAAAGAGAGTGTGCAGAGAGACCAGACATGCTTTGCTAGAAAATCTCTCTGCATGTGGAAGGAAGTATGAAGCAAGGAAACATGTATCCCCCAAATCTCCATTCCAGTATCTCACCTGCTTTGTACAGTTCCTGTAATGCTTCCTAGGTAAGTCAGGCAGTAAGTAATAATCACAACACTTAGGTATATAAGGAAGGCAATTACATGAGAACACTTTATGCCATAATTATCCATCTTTTTAGTATATGGGATTGTAGTAGACAGAATAATTCCCTGCCAAAGATTTCCATGTCTCAATCCCCAGAACCTCTGAATACATTATGCTACATGGCAAAACGGTCTTTGAGTTTGTGATTAAGTTACAGACCTTTAAACAGGGAGATTATCCTGGATTATCGGGGGTGGGCCATCTAATCACTTGAGCTTTTAAAGGACAAAGGCAGAACAGTCAGTCAGAGATGCTGTACAAAAAGAGGACGGAGTGGGAAGTGATGTGGCAGAGAGAAAAGGATTCAGTGCGTGGTCTCTGGGAACCACAGGCAAGGACTAGAGAGAGGCTTCCAGAAAACAAGTGTAGCCCCCAACTGGCAGCCACTTGGTTTATAGCAATTGTTATGGCAACAATAGAAAATGAATTCAGGCAAAACAAAAACCCACTCTGGAACCTGGCAGTCTATACTGGCTGTCCTCCACATCTGCGAGATCCTGCCTGTGTGATACATAAACATTTTGATAGACAGGTGTCTGCAGAATGCAACCTGTCAGTAAAAGCAGACCTGCAGGTCCAGCGCTTGCAGTATCTCCATGAGACTAGGGAAAAAATAAGTAAAAATAATTGATGATTTCCTCCACTGGCTTAACAAACTCAAATATTCAAAGCAGCTACAGGCTTTTGCATGCAAAATTTAAGTTCACAGTGTAACTTTCAAGATTCCTTCCTCCTCTGTTGATAACCACACCAAATGGGAAGTGAAGGTCAGCTGTCAGTCAAAAGAAAGTAAAGAGTAGAAGCTGACCACACATCTTCCGTCTTCATTTGATATCCTAGGTTTCCACAACAGTGGAAATTTGACAGTGAAACTGCAAATTTCTAACAGTCTTGTAGGTATTGAGCTGCAGACTTCAAGTCCAAGTGTAAGACTTAGTCACAGAGAATAAACTAAACAGTACTTTGTTCAGATAGCGAAGCAATAGAAACAATGTAAAAGCAAATCAAACAAAAAACCCTGTCTGACCAGCTTTATCCTTTTGCTAGCATGATTGTTACTACATATCAAATCCCACAGACATTTTTCTTTGTGTGTACTGGTTTCATTTTAGCTTCATAATTTGCTGAGGGTAGCTCACAGATGACCAGGAAGCATAGAGAAGCTGAGTGAATCAGTCAAGCTAACACAGTAAGTTCTGGCTACTGGAGCTAGTACATGGGTTTTTCTTGGTTTTTTTTTGTTTGTTTGACTTTTTAATTCCTAACCTTTGTTCTCTTCGCCTTGACACATATTTATTTATTTACTTATTTTTTCCAAATAAGTAAAATCCTCCTTGTCCATTAAAAGTTTAGTCAGATAGATGGAACGGAAAGCCATCTATCACCTTTCACTATAGTCCAGTATCTTACCAATTCGTCATATTTAAGATTTCTCTTGTTTATTTTGAAGACAAAGCAAGTCTTGATGTTAATTAAACTAAACTTACAGTTGTCATCATTTCCTCCTAGAACAATGATGATGTGCCAATTCGTATAATGGGGTCAGGCCTCATTGGGAACCCTCTTTTGCACGGTTTGTAGCACTCAGTAACTCAGTAACTTTTGGATTGTTTCTCCTTTGTTTTTGGAATGCCATCCTTGTTCTGGGCTCCCATGCAGAAAAGAATTGATCCCTTTAAATGAGATGATAGAATTATAAAAAAGAATTACATGAACATGAAACAAAAGAGATTGAGTGAGTTTTGCTCTGTACAAAATCTATTCTGGCAGGATATTTTGACAGGCTATATAGGAAGGGGAATTTTTCACATACAGTCTTTTTTGAAATTTGGATTTTATACTATATGCAAACTAACCCATTCCAAACATAAATTAAACTTGAGTCTTAAAAAGAAAAAAAACCAAATTGAAAGTAGTATTATTAGAAACAAACAAAAAGAAGAAAATGGACAAAGAGAACTACAACTGTTGACATTATGTTAGTGATCTGTTCAGATGTCCAGGGTCCCTTTAAGGCCTTTCTGTACACTTAAACCCACTTCTCCAGGCTTGCCCTTCTGTGAACAACACCCATGACTCTTCTCCGCAGAACAAGTCCTTGGACCACCACAGCCATTTTGTCCACACTCCAGCAGAATGATGGAAGGATCTTAGAGCTTACAGTTCAACCAAAGACTAATGATGTAGAGGAAGGAAAGCCCAATATATCCTCCCTTCAGGACCAAACAACTCTGAGTGCCACACTCCAGAGATTTTCTTAGAGATCAGGCTGATTTTTGCCTTCCAAGGAACTTTTGCCTGAGGTCACACCCAGGCTGGACATCCTCTCCCTGTCCCTATTCTTTCCTCATGCCTTCATCTGTTTTCCCAGGATTTTCTGCATTAGTTTTGAAAATTATTTGCATAGGAACCCTCAACCCTAGGGATGGTTCCTGCTCCCCTAAGACTGTTCATATCAGAGTGGTCTTAGAAAGAAGAAAAAGCAGGCTGGATTCTGGAATTGGATATTTGACCAGCTGAAAACAAGCGCTGCTGTGGTGGTGCTATGTGGAGTCTGACTCTCCCTAGTAGTTACACTAAGACTTTCATCTGTGTTAGGTGGGGCTGTAATATAGATGGAATGGATGTTCTCTCTCATGCAATATTTCTTGTATTTACAAGAAATAGGAAAAAATCATAATTAGAAGGATAGTCAAATTGTTACTGCTGAGTACTCTGGATGCATCAAAGTGAGAAAAATACAGGCCTATGTCCTCACATACCTACTTAGGTACAGTGTGAAAGTCAGTAGGACTTTAAGATCATTTAAAGACTCTTAGACATATCCTTTGGCCAAGGTAAAGAACATGTAAAAGACCAGGCACAGGACTCAATTATGAAAGTAACAAAATTTCAGAGAAGTCTGAACAACGTCAAATGTCATACACCAAAATCAGAGCTCTGAAAAGAAAGGAAGAGCTGCTGGGACTCCAGATAGGTTCACCTGAGCAGTCTGGTTGTGTAAAATTGCCAAACTCTCCTAGGAGGTCCCATCATGCTTGGAGATTATTCAGAAGTCTCAACTGAGGCAGATGCATCAAAAGACAATCCTTGTCCTCCTCATGATCTATCCCTACATTTTTTATTTAACACAGGACAGACAACTAGTGATACCATCCAGGGGGTCCAGATGGGGTTGTGAAACCCCAGTTGTTGGCAAATTGAACAAAAGGACAAAATGCACAGACAAGCAAAGATCAGATTTATTGAAAGTGGGATATGTTCCCACTGGTGGGAGAGGACCTGAGTGAAGAAGTTTGAAGACTCTGATTCTCATGTTTGTGTTGTAATTTAAGGCCAGAGTTAGGGCTGAAGGGGGTTTAAAAGGGGATTTGAGAAGGGCTTCCCTCTTATGATTGACAGGAGGATATTATATTATTTATTTTTGACTATGCATGTCCCTACCCATAATGCATCCTTTTATAATTACATGCATGAGATGCTTTAAGTAGATGGGCATCTCAAAAGGTCATCTGAGGGCAGGTTTCCCAGCCTCAGCACATGCACTAGTTTGGGGACTTTTCCCTCTGCACCATACATTGTCCCTTATCATGACGTAGTGGTCACTGAGCTGATCACAAAAAGAGGTTCCAAGGATATTCCCAACCAGATGCTTTCTGAAACAGGCATATCCTAGGTGGGCTTGGGGTGTGTAATAAAGCAGAACTTGGATTAAGATCCATTTACCCTGTCTTGGCCATCCCTATCCTGCCTCACTAGGATTAGGCCTCAGTATGACTCCATTAGTGAAATGTTGGCCTTATTAAGGGAGGACGGAATCTATAGGACCTTGTTAATGTGAATTCTTGATACTAGGAAAACATGGAAGGAAGTAGATATTGAGAATACAGGATTAGAAGGAGAAGGTAGTTTATTGATTTAGGAGCCTCTCATGTGGATCAATACTTAACACTCTTACAGATCACCTGGATGCAACTGGTCCTAAAATGCCACTGGAGCAGCTCCTTGAAACTTATAACAAATAATGATCTGGCAGAGTATAGAGGAGAAGATAAATAGATTTGGAGGTGTATGAATGGGTGTATTCCTCATGAAGGCTTAGAGATAAGTTGCTTCCAGAGCAATGAAAAATGATATGGCATTATCGTTAAATTCAGTAGTTGGGAGAATGGTTGGTAGAAGAGGGGATTATGAAATGTCTTCGCTTCAGGACCAACTGAAGCAGTAAAGATCATAGCTTGTCTAATTAACTCTCTATGTTACCTTTTTTTCAGTAACCACCACCTTTAAAAATTGAAATGTGTACACATGTATGTAAATGGAAAAATAATACTTTTTGAAACTATTCCAGGAATTGGGGAGGGGGTAAAGGAGAATGAGGTAGGGGGTGAATTCAAGTATGATATATTTGATATACTGTAAGAAGCTTGTAAATGTATCTCCACCCAGCACAACAATAAAAAAATTTTTTAAAAAGAAAAGGAAAAGAGAAAACGGAAAGGTTTCTGAAAGTGCAAACTTAGTACATATGAAAATATAAGAACAAAAAACTAAAATGTGAAAGAATTTAATCAGGGAAAGCGTCAGACTTAGCAGAGAATACTGGTGCTTTGTGTAGATCCTTTCAGATTCTTATATTTTCCAGGCATAACCTCCACTGCCCCTACCACTGACTTCTATGTGTTTTTAATGCCTACAACTTGAAGCTATTCTTGGGAGCATTACCCTCAGGCTACTGGAATTGCTTTGCTACTAAAAGGCTCAATGTACATGCTTAGGGTTTACCTCTCCCCCCAGGAGAGGTAATGACCATCAGGCACCAGAATATGGAAGCCCAGTTCCTTTGCTCTGTAGAACATCTTGCTGACTGAACACCTTTGTATGGCTTCCTCTGTTCCCTGTCCTGTGTCCTTCATTTCCATACTATTCTCCAAAGAAGCCTTTCCTAAATACATCAGAACATATGGGTCTTTACAACAGGGTTTGTTTCTGGAGAACCCAATCTGTGACTTCAACATGTAGACTTTGTGTTTTTGATGGAAGTAAATGTTAATAAATCATTTTGGACAGCACTTTGGCTATATGATCAAAGACAATCAACAGACTTTGAAATTATATGTTACTTAAACTGTCCATAACTTTTCATTCATATAAATATTTATTCACAATTGGATTTAATGGACTGTGGTTTTAAACAGTAATGAAATAGAATGAAAATAATCTAAAAATAGGACAAGCTAGAACACATTGTGGGATATCAGTCAGTGAGGGAAATTTAAATTATTTAAGAAATAAGAAATAGACCAAACATAAAATTATCATTTTTTTCAGACTGTTGTTAACCATTCTGTTTGCATTTCCACAGTCTTTATTATGGACAAGGAGTTAATTGATAAATCTTACAGTGAGTTAGAAGGTATTTATTTGAGACAAGTTCTCACTATGTAGCCCAGGCTGGCCTCAAACGCACAATACTTTTAAATTAACTGGTGGCTATTCAAAAACAAAACTGAACTTGGAATGCCAGAATCTCAGTTCCTATCCCAGTTATTCTATTTTCTACCTATGAAGCCTTAAGCAAATCATTTTTGCTTCCTTGACTATAAGGGGAAAGTTTCGCTTCTTCCATTATGAGGGTAAAAAATAATTGGGGTTAATCTACAAAAGTATGGGCTGGTTTTATCACATTGGGAGTTGGTAACGAAAAAACTAAATCCAAGTTGAAAATATTAGCCCCAATAAGAGTGGTCACATCATCCAACAGTTTAATCAGAGGACATAGGGTAAAGCATAGCAGAAGGATTAGAAACATTAAATACTTGATTCAGGAATGTTTTAAGTCCATTTGAGGGTGCGAGTATTGGAAAGATGACTATTGTCCCTCTCCATGCATTCTTTGCTTCTTTGAGAGTGACAGAACCTCTTTCACAACAAAAGTAAAGACTGCTTTTCTCAGCTTCCCTTGGAATTAAGTTTAACTATGTGATTAAGTTGTGTGCAATAGGATATAGGCAAATACAATGTGCAATTTCTGGGTAGTACCTTCTAGGAAGGCATGTTCCCTCTTCTTGTCTTAACTTCAATTTGGAATGTGGACATGGCTGTAGGTTAAATAGGACTATGCAAAAGGAATATTCTTCTCTGTAAATAGGCAATGAATATTGACTAGCTTGGGGATGTAGAGAGTCTAGCACATAGATGATAATAAGTATTTGCTTATTTTTCTATTGGTTGTTCGGACTGCTATAATAAAACCACAGATCCAGTGACTTAAACAACAAGAATTTATTTTCTCACAGTTGAGGAAGCTAGATGTTTAAGATCAAGGTACTGAAAAACTGAGTTCTTGTGAGGTCTGAGGTCTTTCTTCCTACTTTATAGGCAGCTCTTATCAGGCTATTTACTCACATACATGGCCTTTTCTCTGCAAGTAGAGAGAGAGAAGAAAAAAAATTGAGAGAGTTTACTATCTTCTTCTCATAAGGACACCAGTTCTATAGGAGGATTAGGGGCCTCATTTAACCTTAATTACCTCCTTAAAGGTCTACTACCAAATACAGTCATGGAGGGGGGTTAGGACTTCAACATATAAATGGGGTGGGAGTGGATACAATTCAGTACACAACAATTTTGTCAACCCAGCAATCACTATCTCCATATATAGTTATTGTAAAGAAAAGACATAATAAATAGAGAGATTCCTGGTAGACAGTGCACTCATTTCCTAAACACTGATAAATGCTTGTTGAGTCATTTGTTTTGGATATTCTGATAATCAAATACTGGTTATAAAACAATATCTAATGCTTAGCATCATAAGCTGTGAGGGACTCAATTTTAAATAGATTAAATTGGTCATTTGTCTCCATAGTGACAAAGTTAGGATACTATTTTTTTAATTTCTATACTAATAAAGTGTTCAAGTTGGATGACAGTTATTTAAAATTTATGTTTTTTTTCCTGCATGCATAGCTTTGGTTGCACCCTAACCCCTACAAATGCAGGGATACTATTTTTCTAGCTTATCACTGGTATATAATAGTTCTCCAGCAAGCCTTATGAATAAATTACCCTGGATTTTCCTCCTTTATCTAGATGTTAAGCCCTTAGATGGATCAGGTTCTGTCTTATGGTTGTTTTTTTGATAGTGAACTTCCTCTGTTTAGAATCTAGCATATTGTACCTGAAAAAAACATATATAAAACTGAATATAGATGATAAACCAATGGAAATTTTGTAGAAGATCAATTGTAAAATTCTCTATCTTCAGTTTAAGGCATTTAAAAATCTGTACATTTAGAAACTTAATTTACATTTTGGGCTGTTTCTCAAAAAGCTAAATACAAAAAAACCCAATATATAACCAACAAATTGGTGTTATTTGAGAGGAATTTCTTTTCTAAGAGATAATTTTCTTCTAATGGAACATTTGCTCAATGTTTACTCATTTGTCATGAATGTTACAGATGATTTTAATAAAAAAGCCTGAGCTATCTATAATTCTGGTAATAGAGATTGAAAAATAGGGACACAAACTCAGGCTCCACCACAAGAATGTGAAGTCAGTTCCCAGAGATCTTTGTACAGACAGTGAGGGGCATGAGTAAAAGAGGGGAGAAGACTAGGAAGAGGGCACGGAAATAAGAAAAGGCCTGGGTGTACAACACATGAAGACAGTGATAAGCCTGACCTCACTAAAATAGAAAAGGAATATTTCCATAATTTCTTCAATAATGAGGGAGAAATGGTTCAACTTAATAGATGAAGAATACAATATCTGTAAAGGTGATGCTTATATGACTCAAACTCCATTGCTCTGTTGAATTCAAGTCTCTTCCCTAAAATCACACACACACACACACACACACACACACACACACACACACAAATCCTGGACTCCACGGTTCCTCTGGCTATTTGCCTATCTCTCTCCCTCCCTTGGCAATCACTTGTACTTTCTGACTTGAGAACTTAGCACCTACTTGTTCTCCAATTTCAGTTCAGTTGTCACCTTCTTACAGGGAAATCTATGACCCCACACTTGTCAAATCCCTCCACTATATACCCTTAGCCTATGTATTTCTTCTAACACTTAATTTTATGTATTTGTATATGACAACTAATATCTGTAACACCACTAGACTGTAAGCTTAATTAGGGCAAAAACAGTGGATTCTGATTATTGTCATTACTATTTTTCTATTTTCCAGCCATTTGCACTAGTTGGAGAAAAAAAAAAGTCATTAGAGTCAAGGAACTAAGAGCATTAGAGATGGGCTCTGTACCTGAAAAACTTCTATGTGTCACACGAATGTTTTTATTCCAAGTGATTACACTTTCCAGTGCCCTACCATCCTCTGGCACTTTTTGGCGTTGGCACTCAGCATGACTGCAGCGTTCCCTTATCGCAGACCTACAGCTCTTTGATTTGCCGTGGGCTGGGGCTGCCACGAACACTTTCCATGCTGAGCTCTGCCTTAGATAGCCCGTTTCTCCTGATGACCAAGTGAATTGTGGTCGCTGCAAGTGAACCTGAGCCTTACTGGCTTTTCTCCAGGCCAAATGCCTCCAGTGTGACAATGCCTCTTCCATTTCCAGATGAGAAGTCACCATTGATCTACTTAAGACTAAACCTGGACATTATTTCTACTGTGAATCTCTTTTCTGGGGCTTACTTAGGTGAACAGATCGTGCATTTCTGAGCCTCGTAAGAGCAAGCTGCCAACCAGGCCAAACTGTTTGCTAGGGAATTTGAGAAAAATGTTAACTAGGTCTGAGAACAAGCTTGCCAAATTTACAGCGCACCCTGACATTTCCCGGAGACATTCGGTGTACTTCGCACAGTATCCCAGTCTTCCCCTGCCCCCTGCTTTACTTAGTATGATGATTTATTCCTTCCTTGCAGGGTGGAGTTCACTGAACCAAAGTGCATACTCACGGCCTACATCTGGCCAGGGGACAGAATTCCCCATGCAACATTTACAGAATGAGGGCAGCTGGTCTCATGGGACCAGAGTCCTTCTTGGAGTTCAGATGCCTGAACTGTTTGCCATCACGTCTTTGGCTGTTATCAACCCTCTCATCAGAGAAATGCACAGGGATTTTGGAGTT
Organism: Castor canadensis; assembly: GCF_047511655.1. Lineage (NCBI taxonomy): Eukaryota > Metazoa > Chordata > Mammalia > Rodentia > Castoridae > Castor > Castor canadensis. Next base: position 116,902,329 of record NC_133396.1, read on the forward strand.
TGCCAGTTGGTCAGGTCACATGCAGCCCCGGCCTCCACTGTGGCTCAGTGCGTCTATAACCTCTGGTGAGAACAATTTAAATGCACCATTAATCCCTTGATGGTCACGAGTAGCAGTACCCTCTAGGGTTTCAGTGGTAGGGCAACTGGAATCTATTTTTTCATGATTTAGCAATGAAGTCAACGAGATTTGGCTCTGCATCTTGGGCCTTTTCCACAGTGTTAGTCCAGATTCGATTTGTTAATCTTTTTTTCATGAGAACTTTCTTTGGCTTCACATGTCTGAATGCTGTGTTGGGGTATAGGCACAGTGTTTTTGTTGCCTTTAGAAGGTAAGTACATAAAAGAAAGGACTAGGTCTCACATTCCTCTGTATTCCTAACACCTAGTATAGTAGCTAGAAAATTGTGGGTGATAAACATATAATAATCAGATTCTTTTAACTCCTCTAATGTTAAAACTATATATTTCCATTCATACTCGGTAGTGGGCTTTGAACTCAGGGTCTCATACTTGAGTCACTCTGCCAGCCTTCTTCTTTTGTGTTGGATATTTTTGAGATAGAGTCTGTGAACTGTTTGCTTGGGTTGTCTTTGAACCTTGATTCTTCTGATCTCTGCCTCCCGAGTAGCTAGGATTACAGGCATGAGTCACTGGTGCCCTGCTCTATTTCTATTCTTTAATAAGAATTAGAACCTAGTGGTTGTCATTATTATGGTATCATCATTTTGGATATTTTGCTAGTCATATTGGAAAGAAAATTTTATAAATGTGGTTTTCTGCTTGCTACGGCTTGAATGTCTGTATCCCTTACAAAATTCACATTGAAACTTAATCCCCAGGGTAACAGTTTTAGAAGGTAGGGCCTGTGGGAGATGATTAGGTCTTGGGAGCTCCCACTTCATGATGAGACTGATACCTTTTTCTGTTCCAGCCCTTCCATCGTGTGATGACACCACATTTAAGGTACCATCTTGGAAGCAGAAATCTGATTCTCACAAGATGCCAAACCTGTCAGTTCCTTGGATTTAGCCTATAGAATTGTGAGAAGTAAGTTTCTAATATTTATCAATTACCCAGTCACATGTATTTTGCTATAGCAGCACAGAAGGACGAAGACATGTGAAAAGAAATAAAGTTCAAGATTCATAATGTTAGCTGAGCATGGTTGCATATATCTGTAGAATCCCAGGACTCAGGAGGTCGAGACAGGAATATCACAAGTGCAAGACCAGCCAGGACTACATAGAGAGTTCAGGGCCAGCTTGCACTACATAGTGAGACCATTTGTCAAAGTCCCAAGGGCTAGTCCTGTAGCTCAGTGGTACAGTGTTTGCTAAGCATATACAAGGACAGGGTTTGGCTCTTAGAACATGAAAAAATAAAAGTAAACTATTTAATTGTTTCCCCTTCCCCCAAATACTGCCCTCTGTTCAGAATCACCAAAAGTTAAGAGCTACAAGAAGCATTACACGTCATCTAATCTGACATTTCAAATGAAGAAACTGCACGACAAAGAGGTGAAATATCTTATTCAATAGAACACAGCTGTTTGAAGGCAGACCTAGATATAACGTACAGATTTCTGAAATTCAGGGTTAAAACAATAGACAATCTAATACATGAAGTTAATAATTTCTCTCCAATAAATTCCACATGGTGTCCTTGTTTGCATACTAAGAAATGGTGAATGAGACCTTATTTGGGAAAAAATGTCTTTGCAATTGTAATTAAGTGAAGGATCTTGAGATGAAACCATCTTGGTCTACCTAGGTGGGCTCTAAATCCAGTGAAAAGTATCCTTATAAAAGACAGAAAAAGAGAAGATGTAAACAGAAAAGGAGGAGGCAGCATGACCACAGAGGCAGGAATTAGAATAATGCAGCTATAGGAAAGCCAGCAAACACCAGAAGCTGGAAGAGTCAAACAAGGATCTTTCCTCTCTATGCTCCTTTGGACTTCTGAAATCCAGAATCCTGAAAGAATAAATTTCTGTTGTTTTAAACTGTCAAGTTTATGGTGATATGTTATGGCAGTCCCAGAAAACTAACACCATACATATTAAAGAAGCGAATCCTAGTCCCTAATTCTGCTTCCTCCTTCTTGCCTCTTCTTGAATAAGGATGTTCACAGATCACTTGTTATTTTAAGTAAATGGCAGTTTGAGCTACCAAGACACCCGCTCAGCATCATGGCCTCCCTGGGATCCAGGGTAATGTAGTGAAAAGAGAGACCAGTTTGGTTCATTGAATCTTAGGAAATTTTATTGATCTCATGATGCCTCCTGACATCTTGGGAGCAGGCCATAAAATATCACAAGTCCAGCTTCCAGGAAGAAATTTCCATTACAATTTATATAGTTTCCATCTCAATTCATGTTACATAATTTTTCCCAATTCATCCCACCTACCCATTACCATAACCATTCACTTTCTACAATATACTGCAGATGATTTATCAGGGGATCTGGAAGAAATAAACCTACAAAGGTGATCTTAGCTTACTAATAAGAGAAGATGATAATTTGAAGTCCCACCCAATAGGCTCTGTTGCTGCTTGTGAGCTTTTGACTTGCAAACACTGGAAAAGTCCCCAGGCAGATTGGGTAGATCTAGACACCCTCAACATCTTCAGACATTGTTGCATTGGGTCCTCCCCAGTGCCCATCTTCACTGACAGATAAGACAAATACATAAATACAGAAACCCAATGGATAAAATCGGGGGAAAGGTAGGTTACCACTCTTAGTCTAAAAGTTTTAAAACAAAAGGGGTGCCAGTTCCCACTACATAAGACTACAGAAAATGAGAAGTCAAATTTTTTAAATCTTTGTCCACAGAGAGCAGGGGCAGAGAATAGTTCAAGCAGATTGACTAAAAACTTGTCTTCCTAGGCGGAGCAGGTACAAGTTAACAGGTGGCAGAGAATTCACTCCCTCCCTTACTGATACCAACAATGACGACCAGCAAAAGGACTTAGAACAGGAATACATGCTGCTGGTTTCTGAGAGGTCCAGGGCTGCTCAATAATGACACATATCTCGACTGAAGCCTGTTCAGTGAGCCCCATGCATCCCATTACCATGAAAAACAAGATCTTCCAGGAAATACCTGTTGACTTAAATTTTCTTGATTTTTCCTTTGTGGAATGCAGTTTTCTGTAAAAGAGGCCATATGTAAGAGCTGTTAAGCATTTCCAAAACTTGAGGTAGAATTAAGGTTTTTCTTCTTCATATTCTCATAATCCTATGTTCAGAGCATTAATACATCCTATTCTTCCTGTTCAAATTGCATGTGCACCTGTGTCTGAAGCATCCCGATGGTGTGACAGGGAGTAATGATGTTTGATGAATGGATGGATGGATGTACAATTAATGTATGCTAATAAAAAAGAGACAGAGGAGAAGAAACTTATCATCTGAGGGACAATCTTGAATAACAGTCTCAGTTTTGAGGGAATCTTAGAACATTTTGGTCAAATATTCCTGGCACTTTGATTTCACTCTAAAGAAAAAGCTGCCTAATAAATTGGTACAGTTCATTTACATGCTTTCCATAAAGACTCTTTCATTCCTTGTCAGGCTCAACAAACTGAAGATGTTCATTAAATTAAGATTACTATTTGGCTTTGACAGACAAATGTGTTTTCTGGAGCAATGTTGCTTGTACATTTAGAGTGTTATATTGCTTTGTTTTAAAAGACATCAGACTGTTTCTTGGTATTATACCAAGAAAGCAACATTAATCCTTCCAGCCTCAAGAAGGAATACTTTCCAGTGAAACAGCAGTGGGATTGCATCACTCAGTGATACAGATCTACAAATCTTGCTGCTATAAATCCACATTTTCACAAATGTTTGTATTTTAACTGATAAGTAGCAACATTCTCTAAGATTTGCTGATTGGTTCATTTACATGTTTTTGTATTCATACTATAGTTTTCTAAATGTTTATTCTTCCAACTTTAGTGTAAAGTTCATTAACATATTTAACAGTAATAACCTGACTGGATCACCTTCCATGAATAAAAGTTATCCTGATATTCCTATGTGACCTTAGTGGCTCATTTCTCTTAGAAATTTCTCTTGACTTCTCATTTCAAAGTACTCATCTCATCACCAGACTTGGAAACTGTTTATCAAATGCCTTTAAAACATTTTCCTAGGGGGTTGGGGGATAAGGAAGAATGATGGAGGGGATGAATCTAACCAAGATAACATTGTAAGCGCATATGAAATGTCACAATGAAACCCCTGTAAGAATAATATATGCTAATAAAAATGTTTTTAAAACAAAATTTAAATATTTTTCTAAGTTATAAGAAAAAAATTGATATTTTTCTCTCAGAATGCCTCACCGCTGAATACTTTTCAGAGGGGCCTTGGTAAATATTTTAATAAGAGCTGAATTCATCTTCTTTTAACACGGAAGAAAATTAACCCACATCCCCTAATATCTCAATCATTGCTGCTTTAATAAACAGTATGAGTTACTAATGTGTTAGATATTTACAGGCTGAGAAAAAATACTTCTAGAACTAAAGAATCCTTCTAGGGTCTTCTAATGTCACTAAGAGCAACAATGTCCCTGTAGAACCTTCTCAAGTTCAAGAATTTCTTTCATATCATACTCACACTGATCACAAATCATTGAACCAGTTCAATGGAATAAAATGCAAAATGCCACCTCACCCCAGTAAGGATGACTATTAGCAAAAAGACTAATGATAACAAGGGCTCCTAAGGATGTGGAGAAAGGGAACCCTTGCACACTGTTCATGGAAATAATTAGCATAGCCATTATGGAAAACAGTATGGTTATTCCTCAAAAAGTTAATAATGCAACTACCATGAGATCAGCATCCCATGACTGGATCTATATCTAGAGAAATAGAAGCCAGTATGCTGAAGAGGAATTTTCATTCCCATGTTCACTGAAACACTATTTATAGTAACCAAGAAATAGAATCAATCTAAGCGCCAATTAACTGGTGACCAGATAAAGCAAATGTGGTACATGGGCAGGATGGAATACTATTTGACCACAAAAAAGAATGAAACCCAGTCATTTGCAACAGCATAGGTGGAACTGGAGATCATATGTAAGTGAAATAAACCAGGAACAGAAAGACATATCCATGATCTCACTCACATGTGGAATGTACAAAAGATATCTCACAGAACTTGCAAGTAGAATGCTGGCTATCAGAGGCTGGAAAAAGTAAGAGGAAGGGCATAAGAAGAAAAGGTTGATCAATGGGTTTTGAATCAGAGTAAGGAACTATGGTATGAAATTACTCAGTTGGGTGGCCATGGATAATAATTATGTAATATATATATATATATATATATATATTTGATAATAATTATGTATATATATATTTGATAATTATGTATATATATATTTGATAATAATTATGTATATATATATATATATATATATATATATATATATTTACAAAGGTCTAGGCAACAAAAGCAAAACTAGACCAATGGGATTATATCAAACTAAAGAAGATTCTACACAGCAAAGGTAACAGTAGAGTTAAGAGGCAACCTACAAATGGAAGAAAAAAATTGCAAACTCTTCTTCTCACAAGCTATTGATATCCAGAGTTTATGAGGACTCCAAAAACTCCAGTAAAAAGCATATAATCTTATTAAAAGTGGAGAAAAAATATGAATAGGCATCTCTCAAAAGGAGATAAACAATTGACCAAGAAGTATATGAAAAATGATAACTATCACTAACATCAGAGAAATGCCTATCAAAACCACAATGAGACATCATTTCACCCCAGTGAGAATGTCTATTATCAAAACTGGTTAGCAGTCTGCAAAAAACTGAAACTAGATCCATGTATTTCACCCTATACCAATATTAACTCAAAATGGATCAAGGATCTTAATATCAGACCACAAACTCTAAAGTTGATACAGGAAAGAGTAGGAAATACTCTGGAGTTAGTAGGTATAGGTAAGAACTTTCTCAATGGAACCCCAGCAGCACAGCAACTAAGAGATAGCATAGATAAATGGAACTTCATAAAACTAAAAAGCTTCTGCTCATCAAAAGAAATGGTCTCTAAACTGAAGAGAACATCCACAGAGTGGGAGAAAATATTTGCCAATTATACATCAGACAAAGAACTGATAACCAGAATAATAGGGAACTTAAAAAACTAAATTCTCCCAAAATTAGTGAACCAATACAGAAATGGGCAAGTGAACGAAACAGAACTTTCTCAAAAGAAGAAATTCAAATGGCCAAAAAACATCATCCCTGTTAGAATAGCCATCATTAGCAACACCACCAACAACAGGTGTTGTCAAGGATGCAGGGAAAAAGGAACCCTCTTACACTGTTGGTGGGAATGTAAACTAGTACAACCACTCTGGAAAAACATTTGGAGGCTACTTAAAAAGCTAAACATTGATCCAGCAATACCACTCTTGGGGATATACCTAAAAGAATGTGACACAGGTTACTTCAGAGGCACCTGCACACCCATGTTTATTGCGGCACTATTCATAATAGCCAAGTTATGGAAACAGCCAAGATGCCCCACTACTGACAAATGGATTAAGAAAATGTGGTATCTATACACAATAGAATTTTATGCAGCCATGAAGAAGAACAAAATGTTATCATTCGCTAGTAAATGGATGGAATTGGAGGACATCATTCTGAGTGAGGTTATCCTGGCCCAAAAGACCAAAAATTGTATGTTCTCCTTCATATGCGGACATTAGATCAAGAGCAAACACAACAAGGGGATTGAACTTTGATCACAAGATAAAAGCGAGAGCACACAAGGGAGATATGAGGATAGGTAAGACACCCAAAAACTAGATAGCATTTGTTGCCCTCAATACAGAGAAACTAAAGCAGATACCTTAAAAGCAACTGAGGCCAATAGGAGAAGGGGACCAGGAACTAGAGAAAAGGTTAGATCAAAAAGAATTAACCTAGAACTTAACACACATGCACAGGAAATTAATGTGAGTCAACTCCCTGTATAGCTATCTCAACTAGCAAAAACCCTTGTTCCTTCCTATTATGGCTTATACTCTCTCTTCAACAATATTAGAGATAAGGGCAAAATAGTTTCTGCCAGGTATCGAGGGGGTGGGGGGTAGAGGGAGTGGATGGGAGAGTGGCAAGGGAGGGGGTGGGGGCAGGGGGAAGAAATGACCCAAGCATTGTATGCACATATGAATAATAAAAAAAATAAAATAATGCAGGAGTTTAAAAAAAAAAGGAAATACAAATGAATGCTGGCAAGAATTCAGAGAAAGAGAAACTCGTACATACTGTTAGTGGGAATGTAAATTAGTACTGTTATCATGGAAAAAACACTATGGCAGTTCCTCAAAAAAATCCCTGAAAATCAAACACCCACATGACCCAGCAATTTTGCTACTTGATAGATACCCAAAAGAAACGGAATTGTTACATCAAAGAGCTATCTGCATGTTCATGTTTATTGCAGCACTATACACAGTAGCCAAGATTTGAAATCAACGGATTGATCAGTCCCTTGACTGATAAATGGATAAGAAAATTCAGTGTATATATATATATATTAAATGGAATATCATTCAACCATCGAAAGATGAAATCCTGTTTTTTGTAGCAACATGGATGGAACTAAAGGACATTATGTTAAGTGAAATAAGCCAAATAACACATGTTCTTATTCATTCATAGAAGATAAAAAAGCTGATCACACAGAAGTAAAGCAGAATAGAGGTCACTAAAGCTGGTAAGGCAAGAAAGGAGGGAGAATAGTATGAGAGTGAAAAATGGATCCCCAAATACAGAGAGATAAAGTAATTCTGATGCTATATGTTACAATAGGAAAACTGAAGCCCATAACAAGTAATCATACATCTCAAAATCACAGGACAAGAGTTTAAAAGTCCCCACCACATAGAAGTGATGACATATGAGGAGATGGAAATGCTGATTACCATGGTTTGATCATTACATATTATCTACAAGCATCAAATTGTAATACTGCACCCCACAGATAAGTACAAGTATTATGCCAATGAAAAATAAGCCAAATAAATAAATTTAGAGCAGAATTTCTTAGGTTCAAAAAATTAAAACAGGGAAAATATAAACCAGCATTGATAAAATAAGACAGCACCATAAGAACTGCAAGCAGGATAAAGGAGCACAATTGATGTGGGCAATTTAAATGGGTTTTTGTCAAATAGTCAGTGAAGAAATACTCGAATGAATCAGCTGCCCTCATTTTTATCAGAGGCTGACACCAAATGAGAACATTGGACTGGACATTAGTCAGTTCTTGACAAGCAGAATCCATCTCATTTTTCCCTTCCTAAAGTGGTACAAGGGAATGTGTTCAGCACTTGAATTGAGTATTCCTTATTCCATTTAAAGCAATCAATATTTATTCATCTCATTACAACAGAGCTCAAAATATAACACTCAACTGCTTAAGCATGAGCTCAAACTCATATCTAATCACCTAGATGATGCGTGTGTGTATGGCTGTGGTGCACAGATAAAGTAACTGGGAAAATGGCTATTTTGGGGGTTTAGTGGGTTGCTTGTTTAGATATGGACGTATTCAGCACTGGTCAGGTCATGGGTGTGAGATCAAAACAGTACTCTTGTCTATCCTTTACTCTTTATGCCAGTGTAAACGACCCCACTGAAACTCCACCTCTTACAAAAATCCCTCTGGCCTCTGCAATGCTCAGCATTCTTTCCTCTGAAATCCTGGGACACTTGTCAAACGTAATCCCCATAACTGCTTTAACATGCCTCACACACTAAGCCACAAGGTGTTTGTGTATTATGTGTGCGTGTCACTTACCACCTTGATGAAACTGCAAGCTTTTCCTGTGCTAAAGTTAAGGTTTAAATTTAGGCTTAAGCAGAAGGTAGGTACATACAGGGTCTTTTATTTAATTATTATGAATTATCTGATGTATTTCTTCATTATAAATAATTTTATTGATAATAGTTAATAATCATTTATTAACTTATAGATATAAATATCTATAAATGATATACTTGCTATATGCTAGTAGTACTATGATTGATATGGATTCAAAATTGATAATATTTCTTCCCCAGGAAGGCAGGCAAAAAACAAATAATCTAATGAAACAAGTAAATTAAATAATTCCAGGTTGTGAGCACAGTTATGAAAAAATAAATAGGATGAGGAGATAGGATGAATTGGCCTACTCCATACAGGGCACTGAAGGAGATATTTGAGCCATAAGCTGACATAACAGAAATCCATGTGAGCATCACTACCTGGGCAGAGTCTTCTAAGCACTTGATCAAAGGTACTCATTTAAGAAACAGCAAGAAGGCTCCTAATGCTAGGCAAGAACAAGTGTGAAAGAAAATGGTACTTTAATGTGCATGAAATTAAATATTTGTTGTAGTATCTTTTGGAGAAACACTCAGAAAATTTTATTGTCCATGAAGTTCCTCCCGCTTTTGAATTTATTATAAATGTTTTTTGCTCTCAACACTACTTGTGGTATTTTGGTTTTGATACCCCAGCCTTTAGCTTTTTACTGGATTTACCTCTTAAATCATTCTTATACCCAGAGGAACCATCTCAAGTTTAAGAATTTCTTTCATATCATACCATCTCTCACTTATTCAAACGTGAACAATTCCCACCAATTGTCATCTTCATTCTTGCCACCAACATGGCAAATGCTAACTAGAGAAAGTTTCTATAGCATATACATGGGTCTACAAACTCCTGAATTCCCATTCTCAACAAATATCTGAAATCCTTTTACTCACTCTTGTTTTAGCCTGTGTTTCCTCATAAATAATTAGAATACATTGTTTTGGGAACTAATGAATGAAGATGGAATGGCTCCTTTCACCATCACACTCAGTGACTCAAATTCCACAAATTTGTTCTTCACTCACCTGTGGACTAAATAAGGCTCTACTGGTTGTCAGAGATGACACAGTGTCTCCAGAGGAAACAGTAAGAATTCCCCTGAACTGGACACTTTGACTAACACTTGGTCACTTTGGGCTTCTCATACCAACACACCAGCAGGAATTACTAGAATAAGGATAGCTATAATCATGAAGAACAATTGGAGTCAATTCCCTGTAGCTCTTGATATAAAGAATGTCCTGCACCCTGAAAGACAATATACAACTCTACAAGTTTTCCTTTAATTGCTTAGAGGGGCAATCCCTCATGGAACTGTAAATAAACAAGCTGGCTGGAGAAGGCAGGAGTGGCGGCACCCGCCCAGCAACCGGGAGTGGGAAAGCTTGTAAAAGTGGCAGTGTGAGGAAAACTCTACTGGAGAGGGGGGAAAGGCCACTTCCCACGTGAACTGTAAATAAATACGTTGGCTGGAGAAGGCATGTGTAGCACCACCTCCCTCATTGTGCTTGCAGAACAGAAGGCTTATAACAGTAGCGGTCGCACCCAGGAGAACTCTAAGTAAACAAAGCCTGAGTGAGGGGCTAGGTGAGTGTTAAGCTCATTCCTGAAATCTACAATCAGTAAAGCCTGCAGCGACAGCTGGCTGTCAGTAGTGCGCAGGTGAGCGCAGCCTCAGATAGACATTCACAAAGCTGTCTCCAGACCCTTTATTTTTTTTCTCTTCCTTTGATGAGACAACAACTGAACTACACCTGCATGCTGAAAAACTTACTGAAACCATATTACATTTGAACTTGGGACACTTTGTGGTGTTTATTTTTTTTGGTTCTTTTCCCCTTTGATGAGACAACAACAGAACTACTTCTGAGACACCATCTCCAGGGAGGCTGAGGGACTAACACCAAAATTATTAAGACTGAAATTTTATTGCATTTGAACTTGGAGACTTTTTTTTAATCATCTCTCTGTCTTTCTAATGCCTGTTTAGCTTACTGTTAATTAGTACACTATCTCTCTCTGTTTATATCTTTGACACTTTTTTGTTTGTTTGTTTGCTTTTTTAACTTGTTTGTTTATTTGTTTCTCCTTTTTTCTTTACCTTCTTTGCTTTCCCTGTCCTCTCATCCTTCCATTCTAAATATCACCATTGTTATCATTACAAGCTAGAAAACACTTAATTGCACACAGTACAAGGACAGTAACAATACCAAGGGCAATGATGGGCAGACATAAAAAACAGGGAAACCAGTTTCCCCACAGCAAAAATTAGTACAGGAACCAGAGGGAAATGAAGAAAACAGATACTCAGATCCAGACTCCAACAAAACGAAGATAATCTATGCCAAAGAACCCAAGGAAGCCCACAAGAACAACCTGACAGAAGAAATCCTCCAAGTAATCAATGAGAATTTTATAGAGATGATACTGGATATGGTCAACCAAAATGTACAGGAGACACTCAAGAAATTCCAAGACAACAAAAATAGAAAATTTGAAAAAGCACAAGAAGAAATAAAAGAAACCATAGAAGCACTGTATAAACACCAAAGTGAAACAAAGAGCATGATTAATAAAGAGATAAATGAACTCAGGACAAAAACAGACAACATTAAAGAAGAAACAACTCAGGATATGGAAAAACTCAGAAAAAAGAATGAAATAGAAATGCAAAACAAAATGTAAGGCCAATTCAGCAGAATAGAACAAGCAGAAGACAGAATCTCAGAATTAGAAGATGAAATGGTAATTAAAGGAAAAACTGAAGAACTATTAGTTAAACAACTCAAGACCTGTGAAAAGAAAATGAAAGAACTCACTGACTCCATCAAAAGACCAAACTTGAGAATCATGGGCATTGAAGAAGGAGAAGAGATGCAAGCAAAGGGAATGTGTAATATATTCAACAAAATAATAACAGAAAATTTCTCAAATCTAGAGAAATCTATGCCCATACAGATGCACGAGGCCTCCAGAAAACCAAACAGACCAGACCAAAATAGAACTACCAAACGGCATATTATCATTAAAACAACAAGTACAGAGACTCGAGAAAGAATATTGAAGGCTGTAAGAGAGAAAAAACAAATAACATACAAAGGTAAACCCATCAAAATCACAGCAGACTTCTCAACAGAAACATTAAAAGCAAGAAGAGCTTGGGGTGAGATCTTCTGGGCACTGAATGAAAATAACTTCAACCCTAGGATACTCTACCCAGCAAAACTATCATTCAAAATAGATGGAGTAATAAAAGTCTTCCATGATAAGCAGAAACTAAAACAATATGTGACCACAAAGCCACCACTACAAAAGATTCTTCAAGGGATTCTGCACACAGAACGTGAAACCCAACATAACCATGAAAGGGCAGGCAGCACTGAAATACAGGAAAAGAAGAAGTAAGAAAGTAGAGAGTAACCACAATTTAGGTACACAAAATCAAACCTTCAAACAACTAAGACAACTAAATGACAGGAATCACCACATACCTATCAGTACTAACACTTAATGTTAATGGACTTAATTCCCCATCAAAAGGCACCATTTTACGAAATGGATTAAAAAGGAAGATCCAACAATTTGTTGCTTACAGGAGACCCATCTCACTGACAGAAATAAGTATAGGCTTAGGATGAAAGGCTGGAAGAAGATTTACCAAGCCAATGGCCCCCCAAAACAAGCAGGAGTAGCAATACTTATCTCTGACAAAGTAGACATCAAACTTATATTGATCAAATGAGATAAAGAAGGACATTCCATACTAATAAAAGGGTAAATAGACCAAAAGGAAATAAAAATTATCAACCTATATGCACCCAATGTCAATGCACCCAATTTCATCAAACATACCCCGAAGGACCTAAAAGCATATATTAACTCCAACACAGTGGTTGTGGGAGACTTTACCATCCCATTATCATCAATAGATAGGTCAACGAAACAAAAAATCAATAAAGAAATCCTAGATCTAAAATATACCATAGATCAAATGGACCTAGTTGATGTCTACAGAACATTTCATTCAACTTCTACACAATACACATTCTTCTCAGCAGCCCATGGAACCTTCTCCAAAATAGATCATATCCTAGGGCACAAAGCAAGCCTCAGCAAATATAAGAAAATAGAAATTATACCATGCATTCTATCTGATCATAATGCAGTAACACTAGAACTCAACAACAAAAATAAAGACAAAAAACATGCAAACAGCTGGAAACTGAATAACTCATTGCTTAATGAACAATGGGTCATTGATGAAATAAAAGAGGAAATTAAAAAGTTCCTGGAAGTCAATGAAAATGAAAACACAACCTACTGGAACCTATGGGACACAGCAAAGGCAGTCCTCAGAGGAAAGTTTATAGCCATGAGTGCATACATTAAAAAGACCAAAAGATCTCAAATCAATGACCTAATGATACATCTCAAAAGCCTAGAAAAACAAGAACAAGCAAATCCCAAAACAAATAGGAGAGAAATAATAAAAATAAGAGCTGAAATCAAGAAATCGAAACCAAAAAAACCATACAAAGAATTAATGAAACAGAAAGTTGGTTGTTTGAAAAAATAAACAAGATCGACAGACACCTTGCAAGCCTGACTAAAATGAAGAGAGAAAAAACCCAAATTAGGAGAATCAGGAATGCAAAAGGGAAGATAACAACAAACACCATGGAAGTGCAAGAAATCATCAGAGACTACTTCGAGAACCTATATTCAAATAAATTTGAAAATCTTAAAGAAATGGACAGATTTCTAGATACATATGATCATCCAAAATTGAACCAAGAGGATATTAATCACCTGAATAAATCTATTACACAAAATGAAATTGAAGCAGCAATCAAGAGTCTCCCTTAAAAAAAAAAAAGTCCAAGAACTGATGGATTCTCTGCTGAATTCTATCAGACCTTTAAAGAACTGATACCAACCCTCCTTAAACTGTTCCATGAAATAGAAAGGGAAGGAAAACTGACAAACACATTTTATGAAGCCAGTATTACACTTATCCCAAAACCAGGCAAAGACACCTCCAAAAAGGACAACTATAGGCCAATGTCCTTAATGAACATTGATGCAAAAATCCTCAATAAAATAATGGCAAAGCAAATTCAACAACACATCAAAAAGATCATTCACCACGACCAAGTAGGCTTCATCCCAGGAATGCAGAGGTGGTTCAACATACGAAAATCAATAAATGTAATAAACCACATTAACAGAAGCAAAGACAAAAACCACTTGATCATCTCAATAGATGCAGAAAAAGCCTTTGATAAGATCCAACACCATTTCATGACAAAAGCCCTAAGAAAACTAGGAATAGAAGGAAATACCTCAACATTATAAAAGCTATATATGACAAACCTACAGCATTATACTTAATGGAGAAAAACTGAAACCATTCCCTCTAAAATCAGGAACTAGACAAGGATGCCCACTATCTCCACTCCTATTCAACATAGTACTGGAATTCCTAGCCAGAGCAATTAGGTAAGAAGAAGGAATAAAAGGAATACAAATAGGTAAAGAAACTGTCAAAATATCCCTATTTGCAGATGATCTGATCCTATACCTAAAAGACCCAAAAAACTCTACTCAAAAGCTCCTAGACACCATCAATAGCTATAGCAAGGTAGCAGGATATAAAATCAACATAGAAAAATCATTAGCATTTCTACACACTAATAATGAACAAACTGAGAAAGAATGTATGAAAACAATTCCATTTACAATAGCCTCAACAAAAATAAAATACCTGGGTGTAAACCTAACAAAAGATGTGAAAGACCTCTACAAGGAAAACTATACACTTCTGAAGAAAGAGATTGAGGAAGACTATAGAAAGTGGAGAGATCTCCCATGCTCATGGATTGGTAGAATCAACATAGTAAAAATGTCTATACTCCCAAAAGTAATTTACATGTTTAATGCAATTCCCATCAAAATCCCAATGACATTCATTAAAGAGATTAAAAAATCTACTGTGAAATTTATATGGAAACACAAGAGGCCAAGAATAGCCAAGGCAATACTCAGTCAAAAGAACAATGCAGGAGGTATCACAATACCTGACTTCAAACTATATTACAAAGCAATAACAATAAAAACAGCATGGTACTGGCACAAAAACAGACATGAAGACCAGTGGAACAGAATAGAGGACCCAGATATGAATCCACACAACTATAACCAACTTGTCTTTGACAAAGGCGCTAAAAATATACGATGGATAAATAGCAGCCTCTTCAACAAAAACTGCTGGGAAAACTGGTTAGCCGTCTGCAAAAAACTGAAACTAGATCTATGTATATCACCCTATACCAATATTAACTCAAAATGGATCAAGGATCTTAATATCAGACCACAAACTCTAAAGTTGGTACAGGAAAGAGTAGGAAATACTCTGTAATTAATAGGTATAAACAAGGACTTTCTCAATGGAACCCCAGCAGCACAGCAACTAAGAGATAGCATAGGTAAATGGGACTTCATAAAATTAAAAAGCTTCTGCTCATCAAAAGAAATGGTCTCTAAACTGAAGAGAACACCCACAGAGTGGGAGAAAATATTTGCCAGCTACACATCAGACAAAGGACTGATAACCAGAATATATAGGGAACTTAAAAAACTAGATTCTCCCAAAATTAGTGAACCAATAAAGAAATGGGCAAGTGAACTAAACAGAACTTTCTCAAAAGAAGAAATTCAAATGGCTAAAAAACACATGAAAAAATACTCACCATGGGCTGGGATGTAGCTCGGTGGTACAGAGCTTGCCTAGCATGCATGAGGCCCTGGGTTCGATCCCAGCACCAAAAAAGAAAAGACAAAAAAAAAATACTCACCATCTCTAGCAATAAAGGAAATGCAAATTAAAACCACACTAAGATTCCACCTCATCCCTGTTAGAATAGCCATCATCAGCAACACCACCAACAACAGGTGTTGGCGAGGATGCGGGGAAAAATGAACCCTCTTAAACTGTTGGGGGAATGTAAACTAGTACAACCACTCTGGAAAAAAATTTGGAGGCTTCTTAAAAATCTAACCATTGATCTACCATATGATCCAGCAATACCACTCTTGGGGATATACCCAAAAGAATGTGACACAGGTTACTCGAGAGGTACCTGCACACCCATGTTTATCACAACTCTATTCACAATAGCCAAGTTATGGAAACAGCCCAGATGTCCTACTACTGACTCATGGATTAAGAAAATGTGGTATCTATACACAATGGAATTTTATGCAGCCATGAAGAAGAACGAAATGTTATCATTCCCAGATAAATGAATGGAATTGGAGAACATCATTCTGAGTGAGGTTAGCCTGGCCCAAAAGACCAAAAATCATATGTTCTCCCTCATATGCCGACATTAGATCAAGGGCAGACACAACAAGGGGACTGGACTTTGATCACATGATAAATCGAGAGCACACAAGGGAGGGGTGAGGATAGGTAAGACACCCAAAATAATAGATAACATTTGTTGCCCTCAACGCAGAGAAACTAATGCAGATACTTTAAAGTGACAGAGGCCAATAGGAGAAGGGGACCAGGAACTAGAGAATAGGTTAGATCAAAAAGAATTAACCTAGAAGGTAACACACATGCACAGGAAATTAATGTGAGTTAACTCCCTGTATAGCTATCCTTATCTCAACTAGCAAAAACCCTTGGTCCTTCCTATTACTGCTTATACTCTCTCTTCAACAAAATTAGAGATAAGGGCAGAATAGTTTCTGCAGGATAGCAAGGGGTATTGTGGGGGTAAAGGAGGGAGCAGGGCGGGGAGGAGTGTAAGGGAGGGGTTGAGGGAAGGGAGGGGGAAATGACCCAAACATTGTATGCACATATGAATAAAATAAAAATTAAAAAAAAATGATGCTTTAAAGTATAAAAAAAAAAAGTAAGAGAAAATTCCAAATGAGACCCTTTATTTTAGAGCTAGATTTTTGTGTCTTTCAAAATAAGTCCAGTCATAAATGGTCTAAATGTAAGTTCTTAATTGGTCTTATAGTACATGTTTTTTAAAACACCAGATGGTTCAGGCTACCTAGTTCTTGCACATATTCCCTAGAATTCTGTGGATGCAGACTTGTTAAAATGCAGCGAGCCTGGGTCAGGGTGTGCAAATGGTTTTTCTAACATCTGGGTATTATAAAATCATTACTGAGGGATCCCACAAATGATGGTCCCCAGGTGTTCCTGAAGCACTGAGTCTCTGCACAGTTTTCCCTGGAGAGCTGAGTTACCGTTGGTATTCATACATGTAAAATAAAGAGAACTGAGTCAATTACCTGAATAATTATAGTTTGAGTAGGTCCTTCTTTTGCTTAGCTATTTCAGGAAAATATTTGAGGGCAGGAACTTAATATAAGACAACTGGGTAGCTGCCCTTGTCCTCCACTTTGCTTGGGGAATATACATGCTCTCCAAATCAGTGATTTTCAACCAGGGACAATTCTGCCTTCCCCTCCCCACCCCTTACCTCAGGAACATTTGGAATTAACTTGAGGTTTTGTGACCAGACGCTAACAGACAGAAGCTAGTGAAAGTGTTAATATACTACAGTGCACAGCAGGATAGCCCCAACTACAGTATTAAATAAATAAATAAATAAACCTCACCACCTATGAAATTTTTTTTTGTGGCAGTACTGGGGTTTGAACTCAGGGCCTCACACTTCCTAAACAGGTTATCTACCACTTGAGTCACTCTGCTAGCCCAAAAATTCCCCATCTAAAATGCCAATATCATCAAGGTTAAGAAAGCAAACCATGCTCTATCCACATGAACATCTATAATATTTATACCCAAAGATTTGTGCAGGAGAATTGGAGCCAATTAATCAGGGTATTTTTTCCTCGTTGATCATATTTATTGAAATTATTTTGATAGTGTATTGAATTTATCAAATTACAAAATTACTCATGTGAAAAAGAAGGAAGAGGAATCTTACTTGGAGTATTGTAAACCTCACTAAATTGGGCTAGGATGGAGAATCAGACTGCATGGAGGAAACCCATTGGAAACAGCCATCATCATTTTGTTTTAATAGCTGAAACACACATTTGACATCCCAGCACAACACTGTAGGTGTTGGAACTTCTTTGACCAGACTTTGGTCAGATTTAAGTGTTTCTGCTGTACACCCCATTCGTGTTATGTATCTGAATTCTATATCTTCAAATTCTTAATCTTGCAGACAAACTATCTTTTTAAGAAAATTACACATTGTGCAGAGGAATAATTACGGTGACTACATCCTTTAACGTCACAGAGCCAAGTGGAAAGTCCAAAAGTTTCTTGTGTGACCTTAATTTCCCTTAGTGAAATGGAGAAGTGGATTTTCCCCATTGTCTTCCCAAGCATAAGAAATGTAGCTGCGTATTCTAAGAAACTTAAGTCTTTCAAGGGGTTTGTGGCCTCTCAACATCATAGAAATCCTAGTTGTCAAGAACCTGATTTTTGGCTCCTGGCTCACATCTCTGTGAAAGCAGTCCCACATACAGAAACTTTGATTCTTTCCCCCAGTTTTGCAAATCTGTCAGAATATGAAAATTGTCAGATTGCTTGGGTTTTTTTTGCAGTACTGTGGATTGAACTCAGAGCTTCACATATTTGTTACTGTTTCGTTTGTTTTTATGAGGTTTTTTTAAGTTTGTTTTTCAGATAGAGTCTTGTACTAACTGCACAACCAGGCTCAGACCATGATCTTCCTGCCTCTGCTTCCTTAATAGCTGGGATTACAGGTGTGTACCACCACACTGAGCCAGATGTGCTTTTTATTAAAACACAGCTGTGGTCAGGTATATTAGTTTTAAAACAAGCTTTCTAGCTGATTCTTTTAATGTAGGAATGTTGGGAATTATCACCCTAGAGCATCAATCTATAACTATCATCTGTGTGTCAAGACTGCCTTGTCCCCTGTTTTTGTAAATAGTTTTTTTTAATTAATGTTTTATTAGCATATATTAATTGTACAGGAAGATTCATTATGACATTTCTGTATATGCTTACAATGTGACTTATTAGGTTTACTGCCACCATCTCTTTCCCTTACACCCCTTGCCCTCTACTTAAAGCAGTTACAATAGGTTTCAGTGTTCTATTCTGTATAAGTATACAAAGTACATTGATTATATTCACCCTCTTTATCTGCCCCATTTCTCCTCCCCCTCCCACAAGTGCACACCCCATCACAGAACCGGTTTTACAATCCTGTCCTTCATTTTTAAGTCCATATTATTTTGCAATGGTATTTCAGTAAAGTTTTATTAGAACACAGCCACATCCATTCTTTTACTTAGTGTCCATAACCACTATCATGATACAACAGCAAAGTTGAGTGGTGCATATGGTGACAGATATGGGAAGGCAGATATGGGAAAACCAGACTTAATGTTTGCTCCAAAGAAAACAAAGCCACTTATTTAATTTCCCCAGAAGTCAAGCCGTTTCAAGGAGTTGCTCCTTCAATTAATCAAGACTTATTGACTCCAAAAATGCATTTAGAAATATTTTAAAATATGAACCCAATGTTCTTTGGGAAGATTGCCAAATATAATACATATAAGTCAATTAAAGCAAAATTATGAGCTGAACTGTATGCTACTGACTAGAAAATCAGAAATTTAAAGGAGAGATGAGTTCTGTCTGGGCAACAGAAGAGAGGAAGGTGCTGAGGTTAAATGTGAGATTAAGTTGAGCATGGAAGGAATAAGTAGTAAATGCATACTCAATTGTTTGACTGATTGGCTAATTTATTGGTTAATACATGTCAGGAGTTTGCATCTCGATGAGCAATGGAAAATAAAGCTGGATACTGAATTTGTTATCTACTGCTGCATAACAAATCACTCCCAAACTTAATGGCTTAAAACAGCAAATACTCATTATCACACACATTCTGAGGGTTCTGAATGTGAGCAAAGCCTACATGGGTGGTTCAGGTTCAGGGTTTCTCATGAAGTTAAGATAGAGGCTGAGGTGCAATCAAATTAAAGACTGAATGGGATTGGAGAATTCACTTAAATATGGCTCTGTCACATGGCAGGAGACAGAAAGCCTCAGTTTGTTACTGGCTGTAGGCAGGAGAGCTTTCTTCCTAAACAAAAAGACCTCTTCATAAGGCTGCTTAAGTGTCCTCATGACATTCCAAGGTGAGGGACCCAAAGAAGAGAAAAAGATCAAGGAGGAAGGTGCAATGCCTTTTATGACCTAGGACAGATCTACCATCACTTCTGCCATATTCTACTTGTTAAAAGCAAGTCAAGAATCCAGCCAGCTCATGTGCCAGGAATGGCAATTACGCTTCGACATTTAAAGGGAGGGGTGGTGAAGAATGTGTGGGCATATTTTCAAATCACATAGAAACTGATATTAGATGTGAGTCAACGCAAGAATCTGGGAATATAGAAGAGAATTGATGTTTTCTCCAGGCTCAAGAAGACACATGGCTTGCTTCCACCTGCAAAATCTGAAAGCCATTGTCTAGCATTAATCATCTAAATTATCTCACTGGTGGGATTTTTTCAACTGGCCTCGTCATAAACCAGGAGAAAAATGTTTTCTCTTGATTTATACAGGAGAAAGAGAGAGCCATGCTATAGGCTCCGCTCTTGGTAACCCCTTTTCTTATCAGTGAAAAATATGGTACATGGAAGGAAACACAAAATGTAACATTTTTTCCCTTCATTGTTCCAGTGAGTACATTTCTAAAAAATGTAGAAAAATTAAAAGGTTAGTGATAAAATGCTATAAAGAAAATAACAAGACTTTGAAGTCAATTGCAACAAGAAGTATGAAATCTCATTTGTCATAGGTATTTAATAGTAGATCCTATTTATAAATAAATTAGTTACTTTGATTCCATTCATGGTATGGGCTTAGTGTTTATATAGTTGTATATTTTTATATGCAGTATTTTTTAAATGTTATAATTCACTAATGTGTACATATGTTGTAAATGTCTAGTGATAAATTATGGCTACTGGGCCAATTTTCTACCATGCTTTTAGAAACAGTTAAAATAATAGGTTTAGCTAATTAATCAACCATTTCTCAAATCTGTTATACTTGAATTCATATGTGGTTTGCGTCATATAGTACCTCACCTTATCTCTTTTGATAAATTACTACCTCAAATTTGTTCTGAGAAAACACCCCTGGCAGATAGTATAAGGCTTGCCTAGCATTGATGCCATTCTTTTGGCCATACTGGGGTTTGAACTCTGGGCTTTGAGTTTGATAACCAGCACTCTACTGCTTGAGTCACCCCCTAGCCCACATCATTCTAGATGTCAGAAAGTGATCTGATCTTGTGGCCATGATCAATCAGCACATCCTGCTCACCTGGCCAGAGATAGGAATGCTTGTGTGACCCAGTTCAGGACCTTGCTCAGGACCTGGGCTTTTTTTTTTTTTTTTCATCTATTGTGGGGAAAATACTTAACTTCCTTCCTTGGAAGTGGTTTTGCTGTCACATGGGAGTACCTTGCTTCTCCATAGAGACTATGAGATGTTGAGGAAGAGCAGAAGGAAGGAAGAAGCAGACTTGGTAACATCACATGAGCTTCTGCATCAAGACCTGCTCAAGACCTGCCAGGGTTGTGTTTCCCTTTACTTGAAGTACACAGTCTCCTAATTGATTCAATATTGACTTGTTTGATTTAATTAAGATATCTTTTGTTGTTGTTTATTGTCTCTATAATTGCTTGTGTTCAAAACTCTGTGCATAGATAGGACAAATTATATCACTAGGCACTCACTGGACCATTTCTCAGTATTCTAGATCAAGTAAATATTGCTATAGTTGAGTTGTCTCATTTTTATGTGGGCTTGGGATGGGACAGTATGGTCTAAAAAAAATTAGGTGTCCCTGTGGGTCATGTCACCGGAGGCTTCTGTTTGTCATGCTTATGGTGTGGGCGAAACACTCACTAAATCCAGTCTTTGAATTAAGCTGTAACCAAGCTTGTATATTCATTAGAGGAGAAAAATTCTATTCGAAGAAGTTCAAATTGTTTATTGATTTTCATTTCTGTGTTCAAAGGATGCCTGAGTAAGTCTGTCTCAGCACAGTCCTCACGGGGCTAACCAGCCAACAAGTGCATCATATTTAAACCAACTGAGCAGCTACCAACCAAAATGGGAGGATTCTTCTAAAATATATTAATAAATAGTAATAGGATGAGACTTCCAGTTCAATAAAGTTGGTTCCTAACAAGGGATAACAAATTTTCCACAGTTGGCAAAAAATGGCAATTTAGGGAAAAGCTTTGAGGAAAAAATGAAAAAAAAAATAATAAAGGAAGTAGAAAGTACAATGTGATGGCCCATGGCTTGTGGTGGAGAGAAAGCACTGTTAAAAACCCCTTCCGTCTTAATTTTGATAACTTAATTACATACAGGGTAACTCCATTGCATGAACGTTGGGTAAGTGTACCCAGTGGTTCATGAAGACAAGAATGTGGGTTTCCATTTGTTAGTGGGTGTGAGTATCTACATAAATCCCCTCCGAGGCATCTCTGAAAGGGAGGGACACCAGCTTATGAAAAATAAGTATAAATGTGAATAATTCATGTGTCCTGGAACAAAACATAAAAATTAGCTTTTAAAAATGGGTGTGAGGGTTTCTGGCTTTGCATAGCCCTTTGACAGATGTTCTTTATCAGAAACCTGACCACAACTCTGGTACAGGAAGGCTATCTCAGCCTATTGAGTCTGCGAAATATTCAGTTATTGTCTTTGTTTTATGTTTTTAATAGCCTTCATTTTAGAAATAAATCTAGACATATTTTTTTCTTCTAGGTACGCAGATAAACAGGTGAGGATTTACCTTCTATCCAAGATTTGAAGATTGTGGCTTAAAATTTTTTGAAAAATATCCTCAGTTCAATTTTGGTATTGTTCCTGAGAGATTTGATAAGATAATGGGCCAGAATCCATTTTTTTGATGGTTCTGGGATTTGAACTCAGGACCTCATGCTTGCTACACAGGTGCTCTCCCACTTCAGGCATTCTGCCACTCCCAGAATCCAGTTTTGAATCAACGAAACTTGAATTAGAAAGTTACATGAACTCAATCTCCACCTCTGCTGTACGAAATAGGACAATTCTACTTCTTAAAGTTTCCACCTCAGTTCTGCTCGTGCTGTCTATAGACCTGGGGAGAACTGCTTCATCTCATCAGTACACTGGGAGAAAGCACTTGTTCTATCTCAGGGGAATGCTTAAGGATGAACTAAGACAAGACTGACAACAATATTTTTACAAAACTCTAGGCACATAAACTGCAATAGTTGATAAAAGGAGTTATGTTATATGGAGATCAGATGATACCAAAAGCACATTGTTAGATGGGTAACTATTCAGACCTAGCATTATTAGACACTGTCAGCTGTAAGAGCTATGCAGTGCCCTCCATAGAAAATAGTACCATAGGGAAAACTTCAAGTAAATAACTGCGTCCATTCTAATTACACCAGCAAGCAGGATTTGTCCTGGGAAAGAGGTTCTAAGATCTTAGTCAACACTGTTCTCAAAAGTTTTGTATACTATAGAACTAAATTCAATTTGACAAGTTGGGAAAGGAGAATATGTAACTACAGAATACAAAAATATTCCAATAAAAATGAATAATCATTCAACCAGATATTTTAACTCTATAGACACAATGTCTAAAAATTTGCAATACACTGAACGTGTAAATGCTTTTGACCCAGATGTTGAGCTCTAAAGAACTTGTTCCAGACTTGGGCTTAATTCTGCACTGAGCAAAATTTCTGTATTTATGTATTAAACCTTTTCAAACTTAGGGTTAAAAAAATCAAACTGTATCCAGAAAAGAAATTTAGAATGAACTGGCTCCAGGATTGGTTGTAGTCTCGGGGGTATGAGCTATCTCAGCACCAGGACATTGGTGCGAGAAACCTGGGAAAAGTTCCCTGGGCCAAGTATAATTGTAATTCTAAGAAGATAATTTTCACCAGTAGTTTGTATTAAAAGGAATAATTTATTATTTAAAACATCATCTGAATAAGAAATCTAATTTTTAAAAAAATGCAATGAAGTCTGGCATAACAAACTTGAGGAAAAATCTTTTCATTCTGGTCCTAGGTCAAGCACTGATTTCCTGTGCAAGCTTAAGTAATTCCTTTCTCCTCCTGGTATCTGTGTAGACGCAGCTAACATCCAGATAAGTATGAAGAACATGAGATCTTAACCCATGGATCCCATATTTGTGAGGACTTCAGGGGTATACATTTCTCTGCTGACTAGGAAGCTACCAGAACCAAGTACTTTGAGATGTTTTGGGATCCCGTGTTCTGCCCACAAACTGTCCACCAAATCTTTTGCTTTCAAAGTCAGTGACAAGCTAAGCCAAGCATCACTCCTTCATATAACTATAATCAAGTGGGATCCACATTACTACCTCACAATCATTGATTCGGGCTCACAATTTCCCTTTTTTCTACCTCCCACTACCATTCTTAGAAATTGCAAGGTGCATAGGAGCGAGTCAGAGAGTATATCATTGACTTCAGTGATTCTCACAGGCTCTTCAAGTCCCTTATCCCCATGGACATCCAGGACTTTCTCCTCCCCTAGAGCAACTTCACACCAAACTTCTTTTTTTTTTTTCAAGTGTTTTTTTATTTTATTCATATGTACATACAGTGTTTGGGTCATTTCTTCTCCCTTCCCCCCACCCCCTCCCTTAACCACCCTACCCCCTCCCTCTCCCCGCCTACCCCCTCGCTTCCAGGCAGAAACTATTTTGCCCTTATCTCTAATTTTGTTGAAAATAAAGTATAAGCAATAATAGGAAGGAACAAGGGTTTTTGCTGGTTGAGATAAGGATAGCTATACAGGGCATTGACTCACATTGATTTCCTGTGCGTGGGTGTTACCTTCTAGGTTAATTCTTCTTGATCTAACCTTTTCTCTAGTTCCTGGTCCCCTTCTGCTATTGGCCTCTGTCACTTTAAAGTATCCACACCAAACTTCTTAAGCTCAAATGCTCCACCCTCAAATGCTTCCATGCTCTTGTTGAGCTCTCTCACTGATCCTTCTCTTCTACCCCATAGGAGATCAAACCTTTGATCCCATAAATATTTTCCACTCTATCAGAGCCATCCTGGATTCAAGCCCTTTGCTACTCAGCTTGAATCCCATGATTGATTACCTGTGCCCATCCCCAAGGTTTTCTGGGATCTTCTCATTCCTCTAGCCTCATCGTAGGCTCTTCTTGCCTCATTCTTTTTGCAGAAGAGCATCAACTCACACTTCTATGCAAATATCATACAGGCTGCTTTATGTCCTCAGGAAGCTTCAGCTCAGGTATCATACTATTTAGGATTCACCACTGACACTTTTCTCCCTCCCTGCCTCATCCCCCCGGACTTTCCTGTACAGAGATAAGGGGTTCTTGCATGTTCTTCTCTCCAGATCACCATGACATTGAGCATATGTTAGTGACAAAGATGTGCCAACATTCCTGTCTTTCCCAGATACTACAAGTTGACCTGGAAGCTTTGTTTTTTCCATCCTACATTCCTGTTTAGGCAACTGGGATATTAAAGTTCTCAATAAGTATTTCTTGAAATAAAATAAACTTCTGCTCTTTTTCCATACTTGCTCCTCAATTTTTCCAATCTGGAGCAATTAAACAACCAGGCTACAGAAAAATCACACACCTTTATCTGTTTAGACAGCAACTAACCCAAAACTGGGCTTATTTCCCCAGTGTATTGAACAATGAAGCATATATTAGCTGTTTAAATATTTTTGGAATTTCAATAATGTGCCCAAATTTATGCATTTTCAATATTAGGTAGGTCCAAAAAATACTAAATTTTTTTCTTACATGTGGAAAATTTTTTTCTCTTATCTTCATTGGCAATTACTCCCAAACACTTTAGGTCTCCTCCAGCTTTTTAACACAGCTCCAGCTGATGACCCAGAATTCCACGTCCTTATATTAAATGGGACTATCAATTGTGTGCCTCTCCAGTCCCTTTTACCACAATATTCCTGGCTCTGTAGCTACATTATAAATGGTGAATTTTAGGTTGGAGGTGTAGCTAAGGGTAGAGCACTTGCCTAACAGATGCAAGAACTTGGATTCAATCCCCAGCACCACCAAAGAATGGTGAATTTTTCTCACAAGTATGCTAAATATCAGCAAGTTCATCAAGTTGATTATCGACTAACAGTAGGACTGTAACTCTGTGATTTCAAATATGGACAAGTAATGTAACTTGGCCTGTCAAGTTCTTTTGCATTCTTGCTAATAGTCATTTGTTTTATTAAATCATTTTGTAATAATCAATGTTATATTCCACTATAATTATCAATAAATAATTCATACAACCTGTACACACAGATATCTGATCATGTGACCCACTATAGAAAAGCCTGTAAGAGAAGAGGCATAGAGATTTTTTTAATCACTCAATACAATTTTCCTTAAAGATAAGCAGCATATTTCTATTAGGGTTGGAATCCTAGAAACACCACATAGTGGTTCAAAACAATTATAGATTTCACAAGCAGTGATCTAGCTGAGCACTCCTGGCATGGTTTTTTACTCCTGAAACATTCAGATAAAAATGAAAACATTATATATGTGTTTGATCTTTTATCTATATTTAATCTTTGTAAATCAAAAGTCCAACTGTTTCATAGTTCCCAGATATTTGTCTTTAATTTATACCTTGCCAAATATGCACCATGCTTTTAGCTCAAGAACCTTTCTTATCACAGCTTTCAGAAAAACTATAAATAAATTCAGGTAAAACACTTTAACAAAATCCTCAAGGGATCAGTCAAACTTTCCTTGTTAGGCTTTCATTGCACCAAATATTAGTTGAAACAAGGAAAATAAGAGTTAAAAATCTCTGGCTCTGAAATCGTCACCATATGATTTGTTGCAATGTAATTTAACCTATATACACTATAATCGAAAGGCAGAAAATGGCTAATTTGCAAATTGAGAGGCAGGACCTATCAAACTGCAGAAGCTTTATTTATTGCTTAAAAACACAGAAGATTTATTTATGACTTAAAAATTTTGAAGTTAATTTTTTAAAAGGATTGAGTTCAGAAATAATGGATTTACAAACGATATTAGTGTCATTGATTTAAAACAGAATAAAAGCTTTGTTTTTATTGTCATTAGTTTTGAACCCACTATGTCAACTCAATATTTGTTTGTTAATTAAGTTAATTGTTTTTTACTGAATAAAAATAGATTTTACATTAATGTCATCATTTATTTCAGTGTCTGAATCAGATATTTTTCCTATCCTTGGAATGTATTTATTTTATTGGTTTACCAATTATTTGTCCAATTTTCAAACTAATTTTGTCACAAGAACCATTATGATATTCTGAGAATATAGAAGACGCTCAGACAGATGGGAAAACTGGAAAGAAGAAAGGTGATTTATACTGACAAATATGTTTATCTTAGCCTAGACTACCTTTACCTCCAGAAACAAACTCTAGAACACTTAAGAGAAAGAAAATGAACTAGAAATGTTTTTCTGGAAGGAATAATAATGTGCATAAAGGAGGAGAAGCAAGAGAGTGAGAAAGAACTAGAGAACATCTTTGCCTGAAGATAAAACACTTGGACAAGCAAATTTTTATTAATAAAGGTTGACTATTAAAACCCACATACTTTAATCTGGAGGTAGGACCCAAATGGTACAGTGCCTGCCTAGGAAGCACAGAGCTCTGAGTTTGAACTCCTGTACCCACCCCCTCCCAAATCCATCTATTTTATATCGTAATCCTTCCAAAAATACAATTTCCTATCAGGAAAATCAGCTTAGAAAGCCTGACAATTAAAAATGTGCATTTCAGCATTCTTCCATGAATGCTATTTTTAAAAATGCCATTGAATATATTCCTCAAGTTAGTGTGGCTGGTCTGATTTGATAGTGATACTTTATTGATCGAACTCATTGAGAATTTTCAGGATCTTTTGATATCATAAGACAATGGATAAGATTTGGTTTATCTGCATCTTGAGACTAAAGACCTAAGTTAAGGCATTTACTTATTACCTTATTGAGGCATGACTGAGAGTTCTTTCTGCCCAATGACTCATGGGTAAATGATACCTAGACATGTGGTCAAAAAAAGGGAAAACAGAGGTTGGAGGAGAGTCTCCAACTCTGTGGAGTGTGGAGGAGAGTCACCACACTGAGTGAGTGCTGGCCATCACACGACCTGAAAATACTAAGCTAATTCCTCAAGGAACACACAATCTACTAAGGAGACAGACACAGAAACAAACCATTATAAAACAATATGAAAATGCAGTGGTGGAGATGTTTTTGATAACCCATCAAGCCCGGGGCCTCCTATTGCAGCTGTCACTGTAGAAAACATTCTTTGCAACCATGATTTTAAAAAGTAGTCTCTAAAGCAAATATTTTCACTAATTTCATGAACTTGACCCAATCATCTTTACTGAGATTTTTGTGGCAATGTTAGTATACAGTCCTATACTTCTATGGAGTGTGTTGCAACATAGACAACCCAAAAGTTGGTAGTTTAAAACTGGCTTGATTTTTAGATGGCTAAGAAAATGACTTCATTCCAATTCAACACCCTGTACTGTTCAGAAACTACCTTCAACCTTCCTTGGCATGCATACTGGTGACAGATCACTCACTGCAAATTAATTTGATCTTAAATTCCATTTGGGTGCTATCTTAGAGCTTTTGAGAAAAAGGTTATTTCCAGGGCCTATTATAATAGTTCTTACAAAATAAGCTGCTGTTGATCCTTTCTTGGGAGACTTGCACTTGACTATTGCCTTTTGCATGGTGTCAGATGTGCTCAGGGAGAGCCCCTGGGTGTCCACAGGCAGTAAAGGTACAACTTCCCTCCTTACCCTTCACCCTGTGGACCTAAGACATTTAGCTTCTTAAGAAAACCCTGGACCTCAGCACATTTGTCTGGAGACCTGGCCAGTTGCTCAGTTCCTACTTCATTCTTCTCTTCCAGAAAATAGACTTTCCTAGTTCCTTGAAGATCCAGTCCAATCTAATAAAATTCCCTAGAAAATGATTATGGAGCTGTACTCCTCAGAGATTCTAATATCAGCCCTTCCCCAAGACTGGAACCTTTGGATAATGACCCTCTGGAGGACCTGTGTTTGCTAGGATCCTTTGGAGGGCACATTGTAATGCTAGCTTCCTCCAACTGAACTCCCCATCCAAGCCCACTGTTCCTGTATTAATGTACTCTTTCTGTTCAATTGCTTTAATTTCTTAGGTACTCTTAAAAAAAGCCATGAAAGTAATAAGAGGCATTTATACCAACATTAGAGTGGTGTTCTAAGATTGACACTGAAAATAAGGGTAAGAAAGAAATTTGATTGGAGAAGTCTAACATGGCAAAGTGATCCAAATATTTTTGATCCTCTATTTTGTTACAAGCATGGTGTTAGGTAAAAGCATCTTAAACAGAAATAACCACAAATAATGTGGAGAGTTGGGCAAGATAAAAGCAGTAACGTATCCCCGTTCCTGCTGTGTTATGCAAACTGTACCATAGTCCTGGGGTGACAGGATGTTGTGTTATTGTAGGGGCAAGGGCTGCCCCTTCCCCAGGAGCCTGGTGCAGGGGAACTGGCCAGAAAGAGCCCCAACCCTAGTCACAGTTCCTCTCCCCAGGGTGGGTGCAGGACCCCCATGACTGCCTGTGTGTTGTCCAATTTGATAACGAATCGGTCTGTTGATCGATAATCAATCCTTCAATCTTGTCACCAATTAAACCAAGGCTTTCACCGATAAAAAAAAAAAAAAAAAAAAGCAGTAACGTTACAACACACAAATACTATCTTAGTTATAATAATAGAATGCTGTGGATATCAATGAGAGATTTCTAATCCATTTTTAAGAGTTAGACGAAAACTCTTTACTACATATGGCAACAGTAATTTGGTATTACATGTTAAGGTGATGGATGGATAAGTTAGGAAGAAGAGAGAGAGAGACTAAAGTTTTAGGGGCAGGAAATTATAGAAAACAACACATTAAAAAAACAGAGATGAGAAAAAATATGGTCCATTTTATGGTTTATCTGTAAAATGTCTTCCAACAACAGTGTGATAAAGACTTGGTTGCTTGCTGATGGGCTTTGGAGAAGTGACTGGTTTATGAGAGTTCTTGCTTCATCAATGGATTAATCACGGAGACCCTATACCTTCTTATTACTCAGAATCTACATCAGTACATAGGCACTTGCTCCGTCCTGATCATTATGCCTTTGAGAAACCATCCAAAAGTGTCCTTTTCGGGTAGGAAGGTCACTGTGCCTAAAAGGTGTAGATGTAGATGACAAGCTATGGTCTGGGAAACTATCTACCATAGGAAGACTACACAGATAAAAGATAGTGATGGAAAGACCAGGCAGGACAACAGGAGGCAGGAATGTGTGTGGTGTCATGGAAGTCTCTGACACCAAGTTTTCAGATAGCAAAATGAAATTGGGGCATAGGACAAAAGTCAGGCAGGAGGCAGAGGCCCAATTTTCTAAGAGGATCAGGGGACAGAGCTAGACTGGCAGCAGATTGACAACATGAATCTCCGATACTACCTTTCTTTCATTTTTCTTTTTTCTTTTGTTTTTTGGTGGTACTGGGGTTTGAACTTAAGGTCTCACACTTGCTAAGCAGGTGCTCTATCACTTAAGCTACTCTGTCAGATCATATACTTCCTTTCTTGATCTTTAAGGCAGTCAAACATATCTTCATCTTCCATGTACCATTAAAGCACTAGGCAATAGTCAAAAACCTTCTCATGTCTTCTTGTCATTCAAGCCCCCCAATGCCTGTCTCTTATATGTATACCTTATTTGTGATCTTCTGTACCCACTCTGAGTTTCAATCCTCTACTCCAGGCTAGGACTACCCCACATGTCTCCTTTCTACTTGGATGTCCCTGCCATGGCCAGCTTATTGTGAGCAAACACCCAAGGTCTGGAACCCTATCTGACTTCTACTTTTAGAGAAGGAACACTGAGACATTAGGGTGGGGTTGTCCTAAGAGGCAAGGACAGGACTAAACTTATAGGTGAAAGAATCAAGCAGCCCATGCTTTAGGAAACGGATATGAATAGCTTGGCAACCACTAAACACACCATTAAACACAAAGGGCTTCTCAAACAACACCCAGTGTTTCAAACATACAAAGGTAACATTTGAACAGACTTCCAAACATGGATTTCTTGTCTGTATTTATGACATCCTAAAAAGTCATAACTTCTATGTTTGCCTGTTAGGGATGGAGATCCTCCTCTTTCCAACCCTGTGGAGATGTTTTCCCTTCTGCATGTTAGCTCTGCTCTTGCTCTCAACTGGATGGCTTCTGAACTCTCAAGTCCCTCATGCTATCCTGCCCATGTTCACTGAATTTACTAGAATACACAAATACACACACACACACACACACACACACACACAGACATTGAACATTCAGGTCTTTTCACCATACTTCAGTCTAATTCAGACACTAAAATGATATCATTAAAATCTTTTGGTTTTGAACTGCTACTTGCTAAACTATGTGTTAAGAACCTGTGTAATTCTGAGTTCCAAATTCTTTCTGTCACATTCAGTAGCATACTCCATTCTCCCCATCAATGATGAAATCTTAAAAAATGAACAAAGAAGGATAGGTAAAAGAAGGAAGTTAAGAAGGTGAATGTGGTTGATGTACTCTCTATACAAGAATGAATATAGAATTGTTAAACCTGTTGAAACCATCATAAGAAGGGGACTAAGGAGGAAAGAAATAAAATAGAAGAGATGAACCAATTCAGGTTATAATACATATATACATGAAAATGTCACAAGGAAACTCCCTGTGTAGCTATCTTAGGCAAACAGAAACGTCATTTTTTTTTTCTTTCACAAAATCAGAGAACAGGAGGGCAGAACAGGTCCTGTCTGGGAGGTTGGTACCAGTGGGAGAGGGGAAGAGGTGGGGAAAGGGCATGTGAGAGTGACTATAGTGTAAATACTGTATACACATGTATGTAAATGGAAAAATGGGACCTGTTGAAACTATTGCAGGAATGGGGAGAGGAAGGATAAAGGAGAATGCTGGAAGGGATGGATTCAAGTTTGATATATTTGATATATTGTAAGAACTTTTGTAAATGCCACAGTGTACCACCATCCAGCACAACAATTTAAAAAAGGAAAAAAATGAATAAATGGTCTAAGATCCGGTCCTGAAGGAGACCACTTGTCTCACACACAGTGAGTCAGCTTGTACATTTCCATTAGTGGAAAAGACTACCATCATCGTGATGATTCCAATCCGAAGAGTTGCTTTCCTAGTGTGTCGTTGGTAAGTTGACTTGTTGAAGAGCATCTCAATAGTAAGGTTAAAAGCCTTCCATAAACGAGATGACTGACACCATTGTTCTTTTTTCCTGTCCCAGGAGGCTATAAGAAAAAAGAATAAGTAAAAAGAGAAAATGATAATTGGTCTGGTCATTGAGCCATGAAAATATACTGTAAAGAATGGAGATCAAGGCCAGATACAGTGGTTTATACCTGTAATCTCAGCTACTCAGGAAATGGAAATAGGAGGATTGTGGTTTGAGACCAACCCTAGCAAAAAGTTAGCAACACCCTATCTTAAAGAACAAGCCAGCTCGGAGGTACACATCTGTAATCCTAGCTATGCAGGAAGTGTAGGTTGGAGGATCACAGTCTGAAGCCAGCCTGGGCATAAAGCATGAGAGTCTATCTGAAAAATAACTAAAGTGAAATGAGATGGGGCTGTGGCTTAGGTGGTAGAATATCTCTCTAGCAAGCATGAGGTCTCAAGTTCAAGTCCCAGTACTGCAGTACTGTCCCCCACCAAAAAAAAAAAAAAAAAAAAAGGAAATCTAAAGAAAACACACAGAGATGATGGTTCTCCAAATAATTCAAAAAGCATTCAATGTAAATCCTGTGTTTCCTGGCTGCCACATCTAAAACAGGTTTAGATTTTCCTTCCTTCCTTCCTTCCTTCCTTCCTTCCTTCCTTCCTTCCTTCCTTCCTTCCTTCCTTCCTTCCTTCCTTCCTTCCTTCCTTCCTTTCTTCCTTCTTTCTTCTTCACTTTTTAACATTAAGTGGAACATGAAGACATTTTTTTTTCATTTTTCTTTTATTATTCATATGTGCATACAAGGATTGGTTCATTTCTCCCCCCTGCCCCCACCCCCTCCCTTACCACCCACTCCGCCCCCTCCCTCTCCCCCACCAATACCCAGCAGAAACTATTTTGCCCTTATTTCTAATTTTGTTGTAGAGAGAGTAGAAGCAATAATAGGAAGGAACAAGAGTTTTTCCTGGTTGAGATAAGGATAGCTATACAGGGCATTGACTCACATTGATTTCCTGTGCGTGGGTGTTACCTTCTAGGTTAATTCTTTTTGATCTAACCTTTTCTCTAGTACCTGTTCCCCTTTTCCTATTGGCCTCAGTTGCTTTTAAGGTATCTGCTTTAGTTTCTCTGCGTTAAGGGCAACAAATGCTAGCTAGTTTTTTAGGTGTCTTACCTATCCTCACCTCTTACTTGTGTGCTCTCGCTTTTATCATGTGCTCATCCCCTTGTTGTGTTTGCCCTTGATCTAATGTCCACATATGAGGGAGAACATACGATTTTTGGTTTTTTGAGCCAGGCTAACCTCACTCAGAATGATGTTCTCCAATTCCATCCATTTACCAGCGAATGATAACATTTCATTCTTCTTCATGGCTGCATAAAATTCCATTGTGTATAGATACCACATTTTCTTAATCTATTCGTCAGTGCTGGGGCATCTTGGCTGTTTCCATAACATGGCTATTGTGAATAGTGCCGCAATAAACATGGATGTGCAGGTGCCTCTGGAGTAACAGTCTTTTGGGTATATCCCCAAGAGTGGTATTGCTGGATCAAATGATAGATCGATGTCCAGCTTTTTAAGTAGCCTCCAAATTTTTTTCCAGAGTGGTTGTACTAGTCTACATTCCCACCAACAGTGTAAGAGGGTTCCTTTTTCCCTGCATCCTCGCCAACACCTGTTGTTGGTGGTGTTGCTGATGATGGCTATTCTAACAGGGGTGAGGTGGAATCTTAGCGTGGTTTTAATTTGCATTTCCTTTATTGCTAGAGATGGTGAGCATTTTTTCATGTGTTTTCTGGCCATTTGAATTTCTTCTTTTGAGAAAGTTCTGTTTAGTTCACATGCCCATTTCTTTATTGGTTCATTAGTTTTGGGAGAATTTAGTTTTTTAAGTTCCCTGTATATTCTGGTTATCAGTCCTTTGTCTGATGTATAGTTGGCAAATATTTTCTCCCACTCTGTGGGTGTTCTCTTCAGTTTAGAGACCATTTCTTTTGATGAACAGAAGCTTTTTAGTTTTATGAGGTCCCATTTATCTATGCTATCTCTTAGTTGCTGTGCTGCTGGGGTTCCATTGAGAAAGTTCTTACCTATACCTACTAACTCCAGAGTATTTCCTACTCTTTCTTGTATCAACTTAAGAGTTTGTGGTCTGATATTAAGATCCTTGATCCATTTTGAGTTAATCTTGGTATAGGGTGATATACATGGATCTAGTTTCAGTTTTTTGCAGACTGCTAACCAGTTTTCCCAGCAGTTTTTGTTGAAGAGGCTGCTATTTATCCATCGTATATTTTTAGCTCCTTTGTCAAAGATAAGTTGCTCATAGTTGTGTGGCTTCATATCTGGATCTTCTATTCTGTTCCACTGGTATGAAGACATTTTTTATTAGGGTGTTATCTCATTCGGAGTTCTGTTAATTTGGAGGTTTGTCCTCACATCAGGAGAATAAAGAAAAAGTTTTTTATGATAGTTGATTAAAATGCTATAATCTGACATTTTCTTTGCCTCCTCTATCCCTGATTCTTTTTTCTTTTTCTTTTTACTATTAGATGAAATTAATGAACAATTTATACTGTGTTATTCTATAATTGTAACATATTCTTTCTTTCAATTTTGTTTTAGTTGGGTATACTGGGGTTTGAACTTAGGGCCTCATGATTGCTGGACAGGCACTCTACCACTTGAGCCACTCCACCACCCCTGACATATTCTTATATAAAGGAGCATTTATCAGAAAAAACCCCCACAAAGCTGAACAATTGATATGATCCCCATTGAGAAAAAAAAAGACCAAAATATCTAGCAAAAGGAACAGAATTGGTTAAATTCTAAGACGGAATGTGTGCTGTGGTGGGTGATTCCTGGCACAGCCTATGACTTTAGCTAGTAAAAGGTTTTGAGCCAGCATCCCTGCCACTGTGATGATGGTTTTGAATTCAAATTTGACCATATAAAAAGCAGCAGCACCTCTGGGAATGTGGGTGTACAGGTGGGCAGTTATGATCGCAGTTGCAGGTAATATTCAGTTGAATAACCTTCTCGTGTCCTGAGATTTCCCCAACACACACATGCCATGCATGCACACACATGCAGAGGAATTGGTGTTTGGCAGCTAGGATAATGTAACAGCAGTGGGTAAGGATAACATGACACAATATAAAAGAGCCTTTTCAACTGTCATTCCATGTGGTGGTGATGGCAAGTCCTCCAGCTCTTCACTCCCCTTGCCAGCAGGTGTTTGGAAATCAGGATTGGCTGTGCAATGAGCCCAGAAGGATGGTCACAACATCTAATAATGAACACTACGCGTTTCCCATCACAAGTAATTGGGGAAATGGTATTGAACAAGACAAAGCTTCTGCCCTCAAGAAGATTAAACAGTATTCTGGTACAGAGAAGACAAGTCCTCCCACCCCAAAATAAACGTACGTATACAACCATAGAAGTAATTTGATGTGTTCATATGCATGATAAGAAGATGAAATAGGGTAATATGAGAAGAATTATGAGGTTGCATTAGCTAAGTTTTCAGGGGAGGTCTTGGGGAAAGAAAGAGTTGATATTTAGCTTACAATTGATGTTGCAAAAGGCAGACATGGTAGAATTTGGCAAAAAGGGTTCCATGCAAGAGACAAATTGAACTCAAAGGCCCTTAGATTGGAGCAGAATTGAGATATTCAAGGAGTGTAAGTGAGGGCCATGTGGAAGCAGAGGGGGATGAAGTAATAGGAAGGATGTACTCAGGGCTTGTAAAATTTGATAATTGTGCTCAGAGTTGTATTTTATTCTAGATATGGCAAGAAGGATTTTTCAAAAGGATTTTAGCAAGAGTAATGGTGGCTGTCAAGTTTTTCTACACTTCTTTTCAATAGGCATTCAGTCTCTGGCATTACTGCAATAATTCATAGCAAAGATATTGGCTTTTTATGATAGAAATGATAGCATTTCTCTAAGCTCAGGGTAGATGTTGAATTCTTACTCCAGTGATGAGATACTGGGGCGGAATGATACAAAACAGCTTGGATGATTGGATAATCCCAGTTTGAGTGACCAAGGAGAAGAGAAGGACATTTTTGTGGTGTCAAGAATGTGGTTAAATTCATACCAGTTTTTAGACATTTTATTGCTATACTTTAAATACAAAAAATAGAGAAACTACACTAATCTTAAGAGTACAGTTTAATGAATTTTTACTTAAGGATACGCTATAGAATCACCATTCGAATCAAAATTAATCTGTGGCCAAAAATACAAAACATACCTTTTTTTCTTGTCAAACTGGACTAGAGCTTTTGAATCTACTGTATCATGATTATTTTCAGTGTCTACAGGCATATTGTAGAGTTAATGGCTCTCTAGTATTTAATTATATACATAGATCACATTTTATATAATTAATTCTAGGTGGCTATGTGTTACGATTATAACCATTTTTATGCTAATGTTTAAAACTCAGAACTCTGTCCTTAATTTATTGTTGAGATCTTTTTACTCAGGTGTGATCAGAGTTTATTGTTTATTGTTTAATTTATTGATTAAACAAGTACTTTTTCTTTTGGATAAAGTCATAGAATCTAATACTATACCTACTAGTCCTATTCTCTAACACAGATTCTTTTGAGAATCTGAGGAAGGCTAAATACTAGGGAAAAAATATGCTTCCCTCTTCAAATTTAGGTATATATCTTATAAAATACCCAGGAAAAAAAAAACAGGATTAACGTATTATATCCGTTTGAAAGACAGAACGCTGTTTCCACGTCCAGCCAGGACATGGCTGTTCATCCTGGGACGTGACCTCCTGCTGAAAAACAACTACAGAATTGGACAATAGGTGTGAAACAACCATTTGCAAGCACGGAGCAAAAGCAG
This sequence comes from Castor canadensis, assembly GCF_047511655.1. Taxonomy (NCBI): domain Eukaryota; kingdom Metazoa; phylum Chordata; class Mammalia; order Rodentia; family Castoridae; genus Castor; species Castor canadensis. The sequence continues at coordinate 116,939,542 of NC_133396.1, forward strand.
AAGAGAACTTCAACCCCTGAGGCAATAAATGCACACAAGGTAAGCCCATGATCATTCTGGCTTTCTGCCTCACATTCTTGCTGCAGTGATGAGACTTAGAGTCCAAGTGGAGCAGTGGTCTACCTGAGCTGAGGAGGAAGAAGTTAGAATGTCAGGCTTTTAAAGAAGCTGCAATTACCAGGAGAGAATGATAGGGAAAACACAGTGGATAAATTAACATTCCAAAGTCAGAGGTCTCTAAATGTGTTAACTCTATAGATTCAAGACCATCATGAGGACTAGAGTTGATAGTATTATTTCATATTTGGAATTTTTGCTAATTAGGTAGGTTTCAGCGATAGTTGTCACAATCACACTAAAGGGTAACTATGTGAGATGATGGGTAAGATAATTTTTTCTCTATAGAAAACATTTTTATTATCTTTCTGTGTCTCAGAACATCACATTGTATACCTTAAATATATACAGAAAAATTTATTTTTAAAACTACATACTAAAAATGCTCTTGCAAACCTCAAGCAGGATATATAAAATGAAAATCACACTTAATGTTTAAATCATAGTCAAAATGCCAGTAGTCAAAGAATAAAGGTAAAAATCATAAAAGATGTCAGAGAATCAGAGACATTTCTGATCAAATGAGGCAGCATTAAGGTGATAGCTGCTTTTCTCAGAAACAGACTGACCAAGAGAAAAAGTGAAAATGCAAATTCAAATATCAGTAAAAAAGAAATGTAGCTACAGGTCTTACAGATTTTAAAATAATAACAGGGCAATACGATGAATAATTTAAAGTCACAAAATTCTATAGCTTAGATTAAATGAGTACATTCCTTGAGAAAACCTAACAAATTCTGCATAGACCAATATCATTCAAAAACATTGATATGTGATAAGAGTTCAACACAAAGTAAACTCTAAGCCCAAAGTACTCCACTTGTGAATTCTATCAATTGTTGAAGAATGAAATAATATCTTCTTATGCAAATATTTTTAAAACAGAGAAGGAAATACTTTCCAACAAATTTAAAAGGGCATCATAACCCTGACACCAAATTTGGCAAAGATATTACAAGAAAAGAGAATTATAGGCCTATAGTCTTCATGAACCTAGACATAAAAATCCTTAGCAAATTATCAGTAAATTGAATCCAAAATTACATAAAAATAACCACCTGTAACTTATTCTGATACAAAGTTGGTTTAATATTTGAAAGTCAACCAGTGTAATTTAGCACATTAACAGAAAAAAGGGGGGACAATTTATGATCTATATGATCATCTTAATAGAGGCAGAAAAATATTTGGCAAAACTGAACATGTGTTCATGGTTTTTAAAAATCAGAACCCTGAGAAAGTTAAGAATAGAAGAGAATTTTCAGTCCTATAAAAGGCATCTATGAAATATGGTAGGCCAGAAACATGAAATGATCTGTGGAATATCAAACCCTGTTTGTAAAAGCAGAACCAAGGCAAGCAAGGCACAACCACCTTTCACTATTGTATGGCAATATGTCATGATAATATAATGCAATAAAGCAAGAAAAAAAAAAAGACACAAAGACCAAAGAGGACGAAACAAAGCAATCTTCATTTGCAGAAAACATAATCATATGTGTACAAAATCCTAATAATTTGTAAACAGTCCCACTCTGTTAAACTAAAAATGAATTGTCATTGGTAGAATATTTAAGGTTGATATACAAAAGTCAGTGGTATTTCTATACACTAACAGCAAATGACTGGAAACAAAAAATTTAAAGTTTCTATTTACAATAGCATCAGATGATATAAAGTGTTTAGAAATAATTTTTTAAAAGATCTGTAGTATCTTTCTAGTTGAAGCCACAAATCACAGCTAAGAGAAATTAAAGAATGTCTTAATTGATAGAGATATAAAATGTCTATAACTAGAAAGAGTAGACATTATTAAGATATCATTTCTTACAATCTAAAGGACATAGCACAATACTAATCAAAATCCCATCATGAAATTTTTTTTTTTAAGTAGGTATCGGTAAATTGATTCTAAACATGGACAAAGGACTTGGAGTAGTCAAAATAATCTTGAAAAAGATCAAATTTAGGAAGCTCACTCTACTGGACTTCAAAACTTACTATAAAGCAATGGTAATCAAAATAGTGTGGTTTTAATATAGGTTAAGATAACTATATCATTGGAACATAGTAAAGCTCAAAATTACACACACACACACACTTTTAACTGATTTTCCACAGAGGTGTTAAGGCTATTGGATGCAGAAATGACAATTTTGTTAATACACAGTGCTAAAATAACTGAAGAAAAGTGAAGAGATGGATGAATCTCAATCTCTCCCTCATAATGTACACATTTATTGGAGATGAGTTGTATTCCTAAAATTAAAAGCTATATTATGCAGTTTCTAGGAGAAAACAGAGTAAGTTTGTTACCTTGAAATGGAAAAAAAAATCTTAAAATATAATAGAAAAAGTTAATTAGGGAGTGGTATCTGATTTCACATCTTCAAATACAATAATGTAATTATACATTAAAGGTGAGAGGATTAAAAAGACCTCTTTCCGAATTTCCCTAGAAATAGATCTACTGGTGAAGCAGCAGCAACTGGGGCCCAGAACTGATTTCTGTTCCCATCTTCCTTCAACCTTGCTTTGAAGATAGAAATGGGTCATTTGGTCTCTATGGTGTTCACAGAAGCTGCCAATAGAAGTGGTAAGGTCATTGTCTTTCAGAGCAACAATTCCCAAAACACATGCTCAGATTGCCTGTGCCTTAAATGAGCCTGATGGAAGGGATTTGTAAACATTTGAGGGAAAGCATGCCTGAAATTCACCTCTTTATTCATAATCATAATGACATATTTGTATCCTCTGAACCCAGTTGCCTAGCTCCCCAACAGACTAACAGGAATTGTGTGAAGTGGTGATGTAGAATTTGATGCAGGGATGTCTCACTCCTCTGGCTACCCTTCAGCAGTCAACCTACAGACAAAGGAGCAGGGACTGACTAGAACAATTGTACTAATAGCTTTATCCATTCCCATCTAAGAGCACATGTGTGAAAAACTCGTTCTAATACTGTCCAGCCATCACCCCAGATTTCACAGAATCTTACATGGTAACGATTTGCATTAACATGATTCAAATATTCCCTGAATTTTACTTTAACTATGAAACAAGAAGTTCTGACTACAGACATATCGGGCCATTGAACAATACTGACCTGTACCAGAGATAACTGCTCTTACTGGTTGCCTGAAAATTATTTTTCTATTGGCATCTACAACCATAAAATTTTTGAAAAATTAACTAATATCTGAACATTCGTTTATCAGAATCCTATAATTTAAACTGCTGTCAGGTATCTATCTAATTGGAAAATGAGTAGTTAAAACACTAGCTCTCAGGTACACTTTGGTGACATCAATGGATATGGTAAATGGAGAAGTCATTTACAAATCCCAGTGCAGAAAATACTCTATTTTCTTCATTTACTTTGAAAGTACTGCCTAGTATCTGTTTTGCCACACAGCTCATTTCTAACTCCAAAGCAAACAATCAGAACCTAGTATCTGATGCTTTAAATGAGACTCTGTGGCCATAGTGGACTGAAAGGGAATTTCAGGGGAAAAAAAAGCACACACAAAAATATACACAATCACCCAACAAGACCTTCCATCATTTCTTCATGATCCTATAAAAGGGACAAAGGGGAAGACAAACATTTATGGAGAGGGAGATTTTTCTCATAATGGCCCTAATAAATATGTTTGTTATAGAGAAATAAATGTGAAAGGAAGACACGCAAGCCTGGTGTTGAAAAAGGCTTGTTCATGCTTAATACATTGGAGAAATTTCAAGAGCTGTTCATCCATGTTAAAAAATATTACCCCTGTAATGCTGCCAAGGACAAGGAGACCTGCGGTGGCCAGCTGAATAAGCGCTGGCCGTTCAAGTTGAAGTGCCTGGGGGCAGAAATAATTTACCTACCCAATTTTTCCATCATGTCAACAACAGAAATTTCAAGGAGGAACACATGTGTCATGGGCCTATGGGTTATTTGTTTATACATACATAGGTGCATGCACAGGTATACACATCCACCAGAGAGTCCCAGAAATGTTCTTTTTTTCACATAGAAAAAAATACATCAGAGAAAAATGTGTTGTCCACTTCCACTGATGAGAACCCCACACCCTCTCCTCAATCCCAGGATTGTCTGAAGGAACAATGAAAGATACAGAATTATCTCAGAATATAAGTTTTTACAAAAAGCGATATGCTTCAGTGATGAAGAATAAAAAGGTTTTAAGATTATCTATCAAAACTTTTGAGGCTGTGGATATGTTTTGGTCACTGGTACTGAGGCCAATGCTTGAGGATCTCTCATTGTGAGCTAAAGCTCTAAGAATTTAAGCATATTCTAAATATAGAAGCACAATGTCAGATTATTTGTTGAAAGTGTGCATTTTTCAAAACCACTTATTTTTCTCCTTCCAAAAAAGCTCCAGACAATTATACATTCATTGGTTTGGTTCTTTCTTACAAATGAGACTGTTCACCAGTAATAAGATAGTTAAAAATTCAGATTTCACAGTGGAATTGGGGTGGTACAAAAATCCCTCTCTGGCAAAATTTATTGCAACTCTGAAAGCTCTCTGCCAATCACAATTATAATCACGAAACTGAGCTAGTACTGCAGGTCATATACCCAAGTCTTCAAGGAGAGTATGACAAGATGGATAGGAATTTAATGGATTTATGGTATTAGACAATGAAGAAAAATACCTGTCTGGACTAATCATAAACTTTTCTTTAGCTGCAATTAACCTCATGCTGAAATGCTATGTAACAGATAGCACTTAAGAAAAGCAATGAATATGTAATTGTCTGGAGCTTTTTGGGGAGAAGAAAAAGCTCTTAAAATGAACATTTGTGCCAAATAATATAACATTGTGCTTATATATTTAGAATGTGGTGTAAATACTATTTTAGAGCTTTACCTCACAATGAGATTTGCAAGAATTGATTCCAGTACCCAGGACAGAAACCAAAGCATATCTGTTTTCCCCCAAAAGTCTTACTAGTTAATTAAATGGATGTGTAAATTTTAGGGTGGCTACCATGGTTATTGAAACAACATAGTCACATTTGAAATATGAGTGTAATGAAGCCTAAAATTAGAGGACTGGGCTGTAAGTTCCTTATCTGTAGGGATTCTTTTGTTTTCCTTATCATACATTTCTCTCTCTCTCTCTCTCTCTCTCTCTCTCTCTCTCTCTCTCACATCCATGTTTTACATCCAACCCTTACAACAAAGCCTGGAGTATAATAGGTACTCAAACATTGTATTTATTTATTTAGCAGTTCTGGGGATGGAACCCAGAGCCTCATGCCTGCAAACACTCAACCACTGAGCGACATCCCCAGCCCATCAAACATTTATTACAACTGCATTCACTAAAGTAAGTCATTCCAGTCTCTGTCTCTGGTAAACTCAGTGTTTGGTCCTGATCCTACATCTCAAGCTGGGTCATCTGTTCAGCTACCTTCTCCAGCAAGTATTTGATCCTATAACAATCACAAAATCTCTTCTACCAGTGTGAGAAAGGGGAAAAAATCAGTTAATTTGGGAATAAGAATTTGCAAGCTATTAGATTTTACTTGGTTTCATGACATTTCTACATCATTGGTCCCTGATAATTTAATACAGCTGCTTGAGTGACCTTTTCATGAAGACAACTTTAAAAGTATCATCATCTCTTACACTTTTACCTCTCTGTCTCAGCTTTGGCTCCATGTGTCCTCCTTGTGCCACTTTGTTTTCTCATCTCTTCTCTCCTCTCCTCTTCTCTTCTCTCTTTTTTCTCTTCTCTTCTTTCCTTCTTCTTCTCCTCCTTCCTCCTCCTCCTTCTTCTTCCTTTTTCTCTCTCAGTCTCTCTCTCTCTGTCTTCAACCTTATGATCCCTAATTCCAGACCATGGTACTCTATTTCTGATCTTACTAACACAACACAACAGAATTGTAGAGTGATGATCTATTGCTATATATTATTGACATGATCTTTAGTTTCAGAATGTATTACTTAGTTATCTTCATGTGGATATACAGAAATACTTATCAGCAGATTTATAATTTTTTAATTGAAAGGCTTTATTTTCAATCATGGGAATAAATCCACAAGCTATAAAATGAAATGCATCAAGCATGGAGTCTAGTTTGTCAAAATTTGAATTTCTACACACAAACCACGTTTGAATTTAATAAATATCAAAAGCTTCTATTTTCCTGTGTGCACAAGAAGTTCTGTTTTTATGTAGAAAGTATTCTGCAATACATTCTAGGTCACATAATTTATTTTCCAAACTGGAACATGTGAGGGTTAAAGGTGTACTATGAATAATTACCTCAGAACGGCAGGTGTAAATGGAGATAGGTCTGAGGGAACTGGGATGTATAGTCACATCCAAAGAAGTGGCTGGCACCACATTAGCAGAACTGGAAGACACCTGAAGGAAGTCTGCATGGAAATGAGCACCTCAGAAAGTCATGGGAATGGCAGCAGGTTCCCTGATTTCAATCAGATCATGAGTTACCAGTCTACAGGAAATTAGTTTTCAGGCTGGTGGTGTGGCTCAAGTGGTAGAATACCTGCCTACCAAGTGTATAGGCCCTGAGTTCAAACCCCAGTACCCTATAGGAAAAAAAGAAAATAAACTGGGTTTTCAGTCTGGACTTTCATAGTGTTTTGTAATCTGTTTCCTAGTAAACTGTTAAGCTCTATGTTGAACACAAGGATTCCCAGAAATTATTCACTTTGAATTATTTGGGACAAAAGTAGCTTCAGAAGCCTGGGGGCAAATATTACAAGATTTCTATGAAACAGAAATAATCAAATTATTAACATATGTGAATGGTGGAGCAAGGAGGAAAACTGATATTAGAAATATTGGGACAGAGGACAAAAGAAAAACTGTAGAGTAAGCCAATGGTGAGAGATGATTAGATAGACAGACAGATAGGCAGACAGATAGACAGATAGATAGATAGATAGACAGACAGATAGATAGATAGATAGATAGGTAGATAGATAGATAGATAGATAGATTCAGTTAGAAAATTAAGTGCTAAATGAAATCTCTGCCACTGTTTTGATATTTAAGCTTTTGGTTACTTCCAAACCGTAACTGAAGTGGAGTATATGTCCCCTTGAGGTCCTTAAAGCATTTACTATCTGTAATTGGCTTGTATTCACCTAACACCCTCTCCCAACAGAACAGGTCTTTTACAGGTACCTTTTTGTCTTGAATAAAAAATTCCTTGTGTACCACAAGGATACACTGTGGTAGGCAGATTATGTAACCTAAGACTCCCATTCCCCCCGGTCTACTTGCCTTGTGCAGTCTCTGTCCTTTTAAGTATGTTTGGAACCCATGAATCTGATAGGATATTCAGTCCCTTCACTGGGTAACATCATATGCCAAAGTAAAAGGCCGGACACAATGAATTTACTGGAAAAACAGATTTTCTATCAAGTTTCATCCTAGAACCAAGTGGACTTGTTACAACCTTCTGAGATGAATGAGGCCTCTCACTCATTGGCAGTGGCTAGAAAACCATAGGCTATGACATTAGTGCAGTGTGGAAGAGCAAAGAAGGCACACTCTGCATAAAACCAATCCCACAGAACCCAGGGTTTAATTGAGCATGCTCACAAATTGTTCAAAACTCACCCCCAAAATAGCTTCTCATCCCACTCTCCTATAAGGGGCAGAGGAGAGTGGTAGAAGGTAACTCCAGGAGAGCTGCTTCTAGATGGAACTATGAAGGCAGACGAAAATAAGTTTCCCCTCCAACAGAGAAGTAAGGCTATACACTTAGTTTTCTGTTTCTTTACTTTGGTACTAGTTAGCTTAAGCATACCCCTCACTCACCAAGTGAGAAAATAATGCAGGAACACATAAAGATCCCTTTCAAACAACCTGGTTTTAAAACAGGGAAAAGTATGCAGAGGTGGTTCAACATACAAAAATCAATAAATGTAATAAACCACATTAACAGAAGCAAAGACAAAAACCACTTGATCATCTCAATAGATGCAGAAAAAGCCTTTGATAAGATCCACCACTTCATGATAAAAGCTCTAAGAAAACTAGGAATAGAAGGAAATACCTCAACATTATAAAAGCTATATATGACAAACCTACAGCCAGCATTATACTTAACAGAGAAAAACTGAAACCGTTCCCTCTAAAATCAGGAACCAGACAAGGATGCCCACTATCTCCACTCCTATTCAACATAGTACTGGAATTCCTAGCCAGAGCAATTAGGCAAGAAGAAGGAATAAAAGGAATACAAATAGGTAAAGAAACTGTCAAAATATCCCTATTTGCAGACGACATGATCCTATACCTTAAAGACCCAAAGAACTCTACTCAGAAGCTTCTAGACACCATCAATAGCTATAGCAAGGTAGCAGGATATAAAATCAACATAGAAAAATCATTAGCATTTCTATACACTAACAATGAGCAAACGGAAAAAGAATGTATGAATACAATTCCATTTACAATAGCCTCAAACAAAATCAAATACCTAGGTGTAAACCTAACAAAAGATGTGAAAGACCTCTACAAGGAAAACTATACACTTCTGAAGAAAGAGATTGAGGAAGACTATAGAAAGTGGAGAGCTCTCCCATGCTCATGGATTGGTAGAATCAACATAGTAAAAATGTTTATACTCCCAAAAGTAATCTATATGTTTAATGAAATTCCCATCAAAATTCCAATGACATTCATTAAAGAGATTGAAAAATCTACTGTTAAATTTATATGGAAACACAAGAGGCCATGAGTAGCCAAGGCAATACTCAGTAAAAAGAACAATGCAGGAGGTATCACAATACCTGACTTCAAACTACATTACAAAGCAATAACGATAAAAACAGCATGGTACTGGCACAAAAACAGACATGAAGACCAGTGGAACAGAATAGAGGACCCAGATATGAAGCCACACAACTATAAGCAACTTATCTTTGACAAAGGAGCTAAAAATATACGATGGATAAATAGCAGCCTCTTCAACAAAAACTGCTGGGAAAAGTGGTTAGCAGTCTGCAAAAAACTGAAACTAGATCCATGTATATCACCCTATACCAAGATTAACTCAAAATGAATCAAGGATCTTAATATCAGACCCCAAACTCTTAAGTTGATACAAGAAAGAGTAGGAAATACTCTGGAGTTAGTAGGTATAGGTAAGAACTTTCTCAATGAAACCCCAGCAGCACAGCAACTAAGAGATAGCATAGATAAATGGGACCTCATAAAACTAAAAAGCTTCTGTTCATCAAAAGAAATGGTCTCTAAACTGAAGAGAACACCCACAGAGTGGGAGAAAATGTTTGCCAACTATACATCAGACAAAGGACTGATAACCAGAATATACAGGGAACTTAAAAAACTAAATTCTCCCAAAACTAATGAACCAATAAAGAAATGGGCAGGTGAACTAAACAGAGCTTTCTCAAAAGAAGAAATTCAAATGGCCAGAAAACACATGAAAAAATGCTCACCATCTCTAGCAATAAAGGAAATGCAAATTAAAACCACACTAAGATTCCACCTCACCCTTGTTAGAATAGCCATCATCAGCAACACCACCAACAACAGGTGTTGGCGAGGATGCAGGGAAAAAGGAACCCTCTTACACTGTTGGTGGGAATGTAGACTAGTACAACCACTCTGGAAAAAAATTTGGAGGCTACTTAAAAAGCTAAACATTGATCTACCATTTGATCCAGCAATACCACTCTTGGGGATATACCCAAAAGACTGTTACTCCAGAGGCACCTGCACACCCATGTTTATTGCGGCACTATTCACAATAGCCAAGTTATGGAAACAGCCAAGGTGCCCCACCACTGACCAATGGATTAAGAAAATGTGGTATCTATACACAATGGAATTCTATGCAGCCATGAAGAAGAACGAAATGTTATCATTCGCTGGTAAATGGATGGAATTGGAGAACATCATTCTGAGTGAGGTTAGCCTGGCCCAAAAGACCAAAAATCGTATGTTCTCCCTCATATGTGGACATTAGATCAAGGGCAAACACAACAAGGGGATTGGACTTTGATCACATGATAAAAGCGAGAGCACACAAGGGAGGGGTGAGGATAGGTAAGACACCTAAAAAACTAGCTAGCATTTGTTGCCCTTAATGCAGAGAAACTAAAGCAGATACCTTAAAGCAACTGAGGCCAATAGGAAAAGGGGACCAGGTACTAGAGAAAAGGTTAGATCAAAAAGAATTAACCTAGAAGGTAACACCCACGCACAGGAAATCAATGTGACTCAATGCCCTGTATAGCTATCCTTATCTCAACCCGCAAAACCCCTGTTCCTTCCTATTATTGCTTATACTCTCTCTACAACAAAATTAGAGATAAGGGCAAAATAGTTTCTGCTGGGTATTGGGGGGGGGAGAGGGAGGGGGTGGAGTGGGTGGTAAGGGAGGGGGTTGGGGCAGGGGGGAGAAATGAACCAAGCCTTGTATGCACATATGAATAATAAAAGAAAAATGAAAAAAAAATAACTAAATTCTACCAAAACTAATGAACCAATAAAGAAATGGGCAAGTGAACTAAACAGAACTTTCTCAAAAGAAGAAATTCAAATGGCAAAAAAACACATGAAAAAATGCTCACCATCTCCAGCAATAAAGGAAATGCAAATTAAAACCAAACTAAGATTGCACCTCACCCCTGTTAGAATAGCCATCATTAGCAACACCACCAACAACAGGTGTTGGTGAGGATGCGGGGAAAAAGGAATCCTCTTACACTGTTGGTGGGAATGTAAACTAGTACAACCACTCTGGAAAAAAATTTGGAGGCTACTTAAAAAGCTAGTCATTGATCTACCATTTGATCCAGCAATACCACTCTTGGGGATATACCCAAAAGACTGTGACACAGGTTACTCCAGAGGCACCTGCACACCCATATTTATTGCAGCACTATTCACAATAGCCAAGTTATGGAAACAGCCAAGATGCCCCACTACTGACAAATGGATTAAGAAAATGTGGTATCTATACACAATGGAATTTTATGCAGCCATGAAGAACGAAATGTTATCATTCGCTGGTAAATAGATGGAATTGGAGGACATCATTCTGAGTGAGGTTAGCCTGGCCCAAAAGACCAAAAATCGTATGTTCTCCCTCATATGTGGATATTAGATCAAGGGCAAACACAACAAGGGGATTGGACTATGAGCACATGATAAAAGCGAGAGCACACAAGGGAGGGGTGAGGATAGGTAAGACACCTAAAAAAGTAGCTAGCATTTGTTGCCCTCAACGCAGAGAAACTAAAGCAGATACCTTAAAAGCAACTGAGGCCAATAGGAAAAGGGGACCAGGAACTAGAGAAAAGGTGAGATCAAAAAGAGTTAACCTTAAAGGTAACACACACGCACAGGAAATTAACGTGAGTCAATGCCCTGTATAGCTATCCTTATCTCAACCAGCAAAAACCCTTGTTCCTTCCTATTATTGCTTCTACTCTCTCTACAACAAAATTAGAAATAAGGGCAAAATAGTTTCTGCTGGGTATTGAGGGGGTGGGGGGAGAGGGAGGGGGCGGAGTGGGTGGTAAGGGAGGGGGTGGGGGCAGGGGGGAGAAATGACCCAAGCCTTGTATGCACATATGAATAATAAAAGAAAAAAAAATAAAGACATGTAAATAAATAAATAAATAAAAACAGGGAAAAGATTTGGGGCTGGATGAATGGCTCAAGTGGTAGAGTGCCTGCCTAGCAAGCATGAGGTTCTGAGTTAAAACCCTAGTACCACCCAAAAAAAAAAAAAAGATACATAAATGGGTCAATATGACACTAACATATACTTGCATCATTAGTCATATGGGCTAATTTTCTTAGGATTAGCTAAAGAAACAAAAATTTAAATCACAGTGAAATTCCAACACACACTCAAGAGAATGGGTAAAATTTTAAAAGTCTGATAACATTAAGTGTTGGCAAAGATGTATAGCAAATAGAATTCATGTGTTGCTAGTTATATATGAAACAGTACAATCATGTTGGAAAATAGTTTGACAGTTTCTTATAAATTTAAGTATATGTTTATCTTCAGATACAGTAATTCCACTCAGATCAGATACTCACCCAAGAGGTGTGAAAACCTATGTCTACCACAAAAAGTTGTACATGCATTGCATAGCAGTTTTTCCTAATAACCAAAAGCTGAAAATAATTCCAGACTGTCAGCTAGTATAGATAAATAAATTGTAGAATATCCATATCATATAATACATTACTACTCGACAATAAAATGTAAAAGCTATAAACACACAATTTGTTTGAATCTTAAAAATATTTTACTAACTGAAAGTAGCCATTTATAAAAGACTATTTGTGCGCTCATAAAAATTTTCTCAAGTAGGTAAAACTATAGCTGCAGAAGTCAGACCACAGGTGGCTGGATGCCAGACGTAGGGGTGGGAGTTGACTGACAGGGAGCATGAGGAAAATTTCTGGAATCACAGAAATGTTCTATATCTTGGTATTGGTGTCTGTGACTTGTAAAATCTCATGACACTCCACTTGAGATTAATGGATTCTGTTTTACATAAATGATAACTCCATACACTGGTTATTCACCTTAACTGCTATAAAGATTACAACTTTGCTTCTAAGATTATTTAATCCCTGAGGATCCCAAGGAGTGATTATCAGAGCTGCTGTGTAAAGTTATATAAGTTGTTTGCTCACATAACTCCCCAGCTGAAGGCAGAGACCCACTAAAGAACACTAGGAATGCCAGCTATCCACTAGCACATATGGTTTGCCTGGTCTTCTGTCATGCAAGCAAGGGCAGATACCATCCAAAAGCTGAACTCATCATCTAACTGCCTTCCAAAGCTTTACTTATCTTATCCACAAAAGTTCAGAAATCTCAACAAAGTAAAGGCTTTACTATGCTTAATAAAATGGGAACTGATAAATTCTAAGGTGGTAGATACATCTTATTTAGCTAACAATACTTTGTTGAGGTTTCTGAACTCCTTTTTTTTTGGTGGTATTGGGGTTTGAACTCAGTTTCTCAGACTTGCAAGGCTTCTAAACTCTTCTGGATAAGGAATTGAGTTGTAGGCTTGCCTATATACATAAGACTTTGAATATATAGTATACATAAATTCATTTACTTGTTTGCTTCAATATAGAAAAAAATATCTTTTGGAGGACATAGCAGAAAATAGCAATATGAAACTAGATAAACTTTAACTAGAGGTTAACCCTGTTATATAATTTACAGAATTTATATGACATGATTGCCTGTTTATTCAAAAAATAATTGAACAAATTTACATTTTTCCAAGTTTAAACACTGTAACACAGAAGATCCACTTCTTGGTACTGACTCCAGCAAAATATAGATCTATCCATACAAGGAGGCTGTAAGGAGACTATTACCATAGCACTGTTTGCAACAAGTAAAAAAATGGGTAAAAAATATCTACTAAGAGTAGAATGGTTAATAAATCACAAGAAATTATGGAATTTTGTACAAACGTTTAAAAATGAATACTTCTGCATACTAACGTGGAAAAGTTCTCTAAGGTTTATTGTTCCTTTAAAATATTTTTAAAACTATATAGTCTTATACATGCATACATACATACATGTACAAATAGCACAGAAAATAATCTGAGAGGCCTAGGTGCTTTGATATGTTTGGTTATTTTCATGATGAAAATTACTGTTTATCACTTGCATAATTACATATCAATGAATTAAAAATTAAGTTAAAATGAGTGCCAAGTTTTCTGTGAAGATAGTGGGTTATGCAATCTTAAATGGTGGCTACTGTGTTGGTCTCCTAAGATTCACTTTTACCTTCTTTCCTGTCAAACCTCACCCCACCTGACTGACGTACATGACAGATACAAGAACAGCTAAAGCTAACAGAAGTGCTAAGCAGAATGAGATATAAGAAACAGGAAGGAAGATCAGAGGAGAGGAATGCGTCAAACAAAATAATACTATTACTTCCACTACCAAGAGACCAGGTAGTTGGCTAAAATATACTGTAAAAATAATTGTTTTATAAGAAGCAATATATACAATTTGAATCAGTGAAACACCATTATTAGCCTCCCTTCTCACATTCTTGAAAAAAATTTTAAAGCCCATTTTCCAATAAAAGTGAGATTGATAATGTGCAATAAACTGTCAGAAGTTTCCTAAGTTGAAATTTGTGTGAAAATGTACTTTATTCTACACTTACAGGAGTAGAAGTTTCCCATTTCTTCATTAATTCATTCAAAGATAGGTCCTGAACCTTCCAGGTTAGACACACAGATTCTGCAGAACCTTCAAATGATTACCATAAGCAAATGTTTTGGAATATGGCTGAATACTCACCTGGACTTGGTGGGGGGCATGGATGGATGATTCAGAATGACTAATAATAACATCATAGTATTGAATACTTCGAGTTTTTATCAAGTCCCACGCACTGTATCATGAGCTTCACATGCGCTCACACTTCGATTCTTTCATAATCCCTATGATGTAAACAGCAAGATTATCTTATATTCTGGGTGAAGATGCTGCTGGCTAGAATCTAAGAAATTCCTTCAAATTCATACAGCCAGTGAGTAGTGGAGCGTGAATTCTCACCCACATCTGTCCGGCTCCATGTTCATTACTTGAGCCAGACAGCATCACTGGTCTCTAAAGGTGAACACTTTGTTGACCCCTGAAGGGTTTGTAGACTGACATGGTTCCACTTGAGCAAAAGAGTAGGTAGTATTTTTGAAAACATAGGAGTGATTTAGCTTGTCTGGAACTCAGGGACTTTGAGGGGAAATGTTAGGACATGAGGCAGGACAAACAGACACAGACTGAGGCATAGATGGGTTTTATGCCAATGATCTCACACTGGAAAGTGAAAACTAGTCAAGGATCATAATTCTAGCAGCAGAGAGTGCAAAGTATTCCAAAGGTTTTCGTGAAGCAAGATATAAGGTGGGAAAGCGTTCAGAGTCTGATTAAAACACAAAAGGGGGATGGGAAGATGGCGGCTAGAGGTAGGAAGCAGAAAGCGACCCTCCTATAGTGAAATCTTGGAGAGATGCTGGAGACACACTTTGCAGGCATAATCACCGAGAAAAGGCATAACTTTGACTCCTCCACATCTCCAGCCGGCGCAGAGAATCTCCACTTCACGTTAAAAGGGGAAACGAGGAGGGCCCCCGGGGCCGCCAGTGGCCGGCGCCCATACGGCTTGGGAAGACGCGGACCAGGTGAGCTTCGCGGTACCGCGGTAGCCCCACAGACAAGCCTGGGCCAGAGCAGCATTGCCCCCTGGACAGACTGACCTCCACCCGGGAAAAAAAGAGAAACTGAGTAATAAGCAATAAGAACAGTTAAGACACGCTGGAAAGAGGGTGGGGCGCCCTGAGCGCTGAAGATTGGAGGAAGGGAATCCTTCCGGGGACTGTAAATAAACAAGCCAGGCGGGCCAGAGGGGCTCTGGCGGGAGCGGGGTGCGTGCCCAGCAACCAGGAGTGGGGAAGCTTGTGAGAGGAGGGAAGACCCACTTCCCACATGAACTGTAAACAAACATGGCGGCCAGCAGGAGCAGCAGCACCGCCCAATAAGCAGGAGCAGGAAAGCTTGTGAAAGTGGCAGTGGGAGGAAAACTTCAGAGGAGAGGGGGGAAGACCCACCTCCCACATGAACTGTAAATAAACACGCAGGCCTGTCAACGCAAGGCAGTGTCACTTTTCCCAGTGCTTGGAAAGGGGAAAGCCTGTAGCAGAGGCTCCCGCACAGGAGAACTCTGAGCAAACAAAGCCTGTGGGACCAGGTGAGTGCTAGCTCACCCCAGAGATCTGCATCAATAACGCCGCCAGCTACAGGCTGAGAGCAGCAGGCAGGCGAGCCACAGTTGCAGATACCACTCTTTTTTTTCTTTTTCTCCCTACCTTTGATGAGAGAACAACCGAATTACACCTGCAAGCTGAAAAACTTACTGAAACTCTATTGCATTTGAACTGGGGACACTTGGTGGGGCTTTTTTTTTTCTCTTGTGTGTGTGTGTGTGTGTGTGTGTGTGTGTGTGTGTGTGTGTGTGTGTGAGTGTAGTTTTGTTCTACTTTATGCATCCCCTTTGATGAGACAACTACAGAACAACATCTGAGGCACCAACTCCAGGACTGGAGATTGAGACAGACATCCAAATTATTAAGACTGAAATTGCATTGCATATAAACTTGGAAGTTTTTTGGTTTCTTTTTTTTTTATTTTCTATTTTCCATTTTGTTTTAATTCATTTTTATATATAGATATTACTTTCATATACTTATTTTTTATTTTTTTTATCTTTGATTTTCAATCCTCTCTCTGTCTCTCTATTGTCTGTTCAGCTTACTGTCGACTAGTACACTAACACTCCCTGTTTATACCTTTCAAACTCTCTTGTCTGATACCTTGTTCTGCTTTCTCCCTCTTGTCTGTATATTTGTTTTCCCCTTTTCTTTAACTTCTTGCTTTCCATCTCAGCTCACTCTTCCATTCTCAATATTACCATTGTTATTATTACAAGCTAGAAAATACTTAATTACACACAGTACAGGGACAGTAACAACACCAAGGACAATGACGGGAAGACAGAAAAAACAGGGAAACCAGTTTCCCCACAGCAAAAAATTAGTACAGGAACCAGAGGGGAATGAAGAGAACAGAAACTCAGATCCAGACTCCAACAAAATGAAGATAAACTATCCCAAAGGACCCAATGAAGCCCACAAGAATAATTTAAAAGAAGACATACTACAAGTACTCAATGAGAATTTTATAGAGATGATACTGGATAGGGTCAACCAAAATGTACAGGAGACACTCAAGAAATTCCAAGACAATAAAAATAGAGAATTTGAAAAAGCAAAAGAAGAAATAAAGGAAACCATAGAAGCACTGTATAAACACCAAAGTGAAAGAGAGAACACAATGAATAAATGGATAAATGAACTCAGGACAAAAATAGACAACAATAAAGAAGAAAACAGCCAGGATATGGAAAACCTCAGAAAAAAGAACGAAACAGAAGTGCAAAACAAAACGGAAGGCCAATCCAGCAGAATAGAACAAACAGAAGACAGAATCTCAGAACTTGAAGATGAAATGGTAATTAAAGGAAAAACTGAAGAACTATTAATTAAACAACTCAAGACCTGTGAAAAGAAAATGCAAGAACTCACTGACTCCATCAAAAGACCAAACTTGAGAATCATGGGCATCGAAGAAGGAGAAGAGGTGCGAGTGAAGGGAATGCGTAATATATTCAACAAAATAATAACAGAAAATTTCCCAAATCTAGAGAAAGATATTCCCATACAAATGCAAGAGGCCTCCAGGACACCAAACAGACCAGATCAAAATAGAACTACTCCACAACATATCATCATTAAAACAACAAGTTCAGAAACTAAGGAAAGAATATTGAAGGCTGTAAGAGAGAAAAGACAAGTAACATACAAAGGTAAACCCATCAAAATCACAGCAGACTTCTCAACAGAAACATTAAAAGCAAGAAGAGCATGGGGTGAGATCTTCCGGGCACTGAATGAAAATAACTTCAACCCCAGGATACTCTACCCAGCAAAGCTATCATTCAAAATAGATGGAGCAATAAAAGTCTTCCATGATAAGCAGAAACTAAAACAATATGTGACCACAAAGCCACCATTACAAAAGATTCTGCAAGGGATCCTGCACACAGAAAGTGACACCCAACTTAACCATGAAAAGGCAGGCAGCACCAAACCACAGGATAAGAAAAAGCAAGACAGTAGAGAGTAACATCAAGTTAGGTACACACAATCAAACCTTCAAACAACTAAGATAACTAAATGGCAGGAATCACCACATACCTATCAGTACTAACACTTAATGTTAATGGACTTAATTCACCCATCAAAAGACACCGCTTGACAAAATGGATTAAAAAAGAAGATCCAACAATTTGTTGCTTACAGGAGACTCATCTCACTGACAGAAATAAGCATATGCTTAGGATGAAAGCCTGGAAGAAGATTTACCAAGCCAATGGCCCCTGAAACCAAGCAGGAGTAGCAATACTTATCTCTGACAAAGTAGACTTCAAACCTACATTGATCAAACGAGATAAAGAAGGACATTCCATACTAATAAAAGGGGAAATAGACCAAAAGGAAATGATAATCATCAATCTGTACGCACCCAATGTCAACACACCCAATTTCATCAAACATACCCTGAAAGACCTAAAAGCATATATAAACGCCAACACAGTGGTTGTGGGAGACTTTAACACTCCATTATCATCAATAGATAGATCATCCAAACAAAAAATCAATAAAGAAATCCAAGATCTAAAATATGCAATAGATCAAGTGGACCTAGTAGATGTCTACAGAACATTTCATCCAACCTCTACACAATATACATTCTTCTCAGCAGCCCATGGAACCTTCTCCAAAATAGATCATATCCTAGGGCACAAAGCAAGCCTCAGCAAATATAAGAAAATAGAAATAATACCGTGCATACTATCTGACCACAATGCAGTAAAAGTAGAACTCAACAACAAAAATAAAGACAAAAAACATGCAAACAGCTGGAAACTAAATAACTCATTACTTAATGAAGAATGGATCATCGATGCAATAAAAGAGGAAATTAAAAAGTTCCTGGAAGTCAATGAAAATGAAAACACAACCTACCGGAACCTATGGGACACAGCTAAAGCAGTCTTGAGAGGAAAGTTTATAGCCATGAGTGCATATATTAAAAAGATTGAAAGATCCCAAATCAATGACCTAATGATACATCTCAAACTCCTAGAAAAACAAGAACAAGCAAATCCCAAAACAAATAGAAGGAGAGAAATAATAAAAATAAGAGCTGAAATCAACGAAATAGAAACCAAAAAAACCATACAAAGAATTAATGAAACAAAAAGTTGGTTCTTTGAAAAAATAAACAAGATCAATAGACCCCTGGCAAACCTGACTAAAATGAGGAGAGAAAAAACCCAAATTAGTAGAATTAGGAATGCAAAAGGGGAGATAACAACAAACACCATGGAAGTCCAGGAAATCATCAGAGACTACTTTGAGAACCTATATTCAAATAAATTTGAAAATCTAAAAGAAATGGACAGATTTCTAGATATATATGATCATCCAAAACTGAACCAAGAGGAAATTAATCACCTGAATAGATCTGTAACACAAAATGAAATTGAAGCAGCAATCAAGAGTCTCCCCAAAAAGAAAAGTCCAGGACCTGATGGATTCTCTGCTGAATTCTATCAGACCTTTAAAGAAGAACTGATACCAACCCTCCTTACACTGTTCCATGAAATAGAAAGGGAAGGAAAACTGCCAAACACAATTTTATGAAGCCACTATTACACTTATCCCAAAACCAGGCAAAGACACCTCCAAAAAGGAGAACTATAGGCCAATCTCCTTAATGAACATTGATGCAAAAATCCTCAACAAAATAATGGCAAATCGAATTCAGCAACACATCAAAAAGATTATTCACCACGACCAGGTAGGCTTCATCCCAGGGATGCAGGGGTGGTTCAACATACGAAAATCAATAAACGTAATAAACCACATTAACAGAAGCAAAGACAAAAACCACTTGATCATCTCAATAGATGCAGAAAAAGCCTTTGATAAGATCCAACACCACTTCATGATAAAAGCTCTAAGAAAACTAGGAATAGAAGGAAATACCTCAACATTATAAAAGCTATATATGACAAACCTACAGCCAGCATTATACTTAACAGAGAAAAACTGAAACCGTTCCCTCTAAAATCAGGAACCAGACAAGGATGCCCACTATCTCCACTCCTATTCAACATAGTACTGGAATTCCTAGCCAGAGCAATTAGGCAAGAAGAAGGAATAAAAGGAATACAAATAGGTAAAGAAACTGTCAAAATATCCCTATTTGCAGACGACATGATCCTATACCTTAAAGACCCAAAGAACTCTACTCAGAAGCTTCTAGACACCATCAATAGCTATAGCAAGGTAGCAGGATATAAAATCAACATAGAAAAATCATTAGCATTTCTATACACTAACAATGAGCAAACGGAAAAAGAATGTATGAATACAATTCCATTTACAATAGCCTCAAACAAAATCAAATACCTAGGTGTAAACCTAACAAAAGATGTGAAAGACCTCTACAAGGAAAACTATACACTTCTGAAGAAAGAGATTGAGGAAGACTATAGAAAGTGGAGAGATCTCCCATGCTCATGGATTGGTAGAATCAACATAGTAAAAATGTCTATACTCCCAAAAGTAATCTACATGTTTAATGCAATTCCCATCAAAATTCCAATGACATTCATTAAAGAGATTGAAAAATCTACTGTGAAATTTATATGGAAACACAAGAGGCCATGAATAGCCAAGGCAATACTCAGTCAAAAGAACAATGCAGGAGGTATCACAATACCTGACTTCAAACTATATTACAAAGCAATAACAATAAAAACAGCATGGTACTGGCACAAAAACAGACATGAAGACCAGTGGAACAGAATAGACAATCCAGATATGAAGCCACACAACTATGAGCAACTTATCTTTGACAAAGGAGCTAAAAATATACGATGGATAAATAGCAGCCTCTTCAACAAAAACTGCTGGGAAAACTGGTTAGCAGTCTGCAAAAAAACTGAAACTAGATCCATGTATATCACCCTATACCAAGATTAACTCAAAATGGATCAAGGATCTTAATATCAGACCCCAAACTCTTAAGTTGATACAAGAAAGAGTAGGAAATACTCTGGAGTTAGTAGGCATAGGTAAGAACTTTCTCAATGAAACCCCAGCAGCACAGCAACTAAGAGATAGCATAGATAAATGGGACCTCATAAAACTAAAAAGCTTCTGTTCATCAAAAGAAATGGTCTCTAAACTGAAGAGAACACCCACAGAGTGGGAGAAAATATTTGCCAATTATACATCAGACAAAGGACTGATAACCAGAATATACAGGGAACTTAAAAAACTAAATTCTCCCAAAACTAATGAACCAATAAAGAAATGGGCAGGTGAACTAAACAGAACTTTCTCAAAAGAAGAAATTCAAATGGCCAGAAAACACATGAAAAAATGCTCACCATCTCTAGCAATAAAGGAAATGCAAATTAAAACCACGCTAAGATTCCACCTCACCCTTGTTAGAATAGCCATGATCAGCAACACCACCAACAACAGGTGTTGGCGAGGATGCAGGGAAAAAGGAACCCTCTTACACTGTTGGTGGGAATGTAGACTAGTACAACCACTCTGGAAAAAAATTTGGAGGCTACTTAAAAAGCTAAACATTGATCTACCATTTGATCCAGCAATACCACTCTTGGGGATATACCCAAAAGACTGTTACTCCAGAGGCACCTGCACACCCATGTTTATTGCGGCACTATTCACAATAGCCAAGTTATGGAAACAGCCAAGGTGCCCCACCACTGACCAATGGATTAAGAAAATGTGGTATCTATACACAATGGAATTCTATGCAGCCATGAAGAAGAACGAAATGTTATCATTCGCTGGTAAATGGATGGAATTGGAGAACATCATTCTGAGTGAGGTTAGCCTGGCCCAAAAGACCAAAAATCGTATGTTCTCCCTCATATGTGGACATTAGATCAAGGGCAAACACAACAAGGGGATTGGACTTTGATCACATGATAAAAGCGAGAGCACACAAGGGAGGGGTGAGGATAGGTAAGACACCTAAAAAACTAGCTAGCATTTGTTGCCCTTAATGCAGAGAAACTAAAGCAGATACCTTAAAGCAACTGAGGCCAATAGGAAAAGGGGAACAGGTACTAGAGAAAAGGTTAGATCAAAAAGAATTAACCTAGAAGGTAACACCCACGCACAGGAAATCAATGTGACTCAATGCCCTGTATAGCTATCCTTATCTCAACCAGCAAAACCCCTTGTTCCTTCCTATTATTGCTTATACTCTCTCTACAACAAAATTAGAGATAAGGGCAAAATAGTTTCTGCTGGGTATTGAGGGGGGGGAGCGGGAGGGGGTGGAGTGGGTGGTAAGGGAGGGGGTTGGGGCAGGGGGGAGAAATGAACCAAGCCTTGTATGCACATATGAATAATAAAAGAAAAATGAAAAAAAAAAAAACACAAAAGGGGAATTGGTCCAGCAAGAATGGACAGCAGGTCATTTGGAAAGCCATTTGTCCTCTTGAATTCATTTCTTGTCACCCTTCTGAGAGAGAAGTCATTGAGTTGTGTGAACATCCAGCACAGTGGCCACAAGCACATGTTGCTCTTTCCTACCTGATGGTTATTCTTAGGCCATTGACCCCAGGTCATGAGCAATTCCTTTCTTAGCATGGAACTGAGAGTGTGCTGATTTGGGTTTTTAAGGTTTTTAAGCTATGGTGCAGAGTTAATGGGTTTGTCAGTGACTTTCTAAATGCAATATGTGGCCTTTGCTAAATATCACCCTGTTTGCTAATTCATTGGTCAAGGATCTCCAAGAAAAAGAACCAATAAAATGTGTGTGTGTGTGTGTGTGCATGAGTGTGTGTGTGATTTACTCCAGGACATTTATTACAAGGATTAGCTCATGTGATTATTAAAGCCAGGATGTCCACAGTAACCTGAAAGCTGTCGGCCCAAGAAAGCCAATAGTGTAGATCTCATCCAAATCCAAAGGCCTGAGACTCAAGGGAGCCAATTAATTTAAAAAGCCCTGGTCTGAGCTGATGGCTTGAGGCAGAAGCTCCAATACCCAAAGACAAGATATGATGGACATCCCAGCTGAAATAGAGAGACAGAAAATGTTCTCTCTGCTTTTTGTTATGTTCTGGCCCTCACTGAGTCTCATGTTGCCTGATATTAGTGAGGGTTATCTTCTTCCCTGATTTAATTGCTAATCTTTTCCAAACTCACCCACAGTATATCCAGAAATAATGTTTTACCAGCGATCTGGGCATCTCTTAGCCCAATCAAGTTGACATATAGCCATCATAGCTAATATTAAGATGTTTGTGTTTTATTTTGCACAGTGTCCCAGAGTGAAATTCTCAACAGGTCTGGATGTGGGAAAAAAGATAAAATTAAAGAAGGTTAATTTTATTGCAACTCTGCGTTGATATGGAGAAATTGAAAAGACTAGTTAAAGTGAGAAATGGGATTATTTTTTTCTGATTATCCATGTTTACACTTTACCCAGTGACCATTAAAAATCAAGTCAACCACAAGCTGGGTATGGTAGCAATGGTACACACCTGTAATCCTAGCTCTCAGGAGGCTGAGGCAAGAGGATCGCAAATAGCAAACCAACCTAGGACAGCATAGCAAGACCCTGGCTCAACTCTTCTTCCTCCCAAGGAAAAAAAAATGCATCACAACCCTAAAATCCAAGTGTCATGCAAATACGTCTCATAATCTAAATTTTATAGATATTGTTACCTTTCAACAGAATCAGATCATGACCACTACTAGCAGTCATACTACTCTTTGTATTGGTTTTAAAAAGAGAATTCCTTCAAGACAGACTGATGGCATAGTGACTCCAGGGAAGAACGTATCAAGAAAGAAACAAATTACTTTCAATTATCACAGATAGGAGTTTCTTCTTTCTTGGAGTGTCTTACTGATTACAAATTCAGAGGTTTCCCAAATCTACTTTCAGTTTGAATAATTTGCTAGAAAAAGCTAGCTGAAAGCTATTACACTCACAGTCATTTTATGATACGGAAAGAAAATATGAATTATAAATAGATGAAGGAAGAGATACAAGGCAGTGTCTAGCAGGAGTCCAAATTTGGAAATCTCTGTGCCCTGTCCCTGTGTCCTTCCTGGCCACTAAGTGTGACAATATGCACAAGAAAGCTCACCCAAGCCTTGGTGTCCTGATTTTTAGTTAATAAGCATCATTGATTGATTCTTTGCCCACATGATTGAGCTTTCTCCAGGACCTGGTCCCTTCCTGGAGATCTTGCTGACATCAGGATCCAGGGGCTCATCTTAGGGTATTATTGTCAATTGAAAATGTCAAGTGTGAGTTAAGAGGCCCAACATGAATAAGGAAAGGTATTCTTATGACTAGGATCCCCTCAAAGGCTTAGGACAGAACTTTGGTTGAGGCCAAATTTCTTACTACACAATAGGAGACCATCTCTAAACACACTGTCCTGAGTTGATGGGGCTAACACAGGCAATGACAATTCTTGCTTATGCAAACTTTAGGGTGATCCATTCTCATTTTTAATTTTAGAAATTCTGTGAAATGGTCTGAGCCTAGCACGAATCTAAGGTAGAAAGTCACGTTTATAATCAGGTACTATGCTAAGTAGCATGCATAAGACAGGACAGATAGATACCACAGTATTGTGTAGTTTTCATTTCTCAAATGCTGAAGCTAAAAGAATATTTTAAAAGTAAATCACCTGTCAAGAATTCGCCTTTGAATTGAATATGCCTCGTGTAAATGAGGGCCATAGCAGATTATTTAAGCTAACTTTTCAAGTTGAACGATGCTGATTTTTTTGTGATACCAGGGTGTGAACTCAGAACTTCGCATTTGTTTGGGAGGTCCTCTACCACTTGAGCCATGCCTCTAGCATGCTCTGGTTATTTTAGCGATAGGGTCTTGCTTTTCATTTAGGCTTTCCCGGACCACAATTCTCCTATTTTATGCTTTCTACTGTCACCGGGACAACAGGTACAGGCTGCCATGCCCTGATATTGGTTGAAATGGCACCTTGTGAAGTTTTTGCCCAGTCTGGCCTCGAACTGCAATGCTCCCCATCTCAGCCCACCAAGTAGCTAGGATTACAAGCATGAGCATGACTTCATCTTGTCAACTTTTCAGTAATATTATAGCTACAGTCACTCCAGCTAATATTTGGGAGCTTATTAAATTTTAAATATTAAGGATAATTCACTAAGGAAGTCTATTGATTATAAATCTTTGTATCAGCAGAGAAATGGATTTAAATATTTCTAAGGGCCAGGCATGGTGACTCACACTTGTAATCCCAGCTATTTGGGATGTGGAGATCTGGAGGATCATGATTCAAGGCCAGCCTGGGCAAAAAGCTAGCAAGACTCCATTTGTATAAGCCAGGCATGGTTATTCATAGCTATAATCCCAGCTATACAAGAAGTGTAGGTAGGAGAATCATGGTCTGAAACCAGTCCTGGGGGATAAATGCAAGACCAAAAAATAACTAAAGCAAAGAGGGTTGGGAGTGTGGCCCTGAGTTCAAATCCCAGTAATGGCCACTCCCCTCCCCTGAAAAAAATTGATTGAAACAATCAATATTAATTTTAAAAAATTGCTTCAAGTCCTGTGACGGAAGAGGCAAGTTATGTAAGGAGTGGCCCTGTGGATGGGAACTGGGGGAGCTGACCTCATACTAGTCTCCTGCCAGGATGGTGAGGCATCCATGACTTTCTCAGGGCTTCCATTTCTCAAACTACCAAGCAGAGATCAAAGTGGTCTTTATCACTGGCTCTGAAGAAAATACATGATCGTTAGATCTAGGCCAATCACTTAGTGCAAATGAAGATTTCAGTTAATCCACAATTTTGTTTTTAAGATTATTGTGACAAAGATAGGTTCTGAGTTTTTCCATTGAAATTACTCATTTTTAGTTCCCAGAATTGATGTAGTTAGCCAAGAACTTTGGTGCATACCAGCCCCCCTTCTGAGACAGATCCTACATTCAATCAAGCCCAAGCCCGGATGATTTTTTACCTTCTAAACATTTCTCCAGCTGCCTGTTCCTCTCAACACCTGTTCCCTGGCTCATGGCTATCACATCAACAAGTGCTGTATTAGCTTTTTACTTGATCTCCTTGCTTCCATTTAGCCCTATTTAAATTTCTCTTATTGAAGGTAGGGTCATTTTTCCAAAAACCAGCCTGACCTTGTGTGGCTTCCTATCTCCTGTGGGATAAAGTCCGTGCTAGTGAGCTTAATTTGCAGGAATTTCCATGAACTAACACCTCATCATTTATTCAATGTTTGCTCCTCCTACTACCCCCTTGAATGTCACATCCTAACAATCTGTAATTACTTGCGTTCACCAGGTCACTGCATATATCTGTAATTTCCCTTTGCCTGGGTCATCAATTCTACCTTTCTTTACCCAGGTCACATTCTTCATTACTTAAGGGTTACTAGCTATTCTCTCCCCATGGAAGTCTTCCCTAAACATTGCTTTTGAATTGAGCCTCTTCCTCTGTTTTCATAGTCCTTCACAATTGCCTTTTCTAGTGCATATTAGCATGGTTTTCTTCCACAAGACTGCAGGTTCACTAATGGGGGAAACCATGTCATGGTCATCTAAGTCTCCAAGGTCCAGGACTGTGGATGGTTCATAGTACTTTTAATGAAGTTCCTTGTTCTGATACTCTTTTACTTTTCTGTCTTCATCCTTTTACTTCTACAGAAATTTAAAACTGAAATTAGAGACCACCTGGTCAAATTCTTTTCTCTCTCTCACCCCATTTTCAGTAGAGAGCACTGAGGCCGGTGTTATGAGTCAAATATTGGCAAAACCAGAAAAAGAACCCAGTGCCCCAGAGAATAAGGTTTAACCTAAGTGAAATGAAAGTTCTGATGAAGTTCTTGACAGAACGCCCAGCACATAGTAGGAGCTCAGTAAGTGATAGGCCATTTTTCTTCTAAGCTTAATCTTTTCATGATGCTCTACTGTCTTTCTATGGAAGAAGTCTTTCGATTGCTTTCTTCTTGCATTTCAGTCTCTTGGGTCAATATAGCTAAGAGATCATAGCTTTGAAAGTGTTTTTAGAGACTTTAGTAAATGTTGCCTACTGAAGGCATGCTGTTAAAAATGTTAACTCACTAGGACCAGAAATGCCCCAATGAGGGCACAGAGTTTTCCTGTTACATTTAATTAAAAGATCATTTTTATGACAACATCAGATGAGGGGTGATAAAAGGATCATAAATTGCTTCATGAGGTCACCAAGAAAGTTCCAATGCCCCATTAGCTTTCATTGTCCTTTCCCTCGATATCAACACTCACTTTTATCACAAAGTACATGAAACATAGTGACCTTTCTGGTTGCAGTACACAAATGTTCCCCAAAAATCATATTGAGCTCGTTTCACATCTTAAACTTATTACTGCCATGGGCAGATGTAAAATGTGAGTAACACTTTATATGCTATAAAATGATGAAGCTCTGGAAAATTACTGATGTCCCTGCTTTGATCTCTGAAACTTAACACTGGGCAAACACTAAAACTCTAGCCTCCAAGTTTTGATTATAGAATTACAACCTAAAATGTAGCGTGAGGAAGCAAATGCAAACCAGAACAGTGGTGAGCAGGGATGATAACTGCTTAACTGAACAACATGTGCTGGTTGTTTAGAATGGAAGGAAAATTATTTTAATTTTATTTATAGAAATATAAATGCCATTCTGCAAAGACACATTTTATCAGAGACATTAAGAAATGGTGTGAGGCTGGTGGAGTGGCTCAAGTGGTAGAGTGTCTGCCTAGCAAGTGTGAGGCCCTGAGTTCAAACCCCAATACCACCAAAAAACAAAACAAAACTACACTGTGGTCTCTTGCTGTGCCTGCTTTGCAAGCACAAGGCCCTGAGTTCAAACTCCAGTCCCACCAAGAAAAAAACAAAAGAAAAGAAAAGAGATGGTGTCAGGCCGATGAACTGGCTCAATTGATAGAGCACTTGCCTAGCAAAAGTAAGGCCCTGAGTTCAAACCCCAGTACTACCAGAAAAAGAAAAAGTAAAATGGTTTCAGCCAGGCACTGGTGGCTCATGCCTATAATCCTAGCTACTTAGGAGGCTTAGATTGGGAGGATCAAGCTTTGAGGGCAGCCTGGGCAAATAGTTCCAAAGACCCCATCTCCAAAACAACCACAGCAAAATGAACTAAAATTATAGCTCAAGCAGTAGAGCACCTGTTTTGCAAGCATAAAGCCCTGAGTTCAAATCCCAGTCGCAGCAAAAAGCCCCAATAATAATAATAATAATAATAAAGAAATGGTTTCACACAGTGTCAAAAAAAAGCCAAAACTTACTAGCCCTGATTTTATGAAGAAACAGCAATTTCTACCAAAGTGACTAAATCTTCTGTCCTCCTTACTTTGGCTTCAATAAGCCTACTTAATATTCAACAAAAAATCATAAAGCAAAGGAATTTCCAGAAGTCGGGTTCTCCAAAGTGGCTTTACAAAGCACTAATTTCTAAAACCTTTATGAAATGATTTTATTAAGACCTTCACTGAAAACCTTGATTTTTTTTATCACCTGGTTTGCTCCTCTTTCTAAAGGAAGTGCCCAGCCAAAACTGTCTGTATGCAACAAAAAGATAAAAATTTCAATTAGGCTCAATGCTGTCATAAGCGGACCACATGAGAAAGCTTGAGATAATCCACATTACTGATGTCTATCAGCACCGAGACCATGGCAGTGATTCATTCCAGGCCCCTTTTGTAGGTTTGGCAGCCACTGTACCCAATAAAGGCCTAATCATATTAATTTATGCTCCTATCAATTATACATTCAGATTCCCCGATAGCTTGTCAGTTTTTATTCACTATTTTCCAAAATATACGCCTATTACAGTTACTGTGCAAATAGTAGGACTGTCAGAAATAGAGATTTAAAGAATATCACTTAAAAGAGGTGGGCTTCCTTAATTTATAAATGTTGTATTATATGTCATACATGTGCTAGTTTAAAAATCAGGGGCAGTGTGGAGATGGATGTCACATGAAGGACTTTCAAGAAAGGAGAGGGCATCTCAATCCCTTTGTTGCATTTTAATGCTCCTTTACACCAAATAATCTTTGGCCTCTTCATAAAATCTCTCTGATATTGTTACTGGAAGCAATCACTTATTTTTGTCTATCAAGAAGCCCCACTTAAATAAGACTGTACAGGCACTATTCTCCTCCATTTTGCCCAGTGGCTGGAGGTCTTGTGAAGGTGATTCTTGGCTTGTCTGTGTGCTGTTTTTGGAGATGGTGTCCAAAGCCTGTCTGTAGGTAGGCACAGATGCCTAGACATGGTGGGACAATCATTCTCCACAGGCAAGGGAATATCAGGACCCCAGAAGCCAAGAACATTAAAGAAATTCTATCTTAAAGGGTAATTCAAACACCCAGAAGATCTGCAGGGTTTAGCAGTGAGTATACTGAGCCTTGGGTAAAAGTCAAGTCTAACTCTGCATTCTTCTGCTCTTTCTTTCTTGTGTCCATACTCAAATCAGCTAGCCATGCATGTTCATACTTATAGGACATCACTTTCCTCCAACTGACAATTTGATGACATAATTCTGAATTGGTTCAAAGCTGAGTTTTCTTAAGAAGAGGTACTGAAAAGGGTCTATTTGCAAGTGACCTGAGTGGTCTTCTATACTATGCAGAGGGTCAGAGAGATTGGATCTTTTCAGACTACATTTGGCAGGGAAGGTCCTTCATTCATTGAACAAAAACAGAAATTTAAAAAGTAATGATGTAGGCCTTGATTCATGGAGTTAAGACACTAGTGAAGGTGTGGAAAATCAACTAAAAAGGATAAAATTATGAATTGTGTTAAGTGTCATAAAGACTAATGTAGAAAGAAGAATGATGGAGGAGGTGAACTCAATTATGACATATTGTAAGAACTTCTGTAAATGTCACAATGTACCCCAGTACAACAATAATAAAATAAATAAATAACATAAAGTAAAATAAAAGAGACTAGTGTAGGATGTTATTAAAAGAAAAAAAAAGCAAAACAGGACTCATTTGGATGGGAGTGTCCAAAAAATTTCCCTGAAAGGTGACAGTGAACCTCAAGGTTGAGTGGAGTCAAGAGGGAAGAAATGAAGACACCTATTACCTCCACTTCCTTCTTAATGTCACAGAAATAGCAGGAGGATAAACTCATGAGGATAAAAGGAAAAAAACAGCAGCAAACATATTAATAAGGCATCAGAAGTTAGAGATTCTAGTTAGAACAGATGATAAGGCCTTCATGAGAAGTGACCCAAGACAGTAGATGTGAGAAGGTAGGTGTTATGGTTTGATGAACATCCCCCAAAGGACCATGAGCTAAAGGCTTAGAGCCCAGTGTGGTTCTACCCGAAGGTGGTAGAACCTTTAGGAGATGGGGTTAGCACAAGGTGCTTAGGTCACTGGTGGTATGCCCTTCATGGGGATTGTGTGGACCTGGCTTACTTGCTCTCTCTCTCTCTCTCTCTCTCTTTCTCTCTAGGCTCAGGATGTAAGCAGATGGCTCTACCAGTCACTTCCAGCCTTGCCCATCTGGTGTCCCCACCAGAGACCTAAAGTAATGGAGCCACTGAATCTTGGACTGGAACCTCCAGGAAGAGCCAAAATAGCCCTTCCCTCTTTATAGGTTCATCACCTCAGGTATTACATTATAGTAAAGAAAACTGACTAAGGCAGTGGGGAACCTGAGACCGAAAAGGTAGTTTATGAGCTGATTATTGCAGTGCACAACTGGGTCTCAGATTCTTTCAACATTTTCTGAGGAATCATTGGAACAAACTCAGAGCAGGTTAACATGTCTATTCATGATCCGATCCTTGATCATGAAGGGTTGCCTCCAGGAGCATTAAGATTTTTGTGTTCCTAGGTTGCTGCCAAACAAGAACTTCAGGCTAATCCCTGAGGCAGCAAGGCAAAGAGAAGCAAATGGTTGATATGGGGCATAGACAAGGTACATAGGACTATCTACCCTGCACTGAGATCGGCTGGGCCTGCAGTTTGTGGCTTGCAGAGGCCCACAAGGGGCTGCTACCTGAAAAAAAAATTGGAGACAGGATCTGCCTACAGGGAGAACACCAACAGGAACAGAGCTGGATCCCATCACAAATTCCACTACCTCTGCAGGCAAGGCTATGAGGTAGAGTTGATACCAAGAGACAACCTTGAAAGATTGTGCAAGGAACATTTGCTAACCTGAGAACTCCTCCCCAGCCTCAACAACCAAACAGTTTCTCCTCTTGTTTTGCTAGAGAGCCCAATTGTTCTCACTATTGGTGAGAATAATCTGATAGTGTAAGGACAATGATAACTCAACTCTCTCGACTTGTCTTTTAACTTTTTTTGTGTGGTACTGGGGCTTGAGCTCAAGGCCTACACCTTGAGTCACTCCATCAGCCCTTTTTTTGTAAGGTGTTTTCAAGATAGGGTCTCACAAACTATTTGCCTGGGCTGACTTCAAACAGCAATCTTCCTGATCTCTGCCTCCTGAGTTGCTAGGATCACAGGCATGAGCCACCGGCACCCGGCTCTTTTAACTCTTTCCTTTTGCAGGTCTCTGAGTAGCTATCAACCTTTCTTCTGTTTTGCATATTTCTTGTTTTATGTGGTTTTGTTAGTCTTTAATGAGGATCCTCCCTTACATTTTGTGAATTGCAAATGAGCTTGTGTGTGGATGTTACAAGGAGCTACTCTGTATCACATTTCCTTAGTTCTACTCTGTCCCGTTACCTTCATCTTGGTGGATAATCCTCAGAGAATTTCATTGTTCAACTGCATCAAACTCCTCCCGCACCCCTGCCTTGGTGATAGAACTGAAGATGATATGGATTACTTCCATAAATACATCATTGGACAGAACTAGTTATATTAGATACCAAGGAGACTAGAAAATGTGGATTTCCTATGTCCAGAAAGAAAACAAAAATATAAGGTAAGAAGAGCAGTGTCTCTGTACAGTGACTTTGGTCAAGGACCAATTTCAGTATTCTAGAATCCCTGGAATATTGTTCTTCACCCCAGCCCCATTCCACTTGCACTCATCACTATTTGCACATTGACTTTCAGGAAGCAGATTTAAGACATCCAGTATAGGGCCTGGTAAAGTTCCCTGCCTCTTGCTAAGAGAATGGAATTTCCCTGGGGTATAAGGGAGGCAATTGATGAATGCTGGGGTAGAAGAGAGGAGACAAGAATTGTTTCATTTAAGAAAAGTGAATGGCTCTGGAGCAGACAAATGAATCTGATGCAAGAACTAATCAGAAAGTGAAATGAAACAAGTACAAATATCCCCTGGGAAAGCTGAACCACTGAACTGTCTGATTCAGAAAAGATGGACTTAATGGAAAAGAGAAAGAAAAAGAGAAAAAGAGAAAAGAGATATATTAACTCAGGCTGATACTAAAATATCATACATTGGATGACTTCAATAACCAATTTATTTTTCAGTTCTGGAAGTCTGAGATCTGGGTGCCATCTTGGATGGGTTCTGTTGAGAGCCCTCTTCCTGGCTTGTAGATGGTCTCCTTCTTGTGGAAGAGAAAGGAAGCTCTGGAGACCCTTGCTCTGCTTATACAGACATTAATCCTGTCATGAGGGTTCCACCATCATTACTCATCTAAACCTAGACTCCAAAGACTCCACCTCTTAATACCATTGTATTGAGAATTAGGAGGTTCACTACATGAGTTTTGGGGGAACACAAAGATTCAATTCATAACAGCAGGTTAGTTGGGAAGCAAAACTTGTTAATGAATAAATTTTGGGCACTGAAGCCAGAATGGACAGGAAGTAGACACTGAGGAGTTTCCTACTCATTATAGGATATTCAGCCACTTGTTGTTAATCAGAACAGAGAAGTTTGGGATGAGGAGCCGTCAGGATACTAGTCCAAAGATCTGGGCACCGTTTTGTTACATGAGTCACGTCCCTGAGAAGGAAATTCTTTAAAAAGAAATCTGACATTGTAAATTTCGTTGAAAGACAGTAAATTTTACTTGAGTGTCTAAAAGACAAATTTCCTTATTTTAAATAATAGTTCTCTGTTTTTTATCAACTTTAGTTTTATTCATATAAAATTTAGCTGAACTCAGGTCATGCAATGGTAGTCAGCTCTCAAAGTTCCATAATAGGAAAACACTTTTTTACTTGACATTTGAGAATTTTATTTCATAATTGCTGCTTAAATATCCACTATATGTAAGGTACCATGCTTGGGGTGGATAAAACAAAGTCCCTACTCTCACAGAGTTGACATTCTTTTAAAGGGAGACCTATACACAAACAAAAGAACAAACCAGAAAAAGATCAGATCACTTCAAAATAAATGATATGATGAGAATTCAATACAAGATAAAAAGTGATCGAGAGGAGGTGAAGAACCTCTTTCAAAAGAAAAAATTTCATCTGAAGCCTTAGTGTAAAAGAGGAGCCTGCCTTGCCAAGATCAGAGAGGAAGAACATTCGAGAATAAGTTCTGGGAACTAAGGTACAGCATAGTGACTATAATAAATAATGACATATACTTGAAGTTTATCAGGAGAATAGATTTAAGTGTTCTCAGCACATGCGCCCAAATGTAACTACACAAGTTGATTTATGTGTTAACTAACTTGATTGCAATATTCATTCTAATTATCAAGATTATCATCCCAATACATCTTAAATATACACAATTTTATTTGCCAATTATCCCTTAATAAAGCCAGTAGGGAAAAAAGAACAGTCCAAATGAAGGAGCGGTAGATTCTTCTGTACCAAAAATAAGCCTATTAAATTACAGAAAGATGTGGTTGAAAGAGAACAGATGATGCCTCTAACAGGGGAGGCTCTGCATGTGTGGGGGGAGAGGGCATAAGGGAAATCTCTGTACCTTCCACTCAATTTTTCTGTGAAACTGAAGTTGCTGTAAAAAAAAAAAAAGTTTATTTTGAGAGAGAGAAAGAGAGAAACAACATCACATGATGCTGAAGAAGTGAAGAGGTGTGTAGGAGTTAGGTCATTCAGAACTTTGGAAGCCTGAGTAAGGATTCAGAATTGTCTTCCAGGGGATTCTGTAGAGACCTATAATACATCCTAACCCCCTTTGCAATGTGCCTTTGCAGTGGCTTTCATCAAGAGGTGGGGTCTATTTCTTTAATCCCTAGAATCTGGGCAGGCTCTATGTACGTCTTGCTTTGTCCCATGGGACATTAGCGAATATGACATAGACAGAAGCTAGAAAAGTTCCTGTACATTGAGGTTTGCCTTTCTGGGCTGCTCTTTGGAACTCTGATTCCGCCATTGGCAGAAGTCTGGGATAGCTTGCTAAAGGATAAGAGCCCACGTGAGGAAAAGAAGAGCCATCACAGCTAAGCCCCCATCCGCTTGACTAACTGTCCAACCATGGGACACATAAATGAATCCATCCAGCCACAGCTAAGCACTGGAGACCAGAATGACTGTCCAAGAGACCCACAGAATAAACATAAAAATAAATGTATACTACTTCAAATTACTAAATTTGGGGGTGGTTTGCAATACAACAAAGCTAATTAATCCAGTGTGATGGGAATCCTCTGGAGGGTATTAAACAGATAGCAGACCTGATCCTGTTTGCATGGAAATCCTTAAAATCCACCACCCAGCAGCAGTGTGAGAATAGGTATTAAAAGGATGACAATGGAAGAAGGGAGACCATTTAGAAAGTTAGTGAAGTCCAGGTGGGAGATGGCAGGGGCTTGGACAAGTCTAGAAACAATTAGTACTAATTATTGTGATCTCATTTGGTTTCAGGCTTTTAAATATCATGCATTTGCCGATGACTCTAAAATTTATATGTCTTGGGCTTCCTCCCTGACTCCTGACTCATACATCTAATTGTGCCTTCTGGACATCTCCACTGTGATGTCTAATTGATATTTCCAATTTAACAGAATTCACTGTTCTTACTGATCCACTTGCCAAAAAGTTATCAAATCTTCTCCTCCCACTCTCCTATTGTTGACCATCCCAAACTTGCAGTTGCTCGAGTCAACTGTTTTGACATCTCTCTCACACGCTCCACATCCAACCCATCCTTAAATCCTATTGGTTTGACCATAATGATGCATATCATCTCCACCCTCACCCAGCCACCATACTCCTCATCTGGGTTACTGCAAAGCCTCCTAACTGATCTCTGCTTGCTTCCACCATTTCTAACTGTATTAGTTCCTATTGCTGTGTCACAAATTGCTACAAACTTGGTAACTTAGAAAAACACAAATGTATAACATTATATTTATTTGTTTTTATTTCTTTTTAAGGCAACAAATGCTTATCTCTCTGCTTCTGTAGGTCAAGAGTCTGAAGAGAGGTTAGCTGGGTCATCTGCTCAGGATTTCACTAGGCCGAAATTGGGGCGTCAGTTAGGGCGGTCTCATCTTATGTTCATCATCTTCTTTCAAACTCATAGGGTGCTGCAGAATTTGGTTCCTACGGATGTGTGACTAAGGTCCTTATTTCTTGCTGGCTGGCAACCAAGCCCTGCTGTCAGCTCCTAGAGGCTGCCTGCAGCTCCTGACCACATGCTTCCCATAGGTATTTTCCAATATGGCCCTTTGCTGTTGTTCAGCCCAGTCTGAGTGCATGTGCTGATACTGCTGCTTCTCTTTTTTAAGGGCTTTCCTGATCAGGTCAAAGTGAGCTGGCTTGTAACCTAATTGTAACTTAATCACAGGACTGAAACCCCATCATAGTCACAGGTGCCATCTATACTCAAGGAGAGAGAGTTATATAGGATGTGTACACCAGGGGCCGGTTCTGGGAAACCACCTGGAATCCTAGCTACCACACCTACTTAACTGGGCTTGCCAAAGTAGGTAGAATAATTTTGCTTTTTAAAAAGAGAGATCATGCCAATCTTCTGCTCAGAATATCCTACTAGCTTCCCATCTCAGCAAAAGGAAAAATCCAGTCTTTATTTGACCGTACAAGGCTCCAAATGATCTGGTTCACCCCTGCGTATCTTCTTTATCTCCTCCATTTACCCCCTTGTTCAGTTATCCCAACTATCTTCGCTCCTTCCTGGTTCTTAAACGCACCAAGCGTGTTCCCTTCTAGGGTCTCTCCATCTGCTGTTGACTCTACCTGGAACACACGCCTTCAGATCCTGGCGTATTTCGCTTACTCACCAATTAACAGATTCTGCTCATCCTGTTTGAAAGTCACTCAGTGAGCACCATATCTATCTCTGAGTCACATCCTCTCCCCAGATCCTGTCTTATTTTTAATTTTTAGCACAGAGTCAGTGTGGGTTCCTCAAGAAGCAGATGCCAAGCTAGGCATCATGGGTCCTACCTGTAATCCCAGTTACTTGAGAGGTGGAGATAGAAGGATACTGGTTCAAGCCAACTCAGGAAAACAGTGAGACTCTAACTCAGAAAACAAGCTGGACATAGTGGTGTATGTCTGTAATCCCAGCTACGCAGGACACATAGGTAGGAAGATTGCAGAATAGGGTCAGCTCAGGCAAAAACTTGAGACCCTATCCGAAAAAAAATCACTAAAACAAAAAGGGCTGAGGGTATGGCTCAAGTTGTACAGTGGGTGTCTAGTACAGACGAAGCCTTGAGGTCAAAACCCCTGTAC
Organism: Castor canadensis; assembly: GCF_047511655.1. NCBI lineage: Eukaryota > Metazoa > Chordata > Mammalia > Rodentia > Castoridae > Castor > Castor canadensis. Next base: position 116,976,036 of record NC_133396.1, read on the forward strand.
CACCAAAAAGAAAAAAGCAGATGACAACAAGAATTTAGATGTGTAAGAGATTTACTGGGGGAAGTGCCTTAGAAGGATCAAAGGAAAAGGGAGGAGAAGATGGGCAGAGACTTCAGACAGCTGTACAAGTCTGACACAAGTAAAAGGAGAGGAAAGGGAGGAGGGGTCAAGAGGGAACGGTGGGCACAGAGGGCCTCAAGTTCTAATGCTGTTCTGTCCCTTAATGCAGCTTTGAGGGCCAACTGAAGGGAGCGCTCCATGAAGACGGCCTGTGAGAGAAGCTCCATGTTGAGTGAAATGATCAGACTCAGAACCTCTGCTCAGTCACTGTCAGGGTCAGCCTGGGAAGAGTGAGGCCTTAGCTGAACACAGGGAAAAGTCCAAAGTGTGGCAGGCAGATGCCATCAGCTAACTATGCTCCTTACAGTGTGTTCTCTTAAAAGTGTAACGTCCATAGTACTAGCATGCATTACCATCATCTGTGTCTGCTCTTTCATTTCTGTCACCTCCCCACTCCATCAGAATGTAGGTTCCCTGATGACAGGTTCTCCACTCTGCTGATTGCTCTATCTCCAGTGCATCAACAGTGCCCACCACATAACAGTCACTCTGGAAGCCACCCTGTGAACAAATGACTAACAACAGCCACTACTGTTTTGAGTGTTTACTATATACTAGGGATCATTACTCAACTGGATTAATTCTCACCATTCCCCAGGTAGGTGTTATTTTTGTCCCCATTTAAGGAACGGCAGAGATAAGGTACAGAAAGTTTAAGGAACTGGCCAAAGTCTTCACATCAAGCAAGAAGCAGAGTCAGGGTTCAAAAGCAAGCAGTTAGCCAGCACCTGTAGTCCCAGCTACTTGAGAGGCTGAGGTGGGAGGATAACTTAAACCCACAAGTTCAAAGCCAGCCTGGGCAACACAGGGAGATCTTGTTTCAAAATGAAACAAAAAGCCCAGGCAGTTTAACTCTGAAGCCCAGACTCCTAACCTCTGCTCTATACTCCTCTCCATGGACAATAAACGCCTTTGAATTCAGAGTATGGTTGTCAGTGGAATCAACAGAGTCATTAATGAATTTAATGAGAAAAACAAAATTTGAAAATGAAAGAATAGTCCTCAATATTTGTCTTGAGCAGTTTGGTAAATAGTGGGTGTTGGATGAAAAAGATTGGAGCTTTCTCCAATAATTTTCAATTTGGGGAAAAAATTGCTTTGTCCAGGTTCATTTTGACAAATGTGTTAAACACCCATGAAATCATAAAGCATCTGAATATCCAAGACTGGGTTTCCAGGAAACTGGAAATAGAGATTTGGGAGTCAAGACCAGAAGAGGAACTGTGTAGATAAAGACACAAAGGATCACAGCCATTGTCAAAAATAATATGTAGTTTCCTAAAGAAATTAAAAACAAAACTACCTTATAACCCAGCAACCCCTCCTATGGACATACAGCCAAAGGAAGGGAAATCACCATCCTGTAAAGATAGCTGTTCCTCTGTGTTCATTGAAGTTTAATTCACAATACCCAAAATACGAAAACAACATAAGCATATATCAAAGGATGAATGGATAAAGAATGTGTGGTATACACATCTGTATATGTATATAGATTCATATAAATATGTATACTTGTGCATTTGTATATGTGTGTGTGAATATTATTGAGCCTAAGGAAAGGAGATCCTTCCATTTGCAACAACATGGAGGAAACTAGAGGAGTCGAGCCAGACAGAGAAAGGAAAACACTGCACCATCTCACTTATTGTGAAATTTTAAACACAAAAACAAACCCTGGAATGTAGAGAAATAGGGCAGAATGGTGATTATAAAGACAGAGAAGGGGGAGATGGAGGTCAAAAGGTACAAAGTTATATTTACATGCAATGAGTAAGTTTAGAGATCGAATGCATAGCATAAGGACTATATATACAAATACTCTATTGTATACTGGAAAGTTGCTGAGAATGTAGATTTTAGGTACTTTCACCACATGTGCAAGAAAAGTAACCACATGATATGATGGATATTAATTTTCTCAACTGTAAGAATCCTTTCACTTTGTCCAAATGAACCATAACGTCATGTTGCATACCTTAAATACATGCAAAAAATAAACTAAAATTAAAAGAGGTTTCTTACAATTTGGTGAAGAAGAAGAAAGAAAAGAAGGAGGAGGAGGAAGTCCTTAAGGTTAAGTACCCTGGATGGATTTTAAGGACATTACATTGAACAAGCAAAGTCAATCAAGTTTTTTTTTGGGGGGGTAAAGTATGGGGGCTTGAATTCAAGGTCTCTGCACTTGCTACGCAAGTGCTATACCACTTGAGTCACTAAACCAGCCCTCATGCAATATTCTTTTTATTTATTTTTTTATTATTCATATGTGCATACAATGTTTGGGTCATTTCTCCCCCCTTTACCCACCCCCTTCCTTACCCTCCACCCCCTCTCTCTCCCCCCCACCCCTTCGCTACCCACCAGAAACTATTTTGCCCTTATCTCTAATTTTGTTGAAGAGAGAGTATAAGCAATAATAGGAAGGACCAAGGGTTTTTGCTAGTTGAGATAAGGATAGCTATACAGGGAGTTGACTGGCATTGATTTCCTGTTCATGCAATTTTCTTAAAGTGACAAAATTGTAGACCAGATTGAAGTTAGTCTTGGTGTAGGGGGAGAACTGTGGAAAGAGCTTCTTTGTGATGGAAGGGTTGTGTATTCTGACTGTACTGTTTGCGCAAAATTTTATACAATAGATAAAATTTCTTAGAACAATAAACAAACAAAAGGGAATGCCTGTAAAAACTGATGAATCCCAAATAACTCAACTCTAGGCCATACCTCATCAGTACTTGTTTTGAAGCAAAGTCAGTTTCAGGGTTGGACAATGCACTCTGTAAGACACTCAGTTGGGGAGCTAGGTGAAGGGTACAAGGGAACTCCCAGTACCTTTTTGGCAACTTCTTGTAAGTGTTAAACCATTTCAGAATAAAAACTATTTGAAAGTAATCTGTTCTTCCAAAGTGATAGTTGTTCATTTATTTAGATATCCTTTGATGTTTTTCAATAAAATTTTTAACTTCATAACTTTTTGTAGTGCCAAAAGTGGAATACATTCTAACTAAATTCCATTTGTTCCTAGATTGAAATATTTAATAAAGGAAATAGGGAAGATAATTTATTATATTGGAGGTAATTCACTTACTTTTTCAAGTAAGCTTGAGTCCAGTTATGTACCATGCTCTATGGTAGACAGAGGCAGACAGGAGACACGAAAGTCAACAACAGTGCATAACCCTCTTCTCAGGGAGGTCCCGTTCTACAGTGGGACAGGACAATAACTGCAGTGCAGTATTTTACCGGTGATTTAAAGTCCTCATTTTGAGTTTTTGAAGTTCTTACTGTGTGAGTTATGGAAAAGAAAGCCAGCACTAGTTTAAAACCCTATAAATACTTACATTTTTTAAAAGGCAGACACATTAACCTTGTATTAGTCTTCAAGGTCTAAGGACAAGATTATTTTGGTTCCAATTTTACCAGACTTCACCTCCTAATACTGTTAAATCGTTTCCTAAGCAAGAAAAATGACTTGGGTCAATAATAATTAGGCTACCCTTCTACTGCTCAGATCTCCGAAGTAAACAAGCCAGTAGAAAGTCTGCCTGGTTCTGATGTACACTGAGTGAAGCTGGAACAGGGAGGAAGGGATTCCCATGTCTGATGTCAGGAGAGGGGAGGATTATAAAAGGACTGAATCCTGATCCCAAGGAGGTGCCAATGGGGTTGGTTTGCTCTTTCTATGGAGACTCAAATTTTCTCCTATAAAAATTCTTACAGGGACCCAGAAGAGACAAGAAATGACTCAAAAGGGAGGACAATGATTAGGGAGAGTAACCTACCTTGACACCTGCGAGAAGAGAAGGAGCAACAAGACATGAGTGTCATTTCCACTGTTGCCTTTTTTTTTTTTTAAAGAGGAATTTTCCTCTTTTCCTTTTAAAAGGAATTTGATAAGGAATAGCATATTTACAGTCTCAAAGTATGTTCCACTGATTAATTATAAATTTCAAATAGTAACTTTATAATCGAGAAGATTGCCAGGCACATCTTAATCAATGGTCAGAGTTGCACCATTAATACTAGGACAGACATTATTTAAGCGCTGATACAAAACTCTGAAGGATGCATTTCTGGAACACCTGATAAAACCAAGTTAACACTAATCACATGGATGCATCAGACAAAGCCAGAATGCAGGACATTTTGCAAAGTTCATGTCCCAAACTCTTCAAAGACGGCAAGGTCAAGATGCAGAAAGGTGGATTAAGTGTTCCAGATTAAAGGAAACTAAAGAAGTGTGACAGTTCCTTGCAATGTATGATCTGGTATTAGATTCTGAACTGAGGAAGGGAAGGCTATTGGCGCAATTCACATAATTTGAAAGCGGACTGTGGACTAGACGATAGTATTACCGTCCACAACATAATTAAATTGCCTGGTTTGAGTGTTGTATACTACTGTGTTGAGTATTGTATTCTAAGTATGTAAGAGAATGTCCTTGTTCTGAGGAAATGCACACTGAAGTGTATTTAGGGGAAGAGTGATACAGTGGTTCCAACTTTCAAATAATAAAAAGAAAATTATATATGTGTGTGTGTGTGTGGAGAGAGAATAAGGAGAGAGAGAGACAGAGACTAGTGGATCTGAGAAAAAGGGGAACATAAAATTTTCTTGTGATGTTTTTTGCAACTTTCCCTAACTTTAAAATTTAGAAGACATGGGCTTGGCAATGGGTACTCAGTTTGCTCAGCCTGCTTGTGTGCATCAATGGAATTAGGGAAGGAATTTCCTCAGCCCTGATGTGATGCATCTGGCTCACTAGGGCTATTCCAGCAAGGTGATGGGGTAATAACAAAGGTCTTCACAGTGCTGATGAGAGTCAGAGGAGAGATTCCTAAGTCAGACTGTGGGTGGTTGTTGAACTAAATCTAGAAGGATGAAGAGTAGTTAATCAAGCAGTGGACAGCATTCCGGAGCAGTAGGAGAAGATGTGCTTACAGAGATAGGAAGAAGTTGTATCTCTTTTTGTGACCAAGATCACTACCTGCCCTTTCTCTTCTGTGTCAGGAGGCTGACTTGTATGAGTGGCATCATTTGGATTCCTTTATCCTCTGTCTTCCAAAGTCTTGACTATGTTGGAACAGGTGGAGAAGATGTTGGAGTCTTTATTCTCATTGTGGTTTTGACAATGCCTATATAAAGCTACTTCTCCTGTGGCTTAACCCTCCCCGCCACCCCCCCCACCTACCCCAATACACCAAATTTCAGCATTTCCTAGTCTTCAGCATCATTACCTATTCCTCTTGCTTCCTCAGTCCTGGGACTCCCTGCTGTTGTCTCTAGGTGACTTACCCACCTTTTGTTGATTCTCCTAACTGTTCATTTTCTGAGAATAATTTCTCATTAAATTATTTTTCAGTTACACTCTTTGAGTTATGCCATATGTTTCTTGTTAGGGTTCTTCCTAAAACACAGGATGTAGCTGAAACAGAGACCAAATGGAGGAAAGGTAGAAGATAAGGCTTTCAATGGGGCAGGGACCAGACGAGAGAAGACCGGCTTTGGCTTTTATTCTGTTATTGCAACAATCCACACATTACAGAAAAGACAGTACTATGCAGAGGAGAGACCTTTGTAGTAAGGTCAACTGAGTGACCTTGGTAAGGGACTTAATCTGCCTGAGCTGTTTCCTCATTTATGGAAAGAGATTAACCTCACAGGGTTAATGTGAGAAAAGGATGGGGACAGTGCAAGTTCACCTACCTCATAAGACTTCTCTGACAATATCAATTCCCATGACCTCTCACTTCTTTGAATGTCTGCTGAAAGAATAGTCATAACCTAGAGTTAAATTTTTATCATATCAAATTTTTTCATGTATACATATGCTTATTTGTTTGCTGTGACTTTAAACTTTTTTTGGTGAGGGAGTAGTGGTGGGGATTGAGCCACTCTACCAGTCCTTTTGCATTGGTTATTTTTGAGATAGGGTCCTGCTTTATGCCTAGGCTGGCCTGGACAGTGATTCTCCTATCTGTACTTCCCTGTATAGCTGGATGACAGACAGGAACTACCTTGCCCAGCTGTTTGAAATGGAGTTTCCTAAACTTTTTGCCAGATCTGGGATTGAACCATTCTGTCTGTCTTCTGAGTAATTAGGATTACAGGTGTGAGCCACTGTGCTCTGCCTTAAACTATTTTAAATAAGGGGCAAGTCCTTACATGTCTTGAGCACTGACTGGTTGATAAATGGAGAGGAATGATCTTGAGTGTCATAGCATTTAAGGCTAGGTTCCTTATTCTCTTCTGACCTCTTTTCCTTACTATAATATAAATTTAAAACCAAAACAAGTGAACATGCTTTCATTATTTCTTTCTTTTATTCATTTATTTAAGCATGCCTACTTTATGTAAATATCCACAGATATTTTAGGTCTGTTTCATTAACTATAATTATTTTGGAGAGGGGAATTTGAAATAGATATATATTTCTATATTAAGCAACATTTAGGCTCCAAAAATGGCTGGGTGAAATGATAAGAGATGGTAGCTTTAATTTGGGCATAGAAGGGCTGTCTGTGGTCGGGTAGGTTTGCTTCCTTGGCTAATGTCATCCATGACTGTTTTATATTTTTCTCTACCCTCTGTAGTATTTTAAAGGTCTTTCTATTTAGTAAACTTTTCCTTTAAGAGAAACGAGTAATTTATTTTAAAATAAGTAGAATTAGGACTAACATTACCACAGCACTTGATAATTTTCTCACATTATCTCATTAATGCTCAGGGAGGTTACTTAATTTGATGGTTATCACCTTTGAACAAATTAAAATATAAAGGAACAGGAAGGCTTACCAAGCTCCCTGCTCCCTACACACAAAGTTACTTTTTTTGCAGAACTGGGGCTTGAACTCAGGGCCTTCACCTTGAGCCACTCTGCCAGACTATTTTTTTTTTAATGGAACTCATTCTAAGATCAGCCTGCTTTTCGTGGTTTTATATGCTCCTTTAAATGGCTTTGTCTAGTAATGAAAAAAAAAAAAAGAGAGAGAGAAGTATTAGGCCAGAGGTATGTAGAGCTGGTTTTTCTCAGTCTGGAGGACATCTACCTCTTCTTCATGCTCCAAAAACAATCCAACACAACCTTGGCCTGGTCATGGTTGGAAATGAAACTGGTCAGTAGCATGACTGGGCTGTGGTAGGTTTTGCAGGTCTTTATTTTGGTGTTCTTCCAGACACCTGCAGAAAATGGGGCTTCCTCTAGACTTGAAGCCCTGGTGCTAAGGATGAGGTTGGAAAGAAGCTTCCAGGCATTCTTTTTAACCTTTGTGCTGAAGAATAGGACAGCTATCGACCATAACCCACACTACCAAGGAATGACTCCCAACCTGCTTCTGTATATTTATTTCCCCGTATTTACTAGTAAAAAAATCCAAAAGCCCAATGCCCTTGATTGACTCAGCACCCATAGGGACAGATTGTGGCCATGAGGAACTGAAGAAGACTGTGTGTAGTTCTTCATTCTTAAAGTGAGTGGTCAGGCCAGGGGCAAGCTTCATAGTATAGGCCCAACTAAAGATAGTTGTTACCCCTTAGCACCAGCAGACCACCGTGGGGAGATATGGACCCAGTGGGGATAAATAACCCAATGTTTTAAAGAAACTGGGTATCTAGATTTCTGGAAGACTGTGGTTTACAAAAATGCTTAAATTTTAGCTGGGTACAGTGGCTTTTGCCTGCATTCTTAGCTAGTCATGAGGTAAAGATAGGGAGGATTGTAGTTCAAGGCCAGCCTGAACAAAAAGTTCTTGAGACCCAATAAAATCTGGGTGTGGTGACACATACCTATCATCCCAGTTATACAAGAAGCATAAATGGGTGGACTGTGGTCCAAGCCAGTCCAGCTATAAATGTGAGATTCTATCCCCAAAATAACTGAAGCAAAAAGGGCTTGATAAAGCCCTTGATAAAGCAACTGCTTAGTAAGCCTGAGGCTCTGACTTCAAACTTGAGTACCACCCCAAAAAATTTGCTTAAATTTTATTAAATACATTGAACAAAGTAAACATCTCATGAGTAACCAGTTTGTGACCCTTTTGATAAGCAGATCTCTCTCTTTATTCACACATGCATGAGATTTGGTGACAATCTACACAATTCAGGTGGAGAGAAATGGGGACTCAGGATGACACATAGCTATTATTAGTACTGTCCTTTGCCTATTAGTGGCTCTAGCTAGGAGATAGACGAGAGATAGAATTTCAGTCAAAGAGGCAAGAGAAGAGGGTGGTAATGAGGCACTATTTGTCTTTACACTTTCAAAACTAGCAGTTCCTACAGCAGTGAACTGGTAAAACTTTCGTATTGCCCACATGTCATGAGAGGCTTAAAGCCACACTTTGGTGAGGGCCTCTTATTTTGCAAAGTGGAGAAAAGTGGACTTACTTCACAAAGGTGATCAATTTCATAGAAAGACACAAACGCACCAATTTAGTTCCATAAGTACTCAGTGAGCACCAACATTAAGCTTGCTGTTGTTGCTGGGGAGAGTGCTTGTTCTCAATTTAAGTGGAGCTGTGGAGCCTCAGTGTGCCCCACAAGCAACTAGGGAGCTTATTAAAGGAGGACTTGAAGGATCTGGAATCTGAATTTTAACAAGAAGTTCACAAGATCATGGTTCAAAGAGGCTTAGACAGAAGTACTTTGAGAATCAGAAAGTCCTTACTGCTGCCTCTTGACTGCCTCTTCTGGTTCTCAGTGAGGGGGGACACTCAGTGGCTTCTATCCTTTCACTGTCACTAAAGCCTGATTCCTCTGGGCCTGGAAATTTTTATATGCATGAATATTGATTACAGTTGTAAAGAAATTTGTACGTTTTTACCTGTAAAGTTTTCAAAATTAAGACAGTTGATATTTAAGCGGCTTTGTAAAGCAAACTGTAGGGGTGTGTATGTTTTCACACACATGTGTGCAGTGGTGATGGATTAGGTGGGACCAGGGACATAAGAAGTTATTTTCAAGAGATGCAATTGTTTTGATCTCATAATAGTTGCATTCTATGTGTGTATATACAAACAAACATAAGTATATTTGTACATTATATATATTCAACTTATATTTAAATAAATATATAGCTGTCCATAGTCCTTCTATCCATGTGATTTTACATTGTTCTGGTAAAAGAAGTGAGCTATCCTTCATAATCAGTATATTTCAGATGATATTAGTACCAAGGGTTTATTCACACAGATGGACACACATACATAGTAAAACTTCATGTATGAATCCACTGATAGAAAAATTAAAAAAAAAAAAAGACAAGGATGAACGTAGTTCAAATTTGTAGGACTTCCCCACACCAAAATTTTACCCTGTTTCTTTTTTACACTGCACCAAAGAAGAGCTGGCTGCTTATTTTGAATCCCCAGAATTGTGTCCTCCTAATGGACATGTAATTTTGATCAGATGATTTACCACACTCTACAAAATCAAACTAAACCGAGAAACTGGTGTACCAGGTCCTCTCATTGGGCATATAATGAAAGAACAAAGTGACATTCAGAGTGGTCATTTCCACCAGTCACCTTGGACCAGATACAAGAGAGAGCAACAAGATCTCTGGCTTTAATGAGGTTTCTGTTGATACCCATCAAGCAGTGTCTAACTCAAGTGTGCCCTGCAAAACACATCCCAAATGAGATGTTCCTGAAGAAAAGGATTCTGCGGTGAAGCAAACTTGGGAAGACTGACTATTATGTCTCCCTCCAGAGGTCCCTCCCCACTCTGCAGCCCTGCTGCTGGGGACTGAACACCTGAGCAGTGGGGCCTTATGCATCTAGGCAAGCTCTCTACCACTGAGCTACACGTCCATCCCCAGGAGATTCTTAATGTGCCTTATCCTATTACAAATACTGCAGAGCCCCAGAGTGAAGTAACCTGTTTAACTTTGTTTTCAACAATATTCCTAAACCTAGGTAAGCATTAATTTTTTTCATATAACATTGCTTTGGGAAATGTTGTACAGAAATTTAGTTTCATCTGGAACTAAGAAAACCGATCTACTTTTTCAATGATAGGAAAATACCCAGGGAACTTTCCTTTTTATGGTTAATTAATATAAGAGAAACCAAAAAGCTCTTCAAAAATTCCTAGGGAAACGCCATCCTATCCCTCAAAAGAAGAAGGCGGTAGATTACACAATGCAGAATAACTAGTATTGCCTTATTTCTCCCCCCCAACCCCGCCACACACACCACACACACCACACACACCACACACACCACACACACCACACACACACACACCACACATCACACACACACACACACACCACACACACCACACACACACCACACGCACACCACGCACACCACGCACACCACACACCGCACACCACGCACACCACACACACACACACACAACACACACCACACACACCACGCACACCACACACCACACGCACACCACGCACACCACGCACACCACGCACACCACGCACACCACACACACACCACGCACACCACGCACACACAACACACCACGCACACCACGCACACCACGCACACCACACACACACAACGCACACCACACACACACCACGCACACCACACACACACTACGCACACCACACACACCACATACACCACACACACACCACACACACCACACACACACCACACACATCACGCACACCACGCACACCACACACCACACACCACACACACACCACGCACACCACACACACACACACCACACACACACCACACACCACACACACACCACACACACCACACACACCACACACCACACACACCACACAAACATCACACACCACACACACCACACACCACACACACAAACACCACACACCACACACACCACACACGCCACACACACCACACACACCACACACGCCACGCACACCACACACACCACACACACCACACACACAGACACACCACCACACGCACACCACACACACACACACCACGCACACCACACACCACACACACCACACACACCACACACACCACACACACCACACACACCACACACACACCACACACCACACACACACACCACACACACACACACCACACACACACCACACACACAAACAGCACACAACACACACACCAACACCACACACCACACACACCACACACACACACACCACACACACACCACACACACACCACACACACCACACACACCACACACACACACACACCACACACCACACACACCACACACACACCACACACACACACACACCACACACACAAACACCACACAACACACACACCACCACACAACACACACACCACACACACACCACACACACACACACACCACACACCACACACACACCACACACACACACCACACACACAAACACCACACAACACACACACCAACACCACACAACACACACACCACACACACACCACACACACACACACACCACACACACCACACACACACACCACACACACACCACACACACACACACCACACACACCACACACACACCACACACACACACACACACACACACCACACACCACACACACACACCACACACACCACACACACACACACCACACAAACAAACACCACACAACACACACACCAACACCACACAACACACACACCACACACACACCACACACACACACACACCACACACACACCACACACACACACACACACACACACACACCACACACCACACACACACACCACACACACCACACACACACACACCACACACCACACACACCACACACACACCACACACCACACACACACCACACACACACACGCCACACACCACACACACACCACGCACACACACACAACACACCACGCACACACACACACCACACACACCACACACACCATGCACACACCACACACCACACACACACACACCACACACACCACACACACACCACACACACCACACACACAAACACCACACACACACACACACACCAACACCACACAACACACACACCACACACCACACACACAAACACCACACACCACACAAACCACACACCACACACACCACACACACCACACACCACACACACCACACACACACACACACACCACACACACACATCATACACACACCACACACCACACACACACACACACACCACACACACCACACACCACACACACACACCACACACACCACACACACCACACACACACACACAACACACCACGCACACACACACACCACACACACACCACACACCACACACACACACCACACGCACACCACGCACACACCACGCACACACCACACACACACCACATGCACACACCACACACACCACACATACACCACACACACCACGCACACCACACGCACACCACGCACACACCACACACACCACATGCACACACCACACACACCACACACATACACCACACACACACCACACACATACACCACACACACCACGCACACCACACACACACCACGCACACCACACACCACACACACACACCACACACACACCACGCACACACCACACACACACCACATGCACACACCACACACACCACACACACACCACACACATACACCACACACACACCACACACATACACCACACACACCACACACACCACACACACACACACAACACACCACGCACACACACACAACACACACACACCACACACACACACCACACACCACACACACACACCACACACACACCACGCACACACCACACACACACCACATGCACACACCACACACACCACACACACACCACACACATACACCACACACACACACACACACCACACACACCACACACACACCACACACACCACACACATACCACACACATACACCACACACACACACACATACCACACACATACACCACACACACACCACATACACCACACACACACACCACGCACACACACAAACACTGTCCTCAGACTGCCTTTCCAGCTGATTCAAACTCTGTGCTGCACAGACTGCCCCAGTGGGCTGGTTGCAAGTTATTTCATATGAATTACCAGGGTAAAATTCTGGAACGACTCCACTGTATACATTTACACATTTAGATTCTGCCCTGAAGAGAGAAGCCTGCTATATAATATCTAAGAACTGACCCTTCGGGAGCTTTTTCTCCATGTCTTTTGGGATAGAGCTTCCTGCCAATATATCTGAGAGGTGATATTTTACTGTGAAAATAGGGCATGTGTGTGTGTGTGTGTGTGTGTGTGTGTGCGTGTAAATCTTAGGTACCACTGAGAAATATATTTAAAAAGCTACAACCTCAGAGCAATGGTTCTTCCAGTCCTGTATTTTACTGTCCTTTGTTGTGCTGAGAAAAGGTGGGACGAGTAAGTGTTCATCCTGTCCTTTGATTTCTTCTAGGTAGTATGTTTTCTTGGCTTTAATGTCATCTTAAGCCTTGTTTTGGAGGGCAGAAGAATGCTTAGGTCATGTTTAGTTTTTATAGCCTCATTTAGTGGAAATGGATCCTTTGGGCCCAGTCTCTGCCCATTGCCTAAATTTAAAGTTCCTTTTCTTGCAGGTGGTTTAATTTATATTTGTTGATGGCACAATGAATGCAAATAACCACACAGGTGACCTTTAGGAGGCTATAAGAGCCAAACCAGTTATGTGAGTGCCTTGAATTCAGAAAAGCATTTTAATATATTTTTAGCATTTCTACAAATTCCCTTTTCTTGAGAAAAGAAAATGTTTAATCACCAGGAGGTGTTTTGGAAGCATACAGAAAGTTAATCCTTGGTAAATGATCCGGTATTTCAGTACCAAAACCTAGAGGAGTGATACAAAAGGAAGCCACTAGAATGGATCAGTCTTTGGGGGGTTATGTAGTCAATCAATTTTAGCAGTCTTTTGTATCTTGTCAGGTCTGCATCTATACCTCAAATGAGAATATACCAGAGACGGAGTCATGACCTAAAAGAAAGTGATGTATGACAGAAGAAAATTCTGTTTTCAAAAACATACAACTCTTACCAGGTTATGAGAGAAATTCTGTCCAAAATGATGCTTTGGCTGCAGCTAATAGTAGAATCGGGTAAATGAATCACCTGTCCTCTTACCCAAATTAGCTGTCCATGTCTTTTTCTTTTTCTTTTCTATTCTCCTTCCTTCCTTCCAGCTCTCTCTCTCTCTCTCTCTCTCTCTCTGTCTGTCTGTCTCAATAGGGTCTATCTATGTAGCTTATGCTGACCTGGCACTACTGGCACTAGAGATCCTCCTGCCTTAGCCACCCAAGTGCTGGAATTACAGGGGCACACCACCATGCCAGGTTCTGTATGTTTCTAAAATATCTACTGAACTATTAAACAGTTTCCTTCTTCAAGAAAAAGGTATCCATAGAAATGCTAATAATGAAAAAGATCCCATGTCTAAATGCAAAACAGAAGAAACTCAATCCTCAAATCTGTTACCAATTTAATCAATAAAGCTAACTCCAGAAATCTACATATTTGAAGTTAATAAGGGTTCTTTCAAATATTAACATCTTTAATTTAAAAATCCATTTGAGAAATAAGAAAAAGACCATTGTATACTGTCAAGAGAAAAAAAGGTGAAGGTAACTGAAACGCTCCACTCATAGATAGTGCAGCTGAAACCTGTGTGGTTCATGGCCTATGCACCCCCACCACTCCTCACAGCAGACTTGCTCCTCAACCCACCACAAATCCTGCTCACTATGGTAGCATCAGTCTTGACTTGAAGCAAGAGTTCCTGCCCAGCACCCTGGAGTCAAGGTTTGCTACTGGAGTCATTGTTTTTCTGGAGGTGTAAGGGGAAGACTATGGTTTGAACTCAGGGTTTCATGCTTGCAAAGCAGGTGCTTGAGCCACACTTGTGGTCCATTTTGTTCTGGTTATTTTGGAAATGGGAGAAAGGGACACTTCTGAACTTTTTGTCTGAGCTGGCCTCTAACCACAATGCTCCAAATCTCAGCCTCCCAAGTAGCTAGGATGACAGGTGTGAGCCAATGGCACCCAACATGGAGTCATTCTTATTACCACTCTTGTGCTGAAGACTGACCTTTCAATTTATTCCACTAGGCCCTATTTTCTGTCTTTGTAGCCCATCTTTACTCCAGTCTCAAGGACTGAGTGCTTTTGGCTTTTTAGCAGATGAGAGGCTAAAATCTAATCTCTGAAGTGCACCACTGGTGTCTCACTATTGACCTGGCTTGCAGTGTGCTTCCTGGTATCTGCCAGCTTAGAGCCTCTGATCATTGCTCGACCATCGTCCCCCCCCCAACTCTTCTTTATTTGCAAGGTGATTCAGTTCATTTAACTATGTCCAGCTGTATTCTGTAACATAACAAATGTCTCATCCATTTTTAAAAAATTGAAAAAGAAAACTTTAATATCCTCGTTTTCTTAGAAGATAAAATAGCCTCTTAATTAGAAAATTATCAAAACAAATGAGAATTTTACAAACTTTTTTTGACTTATTAAGATCATTTGTGTTTATTAAGGGTATTTTACTATGTTTTAGTATTTATGTTAAATAGAAGCATTTAAATCATTTAAGGTTAATAAAAAATGACCAGCATTTTATTTGGTCTTCTTTGGTGCACAGCAGTTGGAAAAAAACAGGAGGAGGAGAAAGTTGGGGGTGGGGAAGAAAACAAACCTATTATAGCAGGAACAAAGATAAAAACCTCATATGGTGATATCTACAAGAAACAACTTTGAAACCTATGAGATCAGAAAGTAGATGTTAAGTTGGACCAAAGCAAAACAAACAAACAACAACAACAAAATTACTGAAGCTTGGTTAAAGCTAATGAATGTCCTTACCTGTGCAATAAAGCAAGAAAAAATAAAATACATACAGATTGGAAAAGAAGAAATAAAACTATTTGCAGATAACAGAATTGTCCAGGCAGAAAACCCCAAGGAATCTATAAAAAAATAAAATAAATAAAATAATAATCCAGAAATTGAAAGTGAGCCTAGCAAAGTTTCAGGATAAAGTTGGCATGAAAAAAATAAACAGATTAATATATAGTAGCAATGAACAGTTGGAAACAAACTGAAAACAGTGATAACATTTACAACAGCACCAAAAATTGAAATACAAATAGAAAAAAAAGTAGGGTCGTTGTGCTAAAAACCTACAAAAACTTATTAAACAAAAAAAACCTAAATCAAAGGAGAAAAATGTCCATGCATTATAAGACTCAACATTATAAAGATGTTCATCCCCACCAAGGTGAGCTATAAGTTAAATGTAATTCCTATCAAATATCAGTGGGTTTCTTTGTAGGTATAAACAACTCGTTTTTAAAGTAATTTGAAAGGGAAGAAAGTAGAATAGCCAAAAATACTTTGAAAATAAAAATATATTTTAAAGAATCATACCACCAAATTTTTGGACTTACTAAAACCATTTAGTTGTAATATATAGTAATCAAGATAGTGGGGTGTTGCTAGAGGGACAGGCACCCAAGCCAATGGAAGAAGATGAAGGACCTGGAAGTAGACCAACATCAATAGACCCAACTGATTTTTTGACAAAGATGTAAGAAAGCAATTCAATGAGAAAGGCTTTTCAACAAATGGCATTAGAAAAATTGGGCATCTATAGGCAAAAAATGAACCTCAATCTAAATCATACATGTGATACAGACATTAGCAGCAGGATTCATCATAGATCTAAATGTAAGATGCAAAACTATAAAACTTCTGGAAGAAAACGTTGGTTATCTGGAGTTGGACAGAGTTCTCATTCATGATACAAAAGTATATATCGAAAAGAAAAAAAAAAGGATGATTCAACCTCAGCAAAATTAAAAAATTTTGCTCTGAAAAAGTCAATATTAAGAGAATTAAAAGACAAACTGTAGACTGGGAAAAAATATTTGCAAGTCACATATCTAATAAAGGACTTGCTTCCAGAATACATAAAAAAACACTGACCGCTGAATAATACAAAACCAACCTAATTTAAAGATGGGCAAAAACTTGAATAGACATTTCACTAAAGAGAATATTTAGAAGGCAAATAAGCTCATTAAAAGATGATTAACACCATTAGCCGTTAGGGATATGCAAACATCATCATGAAATACAACTACACATCTATTAAAATGGCTAAAATAAAAATTGTCATCATCATACATGGATAAGAATGCAGAACAACTGGAATTTTCATATGTTGATGGTGTAAATGTACAGCCACTCTGAAAATTGTCAGTTGCCTAAAAAGAAAGACATACACTATCTCAGCAGTTTCCTTTCTACTATGTACTATACAGAAATGAAAACTATATGTACATAAAAACCTGTACACGAATGTTTAGAGCAACCCTACTCTTAATTGCAAAAACAAAAAAAAATGAAACAGCCTAAATTATCTTCAACAAATGAATGGACAAACTAATTGTAGTTCAGCTATACACAGTAATTGAAAGGAACAAGCTATTGATAATACAAAAAACCTGGATTAATCTCAGAGGTACTTTTGGAGCTACAGAGACCAGATCAGTGACTGTGTAGCTTTACAGGTGAGGTGGAAGGAGGTGTGGTCACAAAGTGATAACACAGATGAGCTTTAAGGATGACGGAATTGTTCTGTAATAAAAAAGATAAATTTTTTCCTGCAACATGGATTGCAAGTTACAGGGTTTCACCAGCAGTGCAGACATGTGTATTAATATAGAAAAGTGGGCTGTACATGAGTCTGTCTATAGGATTCACAAACGTAATTTTTTTTTTTTGCTTTCAAGTAATTAAAGACTTAAAACCAGTTCCCAAAGCAGCAGGTCCCATGTACCAATCACTCAGCTTCCCTGTGGGTAACATTTGACACATCTATAGTCAATTATTAAAGCCAGGAAACTGACAATGACACATTGAAGCAGACCACAGAACAAAAGCTAGACATGCCTTGAGGGAGGGGCAGGGAACAGGGATTAAAGGAAATTTTTAGGAAATTAAAGGGTAACTTTGCTGGCCTGCTGGCCTGTATTGTGATTTTACTAATGACTACACAAATCTACTTATATGTTAAAATTCATTAGCACTACACCCAAAAGGATTCATTTTTACAATATGTTGACTCATTGAAGAATTTAAATAGCCATAGCACTGAAATTTCATGTTAAAAGGAATATATATAGGGCTGGGGCATGGCTCAGTGGCAGGGAACATGCTGGGAATGTGAAAGGGCCTGTGTTCAATCCCTAGCACTGCAAAAGATAAAAATAAAGGAATATGTATGTATTTAATATTTAATATATTTTATGAGATTCTCTCTCTCTCTCTCTCTCTCTCTCTCTCTCTCTCTCTCTCTTTTTGAGACAGGGTCTCATTTTGTATTTCAGGCTAGACTTAAACTTGCTATATAGCCCAGGCTGGTCTCAAACACACTATCCTCTTCTCAATCTCTCAATTGCTAGAAATATAGGCATAGGCCACCACAACCAGTTCAGAAGAATTACTTTTAATAGAGGGATAGCCCTCTAACTGTTATTTAGAATGTGAAATTGAGCAATTGACTTAGACTTATGAGTATAAAGTTCTGTACTGTGTATTGTTTTAGAACCACCTAAGAAAATTTGAATTCACCATACATCTATCTGTATGTTTAATCTCTTAGATGCATACAAGTTATTTAATTCCTTAGTAAGGTTTTGTTTGCTAATTCAGATATAAGAAAATAAACTTTTAATATACATAGAAAATAAATAAATTTATAAAACTGTTCAAATGTTTGAAGGTATTCGATCAAATCTACAAAAGGGAATAAACATTTCTGAAATGCTCCTTCTAAGTGATTGATTAAATCTGCAGATTTAAAAACAACATAATATAGGACTGGAAGACTGGCTCAAGTGGTAGAGTGCCTGCTTTGCAAGCATGAAGCCCCAAGTTCCAGTCTCACCAAAAATAAATAAATAAATAACATAGTATGCGTAAGTTGACTTAAAAGCCCAGGAAAAAAAACTAAAATTTTTTGTTTGGAATTTTAATATATTAAATATCAATTTTAGTACTCAAAATGAACTTTCTGGCAGAAAAAGAAAACTGAACTGACTGGAAAAGTTGAATGTTATAGAATCCAGGATCATAAAACAAGCACACATATAATACTAAATTAGGAACACTTAGGGAAAAAAAATCAGTAATTTAGCTTAAAAAATGAGAAACTGAAAAATATTCTCCATTCAAATGAGAAGTGTGGTGAGCCAGGCATGGTAACAGATGCCTGTACCTCAGCACTCAGGAGGCGCAGGCAGAAGGAGGAAGAGTTCAAGGGAAGCTTGAGTTACATAGAGATACCCTGCTTCAAAAACAAATGGAGACCGGGCACCAATGGCTCATACCTATAATTATAGCTACTCCAGAGGCAGAGATAAGAAGGATCACAGTTTGAGGCCAAGCCCAGGCAAATAGTTCTCAAGATCCTCTCTGGAAAATACTCAACACAAAAGGGCTGGCAGAGTGGCTCAAATGGTAGCATGCCTGCCTAGCAAGCACCTAAGTGTGAGGCCCTAAATTCAAACCCTAGTACTGCCAAAAAAAAAGGAGTAGGATGGAAGAAAGAAAAAAGGAGGGGAGGAGGAGAAGGAGGGACTATATATATTCTCTGTTCTTCCCTTAAACCAAGGTGAAGCAAATACCCAAGGTAAGAGGGAAGAACACACACACTATCAGAGAAGTGGAGAACTGGATCACATGGAGTCACAGACCCAGAGTTTCCACAAAGTGCTACATGAAGGCAAAAAACTTCATTAAGCATTATTCATAGCTTGTGATTTTTCAGGTATTGTTATGTTAATAATTCTTTCCCCCCCCCCAAAAAAAGATAAAGCAAAGTAAACAGCTTTAGTAGTTCTTGCTCCTTAAGCCAGATAAAAATAAATTCCCAACTAGGATATTCAAATAATATATGGTAAGTTAAGAAGGACACCTGACTAGGAATTTGAAAATACTGGTTCAAGTCTTAGCTTCTCCTGAGAAAGTACACTCATCTTGTCTGATCCACAATTTTCTCATATTTAAATGGGAAAAGTAACCACTGCTTTGCCTGTGTCACAGAATTTTTATGAAGATCAAAGAGATAATAAATGTGAATTTTAAAATTGTAAATCACTATATACATAAGGCATTATTATCATATTTAACAGATGCAAATGAAGGGCTCAAAAGAAGTATTAAGTCTATTTGAATGCATTTTATCATGAGAAAGACAGGACTTCATTTGATGTGAATGTTAGATGTATTTGTGCTTTTGATTGCCTCCTTCAAGTCTAGCCAAAAAGCATTTAAAAAAATTTTGGTGCTTATTTCTGTTTCTCCTATTTTCCCAATCCCCTCTCCAAAAGTAGTTAAACTCCAAAATAAGGATATGTCCTATCATTAAAAAGATAACTTCTCCCTATGATCTTACTCCAAAAGTAATTGCAAGTTACAGAATTATGTCCAGAGTATAGAAACATTTGCATTAATGTGTAAATATGAATTATAGGTGAAGTTAGCTTTTAGCAGGTATAAGTTTGTTTTTTTAAAAAAACTTTGTATTTACAGATAATTCTATACTCAAAAGAAGTTGTAAACACAACAGAGAGGTTCCATGTTCCTACCCATCACCTTATTGCCCATAGGTAACATCTTATGAGAGAGAAGACAGTTCTGAGGCCACATGTATAAAGAAGGAATGTGAGATAGTGTCCAAAGAAATGTTTTCTTCTATTTCCAAGTAACTAAGGACAACATCAGAACTATCTTTAGGTTGGCACCAGAGGTTTTCGTGAAGAATGATAATGAAAGAATAGTTAAAATGTATGCTTTATCTGAGAGTTGGTCACCTTGAACCAAATTACAATAAGATATTCTACCCATAACTTGTCAAATATTCACAACGCACATTGTACTCCCAGTGGAGGCAAGTGATCAGCAGAAATCTATGTGTCACACTGGGCAATCTGTATCAGAAACAACACAGGGCTGGGAGGGGAGCAATGTAGAGTACAATGGTGTATGGAGAGAGAGAAGGGAAAAATTCTAATACCAAGAGTCTAACCCTTAAAGGAGAAAACACTAAAACATTTTTCCAAACAGAACATTTTCTGTTTGCCACCCACCATATTTCCATATTTCTTTGTGACCCCACTGAGGGTTTATAAATAGCCCAGATCAAATTCTGTTCAACAAATTAAGCACAACCAAAATGTCTAAAATGCAAAAATGCTTTCCATATTCTAGTGTAATAAAATAATTTGAGTTTAATTTTTATTTATCTTATTCTCCTGTCTAGACTGAAATCATGTATTCAGTGGATAAATAATTTCAAAAATCTTCTGTTCTGATAGTCATTTTCTACAGGCATTGTACAGGGAGTGGGAGAAAAGGCTAATTTATTTCTTTGGTGTACTTTATGTGATCTTCACATTTTGTCCTTGCTTATATTTTTAGAAGCTATGTGCAGAATTGTGGAGTTAGTCAATAATATAATCCAATCATCAATAGCATACAAACTTCTTGTTTATTAATACATGATTAAAAATGTATATGATAAAAAGATATCGACTGGAGCCAAGTGTGCAGGTGACAAGAACAATTACAGGGTAGACTCCTAATCACCATGTGAGCCGTGTACCCCAGTGAAAGTCGATAGCCTGTTTAAAAGTCACAATGCATCTTTTTCTTTCGTCATTTTCCTCTTTTTTAAAAAAGTGTAAAGTCCAGCAATGAGTTGTCTTTTATTTTGTTTTGTTTTGTTTCATTTTAATTTACATCAGGGTTTATTTTAGAAGCTTTAATTCACTGAAGAAACACTTATTGCACAACCATTCTGGCTATGCACCACAATAGGTACTGGTAACAGAGAAAAAAACCCTGCACAAAAACAGCCATGCTGATCAGATACTGTGTAAATCTCCCAACTCAAACAAAACGTATTCAAACCTCCCCACCTGAAGACCAGACATTAGTAAGTGTAAGCTTTGAGTTGTCTCAGAAGCTCAGAGGCCATGGAGATGAGGGGTTTACTCTGCGACCAGGAATTTACATGCTAGTGAGTTTGACAATAGCCAAACAGAGAGCTTTTAGGTGGCTACAACCAAAAAGGATGCTTATGAGGAAGGCGTGATGGTACATATCTGTAATCCCAGCAATCAGGAGATGGAGGCAGGAGGATTATGTGTTCCGCCAGTCTGAGCTATATAGTGAGACCCTGTCTCAAAAAAGAAAAGGAAACCATGTTGCAAGTATTATCAGCTATATGGAGAAATTTGGTTCCACAAAATGGAAATAGGGAGAGAAAAGTTGTTGTTTTTAATTGTGGAAACCATTTTCCAAGCGGATTATAAACTGTGCCTTTGTTCTGCCCGACCCCTGCTTCCTCAACATGTAGAACACAGGTAGAAGAGAGAGATAGAGGCAGAATTATAACGCCACACTACCCAAAACTGTTTCCCAAGTGTAAATAGCTAGTGGCATTCACTTCACAGAGCTCATTGCAGGAAAGCAATCCTCTTAAATGCTGGCTTTGAGCAGATCTGGAAAGTAGCTTAGCAATATGGTTGATAAAGAGAACAAATGCTAAGATTTGAGAGCCTGGGGATTCTTTGCAAAAATTATTAAAAGCCTCATATAAGAAAATGATTTCAATCCATCCTGACATGACAATTGGGTGCACAGACAAAAAAGGATGAAAGAAGGAGAGTATAAAGGCATTTCTCTAAAGTCGACCATGGATAAGAGTTTCAAATATGTGTAATTAGGGGAAAAGAGTGAAAGTTAACATCCCCACTTGATGTCATTTATAATTTCTTTTATTATGTTTTTGCTAATACTAAATCATCACTGTCCATGGTATAAATTCAGTTACTCTCAAATAATCCTTTTGTAGTCAGTATGAAATTCTTGCTTCAGTTTGAATAAAAGCACACAGGAAGACAGAGACATCAGCAGAAAAGGTCAGCCAGCTGCCTGTCAAGAGACCTTCAAGGCAAGGTGTCATTGCTCCTGAAGAATTCACTGAGTCCAGAATATGGTCCTTCAGAAACTTGACTTTGACATTATGTCAAACTGTATGCACTTCTGAGCATCAGATTCATGTCACCACAGGTTATGTGATATATAAATATAGGACAGTATTTCAGAGTACGAACCATAGTACAGCTAACTGTATACTTTGCTCTCTGTCTTATACAAATCCTTTTTCTTTCTACCTGCAAAATGGTATAATAACTTGCTTTAAAGAGTTTCATTTTAGGGTTATTTGCAAAATGTAATATAATTTATGTTTCCTAGTTAAATAGTATATTAATTAACAGTTAATACTAGTAATTAATCAATCTTCCAAAATATTTTTGTTTTCTGTCTTGGAAATATTTCTTAGAGTTGATTTTCCTATATTATTACGTGCTTTTCTTAAAGTCATACAGTATTGCATTCACATGTCCTCTTTGTTAATGAATAGAGATAAAAATATTTATGGAAAGATTTTGCTCAGCAGCAGACCCTAAAGCCTAACACTTGGAATGTGCTACTATTAATTTATTAAGATCACAGGGCAAATCATTGGCTTTTAAAAATATTAATCAACTTTATTTTATATAGCAGTTTAGGTTCACAGGAAAAGTGAGCAGAAATTATAGAGTTCTCATATATTTCCTGTTCCCAACAATATCTTCCAATATCACCATCCTCCACCTCTGAGTGGTACATTTGTTACAATGGATGAAGTTAAGATGACACACCATTACCACTCAAAGTCAATAGTTTACATTAGGGCTCACTCTTATGTTGTATATTCTATGGATTTTGACAAATGTATGACAAATACTCACCATTATAATACTATGTAGAATAGTTTCGCTTCCTTGAAAATCCTCTGTCCTCTGTCTATTCCTCCCTTCTCTTCCCTAACTCTTAGCACTCATGGATCTCCACAGTTTTATCTTTTCCAAAGTGTCATATATTGTGAATCAGAGTATGAAGCCTTTCCCAATCGTCTTTCTTCACTTAGGAATATGTTATTAAGTTTCCTCCATCTGTTTTCAAGGCCTGACAGTTCATTTTTTGTAGCATTGAATGATAGTGCATTGTCTAACTAAAGCACAATCTATCCATTTGTGCTGTAGACACTGTTTACTTCCAATTTTTGGCAGACAGGAATACAGCTGATATAAACATCCATGTACAGGGTTGGTGTGAACATAAATTTTCAGTTCATTTGAGTAAATACTAAGGAACATGACCACTGGATTGTTTGGTAAGAGAACACTTAGTTTTATAAAAACAAAAATAACAACAACAAAAAAACCTGTCAGAATATCTTCTGAAGTAGCTGTAACATTTTGCATTGTCACAAGAAAGGAGTGAGAGTTCATGTTGCTCCAAATCCTCACCAGCATTTCGTGGTGTCAGTTTTTTGGAGTTTGAACATTCTAATGGTATCCTATTGTGGTTTTAATTTTCAATCCCAAATGACATCTGAAGTAGAGCAATTTTTCATACACTTACTTCCCATCTGTATATCTTCTTTGCTAAGGTATCTTTTTAAGCCTTCTTCCCATTTTTGAGTTGGTTTGCTCATTCTCTTATTCAGTTTTAAGAATTCTTTGTAAGATTTTTTATAACAGTTCTTCCTCAGATGTGTCTTTTGAAAACATTTTCTCACGGTCTGTTTCTTTTCTTTTCATTGGCTTGGAATTGTTTTCACAGAGCAATTTTTATCCTTTAAAATTTTTTTTTAATTTTCATTTTTTGTACTGGGTAGGAGTACATTGAGATGTAGCTTAACAGTTGTTTCTTTCATGAACCCTGCCTGGTGTTGTATCTAAAAAGTCATGACCATGCTCAATGTCATCTGTTCTTTCTCCTATATTATCTTCCACAAGTTTTATAATTTCATGTTTTTCATTTAGGTCTATAAATTAATTGCACAAAGGGGTTCTGTGTGATATTTATATACATGCATGTAATTACTTTGATCAAATTCACCCCCTTTATTGCTCTTTGTTATCCTCTTCCCACCTACTCCCCTTTAGGTCTGATATTTTGAAAGGTATAAGATTTGTGTCAATGTGGACCTCCAGCTCTGGCACCAATTCTGAAAAGAATATCTTTCTTCCATTCTCTTGCTTTGGTCCTTTGTTGTCATTTATTCAATGACATTGTGTGTCTATTTTGGGGCTGTATTTGGTTTTGTTGGTCTACTCGGGTATTCTTACCACATTGTCTTGATGACTATAGCTTTATTGTAAATCTTGAAGTTGGGTAGTGTCAGTTCTCTGCCTTTGTTTTTTTCTTTCAATACTGAGTTGGCTATTTCTGGGTCTTTTATCTCTTGGTATAAACTTTAGAGTCAATTTGCTGGTAATTATAAAATAACTTGCCGTTGTTTTTATTGTAGAATCAAAACTTGCTGGGATTGCATTGAATGTACAGATCAAGAAGAGCTGACATCTTAAAAATGGAGTCTATGAACATTGACTGTCTTCCATTTACTTCTTTCTAATTTTTCTTCTGAGTTTTATAGTTTTTTCATACATGTCTTTTGATAGATTTGTATATAAATATTTCACACTTTCCATCTAATTTAAATGGTAATGTGTTCTTAATTTCGAATTGTATTTCCTCGTTGATGGTGTGTAGGAAATTGATTGCCTTTTATATACTAACCTTGTGTCCGATAAAGTTCCTGTTAGTTCCATGAGTTTTTTGTCTATTCTTTCTTTATTGGTGACCAAGTCATCAGGCAACAAAAACAGCTTTATATCTTCCTTTCCAATCATATATCTCCTTTATCTTTTTCTGGTCTTACTGTATTTTCTAGGATTTTCAGTGTGAGGTTGAACAGCAGTGGTGAGAAGTAGCATCCTTGTTTTGTTTCTGATCTCACTGGAGAAACATCAAGTTTCTTCTCACCAGTAATTATGAAGTTAGCAGTCAGTTTTTTATAGATGCTCTTTATCAAGCTGAGGAAGCTTCCCTTCTAGTTCTAGTTCACTGAGCATTTTTTCAAGTCATGAATGCATGTTGGATTTTGCCACATGCCTCTTCTGATCATGGAGTTTCTCTGCTTAGCCTATTGATGGAATGGGTTGCATTCATTGATTTTTGAATGTTGAATCCACCTTCCACCTTCTCACAGCTTGCAGAGTGGCTCAAGTGGTATAGTACTTACCTAGCAAGTATGAAGCCCCAGAGTTCAAACCTCAGTACCACCAAAACCAACTTTCTCTGTTTCTATCTTTTGAAAGAGTTTTTAAAAAATTGATATAGTTTCTTTTCTTTCTAAATGTTTGGTAAAATCCACCAGAGAAGTCATCTACTCTTGGTGTCTTCTGTTTTTGAAAGTTACTAACTATTGCTTCGATTTCACTAATAGATTCAGACCTATTCAATTGTCTGTTTCTTTTTGTGTGAGTTTTGGCAAATTGTGTCTTAAGGAAATTAGCTATTTCATCCAAGTTACCATATTTTGTTCATAATATCTCATTATCATCCTTTTAATGTTCAAGGGATATGTAATGATATCTCCTTTTTCTCCTTCTCCCATAATGGGTATATTACCCTTTTGTAATGGCCTCACAATTCTTGGCTATTCTGTTCTATATTTTTCCAGTTTTATTCTTTGTGTTTCAGTTTTGGAACTTTCTATGGACATATTCTCAAGCTCAGAGGTTCTTTCTTTAGCCATGTCTAGTCAACTAATGAGCCCATCAAAAGCAAATCTGGCTAGAAGAATGCTTGCCTAACAAGTGTGAAGCCCTAGTTCAAACCCCAGTATTGCTAAAAAGAAAAGGCAAGGAAATCTTTCTTTTTGCCGCAGTGTTTTTAATCTCTAGAATTTCATTTTTATTGTTTCTTAGAATTTCCTATTCTATTCTTGTATTTCCTATCTGTTCTTGCATGTTGAGTACTAAAGCCCTTAGCATACTAATCTTTTTAAAGAAAAAATCCTGGTCTGGGACTTGGGGTTGTAGCTCAGGGTAGAGCATTTGTCTAGTATGCATGAGACCCTGGGTTTGAGCCCCAGCACTGGGAAAAAAATCATGGTTTGATAAATCCAACAGTCTTGACATACCTGACTCTGTTCCTGATGCTTGTTAATTCTCTTCAAACATTTGCCTTTTAACATGCCTTACCATTTTTTATACAATGGAAGACATGATGTAGTGGGTAAGAAGAATCAAAGTAAATGTGCTTTAGCAATTGGTGTTAATGTGGTTGTGGTAGGGATGTTTTGTAGTCCTCCAAACAGGTCAGTCTTTTGGAGAGCTTGTGCCCCTGGACGGTGAACTCTACATGTACTTCTCAGGCCTCCTGCCCCACCTTAGGTGAACCAGGATAGTGGAGGGGTTGGAGTGAGAAATTTCCCTTCCTCTATGTAGAAAGCTAGAGGAAGCTGGAATTGGTTTCTCCTTCCCTCTAGTAGATTAGGCTCTGATAAAACTACAGTAAGGATCTGACAAAATAGTTTCTCCTGAGGGTAGGACTTGTTAAGAAAAAAAAAATAGAATGCTCTGATACATTTCAAAATGGTTCCTTTTCCTTTGTGCTTACCAGAAACACAGAAGGATTTCTGTGAGAACCTAATAGAACACCAGGAGGTAAAATGCAGAGTGGGAGAGCAGCCATGAGCAGATTCCTGTGCAGTTTTTCACTCTCAGATTTGTACACACTACCCCCAGTAATTTCTCAATTGCACTTCAGGTTTTCCTAGTGTGGCATTAGTTCCTACAGAGGTTTCTATTCGTATGTTCCTACTTGGGTAAATTGTGATTCTAGGTCACTGAATATCACTCCAATTTGGGGGGAATTGGTTTGCCCTGTGACCTCATTTCTCTACTGGATCTAAGAAGAGGTATTGATTTTTCAATTTGTTCATTTTTAAAAATTATTATTAGAATGGAGTGATGATTTCTAAGCTCCTTACATGCCAAATTACAATGACTGGTTTTTGAATAGACAATACCTAGTTGACACTTCTTGGAAATGAGTATGAATTAAATAAATAAATGTAGAATTAAGTACTGACTTAACAAATCTTCTTTCTGCTTTTTGATTTGGATCTGCTGAACGAAGGGTGACTCAATAGTAGTCTATATTTTATCTTTGTTAGCCATCATATCTCAAAGAGCCTCTTATTTTATGACCTGTGACAAAGAAAGCCTTTGGTAGACAAATGTGATCATTCTGTAAATATAACCAAGAGATAAATGAAGAAGCAAATAAGTAATACCTTCAGATCCCCCATATCCTATGTCTACTGATACCATTAATATATCCAGAAAGATTTAATTTCAAACCCCAATCACAAAGAAAACAAATTCTCTCTTTATCTTAAAGATCAAGTAAATACACACTGAAGCAGTAGCATCCTATACGGAAGTTTCCCATCATGCCTAAACTCTCCTGGTCGATGCATTGGATTAGTCTTTGCTCTTTGTCTCTGCTCTCTGAGAAATCTTGCCTTGATGAGATTTCGTTTGGAATGAAGATCACTCCAGGTTAGATTTTTGTTGCTGTGACAAAATGCATGAGGAAAACAATGGAGGAAAGGTTTCAGAGGTTTTAGTCCAGCATCATGGTAGAGAGGGTGATGCAAAGCTGCTTACCTCATTGTTGCGAGGAAGCAAAGAACCAGAGAAGAGAAGAGGCAGGAGACAAACTATATCCTGCAAAGCCATGCCTGTAGTGACTCACTTCCAGCAGCCATTCTCCATTTCCTAATATCTCTTTCAGCTATGAACTCACCTAAAGATTAATCCACTGGCTCAAGTGGTAGAGCACCTGCCTAGCAAGCATGAGGCCCTAAGTTCAAACCCCAGTACCACCAAAATAAGATAGATAAATAAATAAAACCCAAAAGAAATTAATCCATTGATATGGTTAGCAACATCACGACCCCAGTCACTTCTCAGTAGTGCCACCAGCTTGGAACCAAGCCTTCAACACACGATGAGCCTTTTGGGGGAACATTTTATATTTAAACCATAATCCCCACTTTTCTGAAGTTAAATGCTGCAAATGATATATGCACTTTGAAAAATAATGCTTTTTCTTTGGTTTGGGTAGATTCATCATTTCTTGCTTGGTCTTTGTGTCACTACAAATGAACTGTACAGGACTGGTCAGTCCTGGCTCTGAAATAGACACAGTTAAATACAGAATCAACTCTGAGCCACTTTCTAACCTAAACAACTGAGCTAACTAGACTTAATAATCATATGTTCCAATTATTGCTAAAATAATTGAGTAAATAATGAAGTTGACTAAGTTTTTCATTATATAATATCAAGCAACTGTTATCTCTCATATTCATATTATATTCAACTATCTTTTTTAAGTTGAAGAGCTAAAATAACTTTTACTCAATGGGGGCAAGCGAAGGTTATCCCAGGTGATACCTAAAACAGCCAGGGTTCAGTTGAATAGCAGTGATCTTTGCAAACTTTTGGTTAGGTCAAATCAATACACTGGTAGTATTTGCAAACATCTGGAAACAAGACATAAAAATAGATTATCATTGAGACTCATGCATATTTATGTGTCATTGTGTATGCACATTTGTACAATAGTGCATATTAGTTCCAAGTATGTTAGAAAAAATTCATGGCACCATTTTACTAATTATTGTCAT
This sequence comes from Castor canadensis, assembly GCF_047511655.1. Taxonomy (NCBI): domain Eukaryota; kingdom Metazoa; phylum Chordata; class Mammalia; order Rodentia; family Castoridae; genus Castor; species Castor canadensis. Next base: position 117,005,749 of record NC_133396.1, read on the forward strand.
TTCATTTTTTTTTCTCTAAGTAACTTCTCCTATGACCTAATAAGCTGTAATAATGGAGAAAAATCCATAGTATCTGCAGTTGATATTTTCATTGGTCATCATGATTCCTTTTTGTTTGCTAGTGTTTATGTGTATGTGTAAGATTTTCGTTTCTAATTTGACTTGGTCAAAAAGTCTGAGTATGATTTAAATTATTCTCGAATAATTCTTGCATTTTGACCAGAAGTGAAAAGCAAGTCTCAAAAGTGTTCTTATGTTCAGTCTCTTAGCTTGGGTGTCTATATGCTTCTAGTCACCTCAGTATTAAGATACACAGGCTTTCTTGTTATTGTTTTTATAGAAAAATAGCTTGTTGACTGGAGGTGTAGCTCAAGTATGACGTCTTGAGTTCAATACCCAGTACCCAAAACACAAACAAAGAAAAATAGTGTAGGTGATAGAACAGACTCAGACAAAGTAAGAGTCCTGTTTTGTCTGGTTTCAGTTTGGTACTGTGAGTCCTACTGTTGACAGGCCAGTGGAATTCAGGGAAATCCAGCCATATGACACATGGTTGAAGCAGGACTATAGGCAGACAATCACTAGGGAAATTAGACACTGGCCCTGTATATGGCTCATACAGTGTGTGAAAAAGCAAACATCCTTTGCTTCCTGACATCATGACTACAAGCCAGTGTGGCAAGGTCCTCAGTATCTTGATTCAAAAATATTACCTTTATCAAGTGTCAAGAAGTGAAGACTGATGACAAAAAAAAAAAATCTAGCTAATGAAAAGTTTCTCTGGAAAGTCACTAAGCAAATCAATAGAAGGGCATAGATGACAACACCTTTCTGGATAATACTTTTATTATAGTTAATACACTGCTAATACATTGTTTAAATTTGAAAAAAGTAACCTGGGGGGTTAGCTACTCCAAATGCTCCAAAATCTTCAAAAGAAACAGGTTGTTACAGGCCAAGTAGGCGGCAAGCGCCTGAAGGACAAGAGCCATTTATACATCTTTAAAGTCTATATGGTTTTCCTATAAGCCACTTACCTACTTCCTTTGAGAAAGACAGAAGGGGAAAAAAGATAAATGCTCACAGGAACTGATGATATAACACAGTGCAGCTGCTAATGCATATGGATGTGTCATGCAAATGTCCCCAGCAGAAACACATTCTTTAGTTTAAACCTGCAACCATATTCAGCAATAAAAGAGTTTCCAAATCAAACTGCTGACTCTTTTTTTTTTTCTTATCAAAACACCCCAGCATACATTTTACCAGGCAGAGTAAATCAAAAGAAGAAACAGCTGGAGTTACCAACTCTTGTTCCCCCTGGATATCAGGTGTGGGCTGTAATTTCACAGATCAGTCTGTGAGCTGAAGTAAGTAACTGTGGTCCACTAAAACTCGAAAGAAAGTTGGAACTTTCCAAAGGCCTTATCTTTGCAAAGGGACATTGTAATTTACCAACTGATTGGTTTTTCCCTGTCTAAAGATATGCTTTGATTACACCTTTATCTGAATATAAGAAGATCTGGGGCGGGGGGAGGACTGAGAGGAATACACAGTAATAGAACTTTGTTCTCTTGTCTTTATCTTTCTCTACTCTTTTGGTCTCAAATTTTGCAGATTCTCCAATAAATGCATAGGAAAAGTAAAGGAGATTCGAGGGAAGTACAAAAAAAAGAGAGAGAAAAATTTTTTAAATGAGGTAGAAGGAATTTGAGGAGCAATCTTATCTCACTAAATTTTTCAAAGCAACAGTATAATTAGAGCATTTACTGTGATCTATTCTTCACCCTGGTTCTGTGTGTGTATTGAAAAGTTCTGTATTGGGGAATGAAAAAATGTCAAACAAGAAACTTCAACTTTGTCCTGGAGGGGACATTAAACGGTAACTGGGGAGTGATTGGTTCCAACTTCTTTATGGCTAGGGGAAGGAATACCACTCTGACATTTTTTTTTATAGGTTTGTATGCGGAAGCTAAGCACTTACAAGAACAAGGCAGTTGATATTACCAGCGGAAGGAGAAAATGAGTACGTATCTGGGGATTAACCCGTATTTGTGCTCTACAGGGAAGCAGGCTAGGCACTCACTGTGAAGGCACCACTCCAGTGAAACGCCATCAATTCTGAATGAAATTACTTAGGGTGAAATTGCATATCTGCAGGTGGCATCGGCTGAGCTGCGCTCCGGGTTTCTTTCTCCTCCCAGTCGGGGTTTGTCTGGCTTTAGCTCAAGATCACTTCTGAATAGCCTGCACCTCCTGGAAAGGGCCTAGCGTTCTAACATCTGTCCCGATTTTCTCTGCCCTAGTCTGGCTGTAGCGCGCTCCAAGCAGGGAGAACACCTATTCCTCTTTCTGTGGTCTGGGGCCCTGGATTTTGTGGTTTAGTCTCGCAGAGCCCCGGGCGAAGGCAAGGAGGTTGGGAGGAAAGAAGGCCAGAACCGCGAAAGGCAACCGGTGTGGCCGGTTCTCTCCTTCCACCAGGATTCTTGGGCATTCCTTATACTCATTAACAGAACTTGGTTCTTTCAGAGACTGGATTGGGGACCTGAGCTCAGACCCAAGTCAGGTTGATTAGAAAGGGCTTTGGCGGGTTTTCCTTCCACTCTCAACCCCCTTGCCAAAGGGTCAAGTCACGGTCAAGGATGTAAGCAGCCTGCTCCAGGAACCCTTCACTTATTCTTTTTCTTTGTTGTTTTGCTAGAGGTGAGGCTAGGAAAAAACGTTCCCAGAAAGGGAGCGATCAGTTGCAATTTGCACCCCCTCTCGCCCCTGGACGCAGGCAATTCCTCGCACGCATCTGGCGGCGCGGGCCGAGCGCCTTCCGCACGGCTAATATGCATATTTCCAGGGGGAGGCTGGGCGGCTGCTTCTTCGCCAGGTCAATGTGTTAATTAAAAGTTGGTCCGAGTTGGTCAGCACGCAGTCCCAGAGGTGCTTAACAGCATGCAATTAACACATAAGGCAAATCTTTTTGAAGATACCAGAATTGAAACCCCCCCCCCAAGAAACTCCACCCTGCTCCCGCCCTTCACGTGAAATAGCGGTGGCAAATAAGGGAAAAGTCATTAAAAGACGTAATTAAATGTGGGCCGCCGTTCTTGAAGGGGCTCGGGCTGGGGGAAAAATGTCTAAATCTATATATTTCAGAAATAAATAGCAAATTGATTTTTTTTCTTTTTTCCTACAGGGCGGGCTGGCACAGGGATCCGCTTCCTTCTGTTCCCACCCCATGTATATTAAACAGCGGGCGAGAGGCGGCCGCGCGGTTTGGTGACCTAGCGAGCGCGGGGAGTCCCCGGCCACCGCGCGGGCCCGCGCGCCGCTGCCGCCGCCGGCGATTGCAGAGGGGCCTCTTCCAGCCAGATTGGTTTCCATATCCAGGGATAATTACCGCACGCTCACTTGCCTAGCGTCCTTTGTATGTTCAAAAAGTGTAGGGAAGTGTGGGAGTCATTTTAGATAAAATTTATTTATAGGAAAAGTAAAAATATTCGTGGAGACACCTAATATCATGATCGTCGACCCCTTCTGAGGAGCAGGTCCGATTTCCACTCGCCCAGGGCTGCATCTGCCAGCTGCCGCCTGCCCGCACTTTTCCACCGCATTTAGCGCCTTCACTCGGGCTTCCACGACGCACTTTGATTCTATTTGCTTTCATTCCAGTTGGCTCATTTCTTTTTTTCTTTCTTTTTTTTTTTTGGCCACCTCTCAGAATGAAACAAAGACCCTGAGTAGGGGCTGTTGACTCCATCTTCTGTCTTTGAAATCTGCTGGACACCCCCTGCCCCCATTCTCAGCCTATACACATTCATCGCGCTCATGGTGCCTAGTGGAGTACCTTAAAGCCAAGCCGAATCTTTACTCAACTTCTTGCTTATCATCCCAGACTACTATCTTAAGATGGGCTGGTTTCAGGGACGGCAACTAACACCACCCAAAACGGGACCTGGCAGAGCAGTTTTAACCAGTTAATTGTGTATGTCGTATCTAAAGGGCGTGCCTTATTGATGACATTTAATGAAGCAAATAATGGATCTGTAGTATCCTGGCTATTCATCTGGTCCTAAAACCCTGTGTATTAGGGATGGATAGTGGTGGATGGAGAGATAGAAGGGTGGGGGGTAAGGAAAGAGCGAGAAGGGGTCGGCTACAGATCGCTGGGAAAGGACCAGATTTGTTGAGTGTCAGCTTGAAGAAGGCAGTCTGTGCCATGATTTAAACACGCGCGGCATCGTTGTTAACTGGTGTCCGACGACTGCCCCCCTCCCGCTCCCGCCTTTTCTTCCTTTTGTAGGATACAGAAGGTGAATAATGAAACCATTTTGCTAATAGTTTATGAGCCATGAGATTGGAAATGTGTATGGATAGAGCGAAGCACCAGACTAAAAGCATTTGAAAGAAACGTGAGGCTTGCGAGAGAGAGAGAGAGAGAGAGAGAGAGAGAGAGAGAGAGAGAGAAGAGAGAAGAGAGAAGAGAGAAGAGAGAGAAGGAGAGAGGGAGAGGGAGAGAGAGAGACTCCGTGTCCTCTCCCCAGGAGCGGAAAGGGACAGATGAGGTGGCCTCATGCCTCTCCCTCTTTGCTCCATCCGAGGGCAGCGGCTTGGCCCGTTTTCCCTCCAGCTCCTCACCCTCCTCGTCTCCCCAAAGGGCTGGAGCGAGAGGGAGATGAATTGGGGTGATGGCAAGATAGCGCGAGAGGGAGATAATCGTTATCACCAGGATTTTCCATCCAGTGATGAGATCTAAAAAGATCTATCACGCTGGGCGGCTTTCCCCTAGGCATAAAACAATAGACGTGAACCTCTAGCTGACTACAGCCACCAGGACGCTGCGCTGTCTGTGGGGCCATCATTTTGGTCTGCATAAATCCTGTTCCCCTAGAATGAAAAACCAAGAACCTTCCAGAATACCCACCGGACCTCCACACCGGGTTCGCAAAGAGGGCTTCCTGCCTGCTCTCTTTGAGGAGTTTCTAGTTCGAAACCTGGGCTTTGGTGGCGAGAGGCGGGGTTGGGGGACCTATGGGGATGTTGGGGCTGGATAGGGTGAAAGGTGAGGCGCTGGCTTGGACGCACAACCTGGGGAAGTCCTAGAAGTCGGCTGGGAACACTGGTCATAGCCAATGGTCTAGTGGGGGTGGGGAGACCGCCCGGCACTCGACCGGGCGTCCTAGAGAGCAAAAGCGCGCGGGGGAGAGCGGCTCTGCGGGTGGCGACAGGCTCCAGGCCGGACCCCCCAACGCGGTCAGCAGTTGGAGCGGGAAGGCCAAGATAGGTATGTAGCGTGGGGTGCGCAATCCAGGCAGGGGTGCCCCGGATCCCCCAGCTCGGTACTCGCGTCCGGGAGCACCCTTAACATCGCTCGGGGATGGGACGGAGAGGCCGCACTACAGGTTCTAGACCTCCGGGGAAGTGGAGGAAGCGCGGCGGTCAGCTGAAGCACCCAGAGCGAGCGCGCACCAAGCTGCGTGGAGTTGGGGGCAGTGGGTACGTCCGCTGGGGAGGGGCTGCTGCAGTCACCTGCTTAGCACCTTTGCACTTTTCTGCTCTTTCCAAACGCGGCTGGATTTGGGGGCAAATAACTTTTGCTATTATGAGGAGGTAATTGGCGGGAAGACAGGTGTAGGGCTAAACAGGATTGCAGCCACCAAGTCCGAGATTCCCTTTGATCTCCGTCCCGGAGGTTTGAGGGGAGGAGGAACGACCGGCAAAGGAAAAAGTACCACTGCCCTCAGTCACCCCACTGCCTCCCCCCCAGTTAGAGGCCACTGGGCGTGTTTGGCCCCCTTTGTCCCTGGCGGGGAGGCCTGGGCCTCCAATGGAGAGCAGCACACTCTTCACCTGCAGATCTTCCTCTCCATACCTGACTTCAGCTGCAGCGTCCTCAACTTCAATTCCACACCCACCTATGTTGACTCTGCTATTGATCCTTGTGATTTTTTTTTCGACATCCAGTATATATTTAGCGAAGCAAACTTGTTAAGTGGGGAGTCTGGACTGGTGAGCTCGTATCTGTTGTCCTCAAGGGTTATATATTTGAGGCAATACCTAGAATGAAAATGAAAATCGAACTAACCCAATCAGCACCCACAACTCGATCCTGGCCAAAGGAAAGGAGAATGGAGAATCCCGAGTTGCACTCGGGACCCCCAGTCCCTCAGCTTCCTACCAGGACGCTGGTGTGAACCCACATGGAGAAAAGGCGTCCCGCCCCGGGGGATGGGAGGGAAAGAACTAAGTGAGGAAGACTCCAGGGTGCCATCCAGCAGTCTCAGCTTCTCTGAGACCTTTCGGGCCGCCACACGAGCCCAGACACGCTCTCCGGGTCGGGCTAGGGCAGAGGGCTCACGCAAAGAAAGCCAGAGGGGTTTGTTAGCCTTGGAGGGTTATTGGTGCTTCTGGGAAAGGAAACCTGCACCTCAGATATTCTTTGTGCCTTCTGAACTCATCCTTTCGCACTTCCCACCAAAATTCGGGATTACCCAAATTCCCGTCCTGGCAACTCAAGAAAACGTCAATCCTGGCATTGCTTCCCTGTCCCTTCTCCTCCCTCGCTCCCAGAGTCCCTGGGGAAACCGGGCTCGGGATTCTCCTCCCCTCCGCGTAGCGTCAGCAGCCAGCCCTCTGGGAAGCTCGGATCTCCCAGGCCTTTGCCCTTCCCAGCTGGGGTAGGGGTGGGGTGGGGTGGGGGGTGGGGGGTGGGGGGTGGGGGGGGCGACGACGACAGGGAAGGACCTCCCTTGCAAAAGTAACAAAAACTACTGTAGATTCTAATAACATTACTTTCCACCTCCTCTTTAAAATCTGCCTCCTCCCAACTCCTGGAAGCGTGTGGGAGGGGGGAGTGGTCGGAGGGGGGGGGTGCCCGTTGTCCCCGGAAAAGGGGGATCCTGCGCAAATTTACACCCTCTCCTCTCATTTGTTAGTTGATTCGGGCTAAAAGTTTGCTATTTATAGGCTACACCCAGAGGCCCAAATCCCCGCGCCCGCTTCCTTGGCCGAAGTGAGAGCTGTCTTAGTGGCGCCAAGCGGCCCGTCCCGGTCGTGTCCCGTGATTTGTTTTGTTTCTGTCCTCACGCAGCAGGCCACCAGGGAGAAGCCCGAGGGGAGCCCCCAACACCACTCGCTCGCAGTAGCTGAGAGCCGCCGGGCACTCCGACCATGTGAGTTCGCGTCCGACCCCTACGCACGCACCAGCGGGAGGGCGCGGGAGGCGCTGTTGCCCCGCCGCGCCCCTCTCCAAGTCCCCCGCCTCCGCTCCCTTCCACCTCCAGCTCCCCTTTTGATTTCTCCCTTCTCTATTTCAGAACATCTCTTTCCCTGCTCTCCCCTCTTTGGCCTGCTCTCAACTTCCAGCTGAGTTTGCTTCTGGATACAAAGAGACAAGACTAGCCTTTACGTGGGAGGCGGGGTGGGCGTGCGTGTTTCAGAGAGGGGAAAACTGCCTGGCTGAGCGGAGGAGAGAGGGAGGGGGGAAGGCGCGTGCTGGAGCCAGCCGGGGAGAGCGACCTTGCGCTCTGGGGGATGGGACGAAGTGCACCCGAATGGAGCCCTTTCTCCGCAGTGGCTCTGACCGAGGGATGAGAATGCAGTACCCGCGTACCCTGGTCACTTGGGGCCATCCCTCTGCGGTGCGAGAACAGATCTCCCGTAATCAAAATCTCGGAACCTCTCCGTGTGCAAAGCAGGGAAAGGGGAAGGATGTGAGTTAGGCTTGGCCGGAAATAGAGGCAGGGTAACGGCCCTAATTTGCAGGTAACTGGACGCTGCTATCCCTTTTTCCAAGCTTGCTTGAGCCAAAGACTAAGGTAGAAGCCGATCTCCTAAGTGGGTCCCTAGACCTTGACCTTGCCCTCTTTTTCTAAATGCCATAGCCTCAGACAGTGTGTCCGGATTTCAGAAATCAAGTATTAAGGGACTGGGAAGCCGGGGAGAGGTTCTCCAAGCTCCTGGTGACAGGAGCGCCAAGGCAAGCGCGTGTGGCGCTGGGAGAGCTGCGTGCGCCCGGCCGCGGCCAGACGCATTCTTACAGGAGCTCAGCGGTGACCTGAGAGTCGTTCATGGTGGGTCAAAGTGCCCTTTGCAGTCTGGGCCCAGGCACGACTTTGGAGGAAGCGAGATGGGGAAGGTTGTGACTGGAAATAATTCTGGGTTTGTGTCTGACGGAGAAGGAGAGCGCAGTGCTGAGATGGGGAGAAGTTAGGACCCTATGAGCGGGAGAAGGTCTGCTTCACGACTTTGGTACGCTGGGCCCTGGCGCTCATCTGCCCCGTGCATCTGTATCAACTTCTTAGCCGCCATTAATTTTTCCTAACACTGTGAATGTCACAAACTCCCTTTTTTTGCTAAGATCCAGCACGGACCTGTGATGGTGCCCGGTGGAGAGGAACTACTCCTCAGGGTGTGTGCACCCAGAGTTTCCCGCCACGGAAACGGTGGGGGTGGGGGTGGGGCGCGATGTGCTCCCAACCCCCGGTTCTGACTCTCTCCAGAGTTCACACTGCTGGCACTGCCTGGTTCAGACTGGACTGGGGGCGCACACACCTGGTCCTAAGCTGTCCTGATTCTCACCCTGGCCAGCCCAATTCAGCTTGCAATTCACCCGTCAAAAGCAAAGGCGAGTTTCTGCTATTCTTGAGACGGATTTAGGTATATAGGTAGAGGATCTTAGGACAATTTCATAGTTAGAAACTAGTGGTATTGACCCTAATTGTCACAGTTTGGGAGCTGGGCCTGGGGAAGTGACTCAAACGGTACAGCGTCCTGAATTCGAATCCCAGTGCTGCCAAAGAAGAAAGGAGGAGGAGGAGAGGAGGGAGGAGGAGGAGGAGGAGGAGAAGAAGAAGAAGTAGTAGTAGTAGTAGTAGTAGCAGTTGGGATTGGAGGCTCTGTGTCTTAGAATTTCTCCTCCATTCCTGTCCTGGACAGGAAATGCCATTTGGCTTTCCTGTGGCAGGTCCTTTTCGAAAGCTCTAAGGGGGATGAAGGCAAGAGAGAACAGGTCAAAGTAAGAAAGACAAGATTAAAGAGGAGAGAAGAGAAAGGCAAAATAAAAGGAAAACTATTGTGAAGGAATGAGCCCTTGCTAAATGCTTCTCCTCCTTTGAAAGGAACAAGACCTTTTTAGAGAGGGAAGAAGGTAGCACAAGAACACCCCCACCTCACCTTCAGGTGCTCATCTGCCTGCACACTGACTAGCCCTTCTCAGTCTTCCTAGTCCTGACCCTCAAAGGCATTTCCATGACAGGGTTGCTGAGGTGCTGTGAGAGTGCTCACTCCTAGCACCCTGTCTATTATAACAGGCTCCTGGGCTGCAGTGGGAGAGGAGTGCTCTCCAAAAATCATTTTGCTTTCAGGAACTTTGTGAGCCAGAAGGCTTTTCCCCACCCTAGTGCAGATTCCTTTCTGGTCTGTCCTTTGCTACAGACTCCTGGGCTTTACCCTCAGGTTGGGGTTCTAGATAAGAAGTCCTTTTTTCTGAGTGTGAGTAGAAATGACATTCAAACAAAACTAGAGAACAAATTGTGTGTATGGAGTTGATGGTGACAGAGGACAGGAACTGATTTGTTTCCAAATCAGTTCATGAGGGAAGAAGAAATTTTATTTTCTCCACAATAATCCAGTTTTAAGAGACTCTGAAAGTGACAGAGTTGTCACTTTCCAAATTCTTCATATCTATGGCCTGTAAGCCCCTAAAAGAGGTGATGAGAAGCAGCCACCTTTCAGCAGTGGCCACCATTTTACAAATAAGTAGGGCAGACACCTGACAGTCCCTGAGTTGTGTTTTTTTTGTGGCTGCTGAATCCATGAAGTGGGATGACCAGCTTGAACTGTCTCAGACCAAAAGCCCTAAAAATTCCTCCTGGGGTGTAACTGTCCCCTTCCTTTCTCAGCCCTACTCCCTTCAACCACCAACCTGCCCTCTCTGTGTGGCTGAGTCATCAAAGAACTAAAAATAGCTTCAAAGCCAACCAGAGATTCCCTCTCCCTTTCCCTAGCTAGACCTTTGACTAGAATAAAGAATCTCTCTCTCTCTCTCTCAAAGGTTAGAACAATTTCCTAAGTCTTCTCCCTTTCCACTCTGACCCTAGTAACCTCAGGGCTCCAAAGGGACATTTCTAACCAATGGTTTCTCTCTTCTTGCAACTTCTGCTCAGAGGTTAGAGCTTAAAGGAGCTGAGTACAGTCTCCTTGTAGGATTTCATTTGCTCATTAAATTTACACATTTCCCAGCAAAGAGCTGAGACTTGACACCCATACGGTAGGAGGGAAGGGAGGAGGGAAAACCCAGAAAAGAACTAAGGGACTCTGTTGGACAAGCAATTTCAACTAACTTGATGTTTTCCTGTTATGTTTCATCAATTTTAACTCCATTTTTCTCCCTTCAGTAAGAGAAGCAGAACTCACAGATTAGGTGACTGTTTTAGCCACAGGTTCAGTTCTGTATTCTAGCTGATCATTTTCAGGATTAGACCACTGGACAGATATGCAACCTGTAGGTTCTGTGCCTCCTTTGTCTCATGCAATTTTGACATAAAGTAATAAAAGAATTTTATTTAAGTTCTTGTTCACTTTCAACAGGTTGGTTTCAGTTTCTGTATTTCTCAAATTTCCTTGCAATAACAATACATGAACCAGATATGCTTAGCTTCTATGGGGTCAGGATTATTTGCACCACAATTCTCCAGGCAGTTCTGGCTGAAACTGCCTTTGCTCTCTCTCACCTGAATTAGATACACACTTGAGATGAAAGAGAAGGTGTTTTTTAAATCTGAATTGTTCAAATATTGGTTCTCTCTGTCTCTTTCTCTTTTTTTTTAATCTGCCTTTTTTGGAATAAATCTGGTTATATTAACATTTAGAGATGTCATAAAAGATAAGCATGACTTTTTTAAAATGTAGAAATTTTCTTTTAGGTATTTTAAAATCATAACTCAGGTATTTAATGTAAATTCAAGAAACTGTATCTTTGAAGTCATTTGGCAACTTCACTTCATTCTAGAACTTTCCATCCTGCTTTACTATAGTTCTTTATAATTCTCTGATCCACTTGCATCTGCAACGTACTGCTTTAACTGTATGTCCTTAAATGAGATTTTTTCCAACTGTTGAATTTGTTCAACTTTTGCAGCAGTATCATGTACTTGATAGAAGTTAGCAGTTCAAAAAACTTAAATTTGGAGCATTTTGTATATTCTACTGAACTGATTACTTAAGCTGTATTTTTCTTGTTAACATCTTAATGGTAGAAAGGACATTTCTTTGTAAGAGAAAAGTACGTGTTATCTTTTTCAGGAAGGTGTGTGGAATAATTAGTTTGTCTTCAATGCTCTTTTGTTTTTAATCAGCTACATTGTTGTTTCTGACTAACTGATCTGCCCTCAATTAAAGAAATACTCAAATTACTGGTCTCTGAAAAGTCATATCCCTCCTCTTACCAGAGTAATTAAAGTATAAATATTTTGAATTACACATCTGAACGTAATTTAGAACGGAGAAGTTTCCACACCTACTCAGACTGGCTAAACTATTGATAGGGGACATTTGGAAGTGTAACATTAGAAAAGTTGGTTTCAATATTTTGGCAAACTGGCAAACCAACAGTGCATTCAACAGCAAAGGGCTAATGACAAATGGCACAATGAAGTAAAGGGAAGAAGGAAAACGTGGCAGCTACTGATCTTCAAGATGTAGGATTTCACTCCTTAAGTTATTTGGGTTCAAGCCAGTGTGCATGTAGTTAGTTCAGTGGCAGAGAGCTTGCCTAGGATGTATAATGCCCTGGATTTGATCTCCAGCACTATGAAAATAAATAAATAAATAATTTTGGTAATGTATTTTGTGAAATTATTCTGTATGGGAAGAAGCTTTTTGCTTGTTCCACTGGCTTGAGGGTCGGGGCTGAGTCAGTATTATTTTTATTTTTGAAATGTAAAATTCACATCACAGAATTCACCATTTTAACCATTTTAAAGCGTGCAGCTTATTAGCTTTTACTGCATGCACTTGATGTGCAACAGACCTCACTATCTAAATCCAGAATATTTATTATTCCCACATCCCCAAACCTTGTACCCATTAAGCAGTCACTTCTCATTCCTCCCTCCCTGTCAGCCCACGGCTGCTACCAATCTGCTTTCTGTCTCTCTGGGTTTGCCTATTCTGGTTCTGTCACTTAAGAGGGATTGCATAATGAGTGTAATTTCACTTGAAGCAGTGCTGTCGAGGTTCATCCATGCTATAACCTGTGTCAGCTCATTAGTCCTCTTCATAGCTGAATAATACTTGATTGGATGGATATACTAATTTAGTTTATGTTTGTCAGGTGTTATGAGTAATGTTGCTATGAAAACCTGTATACAAAGTTTTGTTTAGACGTGTTTCCACTTGTGTTTGACTTGTAAAACGCACTTTACTATTTTCCACAGTGGATGTGTAATTTTGCATTCATACCCAAAATATACAAGGAGTACAATCTATCCATTCTTAGCAGCACTGCCTTTTTTTTTTTTCTGTAAAGACAGCTACAGGAGTGGGTGTAAATCCAATTTTATTGTTGTTTTAATTTACTTTTCCCCAATAATGAACCATGTTGAGTGTCTTTTCTCGAGGTCCGTAGCCATTTGTATATCTTTGGAGAAATACCTTTTCAGTGCCTTCGACCATTTTTTAAGTTGTTTTGTTCATGTCTTTTTGTTGTTGAATTTTAAGAGTTTTTTGTTTTTCAGTGCTGGGGTTGAATCCAGGCCCTTGCACATGTCTGGTAAGTGCCGAACTCCCCAGCCCTAAGAGTTCTTTATATATTCTGAATACTAGACCCTTATAAGCTAGATGATTTGCAAATGTTTTAATTTTCTTCACTTTCAATTTCTTGATTGTATCCTGTAATTCATTGAAGTTTTTTCATGAACTGCAAATTATCAACTTTTTTTTTCTAACAAGAGGTGCATTCTAATCCATCAGAAGACTCAGATTAGACACAACACACATACACACAATAAAACTCTTAACATCCTAAATAAAGAGAAGACTCTTCTGTACTGCCCAAACAGCATTATCAACTACAGATTATCAGAGAGTACATAAAGTTACTGTTGTGGCTCAAGAATAGGAAACAGCCTGGGCTACATTGACCTTTTATTAGAAGAAGTTCTGACTTATTCAGATAAGGTGTCTACCCTAGTGAATGAGATCTTTTATCTCAAGATGACAGTTATTGTTATTTTAAAAATTATCACTATCAAATTCATCTACCAAGAAATTTCAAATAGTCTTCTCTGTTTAAATAACATTAAGGATCTGCCTTAAACCAACAAGAACCAGGAAAATCAAAGTAAAGGTTGACAGGGTGTTCCTAACTTAGCAGTTTCTAGCACACAGGACTGGATAGTCAGGTGACTTGCTTGTAAAGTTCCTGGGAGAAAGGTCTTGGAGTCAGAAGAGAAAGTAAATTATTGCAAAACACTGTTAAAACAGAAGTTAATAAAAGAGTAAGGACAGAAATGCATGGTATAAACTATAAGGGCTTTGTCAATTATTTCAAATTGGTTACTTTTGGGCTGTTAATTTATTAATTAAAAATAACACACCCACTAGTTTGAATCAGATCTTTATTTTATTTATGTAGTTATTGAGGAAGAAGGCCTGTTGTGAACACTGGTTTAGAGAGCTCTGATTTCATCCCCAGAGGTCTTGGATCAGATTTCAGAATTTGTCATTTTATGGAGGGTAAACCCCTGGACATTTTGTAAAGGCCCATTTCCAGTGTTCCTGCATGGCTGATGAATACACACATGCTATCACCCTGAATGATTCTGAAGGATCCCTAGGGGAACTTGGTTTCTTTGGGTGTGGAATACCACCTTCATCTCACAGTTCAAGGCAGCATAGGTCTTGCCTAGGAGAGTTGGTACCAGTGGGAAGGAGAAGGAGGTAAGAAAAGGGTGAAGGAGGGTGAATATAGTGTAAATACTGTGTCCACATGTATGTAAATGGAAAAATGATACCTGCTGAAACTGTTCCAGGAATGGGGGGAGGTGGGAATATAGATGGAGAGGATGAATTCAAGTATGATATATTTGATACACTGTAAGAACTTTTGTAAATGCCACAAGGTACCCCCACTCACCACAACAACAAAAAAGAAGAATGCACGTAGAAATGGTACCTATATATGAGACATATTTATAAGGCATTTTGAAAATTTACTGTGATTTTCCTTTTTTATGTAGGTATTGTCCAGAAATTTTAAAAAATAGTAAAATATGGATCTGGGGGCATAGCTGAGGGTCAGAGTGCTTGCCTAGCATGTGTGAAGCCCTGGGTTTGATCCTTAATGCAACATAAACACATAAGTGAAGTTCTCAAACAATCCTACAAGGTAGGTCCTGTTATTTCCCCCCATGTTACAGGGGAGGAAACTGAAGCACTGAGTTTTTGGTGTAAGGTCATGTAGCTGATAAGTGACAGAGTATGATATTGAACTTCAAGAAGTTTGCCTGGAGACTTCTCTTGCAACATTGAATGTTCTGGCAGTGCTGGGGCTGCTGTCCTCCATTCTGTTATGGCTAGGAGCAGCTGGAACTGGGTTGTCACTGTCATCTTTTGACAGTCACCCAACTTGGCTTGGTTATTTGCTTGTTCACCTGCATCAGCCCTATAGTCAATCAGGTTTGCTACTGTAATATAGAACTCCAGCAAGGACAATAAATCGTAACCAAAATATTAAGAAGAAAGCCAATTTTGATGAACATCGTGACACAAATTTAGTCCTGCAAATTTCTCTTGCTGCTGGCATTAACCACAAAGCAACAAGCTCAGATTCTCGTGTTTGTTGGGTAGCCCCCGAGTACTTGCAACAGTGTTTAAAATTATTTTAAAATCAAGATGGGGAGTGCCTGCCTAGTAAGTGCAGCGCAGGGCCTCGAGTTCAATCTCCAGAACTATCACGAAGAAAAATCTGAAGGGTGAGAAAAAAACAACTTTACAGAAAGAGATTGACTGTAAATGAATATGTAGGAAATATAGTAGACATCTTGCTAATTGGAGATTTCTGATAATTTGTTGTTTAGGCAGAAGTCTTTCATTATAGAACTTGTTTTCTTACCTTACACCTAAGAGGTAATTAACAAGCAATGTCTGATCTATTCTAAAAGCAGGTTTCAGAACATGTCACAAAGTTAGGAAACATTCAAACCAGTCTTTAGTACTGTCAAAATATTCACGCTGGGTGTAACAATTACCCCAGTACTGCAGCCTTCAGAAGGGTCTCCTGAATGGAGAGACAATTATATATCATAGTGTCAATTATGCATATTCTAATGCACTCTAATTTTTGAACAATAGTTAATTATTATTAATGAGGATATTTTATTGGCACAAACTTGCCCTCTGTAAATATATCAATGCCAACCAAAGTATTTACTCTAGTAATTTGCCTATTAAGATTGAAAATCTGCATTTTCAATGTCCAGTATTAAACAGAGGAGATATTTTAATGTTCTGCGTGCTGTGGTAAATGTCTTGTAGTTTGGCCTTCATATGGTTTGAAGTCTGAGTCTAGTGTGCTGTAGTCTAGTTTGCCAGACTGGTTGATGTGATGCCACAGTGCAGTTGGTCTAACCTTGTTTGAAATGTCTTTTAAATGGTCAGTAGAAACACTTTTCTTGCTGCCTAACTTTGTGTTTTGGCAGTACTTGGGTTTGAACTCAGGGCCTTGTGCTTGCTAGGCAGTGCTCTACTGCTTGAGCCACAGCTGTCAGCTCTGTGCTGTTAAAGTTTTGTGTTGTGATACAGTTTTTTGAATATTGTAGAATGACAAAATAATTACAAATGTACTGATTTATTGAGCAGTATGTACTTGCTACCTGATAAGTTTCAAGGCAGAATTTTATAAATGTTTTCGCCTTATATAGTAGTCAAGCAGTTAGGCTAAGATATGTGTTATGAATCCCCCAGATGGGAAAGTGAGACTGAGATTACAGCCCCTAACCACACAACTCACAAGGGTGCAGCCCGCGCCTCACATCCAGGTCTCTGATACCAAGTCCAGGGCCCTTTACCATGATGTCTGCTGACCAGCATTTCTGAGATGTGCCCTGCCTGGATGCCGATTCCAGAAAGACCTGGGTTATTTGTATAAAATGTACAATCCTGGGCCCTGCACCAGAAATACTGCATCCTAACGTCTCAGAATGCTTAGTATACCCTCAAGAGAATCTTTACACATAGTAGATTTTTAGCATCGCTAGTTCAGATGCTAAACATCTGAAAATATTGTGATAGCTTAATTTAGCTCTAAGAAAAGATTGAGGGGAACTGAGGCGTTTCTGACCACATATAATAAATACCCATGAGTTACCTCACAAGTTGGGGTTTATTTTTTAAATTTGAGTTGGAATGTTAGGGCTCAAATTTAGGGCCTTGTATATGCTATGCAAGTGCTCTATCACTGAGCTATACCCTCAGCACCAAGTTGGAATTTAATTGAGAGATGCAAAGTGATTCCAGTTTGGGGAGGTCGTCTTCACTTGAAGTATTCTATACAAATGTATACAAAACTCTACATACTTTTATAAAGTTATGGGACTGTACTACTAAATACTATTAACTAATTTGTCAAATATTCATTAAAGTGTCATATACCATGATAAGCACTTGAGGAGTAGCAGTGAACAAAACATCATGGTCCCTGACCTCACAGAACCAACCCATAGTCTATGCAGAGAAGATATTAATAGGTGCCTTGCCTCAAAAACTTTCTGGAGACCGATATTTTTGTGAAATAATGGGTTGCTCAGGTTTCTTCATTATAGGATTTTTCAAAGCCTGTGCGTACTAGCATGTCCTGTGCCCGTCATTGAGAGGATTATGTTACGTATTTTCCAGACTTACTCCTGCTTCCTCTGTATAAAGAGCAACTCCTAGAGCTAGTGGTCTCCATAGTATTTCAATGAAATCCTGTGACCCCTGGAAGTCCCAGGACCTGTGGCACAAGTATAGTTATGTAGTCTATCACAATCATGGAACTCCACTGCACCTTCCTCCTCAGGATGGTAGTGTTCTGATATCCTAGTAAACACTGGGCTCTGGGATAAGCAGTTGGTAAATTGTAGTCAAAGACCTGGCGTTGGGCTGGAAGTGTGGCTGAAGTGGTAGAACATCTGTCTAGGAAGCACAGTGTCCTGAGTTTAAACCCCAGTATTGCCAAACAAAACAAAAAACCCTGGTGTCTATAGATACAGATCAGCTCTGGGCTATCTTCAGAGTACATGGATTGGGTGTGGATTTGGATATGGAGTGGATCCTGGAGATGTCTTTGGTCTCACCAGCAGGGGAATGATTCAGGCAGAAAAATGGTTTTAGAGTCCTCCAGGGATTCTGAGGCCATCTTGGAGTAGGTGATATGAAGAGGCAGTATTAGTGGGGTATCTCATGCTGGTCTCCTTATATACAAAGATGTATATATTATTTGAGTGACTCCCAATCTTAGGCAAGGTATATAGAATAAGATTATTTCAGTAGACTGAGATAAACTTCCTGCCTATGCATTACCTAGTTTTATCAAGATTGTTTGGAAAGGGGAGAACATAAACATTTTTAGTAGACCACCTAAGCCCAGATACACCATCTTTTTCCTTTTTCTTCTTTTTTCTCAGGCACTGGCTGTATCTAAACAGAATAGTGTCTTGGCAAGTGCTCAGATCACTCAAGAGCTGTGAGTTCACATGATGGATAGATTTAAATAGTTTGATTATTGACATTTCTCAAATTGCCTTAAAAACTGCCACATCACTGCCTTGATTCATACACTTGGAGAGTTCTTAAAGAAGTCTGAAAATTGCTTTTCTGAAGTATCATCATATTTAAATATTTGTTACTTTATTGTTTGTTAAGTACATTCTTTATTCTTAAGTAGGTATTACCACACATGCTTTCTCATGGTCAGGCAAAGTGAAATAAAGAAATCCAATACTATCCCAAAATCAAGATAGTCATCACCTGAGTATTTAGATACTTAAAATGAACTTAGACTCTCCCTGCACCCTACTTTTCAGAGATTAGTTCTCGTTCTTTGTGAGGAGACTTCAAATCTCTAAGTGTTGATCTCTTAAGTTTAGAGTCTACATGTAGTGTAGCCTTTTAATCACTTTGAACAAAGAAGAGTTGAATGCCGTTGGTACCTTTAGAAGGAAGAGTGAGTATACATATTGGTGTGATACCAAATAAACATCTGATAAGTGCTAAATGGAGATCATAAGCACTGTGATGGTGGTTCCAAGAGCTTAATCTGATTATGAAGAATTAGAGGGAGCTTCTCAAGGAGATTGCTTTGAGATTGGTATTTTAAAAAGGGTAAATGTAGAAATGGTAGAGTAGAAGGGAAGAAAGGTGCTTAGGGCTTTGTAAACAAAGACAAGCATGTGAATGAGGATGCAGAGTGAGGATGGAAAAATGTAAGTGTCTACCAGAGACATAATGATGGTTTCTCCAGGTGTAGGCAGTTGTCTATGGGGATCTCTATTTTTAAAGTCTATATTATTTAGAATATAAAATGAACTTGTTGAAAACAAAGCTCTTATTTAATGGATTAAATAATTAAAGCTTTTTTTTCTTTCTCAAGGATGATTGAGCTGGCCTGTCTGCTTCATTGACCATTTGGTTCTTTCCATACCATTTCTCCAACATTTCCTAAGGTATTGTCTCATTTACATAGGTGGAGCTAAATCAATTCCTGATTATCTGAGAAGATATTCTGAACAAGCACTTTCCTTTTAAAGAAGTGACATAGAGGTTGCACTCTTCTGCTCCTATTTCTCTGTCAAGAACTTAGTCGTATGGCCACACCTAGCTGCAAGGGAGGTGGGGCAATATGTACTCATAGATGGTTATGGGCTCAGCTGAAGCAGTATTGATGAAAGAGGTGGGAAAAGGACTTGGGGAGCAACCATCATTATGGCACAAGATTCTGGCTCTTAGATATTAAACCTCAAATAGATTTAAAACAATATTCAGCCATCTATCCAAATTGACATCTTATCTTATACTCTCTAACTTAATGACCATACTACTCTCCCAAATGCCCAAAGAACAGGTAAATATACTTTGATTCTTTCTTTTACCTGACTCTCATTTTCATCTCTTTTGAAACTTTGTACTCCACTTAATCCCTTATTCCAGCCTTCATTCTTGCTTCATTATCTCTCACATAGAGTTGTATGATGTCCTCCTAACTAGTCACCCTCTCTCTAATCTCAACCTGTCAATGACATCCTTCATACTACCAGGAGAGTGATTTTTCTAAAATGCAAATCTGATTGTCATTTTACTCCTTTTTTACAACCCTTCAGTGATTTCCCATGGCAAAAATCCAAATTGCTTTGCAGAGCACAAAAGACCCTCTGTGGTTTAGTCCCTGAATCTCTCCAGTCTCATTTCTGACACTTTTACTATTCCCCTCCCCAAAACAGAGCATATCCACAGCTTTAGTTATATCAAGTGGTGGCAGACTGCTTCATTTCTTTGCATCTCTGTTCATGTGCTCCTTCTGCCTGGTAAATGATTATATATCCTTTGACTCTCAGTCCAGCTGACCCCTGTATTGTAGCATTATGCTCACTCTCCCTCAGAGAAAGTTCATCACTCATCCTTTGTTCTGTTCCATTGAATTGGATCCCTGTCCCTTAGGCATTGGGCTAAGCATTGGACATAATGGACAGAATAGATATGGTCCCTGTCCTCATAGAGCTTACAGACTGAGGGCAGAGTTCACCATTCATCAGACATTCCCACAAATAATTGTGAAATGAAACTATGACGAACACTCTGAAGAACAGAGAAGGCTGTAATGGTGAGTCCTACACAGGAGAATTTGAGCTAGTAAGAGTACAGGGGAGACTTTGGTCAAGCAAGTGTGCTTGAGCTGAGATGTAAAAGATGAATTCATTACTTGAGAAAAATGAGTTTCAGGCAGAGGGAATGGTGTGTGCGAAAATCTTATGTTAAGAGGGAATATTGGGATATCTGAAGGGACTGAGTAAAAGCAAGGTGTGCAGTCATAATAAGGTCAGGGGGTGAGGCACAGGAAGAGATAGGAACAGAAGGGGCTTGACTCTGAAGAATGGCATAAGCCATGTTAAGGAAGTTTTTCTTTCATGTTAAGGAAGCCGTTTTAGATGAGACAAGTCATGACTTTTTTATTTTGAAGAATTCATTCTGTCTAGTGTGTGAATATGAATTTGAAGGTTAGTTGAGTAGATGATGATAGACTTGTTAGTTTATGTAAGATATTTTCAGATATTGATTAGAATTGTAGTAATGGAAATAAAATAGGACGTATTTTGGGGTAGATACAGTACATGAGGGAGAAAATGGCCCTGGTATTCCTGAACAGATGGCAAAGCTGGTCATAAGGTTCAGAAACACTGGAAGAAATGTAGTTTGGGGTCTGGAGTTTTGCTAGTGAGTTTTGCATTACTGTAACAAATACCTGAGAGGTAAGGTTTGTTTTGGAGGTTTTAGTTCGTGGTCGGTTGGCCTGTTGCTTTTGAGCCTGCAGTGAAGCAGTACATCCTGGTGGGAGCACACAGCAGAGGAAACTGCTCGCCTCATAGCAGCCAGAGGAAGGGAGGGAGGGAAAAGGAGGGAGGGGGAAGAGGAGGAAGAGGAAGAGAAAGATTGGGGTCCCAAGATCGAATATCCCCTTCAAGGTCATGCCCCTGGGGACCTAACTTCCTCCAAGTAGGCCCTGTCTCTTAAAGGCTCCACAACTTCCCAATAATGCCACAGCTGGCAACCAAGCCTTTAGCACATGAGCATTCAGGCGGAGGGGAATTTATGATCCAAACTATAGCAGGTGCCTTAGAGAAGGCCAGGAGGACTCATCTCTCTGTATATTACACATATTCATGTTACTTCAGTTTTACTTTAATTTCCTTTGTGTGAGTTTTTGTTTTTTCTTTTGCTTTTTAGTAGACTGTGACCTCCTCCAAGGAATGGAACAACATTTACTTATTATTGTTAATCTTTTTCATTTTGGTATCCTCAGTACCTATTTCTATATCTGTACATAATATTTGCCAAGTAAATGTTTGTGAATAAATACTCTGACTGACCCCAAGGCCCACACAATTTCTCCCATACCAGTAATAGGAAGGAAGAAGAAGAAGACAAAAAACTGGAAGGGCAAGTTAGGGCTCAATTGTAGAGTGTTTTAAATCCCTGGCTAAGAAGTTACATTATGACATAAAATGCAGTTAAACCTCAAGTTTACATTTACTTCCCAAGCCAACCTTTGTTTCAAATAATGCTTCTTTTATTTTTTAAATCATATAATGTTTACTCAAGGGACATTTTCTCCTAAGTAAACCAAAGCCAGCCAAGCTACAAGAAAAATACAGATCGTGTTGTAAAAGCCAACCATGCCTTTATGCTGCAGGACCAAATGAAATTAGAATAAATTCGTAAGAAGAAGGTTGACAGATACAAAAGTAATGTTACCAGGGCTATTTGTTTTTTAGCTTGCTCTCTTTTCTTGCTGTAGTGGGATTCAGTCATTAAGGCAGATCTGGAAAGAGGTTTAAGCATTTACATGGTCTGTTGCAGGGTTGTTTTCACAGCGTGTATCTGAAGAGATTAATGTTGAAGGATACCACTGTTTCTTGGAGTCACAATGATAGAACAGTATTCTGAATCTGTTGAATTTAGTCATAACCACACAGTCTCTATCTACGGTGAGACAAAGCTGAGTTTATAAATGCCCTGTGAAGTGTTTGGGATTAAAATTTACTTGTGCACAACCTTGTTTGAACCCATCCTGTACACAGTAATGAATGGAGCTGTTTTAGTTTTATTAACCCAGACTGAGGAGAGAATTTCTTCTACTGTACTCTTTAAATTGGATATATCATCCTTTTTTAAATTAGAAATCTTTATTTTTAAGACTCCATATCTATCACCCACATGCAACGTGAAGATAATTGAAGCTGAAGAATTTAGTCTTCCCTTTTATGTGTATTTTCCTTTTATATATGTAGTTTTTGCATGTGTAATTCATTATATTACTTTGTAGGATTATATAATCCTTATATAATGTAAGGAAAAAGGACAATGTTTGACTTGAATGGACCCATAGTTTCTTCTTGCCCATCTTTATGATGGGAATCAGAATTGAGCATCATGTGATTCACAGCACAGTCATAATGATTTTAGTGAATGGTTGAGGCAAGTCTGACTAGATACAGGTACAGACTCTGAGGCTAAGTCTACAGAGTATCATATAGATCTGACAGTTTTCCAGTTACTTCACTCTATAAAGACAGCCAAGCCAAAAGCAGGTCTTAGAACTGCTGTTTGCATTAAGAAGTTTAGTAGGATGATAAAGAGCCCAGGATCCAGAATCTGATTGTGTGAGTTCATTTTTTAAGCTTTAGCCTCTAATTAGTGGTATAACTTTGAGTTAGTTATATAACTCCTCGTTTCTGAGTTTCCCCCCATGGGTGATGGTGTTAATAATATGCTCATTGCATAGGATTTCTGGGAAAATTAGAAGTGTTATTATCAGTAAAATGCTTAGAACAGGGTCTGGCACATAGTAAGCACTGAATAATTCTAGTAGCTATCATTAGATTTGAATGATGTTTTAAGAGACGGTCTTCATAGAGCAAAGATTCATGACGGCAAGGTCACTGAAACTTTTGGTGAAATGTAAAGAATTTGAGCTTTTTTGGTGAAGCATTAAATACACATCATCTGCTTGACCTTTGAAACTGAATTAGTTTAGAGATTGCCTTCTATAAATACTCTGAAAGTATTGAGAGTATCAAAAAGTCTTCAGAGAAGCTCAGGATAAAAGTGTCATTTAGAGACGATTAAAGACCTCAAGATGATTCAGTCTGTTGAAGAGAAAGCAGAAAATAAATTCACCAGATTGGTCTTGGAAATGGGTTTATTAAAATATATCAAATATTTATTGAGTACTTAATGTATCACAGTAACTTTAATCCTCTGGCTACTTAATTTTATTTAATCCTTAAAAATTCTATGAAGTATTGTCCTCTCTATCTCATATATAAATAAACTGAGGCTCAGAGAAGTCATGTGGTTTTTCAAGGTTCAGAAGTTATTTAGAGTCAGTGTTTGAACCCAGTTATGACAAGCTACAAAGCCAGTACTTTCAACATTTCTGTTACATTTACCTCTGTATACTGTTATTTATATTAGCAAATATCCTCAGTATGAAACTTGTGGTTTCACAGAGCACGTTGAGAGACTTACGAGTTAAGTACTCTGTAAGTGTCAATTTTCTGGCAAGGAACTTGAGGCTTAATGAGGTCGATTGATTTGCCCGGGATTATTCAGTTAGTACATGTGCCTTTTCCCAGGTCCCACATTTTCTCATGTAGCCACAATCCTCCAATAGGAGAGATTCCTGCTAACGCTACACTGCCATCAATCCAACTGGCTGATATGTGGAGAGACAGAGTTAGCAGAAATGCCAATGGGGAAGTAATTCAAAAAGAAGGGCAAGCAGCCAGGATGTGGGGAGAAGAGGAGAATCCTAACTATGCTCATATTGTCTGTATAAGTAGAAAGTAAAAAGACTTACAAGTAGAAAGTCTGCCATATTCTCAGCAACAAGACTGCTTTTATTTTCTGCCCTTCATCAATGATGAAAATATTACAACAGGAAATATCTATCTAAGTTAGATTTAAGAATATTCTGATAGTATGGGTGTTAAAATACTGAGGGGCTATGGAGAACTGCTTTCACCATAGGTTTGTAAGACATGATATCCATTCTACCTATTACTATGTTGTATTTCAAGTAGGTCTTATTAGAGTCAAAACACTTAGCTTTTGGATAAAACGTTGCCCATAACTTCAATAGATGCTGCAGGAGCTCACTTCGTTAAACACATCAGGAACTCATGGGTTGTTATTAGTTTGGTTTGAATTGGTACTAAATCATTATACTCTATTTGGGGCTTTGCCAATGGGATGACAACCAGAGTTAGGACCTGCCAGCAATCACTGTTATCCATGGTGATGGCTTTATGGCTTTATACATTCCTCTCAAGATAATTAAGATATTTATATCCATAAAATGGAAAAGTGCCTATCTTAATCTATTTTATCTATAATGTCTACATAGAACCTAGACATTTTAACAGGCTGAGTATGAGATCAGTTTCTTAGAAAAGTACATTAATAAATCTTTCATTCAATCTTCTCTTCCTTTTGTATCCACTTACAATAAAAATTGTCATTGAGAAATATTTCTAAAACTACTAGTCTATGAATTGGAAGTCAGCCTGCTATAAACTCTTCCATGTATTCATCAGTTTTATATTGGAAGTCAGCCTGTTATAAATTCATTCGTTCATTCATTAATTCATCTTTATATTGAGTAGGCACTGTTCTGGGTATTGAATAGTAAATAAAACGGTCATAAGTCCTGATACTTATGGATCTCATGTTATAGGTGAGATATAGCAAATACTATAAGTAGGAAAATATATAGGTTTGAGATAAGAGAAGAAGGAAGGGAAGGAAACATGAAATGTTCAGGTGGACAGAGAAGACATCTGTGAGAAAGTGGCTTTTTGGATACAGACCTGCAGGAAACAAGGAAGGCAGTGTTAATGAGTGTGGGGCAGAGTATTTCAGGGAGAGGGAAGAACAAATATAGAGGTGTACAGGGTGAGGCATGCATGGCATGTTTGAGCAAGAAAAATAGTGAAGCTGGAGTTAAGGGAACACAAGGACAGGCATGGGAGATAGAATAGGGAGATTACTGGATGGCTAAGTAGGTAGGGGATGTGTATGGGTCATCTAGGCTCCTTTAGGTCAGAATTTTCAGAATTCGAATGCCTATCATTCTAAAACCAGGATAGTGGAGGGGTATTTGTAATACCTGATGCTTAGGGAGCACCAGCCACTTGGCATGCACTGTGCTATGATCCGGAGATACAAAGAAGAAAAATATTTCTTCCTAAATCATACTGTCTGGATAAATACATCCTATAGACCAGAACACACAGCTAACTATAAAACCATTTGGATATCCATGCACAAGTGACAGGTATATCCCATTTTCTCAATAACAATACTCTTGAAAGTTATAAATTGAATTTGGGTCCAGTGAATTATATTTAGAATAAACTCTAAGACATTAGTAATGACAATAAGCTTATGGTATATTACCTTATGAAATAAAGCACCTCACCTTTATTCAGGTCAGTCTAAATTTTCCCACTTTGTTTTGGTCTGAAGTTAGGGCATAGCACTTAACTTCACCTTGATCTTTGAGGACTAATTTTTTTCAGCCTTTCCTAAATTGCAGTACCCGAGAAAGTAAGGTCTTGCTGGCGGATAGGCTGGTATTACCTTTCATGGCAACACTGGGGTTTGAACTCAGGGCTTCATACTTGCTAGGCACGCACTCTAACACCTGACCAAGCCTCCAGCTTTGTTACTGCCTTTTACTTTCAGGTCAGGGATTAGAATTATCATCTGTAGCATAATTCAATGAATTATGTGATTCAAGACTCTTCCAAGGCCCAGAACAAAGTTTCTTCCTCATTCACAAGATGTTTTTAGTCCTGGTTGTTTTCTTCTACCTATAATTCTTTATAGTGCCAAATATCAAACCAGCAGGGAACTTTAAATTTTAAGTTTTTACTTTCTGTGGTACAGGATAAAAAAATACCTTAAATCTGCCACTATTATAACATCTAACACTTATTATAAATAGTGTTAGATGTTTGCTATGGTTTGAGTATACTCCCCAAGGGTTCCTGTGTTGGGAGCTTGGTCCTACATAGAGCAGTGTTGAGAGGGGAATGTGCAGGAGGTCATATATTGGCTTCTCCTCCATGCTGGCTTCCATCTTCCCATGTAATATTTGTTTTCCTGGCACTCCTGCAATTATGATGCCATCTATGGTGAGGTCTTCCCCAGAGCCTAAGTGAAGAACTTAGGCTTGAACTTCTAGAAAAGGTGACTTCTCCAACTTTGTAAGGGTATTTCATTATAGTAACAGTAAACTGATTCTCAGTACAAATTCTTAAAGAGAGGAGTAGCTGATACTTGTAATTAACCACTGTTTGTCATCTGGTAACAAATTATTTATATCCTTCCAAAAATAAAAAATACTCCTGAAGTTTTTTTTCATTTTTCATTTTTTTTCCATTGGCTTAAGGTTCAGGATTTTGTCATCTAAATGAGGTTCAGATATGGATGGAAACCACTGAAAATGGTTTCTCTGAGTTTGAAGATAAGTTATCAAGAGCCACATCACACCCTTCAGTATGGGGATGGTACAGAGATAACTGAAAGGGGGGGGGGCGGGATGGGAAGACAAAGCACTTAGTGACCCCTAGTAGTTCTGAAATTGAGCTCATCACATGCTGTCGGGTGCTTGATCAAGACCATTCTTGTTGCCTCAGAATGATTTTTTGAGGTTCTTCTCTGAATCAGAAGTGGAAAAAAAGATAAGTCTCTGTCTATAAGTGATTAAATTTCTCAGCCTGTGTCCTTCTGGTAGAAGACTGGAAGTCTAAAGGCTTCTTTTCATTTTGTGCTCTCTGACACTTTTGGTCAAGGCTGGCATCTCTTCTTCCAATACAATTCTCTTAAAAGTTATATGGTTTTCCATGGCTTTCTGGTCAAAAGTTTCACTCACTATCTCTTCAAAATATATCCTCTATCTTTAGCCTCATATGAAGTTGCTGTAGAAAAGAACACCATATGTTTATAAGTTGTTTTGATTAACAGAGACTATCCATGATGTTTGTTCTTAGATACTTAGAGAAGTCCTCTGCGTAGCTGAAAGCTTTTGAGGGGTATTCCTTTAACTCTTTCTGAGATCTTAATATAGACTTTGAATTTGATATCTGTCTTGAAGTAATTAGGTTTTTTTTTTTTTTTGCATTCAGAATCCTTTGTGAGAGACTAGAGATGAGAAAAAATTTATTTTGAAACAGAGTAAACCCTGGATCCTTTTAAATTCCTCTAAATTCTGCTAAAAAGTTTTTGAAAAGTCCTCCTTCCCTTCCTCCCTCCCTCACTCCCTTCCTTCCTTCCTTGCTGTGAGACAGGGTTTTGCCATGTAGTCCAGGTTCTCCTTGAACTCAATGATCCTCCTGCCTCAGTCTCCTGAATGCTAGTATTACAAGCATGTGCCTTCAATAGTCTTTTCTTTATTCTAGTCCTCTCTTTCTGAATTTTATTATAGGTGGCTACAAGAAGCACTTTTCTATATTTTGCCTAAAGATCTTCTTGGTCGTATCCTCAAATTCATTAGGAATTCTATCTCTTCTGTGTTCCACATTGCTGTCTAGGCAAGGGTTTGCTAACTGTTCTACCAATGTTTAAATCAGGTGCTCCTTTCTCCAGCCTCCAAAGCTAGTGCCATATGTTTTAGATTTTTATGACAGAATAAAAAGTAAAAAGGGCTGGTGCTAGGGCTCAAATGGTAGGGCACCTGCTTAGTAAGCATTAGGCCCTGAGTTCAAATACCAGTAACATACACCACACACACACACACACACACACACACACACACAAATCCCCTGCAATAACAAATTATTCTCTGGTTGTATATAGTCGTATGAAAATCTACCTCAAAACTTAGTAACTGAAAACAACCATTTTACTTGCTCATAATTTTGTTTGTGAGGAATATTTGGGAAGTGCCTGGCTATGACTAGTAACATCATCAACAACTTTACCATCACCCCAACTGATGGTCACCCCATCTGCTTTGGAGGCAGATGTTGGGTAGGTAGGACTGCGGTTATGGTTAGATCTGAAGCCTTGAATGGGCAGAAGTCCCAATGGGTTATTCACATGACTGGCAGTTGCTGTTGGCTGGGAATTTAGGTGAAGCTGTTGAGCTAAGCTTCTCACAACATGGTGGCTAGATTCCAAAAGGGAATACCTGGATAGAAAGTTTCCAGAGACCTGGCTACAAATTCCACAATTTCTAATGGGTTCACTTTGGAAGTGCCAGAATGCCACTTTTCCTGATTCTAATAACTCACATTCAATGAGTACTGCCATTGTTTTCTCAATGAGAGAAGGACAAATAATTTGTGGCCATTTTTAGTTTTTACAATGACCACCAAAGCCGTACCAACCTTCTCCACTCTCTAATATTGATGATGTGAGAGTCAGCAGCTAAAATGTGGGAGATATTTTCAAAGGACTCTTTAGTTCTAGATGAGAGTCAACAGAATTTTCATTGCTGTTGCTGAGACAGAGTCTCACTAGTAGCTCAAACTCTTGATCCCCCTGCTTCATCCTCCTGAGTGCTGGGATTATAGGCTGGTGCCACCATGCCCAGGCTCAATCTATAGAAAGCTTACAAAAAGTTCTTTGTCCTGAAAAGTTCCTAAAGTTTCTGAAATCAATCCTGTAAATTTTTTCTAAGACAGCTTTCTCCCTTGACTTATTTCACCTTCATAGTTTTCAATTCCATGGATGAATTTGTGCATAAAGTTTGAAATTGTGTGAATCGCTTCTGGAACGATCCCTTTGTTAACGTTAGCTGAATAGTTCACCCTGTTTTATAGTCTCCTACAGGACTCAGTGACCTTTTAACAGTGGTGTATCAAAATCCTGACCTTTCTTTCTGGTTGAGCTGGGTGCCGAGAGAGTTTTGGGTGGCAAAATAGTGCCTCACCTCTAGTGTGTGAGGAGTCTGGTGGGCTGCTGAGTTTATACAAGCCAGAGAACTTAATGGCTCTCAGGATGTGTGTTGCAGGGCATGGTAAGAGAGGGCCCTAGGCAGCTTCAGGGAGCCTCCGATGGCAGTAAGTCTCTTGGTATCCAAGTCCCCAGTGACTGCCCTCTATTCTTCCCAAATGGAGACCTATCCCTAGAACACGTTTTTTTATGTCTGTGCCCTAGAGCAAACCACTGGAAAAATAAGGACTCTTCTGGAGCTGCTGGACATTCAACTTGCATCGCCAAGTGGTATTCATGAAAAGACAGAGGATGTATGAAAGATGCAAGGCTGTCCTAACAAGTAGGAAACTAAAGCCAGATGTCACTTGGGTAAAATTTTGAGAAAAAGCTGCATGCAATGGCTTGGAAAGTAAGAATTCATAGCAAAGGTCAAAGTCTGTGACTCTTTGTTGTCAACAAGGTAGGTTTGGAGGATAAGATCAAGAAAGAGGCCAACAGGTGATTCAGAGGGCTTTCCATAGCACAGGAATTGTGTTATTTCAACTCACTGTGATAAACTTGGAGTTGCTTTTCATAGTGCTGTGCTGACAAAAATTCTGTGTCCATGTTTGGTTTGTGTATGATAGGGTACCATGATTGATTAGCAGTGTCAGCCGTAGATCCCAAGGTTGGGTGGGGCTGGCAGCCTTGTGCCATGTTTGTGTGTGTGTGTGTGTGTGTGTGTGTGTGTGTGTGTGTGTGTGTATTGTTTTTTGGAGACAGGATCTCACTGTGTAGTCCAGGTTGGTCTTGAACTCAGGTACTTCAGGATGTGGCCTAGAAAGCTTTCTAGTGAGCAATAAATAAGCTAGTGATGTGACAAAGAGAAACTAATTGAACAGGGGCAATTTACTCCTAAAAACATCAGGACTTGGGCTGGAAGCATTGCTCAAGTGGTAAAACACTTGCCTAGCAAGCACAAGGCCCTGACTTTAATCCCCAGTACTGCCAAAAAATAAAATAAGGCCAAATTCATGCCTGTTATTTCAGTTATTTGGCAGGGAAGGGGAAATTTAGAGGATTGCGATTTGAGGATAGACCTGGCAAAAAGTTAGTAAGAACCCATCTCAACAAATAAGCTGGTACTGTGTTATGTGTCTGTGATCCTAGATATGCAGGAGGCATAGGTAGAAGAATTGCTGTCTGAGACCCGCTCAGTAAAATGTGAGAACATATTTGAAAAATAACTGAAGCAAAAAGGGCTAGAGGTATGACTCAGGTGGTAGCACTCCTGTCTACAAAGTTTGATGCTCTGAGTTCAGACCCCAATATAGCCAAAAGAAAATTACCTTCATTTGGTTGAGAGTTTGTTTCTGTTTTTGTTCATTCTGTTTAGAATGTTTTCATTAGTATTGATAGTTTTATTAGTATATAATAGTTACACAGGGGTTTCATTGTGACATTTCCATATATACATACATTGTACCCCAGTCTGGTTCATCCCCTCCCTCCATTTTTCTCCCTCTGCCCTCACTCCTCCTCTTAAAATGACTTTGACAGGTTTCAGTGTTCCATATTCATACATGTATAGAAAGCACCTCAAACACATTCATCCTCCTTTACTTTCTCCATTTGCCCTCCCCCTTCTGTTGGGTAAAAATTTGTGTGATAAAGAATTAAGAGAAAACTCCCTGCACTTCAGATGCAGAGGCAGGAGGAGTTTGAGGCCACATTAGGCTACATAGGAAGATACTGTCTCAAAAAAACCCAAACCAACAACATAAAGAAGAAGGAGAAAGGTCAGGAAACTCAAAACTGCATGCACTTGAGTACCAGTTTAAGGTATTTGTTTGTGATTTGGTAAGTCATGGAGAGAACTGATTTTTTTAAATGTAGTAGTAATATCATCAAGAGCAGAAACGACATGCTTTAAATACAGTTCATCTCAAATGGGACACTCTGTTTATGAAGATTTTTATCTATATATGCACATAAATATGTACATATAAATTTTCACAGCCAAAGGAAAAGGTTGTATATTATAGTATAAAATTATATTTTTGGCTCTGACTCAGCGGTCATAAAATCTAACTATTTCCAAGCATAAGAAAGATGGAAAACACTATGACATCTTAGATAATTGTTTGGAGGCCAGTCTGATGGCGCTTGTGCATGAGTAGCTCAGATTGAATTTTAGGAGAGTTTTCCATACATTCTAGCATTAAGTTTGGGCACAGAAATAGACTATATATCTAATCACTAACATCCTTGTGAATTTTCAGTCTCAACTACCTACAATGAAATGTTTATATATGCATTTAAATGCAACTATTAAGAGGAACTGAAAGTTTTTCCTATGTCTGTTCTTTAATGAAACAAACTCTCCGAACTAACCCCAGGGGGATAAAAAGTGCAATATGTATGTATAAGTTTTAGATTCTGAGCAAACAGACATAACTAGAAATCACACATGACTCTATCAAGGAAGCACTGACATTTGATTCATCCATGAATAAATTATGGTTATAGTTTGAATGCTGGGTAATGTCACTAATAAAAATTAATGTGAGCTAAACTGTTTATCCAAGTCAGAAATGTTGGAGTCATACAGAATCCAACGAATATCAGAAAGTTGTACCTTACCAAATGTTTTGAGAAAGGGAATAAATACTGTTATTTGCTTATTTTTAATTTTCCTGGTGTAAAATAACAGAGTGGCAAATTTCACTTATGTTTTTCTTCCAAATTTTTAGAGTAAGCCATACTGTTACCATCAGCCAGAAGATATTGAGATGAGTCAAAGTTTGACTTTTGCTATAACTCTTCTTAGCTTGCAAAACAGATTAAAATACAAAAAAGATCAGTCTAATCAATATGTCTAAATCTATTAAAACTGTCTTAATTTTTTTCTGTTCCAGGTAGGTGGTAACAGAAGAGGAGAGATGGGGGCTCACTTTTAAGTCTTGATAGGCAAGTAGGTCATAGTGAAAATATAAAATTGGGCAAAATATATTGTTTGCCATGAAGAATTTTTACAGCATTGCATTCCTCAGAGCAGTAGGAATAGTCAGGTGAAGGAGGCTGTCAAGGTTATGGGCAGTGAGGCTGGAGGCAGGAGGCAGTGCTGGTCACGGGAAGGGAAGCAAAAGCTAAGCATCCCCATGTCAGCAAAACTTCAGATTGGTCAAGCAGCTTGTAACAAGAGAGGGGATGTTACCAGGAGGACTGCTAAGGGAGTTTGTGTTTCCAAAACCCTCCCCTGATCAGTGAGGCTCTTTATTCTAGACAACTCAGCTTTTCCTCTTCCTTTACATCCAGCTCCTAAAGTAAAACCATCAGTGTCTCAATTCACACTGAAATTAACACTTTCAGGCACTGTCACAGAGTCACTTAAAAAAACAAAACAGAACAGAGAACAGGTTGTATGAGTGTGAATGTGTGTGAGGAGGGGGACAGGGTGAGAGTTGTGACCCAGAGGATCCCCTGATCTGGTTCCCTGAGGAGGTATGGCTTTTGTCCTACCATTCCATCAAAGTTGTTCCCTTTGATCTCAGTTCTGTACGGAGATTCCAAATACCTTACTTTCTAAAACAATTGTTCCCTTGTTTAAAATTATTACTGACAGACTATTACATTTAAGCACATCTACTATTCTCAAGATTTTTTTTTTTTAGAAAAAAACATTTTTTATTCATGGCAAATTAAGTCTTATCATCATTTTGGTTGCTACTTTGGGATTGTCACATTGACCTTTAACTTCCATATAGACAACCGAATTCCCCACAGTCTGATTCAGTCATTCTTATTTAGTTCATGAAATGATGAGTTTACACTTTCAAGGTTTATTTTGTTTATCTAAAATGTGAAATAGGGTGAGTATGTTTATTGGTACCTGTGTCATGACTTCTAACATTTTGACCTACAAGATTCCAAGGTCATACAGCCAATGACTTCATGTGCCTAGAAACCACAGGCTAGAAATAATTGAGATTAGCTACTAGGGAGATTGGCTACTAGGGACAGGACAGGTGTTGAGTTGATTGTCCATGTGCAGGGTAGAAGAGGAAAATATAAGCAGGAAAATAGTGTGCAGAATCTGTTACCATGGAGACAGGCTGGGGCTCCTGCAAGACTTAGCATCAGGAAGTCCAGCAAGTAGTAGGTGGTGGCTCTTCCCAGCAGCCAGGAAGTCCAGGTGAGACCAATTGGTAGTGATCCAGAAAGACTGGCCAGCTGCACACTTTATGTAGGACCCATGCACTGGGTCAGTATTCAGGAGCCACATTTGGGTGTTGAGAGCTTTCTACCTAAGCCTGGGGAAATAAACAGCTCAATTAAAATGCTGGCTCTGTCACTTACAAATGAATGACTCTGGTCAAGTACTTAATCTCTTTAAACTTCAGATTCTATAAAGTCTGTAAAATAAGCTAGTGTCTACCTTATTGTGATGTTAAAAATAATAATAAGGCACTTGGCACATGCCTGACCACACTTATAACATAATACTGTGTTTTTGAAATTGGTTACTAGTGTTGTCCCTAGAACAAAGTGGTGATTTGAGTATAGTAACAAGTGCAGTTACTGGAGTTAGGGTACCTGGCAGCATAAGACAGGAAGAATGATAGTAATGACATAATAGTCGCCTTCTTTGTCTCGATGGATATCATGCGTGGGATGGAGCTGAATTTGCTGAACACTGTAAGAGGTTCTCTTTGGGAATGAGAAGGTCATGGGGAAAAAACTAGTTGAAATAGTGCACTTTAATTTACCAACTGAACATGTTTAACCCATGATCATTCAATATCTCTTCTCCAGAAATTAACCAAACATTGAACTTTCCCCAAGGTTCGTTTCCTTACCATGAACTCCTAATCCCTAAAGAACAGTTCTTTGAATCTGAAATCATGGTTTATCATACACTATGAATGGTAAAATGGTGGGCTTCCCATCACTGTTTTCTTCCAGCTCTCCTTACCTTACAACTCAGTGCCTGTGCTATGCAGAACTTGACGCTCTAGACCCTTTCTTACCACCATCTCCACATTCTTGTGACTTCAGCTGATAAGATAATGTCACTCCCTCTCATATATCCCAGCACCATTTACAAAGTGTTTCCACCCATTTTATCTCATTTATCTCTTCCCGCTGAGGTAGAATTGTATCCATTAAGCAGTTGGAAAAAGTGAGTCTTAGATAGTATTATCATTCAGCTGGTGATAGAGTCACTTCCAGAAACCAAGTTTTCTGAATCTACAGTCTATGATTTTTTTTGCTTTACCATGTTGAGTACAAGTTGATGGGGGCTTATTATTTGCTCCTTTCCCATTTCATTTATGCTTTAACCCAAATCCTCCAGGGCCTTTCCTGATTGATCAAGTGCTCACTAGGTACCTACACTCTGTAGGATGTTGTCAGCCCTGTGCTGTCTACAGCATCACAGTTATAGAGACTATAGGGAACACAGAAGTTCCACTCTTGATCTTGGACATTTTATTCTTGTGTCAAAGGTAAGTATTTGAAACAATATACATAAGAATTTGTAGGACACTAAAAGGAATGATGTTAGGGGAAGAAGAGTGACACAGAGAATGGTTTGAGTATGGAGCTCTGTTTTAGAAACAATTGTGTATTTTTATGTGATAGCATCCAGGATCAGAGCAAACAGTGATTCTTTTCAGTGTTACCACATCAAGTGCTCCTTTGGTCAGGACCCTATCATTGCTCTTATCTCTTTGATTTCATCTTCTAGTATTTCCAGCCCTACATTCTACCCCACTTTTTATTCTGCCACAGCCACTCTATTTTCTGTTACTTGACCAGAGCAAATATGCTGACATGTCAGGACCTTTATACTTGGCTTGCCTTCCTGGAATGCTGAGGTGAAACTTCCTTTCTTGGATGTGAGAAAGATGCTTTAGGATTGTGAAGCTGGGAGTGGTGTTAGTAATCTGAGTATCTAATCTTTTACATATATACAGTTCTGTAACTCCCTTCAGAATCCTTTAACCGCTTGCCATTACAGTATGAAGTCCGGGCTCCATAGGCCAGCTGACTCCCCTCTCTCTGCTTCGCCCTTTATAATCTAGCAGCACTAGCAGGGGTACCAAGGGTGACCACAGGAGGATGCTTTGGTTCCCATAATTTCAGTCCTGCTAGAAGATCAAAACACAAAGACCATGTGTTTATGTAGAAATATCTCTAACCCAAGCTTTCCAGTTGAGTCCTTAAACCCTACACATGTAATTATTTGACAGATTTTTTTGCACTCTTTCATTCACAGGAGTCTCTCTGCATTTGTTCATATTTTACCCTCTTCCTCTTTATCTTCTTTTTCTGAACCCTATCAGTTGCCTAGATAACTCTAGAAGTCTCTAAGCTTGTGCTGAGCCTTCTTTGATCCATTCCCTCCATGCTGCCCCATAGTACATTAGAAGCTCTTTCCTGTGTACCTCTACAAGGTGCATATTACAATTTATAGAAATTATCTGTTTCTGCAGCAGTCACCCCAAAGAATGGGACCTTTTTGTAGATCTGGGCCATGCCAGGTTCACCTAGGTTGTATGAGTGATGGATTATAATAATATTGTTTGGAATATAGTTGTTTTAAAATTGCTTGTTAAAGAATAAATAAAAGGCAAGGACTGAAATTTGGGAAGGTTATTCTGAAATTTGAGGGTGAAGTAACTGGAAAAATTTTAACTGGGAGTTGCAGAGGAGATTGGAGTGGTGATCTCATTGTCCTAGACAGTATACCATGGAGACTTGAACTGGGGAAGTGGCAGCTCTACTCTGGACTGAGATTCCTCATCTGTAAAAGAGGAGTTTTAGTAGCATTTACATCATAAGCTTTTTGTGATAGTATGTTGTATTGAGAACTCAACACATGTAATTATTTTTAAAATATTAGCAAGAGTTCTAGAGTGGGTCATGCTGCCAGGATTGAACCCCAGTTCCCAGAGTTTCTTGCTGATTGTACCTTGGCAAATTTCCTAACCTCTTAATGCTTCCAGTTTTTACATCTTCAAAATAGAAATAACTGTAACACCTAATTCATGAGGTTGTTTTAAGATTTAAATGAAATAATGAATGTACACTGTTATGATCTGGCATGTCTTAATAAAGGTTGGTTTAAAATACACACATGAATGGAAAGAAAAGTCAAGGAAGGGTCAACATGACTTTGTAACTAAATGAATGTGCACATAGGTGTGCATATTTGATGTTATGGGAGGTCAAGTAAGATAAGAAAGAGAAGCAGAGATAAATTTGGTTTAGGGACTGACCCTATAGTTATTGATGCCTCTATCCAAGAGCTAAGGCTGAGAAATTAGAACAACTTCGGAACTGAAATTGGGCCAGTAATTAATTCAATTTTGTATCTGGTCAGTTTAAAATTCTGATGGGCATCTGTGTATTAATGTTAAGGAAGGAGGTTGAAATATCAGATCTAGAATTTATGACTTAAGAATCATTAACATATAAGTATCAAAAATGATAGTAGCAGTCAGGCATGGAGGTGCATGCCTATATTCCCAGCATTCAGGAAGCTGAGGCAGGAGTATCATGAGTTCAAGCCCAATCTGGGGTAAATAGTGATTTCGAGGTCAGTCTAGATTATATTATAACAAAACTCTGTGATGGGAGGGTAGGGGATGTGATAGTAGTTGATATTTATTAAAATTTATGAGCACTGTGCTCAGCCTCATTTATTATCTTAATCCTCTCAATACTCCTAGTAGGTAGATAGACGTATTAGACACATTTCACAAATGGGGAAAACTGAGGCACAGAACATATGAATAATGTGCCCTAGGTCACCTGATTGAGTATGGGTTTGACTATAGGAAATTTTATTTTGGAGGCTACATTATTTATTCTCTTTTGGACTGTCTCCAAAGAAAAAGTTAAAACCATGAAGTTGGCAAGATAGCATGATGACAGTGAAGTTATATCCAATGGGTACGTTTTTTGAGCTTAACCATCTACACTCTTTCACTTGAATTTCTAATTACTGATAAGTCTCTCTTTTCAAACCAATGGTAAGAGTTCCACAGATGCTTGAGTGAATGAATGACTATTAGGGGTCCAGCCTTTGAAGTCAGCTAGAGGAAGGTGACTGACTCAAAGTAGAGTTCAGACCCCAAACCCTATTTGAACAGTAAGGTGCTCTAACTCACATTTCACAATGACAATGGATGAAACAGTGACCACTCAAAACCAGACTTCCTGTTCCCAGCTCTGACCTTACTACATGTGTATTGGGGTCACTCTGGCAAGCTCTCTTTAATAAGTACCTGGGAGAATCTGATGGGCAGCCAGTTTGTGACCCATGACACTGTCCAGCCAAATTTACTGGGGACTAAAATGTATTTTTGTTATATAAAGCAAAGCCATAAAGAAATGCTATTGTTTTGCTGTATGAGTACTAAACCAGCTATGAAGGTAATTTTTGAAGAGGAATTCCCAAATGCTAGGGCAGTCACAAGATCACTGAGGTAATTACATTGCCTCCCAAGATGAGTATTTTGAAGAGAAGTGCTAGTTTGGATTTATAGTTTTGATGTGTTTAATAAATACCACTTTCATTACTAAAAGAGCTCACTTCATAAATGCAGTTTGTTGGATAAAAAGGGAAACGGAGGAACAGAGCATTGATCTTGACATTATTACTGTGTATTCTCCACTTCATTGTTACTTTCTGTGTTTGGAGTGGGATGGGTCAATTGGGTCATTTTGTGAGCTCGATGGACCATCATCATCCCTGCTTATATTTGAATTGTTCACAGCACTTTGACCTTTACAGAGACTCCACATGGACGCAAAACACTGTCATTAAGCAGTGAAGCCTGTGTAAAATAGTGAGGAAGCCCCAACTAACACCTGTGTTACAGGCTGACTTCCACTGTAATTTCATATAACACTTTTCACAATATGATTTGACCTGTGGAAAAATCTGAATCCAGCCAAAGATTAACATTTTTATACCAGAGATTTGCTGAATTTTTCTATCTCAGCCTGGGCTGGTTTTGGTAGATAAAAAAATAGCTTCCTGGGCTGATACATTAGGTCTTTGTACAATTCGTGGCTAAAACCACATATCTGTATGTCTCATGTACACTGTTGGAAACACCTACTCTACAAGCTTTATCTCCTAATCACTACGCAGGAAATTAAAAGGCTCAATTCCAACCTAACTATCTTTTTATTTATCCAATTTTTTCTCTGCTTACAGATCTAATCACTTTAATTTTCACTTTATTTTTCTGTAAGGTAAGGATTCTGTCTGTTACATTAGGTTATTGTGAGGGATAATTAGAATTAAAGAACTTTTCAAGAAGACATTACTGTTGAGACTGTACATTTCTTTTTGTCTAGTCATTCATTTACCACTTACTTACTGAATAACCATTCTGTACCAATTGCTTTTCTACCTATTGGGCATAGCAGTGTAAAAAAAAAAAGCTAGAAAATGCCCTAATCTCATAGCTTGCAGAAATAGAGAACAAGGCAGACAGTTAGTGAAGAAGTAAGTACATTATCAAGTGTATTAGAAGGTGTTAAGGGTTATGGGAAAAATAAAGCAGTAGAGTAGGTAAGGAGTGCTAGGCTGGGAATGGAGCGGTGTTTTGGTTTTAAATAGGGTGGTCAGGTAGGTGGGTCCTTCCTATGAGACACTGAACAGAGTCTGGAAGGAATTGTGGAAAGCCATAGCAGCACATATCAGATGATGTTCTTTTGGGTGGCAGTCCTGAGAAGTGCTGAGCTAGAAAGGGTTCCACTGCTCAGTCAGTTTGGAAGAAATAAATTTTAGACATTTACATTCTTGTTCATGTATTAAGTAATTGGAAAAGGCCTGCTGGAATGAAACCTGCTTAATTCAAATATATTTAACAATATTTCCTTTCCTTCCTCCCTTCTTCCTTTCTTTCTTAACATCCTAGAGCAACTAGATCATAGCTCTGAACCAAATTTCAACATGAGGCTGTTATCCTGCTGGCAGTAATCAGTAGGGCTTACACGAGCATTCATTCTGGAGTTCTGAGCCTCAGTATAACTCAAATCTGCCACTTTGTCCCTGAGCAAGTGGAACTTTCTTTAGTTTTGGATTATCATAGATAAAGTGGGCAAAATAATACTGCCAACTATGCAGATTAAATAAGCTGTTAATGTACCTTACAAATTGCAAAGTACTATAGCTTGAGGTGTTTATGAGATTTTTAAATTTGCTTCTGTAGTGCTTGGGATGGCTGATATATTGTTATTATCCTGTTTAGGATTCACTAACAAAGAGCTTGATAGAAGAGGATTGAAGGAAAAGGAATAACATTCAGGATCTGTGAAAGAGTTAAGAACTGTCTTGTTCTGGACCAGAATCCAAATCTTGGGCCTTATTAGGATCAGGCTCCATCAAGTTAACCAGTCCAGGCCCATTTCACTACATTAGTCAGTGGGTCCCAAACTTTGGTGTGCAGCAGAATTCACATTGGGACTTTTACAAATACTGTTACTTGGTTCATATCCTCAAACATTCTGACGTAATTGCTATGGCATATGACCTGAGCATCAGAAGTTTTAAAAGCATCCCAAGTGATTAGATGTGTGTGTGGGAACTGCTGATATAAACTAGTTTTTATGATCTCGTGTTTTAGGAGTCTGGTGGTATTAGCCAGGTTTCTGTTACTGTAACAAAATACTCAACATAAAGAGGAAAGATTTATTTTGGCTAATGGTTTTAGAGGTCCATTGTTGGCTGGCCTGTCCTTTTTGGGCCTGTGGCAAGGCAGCACATCATGGTGGGAGTGTGTGGTGAAGCAAAGCTGTTTGCTTTATGGTGGCCAGTAAATGAAAGAGAGAAAGGACCAGTGTCCTAATATCCTCTTCAAAGGTACACCCCCCAATGGTCTAACTTCCTTCCACTGGGCCCAGTCTCTACAGGTTCTATCTTCTCCTAATAGCATCACAGGCTGGGGATAAGGCCTTCAACAAGTGAGCCTTTGGGGGATATTCCAGATCTAAACTATAGCACTAGCCAAGAGAAAAGCTTATAAGGTAATCATGGATACAACTTGATGAACTTGATTATTTTTTCTTCTGTGAAGGTAAATATGCAAGAAGAAATAAAGGGTAGAGAATTTGCTTTTATCATTTGCATATGTGACAAGGCATTGTGCCATCATAGGCATCATCTCATTTAACACCCCTAAAACTCTGATACTTAAGTATTTTAATTTCCAGTTTGAAGGTGCAATATGTGATCATAGAAAGATTAAGAAAATTCTTCAGGAATTTGAAAACAGGGTGTTTGGTGTGCTTTTGAGGTCCTTTCCACCACATAGTGACAGCCATTGAACTCTCCTTTGGGTTTACAGTAGTCTTGCCCACCTTCTTCAGGTTCCTTTCATTAGCTTTCTGGGAAAACCTGAAATTGAGCATTTGTATATCAGTGTCAAATGAAGTCAGTGTTAACTTTTTTTTATAAGAAGGGACAATATTTACATTTTAAACTTAAGTTTGACTGGGAAAGGAAGAACTTTATTCCCTTACAAGAACTAAACACATAAGGTGGAGTAGGACACAGTGAAGATAGCAATTTGATAATACAGATACCCCTCTGAGCAAAGCATCCATATGTAGGTAATGACTTACCCATAGGCTAGCTCCACATTTCCCATTTTCCAGCTATCTAAAGCAGTTTCATAAACTAAGCACATAGGCAGGCAAAGATTCTTCCCTGATAATTGCTTATTCATTTAGCACTTCTGGAGCACCTATGTGTTCTAGACACTATGAGTCAAAAAATAACTAAAACATTTGTTACAAAGGCAGCAAAGACTTCTGAGCATCAGACAATAAAGTATAAGTACAGTCCCAGAAGTGTTGATGGAGGTGGAGAGAAAGGATGAACCCTTCACCTTGGGCTTTTACAGGGAGGATCAGGGACATACATCTTAGAAGGGTTCACGAGGTGACATGACACATATGATAAGGCCCACTCATGCCTCCCTGTCTGCCTTGGGAGTCAGCTATAAACATCAGTGCTCTAGGGATCATGACCTGAGGATGGCAGAGCAGTAACCAAGGAGGAAATGCAGACCTGGAGAAGTTGAATGACTTGCCTAGGGTCACAACAGCAGTGAGAGTCAGGAATGAGACTCATGCTCAAGGGTTCTGATTCTAAGTTTAGTGTTCTTTCCATGACTCTGAGTTTCCTCTGCTGCCTCAGCAACTGGCAGGTCCACATAAATGAGAACAGAGGCAGTAGCCTGTGGCATCAGGTGACATCTTGATTATTTTTTTCCAGTTGAACATGGTTGCCAAGGAAAGCTCTTTCTCCCTTCTGTACCCAGGGAGTGAATGTGCTATCTCAAATGGAAAATTAAGTCTTGAAATGAAAGAACTTCCAGAAAATCCCAAGTGTAAAATAAAATTCTGAGATGGATAGTTCTTTTCAGAAATTTATGGTACAAATACAGTGGTCTGCAAATATTTAAAATTGTGGACATTATTTTGCCTTAAGTAATATCTAGTATCATATTTTACAAATTAGATCTTATTCAAGTATGTGCAATTTTATTTCAGACTCTCCTAAATCATTTACATGTATAATTTTCCTTTACCTTTCTGACCCATTTAAGGCATCACTGATTCACTGAGGGTTCCCAAATAAATATCTGCCAGCCACAAATCTTTCCTGAGGCCAGTGGAATCAAGGCTGTTCCAAAGGACTTTAAACCCATCATATCTATAACAAAATTCATTATTTTCTTTAGTTTATTTATACATCTTTAATAGTCTAGCATTTATTTAGTTGTCCAAGCCATATACTAAAGTCTGTTAATCTGTTTCCTGCCAAATATCCCTCTAGTTCCTCCTGGCTCCTCTACTGCTAGGCTCCTACTGCTGTCCCCTATTTTTTGTCACTTCAGCAGCTGCCATGGACTTCTAACTGTCCTCCCTGAAACAATGAGTATTTTCCCACACTAATCCACCTTGCTTAGCACAGAGAGTTGTCCAGCCAGCTTAAACCAAAGCAGGAAACTCATCCTAATTCAATATACCAATCTTTCTTATAGGCTGAGATATGTATAAAATATCTTAAAGATAAATTTGATGATTGAGGCTTTTATTTTGTTTCCAGGCCATCATTCTGAATACTGGTGATTGTTACATACCATCCATGTTGTAGCCAGCATGGCTTTAGGTGTATGTAAACATGTATTCTCTTTAACAATTAAGTTCAGTTTTAAAATAAACCATTTTTATACCAGTGGTTCTGGAATCATGAACTCATCTAAGAATGTGATAAAAGTTACAGATTTTCTCTTGCGAATAACACACACACACACACACACACACACACACACAGTGTTGACAACCACAAGACTTTAAGTCATCTACAACTCCCTAGAGTTATAATGAATTTGGTCCCAGTTAAGAAGTGATTACTTGTATATTTTCCTTGAGTATGTACTACTTTTTTCCCCTCTTTTTGCTGTGCTGGTGATCAAACCTAGGGCTTTGTGCATGCTAGACAAGAATTCTATAACTGAGCAACACCCCTGGCCCTTGTGCCACATCTTTTGAAAATGGACTGTGACAGAACAATTGATCTCCACAGCCATGTGGATTAGCTAGCTCTAGGACTTTGTGAAGTTCTGTAACCAACAAGGTGTGGTGGAAATCAACTTGAATTCTCAACCAGGGGACCTGAGTTCTGTCTCCACATGGTCTACTAACTTTGGAAAACTTTTTTTAGAAACACAACTCAGGTGTAAAATGAAGCACATCTGATGTGACATATATGATACAGTTGATTTGATAATATTGTGTTGTATTGATAGTGTCCTTTTCATTTCTGCCATTTCATTTTATTCCAAAAAAAAAAAAAAACCTGGTGAGAAAGTCAATGAATATAATTATTCAATTAATAAGAACAAATAATCAAAGGAACACAGAAAGGTTTTTTTTTTTGGCGGGGGTGGACTGGTGTTTGAACTCAGGGCTCTCAGGGCTTCAAGCTTACAAAGCAGGTTTGAGCCATACCTTTGAAAGAAAGGCTTTTTGAGTGTTAGTTACTCAAAAAGTTACAGTCAGGAAATAAGCAGAAGATCTCTTTCTGGCTCTAGTCCCCAAATCTCTTCATTGTGGAGCTCTGCTTTTCAATTAGTATTGAATCATGATTTAATTCAAGCTGCTTGTGAGTTGAAGACAGGCAACATGGATTATCAACTTAGGTCTGTACAATGATTTAGGAGTGTTAGAAAGTAAGTCTGAGCAAACACGAATATGACTAGTAATGTTTTGAATTTTATGGTAGTCTACTGATATACATGGTTATTATTAATTTTATCTCACATAAAAAGACAGTTTTGGAAAATACAAGGCTTTTGTGTATGGATTTCATTTTTCTGAGCAATCCTTACTATAGTTGGGAGTTACATACATGGACTTGGATTACGTTTTTAGTAAAAAAAAAAAAAAACAAAAAAAAAACTGTCTCATGGCAGGCTGAGTGTCTTTGCCTGCTCTTCTTTTTTTCTCTTTCTATCTCTCTCTCATTCTCTTTCAAACTTGTAGAGCTGGGAAGACCTTGGAGATTAGCTCAACTCCACTTTGTGCAAGTCAGGAACTGAGGCCCAGAATGGTTAAATAATTTGCCTGAAGCTGTTGAACAATAGGTGGGGGGGGGGGTGGGAGAAAGTGTAAGGAAGAGTAACAGAGGGGTTAGACAGATTAAAAAGTATAATATATTTGCAGGTAAAGTACCAAGGCACAACCCCACTGAACAATGAATAGACATTTAAACAAGGAAGGACAGGAATGTAAAACAGGTTATGATAAGGGGAAGGTATTAGTAGGAGGGGGACGGTAAATGAAGAGGGTGAAGGAAGTTGAATATGATTGTTGTATTTCTATACATGGATGAATATGGAACATTGAAATCT
Source organism: Castor canadensis (assembly GCF_047511655.1). NCBI lineage: Eukaryota > Metazoa > Chordata > Mammalia > Rodentia > Castoridae > Castor > Castor canadensis. The sequence goes on from NC_133396.1 coordinate 117,049,362, forward strand.
GTTGAAGTCATTTTAAGAAAGGAAGGAAGAAGAGGGAGAATAATGGAGGGAATGAACTAAACCCAGGGTGCGTTGTACAATATAGGGAAATGTCACAATGAAACCACCTGTGTAACTAATATACTAATAAAATTGTTTAGAAAAATTAATAAAAAATTTGCCAGAGGTCACACAAGCTGATCAGTAGCAGATCCAAGAGCAGCTTACATCTTCTGATTACCAGTCTTTGCTTATTTTCTTATCTTTTTAATTAGAAAAAAAATTCAGGAAATGCAAAGTACTGCACAAAAAGGCTTATAACAGCTAAAAGCTCATAATTAGATTTACAATAGCTTTCTAAATGATACAATTATATACCCGCTTTCTCTCCCCACCTCCCATATTAAGTTCTACCTGATCATAATATGCTTCTCCAGTTAAATAATTTCACCACTGATCTGACTTGTTTTCTAGGGGCAGTCTGAAATAGGTAGAAACATGTTTGCAATTTCTTCAGCTGAAAGGATGAGTTTTGTGAAGCCTTGCTACATAAAACTTTCATTTCCTATCAAATTGAAAAGTGGCATCCTAGCTCTCTCCAAAGGGCAGTTTTGCATCAATGAATGCATCAGAAGCAAGGGTTGCACTTGGCACTACGTGAGACAAACCGGAAAAGACAATTCCATCAGAATGGAATGGGAAGATGAGGAAGAGATTAAAAATAAACCCTACAGACAATTAGAGAACAGCAGTGTTCTATGTAATAATGAACACTGTGGAACAGTGAGAAGGAATGACAGATAGACCCAAGAATAGTAAATAGCATTGTGGGCAAAGTAGGATTTGAACCTGGCCTCACCAATGGATAGAACTTGAATATTAAATAGAAGGAGGGTGTTGGATGCTTAGGGAATGGTGTTGAAATAGGAGATAATGGAGTGTGTGAGACTAACAGTGAGTGATTAGCCTGACTGATCCTTGGGTAGATGAGCCAGTAGTTGGAAATAAGGTTGCCTTGGTAGGTAGGTCAGCAGAAAGTTTGATAGTGAGAGCTCACAGAACTTCATTTGAACCCCAGCTGTGTAACTTGAGACTAATTACTCAACTCCTCCTGCCACAGTCTCCTTGGGTAAAACTACTTTTCTGCTCCTGTTGTTATGGAGATTTGGTTAGCTTTACAAGTTCTAAGTCTAGTAAAGTTTACAACCTTGCCTTAAAGACATTCTATGTCATCACCCCCATTTGGTAAACATTTTTACACCCTCTGGTTTGGTTGAGAAATAAAGCTGAAAATATTATGACAATGTGAAGCCAGAAAATAAAGGCTTGAAAATAGCCTGAGAAGTCTGCACTTGAATAGGCAGACTTGGATTTATAGAATCTTGGCTTGGAAAGCCTCTATCCAGACCTCTGGATCACTTGAGTACTCTGCCTTACTTTCTGCTAGTTGCTCAAACTCCTCCCCTGGGGAAGGAGATCATTTGGCTGTCTGCACTGGCACATGGATTGGTGACAAACAGCAAGGACAGATTTTGTGTAGAAAGAAAAAAAAAATTGGATTTCAGGGGATTAAAGTCAAATTTTTATGGTTCCTTTCCTGTGAGTCTTTAAGAGTCCAGTTCCGAGGTTAATAAGTAAAAATGCTGGAGAACCAAACTGAATATTAATGAGTACCTCTTGGGCAGTTAGGGAAAGTTACCAATAACATCTATAGCTGGTCCCTCCTGGCACTCTGAATAGGCCCTTGTCCTCTTGGGAATCACCAGCTCTCATAACCTCTAGGTACCGACAGGAATGTACCAGTTCATCAAAATGGGGTTCCAAGGAGACTGATAAGCAGAGCCAGAGGAACCATGACCAATTGTCAAGGGTGGCCAGGCAGTTGCTGAAGTCTTGGGATCTGGCCATTAGTCAATAGTACTCTGACCCTCTTAGTGTACTTCAGCCAGGCGCTTCTCCAATTCTGATTGTCTGGCTTTTGCGTAATTTAGTAATTACAGTGTCTTTCCTGTGGGATTTGCTAGTGATTCTTGGACTATGACTCTACAGGGAAAAGACCCAACAAGTTACTTGCTATTTTCATTAAACTTAGCCAAGCTCTCAAATTGATAAACTATGTTCAACTACAGCAGTTACAGATTATCTTGGATAAGTTAAAAACTTTTTCTTTCAGTTCACTCTGCTTTTCAGATACAACATTCTCCTCTGTGTTTTATTTTTTGCAACTTCAGCTTTTGCTGTCATCTTTTAGGAATTTGGAATCAGTAGGGGACAGTGATTTTTACCAATATAGGATGACGGCCAAGGTCAACCACAGGCTTAGGAAAAAAAAATATCCTTATACCATTCTGCTACTACAAATGAGTAATTATGGATAAAGAAGGGCAAAATACTTGCCGAACCTGGTGCTAGGCATTATTTAGATATGTATTCATCAGAAACATATACATCGTGAGTAATATATACAATATTGTGATTGAGAAGTTACACAAACCATAGCAATGTACAAATAACACAAAGAACTTATCTGTGCTTTACTTGTCCTGTGGCCACACCATCTAAACTACATTCTCACGTTTGCAGAAAGAAATATTAAGGATTATTCTTGAGATCTTTCCTACTGGTTCTGGAAACCATAATTATAAAAATGACTAGTTAGCAGTAACATCTTTGCATTAAAAAAAAAAAGTTTTCCTGCTATTGGAGAATAAGTCAAAGAAAAGCTGGTTATCCTTTCTGCCCTTCCAAACTACCCTGGTGATGGGGTGCATGCCAGGAGCACCCTCCCATCCCAGTTTTCTCCTGTGTCCATAGAGTCCCTTCAATGCTGGCTTTGACTTCTTTCTCGCTGCTCTCTTTCTTCCCTGCCCCCTCCCCATTTTTAAAAGGCTTTAAAGAAAATCACTGGGAGACAAAAATAGCTCCAGTTGTGAGAGGCCTACACACTGGGGATGCAACTGAGAGATGAGTGTCTGGCCGGGGTGGATGCTTCCTTGCTGTCTTGGTGCCGATTCTCTGCCTGGGCCCGGTGGGTAGAAGGGAAAATGGTTTCTCGGGGTTGGGAGGTGGGCCGGGTAAGGTTTGGGATCTGGGAGCCCAAGCAATAGAAACCCCGGCATTCTGGCTGGGGGGGGGGGGCATTTCCTTCCCTCCTCCCTCCACGTTTTTCAAATTTATTTTGCCCAGGCGGGGATTGGCGACGGTCAAAAGGGAGCAGTTGGCACTGAATGTCACCCTGAAGGTAAAATGAAAGACAAAAGATGAACGCATGCATGCTTTCCTTTTGCAGCGGGCTGCGGCGGCGGCGGCGGCAGGAGCAGCAGGATTTAAAGGGGAAAAAAAAAATCACACGCATGTACACACATCTATACACACCCAGAGGCGTCAATTATGCAAACGCAATAATGCGATCAAATCATGACTGTGCCGGGAAAAAAAATTTTTTTTTTTTTAGAAAAAATATAGAGAGATTTATTATTTTTTTTTTTTTAGAAAAAGAGAGAGAGAGAGAGAGGAGAGAGAGAAACGCATGCAAACAGAAACGTGCACATACCACGTAACCACCCGAGGAGAACCTGGAAGCCTCTCTCTTCTTCTGCCAAGTTATCATTGAGAAAACAGACAGGCATCATGACGTCCTGGGTCACAGGGAGTGCGGACCGACGCTACCAAGAGAAAAGGGAGGCGCCTCTGCGCTCCGGCTAGCCGCGGGCGCCCCTCTGCCCCTCGCAGCCCGGCTCGGTGAGTGCACAGCCGCTCGGGACGCGGACCCCGGGGGCCAGGCCGGGCCCGCGCCTGCGGGGACAGCGCAGGGGGCCGTGCCCTTGCCATCGGCGGGCCGGCCAGCACCCCCTCGCCTGCTGAGGTCGCGGGAGCCCAGTTTTAAAGGAGGCGTGTGTAAGATGTGCAATGTTCCTGCATGGGGGTTTTGTAGACTTTCATAGCCAAAGAAACCGGCTTCGGCTTCTTTAAAATCCCCGACGACTCACCTGATTAACCGGCTGCAGTTCTGAGCCTGCCAAGGTAACTGCTCCAAATAAATCCTTATCAACATCTGGAGACAGACATTTGCATCTGGGGCTTTCTTTATTTGCAGTCCTGGTTGAAATCTATATTGCTACCCCCTTCTCCCCCCCACCCCCTTCACTTGCTTATAGAGTCTCTTGGAGAAGACGAAGAAGAAGGAAAAAAAAAAAGCAGCCCCTTCCTCAATAACACAACCATAAGTAGTACCCACCTCTTGTAGACTCGCCTGACCATGACTGCAAAACTGTCAGGTGTGTGCAAGAGACACAGAGAAAATCCTAATTGCAATTAGATTTCTTCTTTCAACACCCCTCCCATCCCCCTTCCTGGTTAGAGACTTGTGTGCTTGGTAAAGTGGTAAAGTGAGGGCAGAGTTAGAGCACCCCAAACTGGGAGGGCTTAGGGGCCAAGGGGACACGGGGTAGGGGTCGTGTATGAGAGGGTGGTGCCAGGAGTTCAGGATTGCTGTCAAGGGCTGGAAAATCCCGGTGATTGCTGCTGCTGTAGTCCTAGGTGTCTCCCTCCTGTCCTCTATGCTTCTTCCCTGCTGTCTCCCCAACCCTTTCACCTTCCGGGAGGGAGTCTCTGAAGTTGAGCAGAGGTCACCCGGCCATGCTTTAAGTGTTTCAAACCACCTACTCTCTTCTGCCCCTAAAGTCTGTCAGAGCGTCTGCAGGAGAGAGTTCCGTGTTGGGCACCCCCCACCCCCCAGTCTGCTGATGGGAGATTGTCAGAGAAAGACACAGAGGGCAAAGCTCCCCTCCTCCCCTCCTCTTCCCTTCCGGCAACCTTTTCCTAGCTGTACCCCCTCCCCCTTTCCGAATCTTAATGAGCGATTCTGGAAGAGTTCTTAGGGCCTGGCGAATGCCCCGCGTGCTTCAGTGCTGTGGAATGGTTATGTATGTGTTTATTTATTGTGCTTGCTTCGGTTACGTTGTGAATTACCACATGGGTCTGCTGATGCTAGGGAAGCACGTTTGGTATGTTTGTGTTGTAGTATCATTACAGTGGCCATGCAGTAAGACACAGACACACAGAGAAAGGAAATGAGTTGGCTAAAGTAAGCCAGAGGTCAAGGTTAAAAAGAGCATCCTCTACTCCCTCTCCCTTATCACCTCTCTCTCCACCCCCCCAAAAAGAAAGAAATTCTCAGCATGTGGGTTAAGAGAAGCTGTTAGGTTCACATATGACTTCCCACTACTTTCAAAACACTCCTGCTTAATACTTAAAAGTCAAGATCAAGAGAACTGCGGATGTTGTGAAGTGTGTTTCAGAAAAGCTGGTCTAGTTTTAAAGAGAAAACTCTCCTTTGTTTTCTCACGCTGCCCAAAGACCAAATAGGGGAGTGTGTTTGGAAAATGCCCAAATTCAGAAGCAGCAGGCAAGAGGAAAATGTCAGAAATGTCTTAGAGAGGAAGGCAGGGAATGGGATTGGGGCATGTTCAGGGTTCCTTTTTTTTTTTTTTTTTTTCCTGCTGTCCAGTAGATGTGATGTTAGCAAAATGAGTTAACCAACCTGAGAAACAGTTCTGTCATTGTGGAAAAGAGAGGGAAATTTGAACATTTCTCAAATCTGAGCTGAGGAATGGCTGACAGAAAGAAGAAGCTTGATCTGATGAAGTGATATTGATGAGGGTTCTTTTCCTTCTAATGTGATCAACTGCATAATAAAACAGGCTTGGTGATCTTTTATATATAGATTTGTCTGTGAAGCATGGTCTTGTTATTTTTACTAAAGCAGATTCTCACAACTCTAAAACTTGAGTCACATAGAATTAAGTGTGTGTATATTGAGAATGGTATCACATTGCACATCAAACTGTCCATTGACTGTGGTGATCAATGTAGATAGAAGATGATTCCTTTTCTTTAATAAATCAAAATAGTATTTAAGTCTTTGCTCATGATATGTACTAAAACCTGCAGGTCTTCTTTAACCAGAATTGCCTGGGGAGCCAAGGGAGCTTCTGATGGGTGGTGTTTTCACAAAATTGAGCACATCAATCGATAATGTTTCCATGTGTGTGCTGCTCAATTTATTCTGTACATCCTTTCCAGAAATTAAAAGGTTACCAAGGGAGAACCATGTTCCCATCGCCAACTGAGCATTACTTATTACTGCAATATTAAGTGATCTTCAAGATATTTTATCTTTTATTTTGGGTTGTGATTTGAATCAGCAAGTGAATGGCAGTGTAGCAAGATAAGGTATAACTAACCCCACAGACAGCTGAAGGGCTCCTAGGAAAGGTTGCTTTTAAAAAAAAGTAGCTGGGGCTGTTCTTAGTAACCTTGTTTGCAGGGACATTTCAGTTGCAGCTAGAATTTTAGCAAGAGCCTGCCAGAGGTAATGGGCTTATGTTTGAAATAGATCCTAAGTGTCTCTTTTTGCTCCTGTGCAGACATGCTATGCACCTTAGCCCAACACTCCAGGCAAAAGTTTCCTGATGGTTTATGGCGTTTTCTAATACAGACAAATCCCTGGATTAGCGTGTCACAGAAAAGGGGGTTATTTATGAGTTTCTTCTCTTGTTTACATGTGTCCAATGACTAGTTTTTTTTTTTTTAATGTTTTGTATGCTTGAGTCTGTTAAAAGAAAACAAATCATTTTTTAGGAGGCTAAAGATTCATTTGTAAACTGACCTATGAAATTAGTTTCAATCAGCCATTAGAGATATTCTCATTCTAGTGAAGCAACTTTATGATATAAAACAGACATTTTCTATTTGTTTCAAAATTGTGGAAAACTCTTGGAATTGCAAGATTTTGAGGGAAATGCCAAAAGCCACATTAATGAAGAAAAACACGGTTGAGATACTTTTGAATAATAGATAGGATATGTAATGGTCAACCACAAGATAAAATTTTTACACAGTATTTTTATGGCTTTAAATCGGCTGCATTGTAAACTAAGCTTACTACACTATTATGTCATTATACTTTTCAATTATTTAACATTTCTGGCCAAGCTATCTTCTGTGGTCTTTTTCTGCACACACAGAAATGATATGTACAATTGTAATTGCTTGTTGTGAGAGTAAGGATTTTGCTATGGAACGAGGTTTAATTTTAACTTCTGGGGACAAACATGAAGATGTGTAGAGGAAAAAGAATTCTATGAAAATAGCCTGAGCTCTATGAAATACGGAGCGCTACAGCTTGAAATGTCCCTAATATAGTTGAGTTATTCTCACTAAGAAACCTTGACAGTATCTGCCTTCTAGGTACTGTGCATTCGGAAATACTGTATCTCCATTTAAATGTAGGCCTTCCATTTTCTCCAGGGAGCTGTTGGTGAACCTTTCAGTTGAACCACTGCTATGAGAAAATCAACTGAAATTTTCTCCCTGAACAATAGAATCTCTGATCTTTGAAATAGTGATTACCAAGTGTCATAATATTACGATTTCTTATTCATTTTAAATATCTTCCTAAAGTCAAAATAATGTACTGGGGCCTCTTGTGCAAACAAAGACTTCTTCTCTTGTCACTGTGTTGTCAGTTGGTTAGAGCCGTGAGATACCATGGCTTCACAATTTGGTTTTTAGGTTGGCATTGCCATTCCTGGAGAGTTTCAGAATCAACAAGGAATTAGGAAAAAGTTCTGTGAGTTCGCATGCTGGCAGGTGGTCGTGGCGTACTGTGGGAGAGTTTAAGGGTCTTTCTCTAGAACAGTCTGCTTTAGATTATTTTGAGCCTAATTTAAAATAACACTTCCTATGGACTCGGTGATTGAAGCTAAGAAGGAGAGCCAGAGCCTGAGTGTCTTTCTTTTAAGAAATAATTGCACAAGGTCTCACAGTCTTTTGAAATAGATTGTTAATACACACACAGGACTGTAGTCCTGGAATCACCTCAGATTCAGGAAATTAGAAAAATCCTTGAAAATCTTTGAATGAAAATTCCTGACATTATGGTTCTGATAACAAGTCCTGAGAAAATGCAAACTCTGTGTGCCTTTTATCCCTTAGATAAGGGAGTTTCCTTTGTCTTGGAGCATGTATTCAACCCTTGTCACTTCCAGTTGTGAAAGCCCACCTCCTCCCTACTTACCTCCTGCATTGCACCTCCCAGTGTCCCTCACACAGGCACACCATGCATGGTATTAATTGCTCGTTTGTAACATTACACTTGATAGCACCTGTAGGGGTGGAGAAAGCATCGTTGATAATTTTGAATTAAGCTGTATTTCTGCTAGGAAGGATTCTACTTCATTTAAACAAGGTAATGATCACAGATGCCACAACAAAAGGGTTGAATGTGTTTGGAATCCCTGTGATAAAATGCAGGACACTGGAGATTCAAAGATATTTACTTATGGACACTTATAGCTGTTTCAAATGGCACATCTGCTGAAAATAACCTGGATACTACTCTAAAAAGGATGCTAACTAATGAGCTTGCTTATTTTACTTCCTTTATACAAACAAATTATTTTATTACTTTGGAAAATATGTATGTCTGACAGTGATTTTTGAGTGTTGTAAAGATTCAAATTCAGAATGCCATTATATAAAGCGTAGTAAAATTTTGTATTTTTATTCCAATCGATGTTTAGATGGTAGAATAAACAACATTTCAAGATATCTATGTTACCAGAGTGGCTCATTTAAATTTGGTCTCATTCTAAGATATATTAGATTAATAAGGCTGATTTAATGACCAATATAATTTATATTCACAAATGCCTATCTTTTATTAACGCAATTATAGATTGTGAAGCAAATTTCCATGTATGTTAAATACTAACAACAAGAATAACTAACATTTGTATAGTGAGTTACAGTTTACAACCATACATTATCCATAAGCTGTTCTTTGGAAGAATATTTATTGCCCTTCCTTAAGAAGGCAATCACTTTTTACAATGTACACATCATATGAAAATAGATGCTCTTCCTTCCCTCCCTTCTTCTTTCCCTTTTCTTCTTCCTTCTCTTCCTTTTTCTTCTTTTCTCCCTTAATGGGAAAAATAATCTAATGACCTTTTATTGAGGGTGGAACATCTATGTATAATTGCTCGTCACGTTTCTGTTGAAATAGGAGATAAAATAAGTAATCCCACATGATTTTTGGAATATATCTTCTGCTCACCAGTGTTCTTGAGGAAAATGTAAGGTTGCAGAAATCATTTCATGCCCTGTATGTTTTCAAACATAAATCAGGAAAATTGTTAGCAAGTTATAGCTCTTCTTAGAGACTATAGCTATTTTGCTATAGTAAACACAGGCTATATATTTCCCCAAATTATTATGTGTAGAGAGAAATCCAAAGTTATCTATTTAGATGAGCAGTTTCATTCAGTTATTAGAAATTCATTTTCTATTTAGTATGAACATTTATTTTCTGAAAATTGCAGAATCAGGACATAATTCCTGATGATCTTTTGAGCCAATCCCCATCAGAGTTAGAAATCTGCTCTTTATAGCTAATGTGTATAGGACTGAATGTTGGTCTTCAGCTAAAGGTCAGTCACAGTGATACTAAGCAGACAGTAGAATGACATGGTTACCCACTTCTTCAGAGAACAATAGCGAACCTTTGCATCTTCATTTCCAAAATGGAGGAGGTTCACTAGATGGTCTCCAACTTACTTTGCCCCTAAGTTCTGAATTAAGTGATTAATAATGCATCAACCAATTAATGATACTCTAATTTATTTCTATTCTACATACTAATTACTTACTTATGTATGGCCTTATGCCATGACGGAAAAAACTAGTATGTAGAGAAGCAACTGAGCTCAGATTCAGTGGTTTGGAATGAAAGCCTTATGATATTTAGACAGTCAGGTTTGCACTCAGATTTTTCCTTTGCAGATTAATTATCAGATATTCAAAACACACATTTTTCCTACAGAAAACAATCTTGCTGATTACTTTCCCAAGCTAGATCATAAAAGCCTGTTCCTACTTACTGGAGTGAAATATTGTATTATCAGTGATGAACAAAATGTAAAGAACAGTTCTATTATGATACAAGTGATAAACATAGCAAAAAGGCAGTGAAATGGAATGGTAGTTCATTACTTATCTAGAGCAGAAGGGTTGATGTTTAAAAGTCTGCACTCGTAGTTGGACGTTGAAAAGATATATGGAAATTATTGAAGTGAAGCTAAAAGGGGTGTTTAGAAACTTTCAGGATTTTTAGAAACTGGTTGTAAAATAGATGGTCTTTCTTTCTCTTAAAATAGTGAAACAGTAGCACTGCTGCTAAGTTTATCAACTGTGATAAAATTTGTGTTTTGTCACCCAAATTCATTGAAAGTGGAAGCGAGGAGAAATGAAGGTAAAAAAATGTATTATTCGGATACATTGGCCAAGATGTGAGAGAAGAAAAGGTCGAAGGTAAAAGAGATTTTTTTTTTGATTGTTGTTTGTTTTTTGGGGTGTGTATGTGTATGTGTGTAAAAAATGGTCTGGTCTACATTTAACTGAGCTATTGGTTGTAAAGCCAAAAGGACAAAGAGGAAAACTAAAATGTGTAAATCCTCCTTGAAGGGAAGGTAGAGTATGTTGTGTGGAAAAACTTTAGAATTAGGTTTCAGCTTCTCATCCCAAAATTTCTTCTGGGCCACTTCTGCCTACATTATGTTGAGAAATTCATTCTCTGAACCTTTCTCCTCTGTAAACCTGTGACTAATGAAAACATTTGCTTCTCAAGATGGTTGTGAAAGTTGTGAGAGACTCTTGGGTAGAAAATATTGATAAACTATGAAGCTTTAGCTCTGGTGGGACGCAAGAGTCATTGGGTCAGCCCACTCTGTGCTGACCAGGTCTGGCAATTTTGAGAGTTTATTTTACTCTGGATTGCTTTGCTTGGGACATTTCTTGCCCATTGTGGAACAGGGAGTGTGGTGGGCACTTTTCATATTACTCTATTTAGGGAAAAAGGAGGAAATACTGTGCAGATGGGCCTTTGAAGTGGAAGCCATTCACAGGCTGTTGACTCTAACATAGGCAACACCAGCGCTTGAGCATATTAACTTTCCTATACATGGCCACTGCTTACGTAAACAAGTGAATGATTTTTGGAAATAAAAACAATGCATTCAGTAATAGTTTTGTCTCAAACACTGCTTGCCTTTTGCACTTTTGCCATGACTTTGATATTAATCTAAATTTCTTGCATTTCTGTGAAGGCTAAAGGAATCATTGTTTAGCAGTAAATACTTACAAAGAATGATATAAATTCCATTTGAAAAAAGATTTCCAAGATACGACGGAACTAAGGATATAAGACATCAGTCGAATTCCAAGTTCTAGGTCTGATTGTATGTGATTCTAGGAATTGTATATTATTCACCGATAAATTCCTAGCCAAATTTTCCATTAGAAATGAACTATTACTTCATTGCATGCAATGAAGAGTCTCATACTACCTTGAGGAAAGTAGTATATCAACAACTATTCAAGAAATTTGGTCTAGACAATATGTTTTAAAAACTAGATCCCAAAATTCTGCTTGGATTCTCTCTGAAATTAGTGTGTGCTCTACTCTACTCTAAGCATTACTCACAGAACTCTATACTTTTCATTCTGTTACACACAAAAACAGGGTGAACCTACAAATCAAAAGATGTCTTGGGATCAAGTTTAAAGTCTATATTTAGTCATTTTTACCAAAACCCAGCATGTTCTCAATGTATAGAATGTGTACTGTACAAATGAAGAAAATAAAATTTGGGGGACTTAATTGTGAGTCAGTGTTAAAAGCTTGAATGTGCATGTGAATCTTTATAAGTAATTGAAGACTTAGATGGTGTGAGGACTCCAAACCACCATTTATTGAAGGTTCTGGCTTCCTATGCTCATAGGTGGTACAAGTCAATCCAGCTTGAGTTTCTTTTCCATTTAGGATAATTTATTGAACATGTAATATATTTAACATGATGTTAGGTCTGTTAGTGACTACAAAGAAATTTGAAGATATAGCCTTTCTGTGTTTAAGAGCCTCATACTACCTTGAGGAAAGTACAGTATATGTGCATGAAATTGTTAAGATAACAGTATGGAGAGCTTTGGGTCTAGTTCTGTGGTAGAGCTTAGGTCTAGCATGTGTGAAGCCTGGGTGCTATCCCCAACAGTATGAAAAAAAACAACCTCAAAAAAGATAAGTACAACATAGAACTGTATAAACTATTTAGTGCTAATGTTTACTCATACAGATACATTAAATGCTGCATGCTAATTCATATAGATACATTAAATAGTACCTGGGAGAATCAGAGAGCTTGATTAACATTAAGGGTGCAATTTACTAGCTGTGTGATCTCTTTAAGATGTGGTTTTCTAGCCAGGCACCAGTGACTCCTACCGGTAATCCTAGCTACTTGGGAGGCTGAAGTGGGGAACACTGAGGTTTGAGGCCAGCCAAGGCAAATAATTTGAGAGAGACCCCCCATCTCCAAAATAACCAAAGCAAAATGGACTGGAGGTGTGGCTAAAGTGGTGGAGTGTCTGCTTTGCAAGCACAAAGTCCTGAGTTCAAATACCCCAGTCCCACCAAAAAAAAACCCAAAAAACAAACAAAAAAAAGATGTAGTTTTCCCATTTAAAAATTGGGCTTACTTTCATTTATTTCATAAAATAAAATTGTTGTAAGAGTCAAATGAGGTAGGTTTTTTTTTGTTTTGTTTGTTTTGGTTTTTTTTTTTTTTGGTGGTGCTAAGAATGGAATCCAGACCCTCATATGTGCTTGGTAAGCAATCTAACACCAAGCCATGTTCCCCAGCCCATGTCAGAGCATTTGAAAGTGTTTTTATGCTTACAATAGAGATTACATAGATTACAGGAGGAGAGGAAGGGAGACCTAACACTTGTGGACCTGCTCTTGAGGGTAGGCACCATGTCTTAATTGACTCAGAGCCTCCAGAGTCTCGAAATTTGTCTTGATCTGAGAGGAGGCTCAGTAAATGTTTGTGAATGCATGCATGCCAGGCACTTTGGTCAGTCCTCAACATATATTGTCCCTTACATCTTTTTAAAAAGTGATACATAGATTATCTTCATGTCACAGCTGAAGATACAGAAGTTTGGAGATTTTAAACTACTCACAACCTGGTGCAGGTAGACTGGTAGAGTCAGGGTAGGAAGTTACATCTATCTGGCTTCAAAATCACAGTTTATTTATTACATGATTTAGGCTTTCAAAGGTAAAGGATTATCATCATTCAGGAACAAGTATGGCCTCAAAGGAATTGCTTTGGATAGCTCACCAGTTGCCCAGGCACTAGCTCCTGGACCTGACTTTAGACAAGGAGAATAGGCCCTGAGCCATCTGACACATTTCATATGGCCTCTGTGAAGTTGCCAGTTGTGATTTCTGCCCTTTGAAGTGAAATGCATGATAGTGGAATAAAATGCCCCATGATAGACGATATGGACTTGTCATAGGGCAGAAGAGAAGGGAAGGGCTATGAGGAGCACACAGATAATAAAGTTGTCAACCCGTGACTTGGGTTAAGTTTGTGGTCGCCATTGGAAGCCCTGCCCCCATCTCTGTCTCTTATGTTCCTTTCACTGGAGTTTTCCTCCTCTTCCATATGAAGGATGATAACAAAGGTCATTCTCCTGACCAGCACTTGCCATCTTCTTCATGGCCTGTCTGCTCTTGGTATCTTCATTGTTTCACTGTGGTAGAAAGTCTCTTGAGTGATGTTCTGTAAATGCCTTGATTTATAATGAACAACGATGAAATGGTCCTGACAACACAGTCTTTTTTAAACTCTGGCCTCTGAATTGAGAGGCACAGTGCATGGTATACCCATTGTATACCATTTTCCCTTTGGTTTATTTTTGAGGAACATCAGAGGAACCTTACATCCAAAGGTTTATATAAGAAACAGAGGGAGATGCACTTTGTACATTGGGATTCATTGTTACTGTTCTGTTGACATATAGTACATGGTAGGTCAGGGCAGCAGAGACAAAAATCACATTTAAGAGAAGTCCAGGGAATGCCTTCCACTCTTGCCCAAGTCCAGACTGTGACATTGTTTGGTTTCCCGGGTACCGCGTTAACATACTGGCATGAACCTCAGCGGCAGCAGACAATTTCCACCCTCCTCCCTGACCTGTGGTGAGTCTGCTGGGTTGAATTGTGTGAAGTTGTCAAAGGTTGCTCTGCTCTCCAGCACTTGGCACTGGCCCTGCTGAAATGTGATGCCATTGGTTTTCAGTAAAGGTTCCTTTCTGCAGGGCTGCAAACACAGATCAGCTGTTACTGTGTATACACAACCAGAGAGCAAATCTACCAGCACATTTCAAGCAGCCTTTTTAACCCTGAGACTTTCCAAGATCTCCTCTTCACGGAGGAGGTTTCCTTCTCTGTTGTCAGATTTAGCACTGTGCTCTTGTCATCAGATCTGAGCTAGGCTCCCTGCTGCACAATAGAGAGGCATCCTTAAGACATTTGTCCTTGAAACTGCACCAAACTCTTGGAAGAACCCAGAACGTGTAAGTATGTGTGATTTAGGCAGCAATAGTGCAGGGCAAAGCTACAATCAACCATTATACAATATCCGCTTAGCAGTGCAGGAGAGATTTTTTCCGACGTTATGTTACATTCATTTTCAATTCGCTCTGAAGAAACAAATCAATTCTAGTTTCTGATACAGTGACTTTGCAGTAGATGGGGTTGTAATATGTTAGCTTTAACTATTTGCTGTTCTCATTTAGCATGTAGATGTGACTTGTGGGACAATTGCTGTGGGCATTAAACTATAAAACTTCTAAATTTTTATTAGGAATTATCATTGTTGGTCATGTCCACCTTGAGAAACAAGTTAGCTTTGGGGGAATGTTTTTAAAGGATTAACTACATAAATTCATGGACAATGGAATGAGTTTATACTGCGCTCCCTTTCCATAAAACATATTAGTTTGCAGTTTTAATTTACTCAGGAAGAGCGTTCCTCTGAGGTTTTGTCTTAATTGAATCCTACTCAATGCTGTATGTTTGGTATTTTACTGTCTTGTGTGTATCTGTTTAAGTTACTTTGTGGGGATTGCAGTCTGGTTAAACCTATATTTAGATTTTAAGAACATTCAGGGGGAATCAATGCTCAGGGAATTTGGGGGAGGTGGTGGGATTTGTTTGTCAAGGGTGGTCGTGTCACCCTTGAAAGCTTTTTAGTTGCACGATGTGAATGGCTGTCAGATGGAGACCACAGACTGAACACTCTAAGTCAAATCTCAGCTTGTCCACTTTTGTAACTCCAACCAATAAAAACCCCTGCCCCCTTTCTATCAATTTTTAATATGCAACAATACTTACGTTTGTAAGATTAATTTCTCTCAGATTAGGCTGATTGATAGCTGGATTGTGGTTTCTTAAGAGCTTGCTCCCTGAAACCCACAGCAAAGCTGCATTCCATTTAACTAGTGAATGTAAAAACGGGTAACCATGGATTCAGCCACCACTAACTGCCAGTGCAATGGCTTGTTGTAAACAATACAAATGAGCCAGGAGAGCAGAGGCAACCAGACATGAAATGATTTTAATAGAAATTACGGTAAAAGGTCATGTGATTTGGTATCCGCTTCTGTTCAGTTTTAAAGGGAAAGTCTTTCTTTTCTCCCTCCCCCCACCCCTTACCTATTTTTAACCAACCCAAGTAGGTATCTCTACAAACTTGGCAAGTCCCACTCTGTGTTCCCATGGAGAAGGATGACCCATGTAATTCTGGGCAAAGTGTGGTGACTTGTGGATTTTTACTGGTAAGTACCTTTATTTTGGAAACAAAAAAAGAAGACTGAGTATTTCAGGACTGCCTTTTTGAGGATCATGCTAATTGCGTACTAGAAGTTCTCAAGCCTAAGTATAAGAGGATCATTTTGTTTTAAGTGGTACAACTGCCTTTTTGCTCCCTTCCTGGATCTCTGGATTAATTTTTAACCTCGGTCTTTCTGCAAAGTGCTATGTGCTTTAGAAACAACTTCTGCAGTATGGTAATGAGTGCATGCAGCTACTGGGGAAGTGCCATGTCTCATTTCAGCATTTTCACCTACCCCGACTTTTCTGGGTTCTTATAAGGATCAGGTCTTACAGTGGTATTTTCATTTCTCTTATAGGGATGGTTTCTGTATGTGAAAATGATTGTACTCACAAATTTGCTTTCAACCAAAAAAAAATGAGTCAACTGTTAACTGTGTTCAGTGCTAACCTCATGGCTTATTTGGTGAACAGTTATCAGGTGTTCATCAAAGAAAAAACAAGAGGAAAGCTGGGTCTTGGTTCAAATTTGGAGGGTGGACCTAGTTGGATATAGTGTGCAGGAGTGAGGATGCTCACAGTTAAAGCATGCACAGGAACTTTAAGCAAAGGATTCTGATTAGGTGTGTTGTGTCTTAAGGTCAAACAGACCTGAACTGGTTATTTGGTCTACACTTCTTTCCACACACAGATGGTATAAATAATCACATCATTTTGGAGCAAAAGATAATGCTGTATTTTTATCTTATTTTCTATTGACATATAGATTGCTCACAATAGATGCACAATTATATACATGTAGATTTCCTACTGATTTGTAGAATTTCAGGTGTGTTTTTTTCTGTTATTACCATCTATGATAGAACCAATCTGTACATGAAAAATCATAATTTAGGAGCCCAACAAGTTCTAAAAGCATCAACCCCATCCATATACACTCAACTTTATCTTGCAAACTCTTTCTTCAGACTTGTGAGTGCTAAGTGTTAACATAGTACTTTTTTTCTTTATTCTTAGTGTATGTTAATTGTACAAAGGGGATTCATTGTGATCTTTCCATACATACATATGCTATACTTTGATAAAACTCACCCTCTCTATTACTCTTTCTTTTCCCCCCTTTTTAGAAACAATTTTTAAGAGATTTTATTATTCTTTTTTCATATATGCTTGTTAAGTACTTTGATCATGTTTACTCTCCATTCTCAACACAGTACTTATATTTAAGCTTCTCTTGAAAAAAATCAATCTTCTTAAGATGTTGGAATGCCTTACTCCATACTTACACTGAAAATTTCTTCAGAATGTCATGGTTAAGTTGTGATCTTATGTTTGTTTGGTGTTCTAGTACCAGCCATACTTATAAAAAATATGAAACACTAACAGTCTCAGGGTAGAATTAGAAGCACAGTGTATAGCATGGGATATGGATTAGATTCTTCATTCTTGACTGAACCATGTTTAAGATTTTAGGCAAACTGAGTGCTGGTGGTTCCCATCTGTAATCCTAACTACATAAGAGACACAGATCAGAAGGACTGATCTTTGAAGCCAGACCTGGCAAATACTTCTGAAAAATATCCAACACAAAAGAGAGCTGATGGAGTGGTTTGCTTGGCACCTGCCTAACAAGCATGAAGCCCTGAGTTCAAACCCCAGTACCACCCAAAAAAAAAAAATTAGGCAATTGACTATCTCTCCACATCCTTACTGTGCATAGAAGATAATAATGCATGTCTATAGGTGGTCAAAAGAATTACATGAGATCATTTATAGCAGCTGTTTGCTACCGAGTCTGGCATAGTAAATGCTCAATAATGTGTTGTGAATCTTATTGTCATTATTTTATTTTAAAAGTATATACTGAAGTAGAATCCTGCTTATGTGCTAGACAGAGAAGGACACTATTTATATCATAGTTGGTCCTATCTTAGTGACAATTGTACACTGGAGTAATTTATCATCACTTGGGGGATGGTGATTCAGTTTATAGTATAGTGTAGTGGTTTATGTAACATTTTATTAAAAGCTGAAAATAATATCTTACATACCTTTTCATTTTCATGCGAATTATTTAGGAAGACTAATTAAGACTTGTTTTTCATTTAGGATTTATGATACTGTATTGAGGCTAAATGCCCATTTTACATATGAGCCTATTGCTATAGTTGTAGGCAGTAGAACACTTTAGGGTATAAGAGATTCATAATTACCCAAATCCTAAAAGCTTAAGCCCTGTGGTCACTAATTGGTCTCAAGGATAGTCTTAAATTTTAAAGAACAAAAGTAACAGGCTAGTAAGCATGGAAGTTTATACTACTAAAGAGATACTTCTGGGGAATACTGCCTATGGGTTTGCTTTATCTTTTGACCCTTGTCCTTGAGCTGAAATCTAAATGTCTTATTCTTTCTGTCCTCCCTTCCATCCCTTCCATTCTTTCCTCCTTCTCTTTCCTTCCCTTCTCCCTTCCTTCTATATTCTCTTGGCTGCATAACACTCTCCTGCTCTTTGTGAATCAGAAATCTCAGGGAAAGGAAAAGGAGGGACAGGAGACCGACAGTCTTTTGATGCCAGCCCTGGTTTTATAAATGGAAACTAAGAGGAGTCAGAAAAATCTGTTTTTCTTTCTCCTGCTATTGAACTAGAGAGCTACATCTGAAGTGACCTGTAGACCCCAGGGAAGCCTTGCTCAGTAACTATTTGTTGATTCATTGATTAAACAGCATGGAGAGAAGGGGCATGAAGCACAGAGATTCCCTTAGTAGTGAAAGCTTTGAAACCCCTAGCTGCAATGTGCAGTAGGATGGCTTCTCTGTGACCTTCCAACAACTAATCTCCTTTAAGAACTGAATCAAAGCAGTTAAGGGATTTTGTCAGATGGATTTTGTCTACAGTTGGGTTTTTGGCAATTGCGTGTAGAAGGCAGTACATTCTTCACAAGGGTATGAATTGCTTTCTTTTTCTTTTTTCCAGAAAGGAATGAAGACAAGGTGCCAGCAGAGATCTCTAGAGAGAGGCTCTTGTTTATTCATGGTACTGTTCAGGCAGGGACAGCTGCAAGGTGGTGCCTTTCTCACACTTTCCAGCCAACCTTTTCCTTAACCACTCCTGTCTGGTGGTCCCATCAGCAGTCACACCAGTATAGCGATCCCTTTCCAGAATCTTCTCTTCCAAGGATGGAGAAAAAGCCTGCAATTGGAATTAATGTAGTGTGAAAGATGGTGGCTATCCGTAATTTATTTCTACAGATATCATAGAATGTAGAAGGCTAGAACTGGAAACTCATCCTTTTGATAAATAAACAAGTTTTCCAAGGTCATATTATTTGTGAGTTGCAAAGCCAGAGCTAGAACTTGTGATACTAGTACTTTTTTGAGACTTCTGCTTTGTAGTGGAATAGACTATGTAAGAGAGCTTATATTATGGGAGAAACAAATAATAATACAGTTAGGAAATGGTAAGACTATCTTAAAGGTATTGCTCGAAAGAATCATAGAGGTTTGGTTCAAATCCTAAAGCTAAAGTTTAATAGATGTAAAACCCTTAGGAAAAATACTTAACCATTCTGGGCTATAGTTTCCTTTGTTGTGAAATTGGGATTAAAGTATCTATGACGCCTTTAGGTTGGTTGTAAGGATTAAATAAGATTACATATGTTAAATGTCTTGCATTTCTTGACCTGAGATAGGTATCAGTAAATATTATTGTCAATCCTCTTTCCTTTTCAAGATTGGTGTTGGAGTTATGAGTGGTAAAATTATAAGAAAAAGTCTTTCAGTATGCATCTGGAATAGTATAGCTCAGTAATTTTCAACATTTCCTTCTGCTGTTATACATATAGAAAATGTATGTGGAGAATTACCACATTCCTGGCAGAGAGTGATCAATAAATAGTAATTTGATGGTAATGGTGATAACAGTGGTGGTGGGGATGACAAAGATGGTCATGTTGATGGGTGATGTATGCATACCACACATGAGCCCAGGTCTACAACCATGTCCTGAAGCCTTACTTTGGATTGCACAGTTCATTTTTCTGTATAAGAAAAGAAATGAGAATGTTGGTGAGTAAGAGACATGCCTTAAAAAGTGTACCTTCTGATTGGCAGGGTGGCTCACGAGGTAAAAGCACCTTTCTAGCAAGTGTGAGGCCCTGAGTTCAAACTCCAGTACCACCAGAAAAAAAAAAAAAAGGAAAAAGTGGACCTTCACTCATTTAAAAGAAAGTCATCAGGAGACTCTAGTAGTTTACTAGTAGTCACTACTAATTACTGACAACTGACCAGCTAGTCTAGAACATGCCATTTTTTTTTCTAAAGGAATATGATTTAGAGAGATCCCTAGCTCTGGAGCTAGATTCCATGTCGACTCTCTGTGATGACATAGAAGAAACTGAACCACTCTCACTCTCAACCTCTATTGTTTTTCAACTTTAAATTGAAATATAATGGTAACTGCATCAGAGGATTGTGGTGAGGATTGAATGACTTAACACATGGAAAGTCCTAAGAAAAATGGTTGGCATACATTAAGTGATCAATACATTTTAGTAATTATTAGAGGCTTTTGTTTTCAAACAATTTGGTGGGCAGTGTCCTATCTTGAGTTTTCTCACCCAGATTTGCCATTCTTATCATTAGCCAAAGTATCATTAATACAAGAAACTGATTTTTAGTTTTAATGTAATAACTGTCTTTATTGTGCAGTTAGCATTTAAGTAGGCCTCATGCCATATGTTCTATATGGTATCTTAATTGATCAAATTTTCTCATTATTCTTATGAGATAGATATTTTTACCCTCTCCCCATCTTATAAATGAGAAAATTGAGACTCCAAGAGGTCATGGAACTTGCCCAAGTCCACACAACTAATGAATGACAGCCAGACCTTTGATTTATGATCTTCCCTACATATGTGCATCCTGTCTCATTCAGTTGGAGACAATTTACAGGATTTGTAAGGATGGTAGATTTTCTGGGATGCAGCATGAGAAGGAAGGAAAGGAGAAATAGAGATGGGGAGAGGCATGAGTAGATGTCTTTCATTTCACAGTCTCCATTTTACCTATTTTGAGATATCATTTAGTCTGAAGAAATGCAACTAGAAATGATGGATTTGAGATTTACTCTATGGTTTTTTTTACCTTTAAAATATATACAGTCTTCTATATTATGCTACCTTTTGAGACCCAGAGTTTCATGCAAAGATGCAGACAGAAAAAAGAGGCATACAGAGAGAGAGAAGTACAGGTGCAATGGCATGAGGACAAATAATGGAGCCATGGTTACACTTTCTCAGATACTAACACTAGAGAATTTCTAAAGTTATAGTGTACTTTTTAAACTAGAGACATGGATTAGATTAGTCTGTATGTAAAAGGATTGGTATTTTTTGTTTTGTTTTGTTTCTCAGTGCGGTGGGACTGAAGTTTGAACTCAGGGCTTCACACTTACAAAGCAGTCACTCTACTGCTTGAGCCACACTTGAAGTCCATTTTGCTCTGGTTACTTTGGACATAGGGTCTCAAGAACTATTTGCCTGGGCTAGCCCTGAATAGCGATCCTCCCAATATTAGCCTCCTAAGTAGATAGGATTACAGGTGTGAGCCACAAGCACCCAGTATAACTAGATGTTTAACCTTTTTAATCCTTTTAATTTAAAATTAGATTTTACTATTCTCATTTGATATTTAAAAATTGTCTGAGCTCAACAAGTCACATTTTCTTCCCAATTTTACAGATGGAGAAACTGATAAATTAGTTTCCCTAATTTATTTCCCTACAATCATTCTGACATATAAGAAACGTGAAAGCTGATATTGTGAACTTTGATGTCCCCAGAGAAAGATCTCTCTCTCTTGCTCCCCAACCCCACCCCTTCTGTTCTGGGATTTGAATTCAGGGCCTTGTTCTTGGTAGGCAAGCTCTCTACTACTTGAGCCACATCTTCGTCCAAGATTTGTTTCTTTACTGTAGTGGTCATTTATAATTGGTGTGGTTGTTACTTAATCAACATCTGAGAATGGAGGGACACATGGATGGAGGAGAGCTACACCTATGTATGCAATGAGGGCCTTGCTGGAAGATGGAAATGGAAGGGTGGTTCATTTATTCAGGTTTTCTACTCCCTTCAAGTACGGAATACCATCAGCTGGTCTTTAAGGAATGATGTAAGGGCTATGACATACAGCACTTTTTGTTCATAGTCTCCAGGCTGGGTACTAGGGAGAAACCTGTGCTGTCCTATGTTTTAATCTCCTGGGGTCCACCAGACACTATGACGTCCTCCCCAGATGGTTGTCTGTTATTTCTATGATGTAACCTACTGGCACTCTGTGGGGCAGATAGAGTTCTCCTCCGAAAGGTACGGGAACTCTGGATACTTGCTTTGAGGACATAGGCTTGAGTAAGTTAGGAAACAAGAAGAGAAGATGTACCTAAGTGTGTGTAAGAAAAATGACATGCAGTAGAAGACAGACTGGAAAGAGAGGAAAAGGAAATCCTTGTAATTTCCAAGGTTAATGTCAAGGTCAGACCACTTTCTTAACTCAGTTTAAACATTATCACTGAAATTAGCCCACTAGTCAGACTCCAGTGCCTTTCCAGCCACCAATTTTTAGTATGTAAATTCTGGAGGTGGATAGGAGGGATCAAATAAAGGAAAAAGTGATGACCTTTCACTTTTCCCTTAGAAGGTCATGGAATCACTTCACCAGCCTGGAGTAAAGCTGCTTGGGCATAAGTGTAATTGTTGATTAAATAATTGTTTTCTTATGGCTTTTACTGAATTAATAGGTAAAATAACTCACTCTGTTTCTCTAAATAGGAGTATTTCTTCTAATAATACATGATATTTATATTGTGAAAGTTTATGGAGTCACAAATTTTCATTTTCCTTTTACAATTGAGTTAACTTAGCAAGATTAAGTGGTTTAGAATAACAGCTTGTTAAAAATATCAAGAACAGAATACTAGAAATGATATATTCTGACATCTAGATCCAGGGTGACTCCATTTCTTAGAAAGCCTAATCATGTCATTCTCATTCTTTCTCTAGAGATGATCTACTTTCAGTTTATTGAAAATACATTCCTTTTGTAATAAATTTTACTATCGCTTAAAAAAAAATCCACATCATGAAAGAGGTTTGATATAGGTTATGGGTTGAGATTGGGTGTGAAAAAGTTGGGATGGGAAAAAAAAAGCAGCCTCTAGGTGTGTGAGAAGAAAAAAACTTGTCATTTTTGCCTGTCGAGTATGGTATCCAAGGCTTCAAGATGGCACACAGATTCCAACTTTGTCCTCAATTGAAAAATAAAGGCAAAAGGGCAGGGAAAACTGGGCAAGAGGAAGGGGTAGTGCCATAATTCCCTCTTCCCACCAATCCTCAGGCTTTCCTCTCTTTCTGAAGTCACGCAGTAGAGTGGAAACATAATCTCTGCATCACAGAAGATGGCTTGAGTTTGCTGTAAGCAAATAGAATGACCTTGTGGTGGTAACCTTAAGTCCTGTGTTTATATAGAATGTCACTCACTTTCCCTTATATTAGGAGAGTAATCCCTTCAGTAACATCATCTTAGAAAGAGCAGGGACAACTAAGTCTCTGAAATCCAGAGTGAGCATAGATGAGGGAGTATTCTCTCATCAAACCAACATCCTTAATCTAAAAAAGGCATTGGCCTAATATTTAGCTAAAATATGGGTAACTCTCCCCTAAAAAACTTTGTTTTGAATAAAACTTTATTAGTCATATGGATATTCAAAGGTGAAATAAATGAGTATTCTCTCTCCTGTGAATATTAATATCAGGTAAATAAAATCCCAATAAGCGTTGTCTATTAGAATGGATTTCTTAACTTGGCTTAATTCTAAGACTATAACAAAGAAATTATGTGTTTTGAGAATAGCTCTGAGATCTTCAAGTTAATCTAGCATAGTCAGCATTTGCCTATAGATTCCCAGTAGAAAGTCCACTCAAGCACTTGCTAATGCCTCAAAAGTACTGTATGTTACTGGCAGACTAGACAGAGTGGTGTCATGTAGGAGTCAACTTTCTGCCTTGAAGCCATCATTAACCACTGTCAGCTACCATAAACTGTTTCAAAATTACTTGTATAATGTTAAACTTCTAGTTATCATGTGTACAACCAATATATCCAGTTAAGGGATATATGTTTATAAGCAAAGTAGGTCTTTGGTCTGCCTCAGTGTTGTTGATACGCTAGAGGTTTGCTCTGTATTTCCCTCCATTGGATTCCTTAATAATCAATTTAATTTTAGTAAAGTTTCACTTTAATACTCCTAGAAATTAGAGGAAAATATTGCCTACATTCATTTGCTATGTTACGCAGACACAGTACACAGCAAAGGTAAAAGATAAAGTATCAATTCTTATGGATCTCATAGTCCCAAGCTTTTAAGGCTGTATTATAGAAATTTTGTAATTATTGTGGGTAACCTTGCAGAAAATTAAATGTTGAGTTTGCATATATGAAGAATTTTGGACTACTTTGCTCCCCATAGCTTGTTAGTGCTAGGCATCTCACTGGCCCTGTCAGGCATTGGGCTTCACTTTACTGCAGGTAAAATGCTATTTGTGGCATAAATAAGATCATTTTGGGGGAATGCAATCTTAGGCTTGACACCTGTTTTAGAGAAAGTCTGTCTGTAGTTCACTTGCTTGTTTCAAAATGACTCTAGACCAGTACTTCCCAGCTAGAGAATTTTGCCTCCCCAAGGGACATTTGGCAATATCTGTACACATTTTGGATTATCACCATTGGAAAGAAGGTGCTGTTGGCATCTAATATGTAAGGAACAGGGATGCTGGTATACTTCCTACAGTGCAAAGGGCAGCCCCCTACACAGCAAGGAATTGTCCAGCCTAAAATATTGGCAGTGTCAATGTTAAGAAGCCCTGCACTACACACTTGCAATATTTAAAAGGTAAAAAGGAGAAAGTAAGTGGCTTAAATATTTTTTGGATTTTTTAAATGGCTGATTTCATGGTTAGGATTTTTCCCAAAGACATAGCATTGATGTTAAAAACTTCAAACAGGCCACATATTTGCTTAACAAATACTGAAAATATAGTGTAGTGTCTAATTGAGCCACCTGTAACAATTACCATAACAATTTCCACATCTATGACTTATAGAGAGCTTACTGCATGTACCAGACACTATTTAAAGTATCTGTCCACATAGCAATTCAGTTAAGCCTCAAAGCAACTTCAGTGGGGAGGTAGATGATTGTACCAGGCAATCCTGCAGCCTAAAGGAATATAATGAGCTTCTGGTTGGAAGTGTGAGGAACAGGGCACTGACCATAGAATACCTGGGAATAGGGAGGCTTTATTTTCTAAATGACCTTGGTTGCTCAAGCTTTTATTCTATGGTGCTATTATTGCAGAAGTGCTTCCCTGGGAAACAAGGATTGCCCTCATAAAGTAGGTTTATACTTGCTTCTAGAAGGAGGGGGGGAAAAACAAAGATTGTGTAACTCTCTGCTTGCCAGTTCTGCACCTGGTCTTGTGCCCATCCATCTTTTCCTCTTCAATGGCCATTCTTGACTGAACTGGTCTTTGGGTTGTGTGTAAATGACAGAGGGTAAGTATCCGTTGCAGCCCAGACTTGTAAATACAGAGTGACTGTTCCTACCTCCGCTGTCACCTTCTTTTTGGCTGTCCTCTGAGTATCACTCCAAGTTTGCAGAGGGGAGATAAGGGTCTCCCCTTAAAATGTTATCATCAGGGCCGGTTTGGCCATTCATGTTTGAAAGAAAAATATAGAAAATTCCTGTAAGCCAGCCTCACGGGAGATTCTCCAAAACACATTTGACAGTGGATTTCCCCCCCAGAAAGGCCACACTGGAAGTCATACTCCCAGTGGGGATTTCTGTGGGAATTGGCAAGTTAGTTAAGATTTGCTGCTTTCATACCTACCAAGGATGTGGGATCTAGGGACTTAGGTTTTTCATAGCTAGACATTTTACCTTTGCCAAACTGGTCTTTTGTATTAAACCTGAGTTGCCATCAAAAACTGGAAAGAAAACATCACAAATCACTAGAACTATATACGCCTTCTGAGCAGCAGAATTTAGGGGGCACTAATAGATATCCTAGGCTGTTTGTCTTTCTAGTAGCAGTTCAACACCTCTGCCCCACCCCTTTTTTTTAAATATAAAAGCACTTCCTGTTGATGAGCTGTACAGTCCCCAAACCCAGTACTTGAGTTGGAGGAAAGGGGCATTCTAGCCCCCCTTATTTTCTTTTTCTTTGCTGGGTATATGGGATGTGTGATGTGTGGTGTGTGTGTGTGTGTGTGTGTGTGTGTGTGTGTGTGTGTGTGTGTATGCAGGCAGTTAATTCCTTGCTCTCTTCTCCTTTTTTGTCTCTTTTCTCTCTTCACAAAAAAAAAAAACAAAACAAACTAAAGTGCAGTATGGATGTATTCAGGTTTGCAGCATCTGTACAGAGTCTGGTATAGAGCAGGATAGAAGAGGCCCAGTTCATGTGTTCTCCATCTCCTTCTGATCAAAAAGGTAGCTGTCATCTATTTATTCATAGCAGCTTCTCTATGCCTAAAGGCTAATCCCTACATGAAGTTTCTATAGTCTATTTTGTTCATCAAGTTCAATTACAACTTATGAGAAATGCCTATGCATTTGGGAGGACTTCTAATATTTTGTACATATATAACTCAACCCTTTCTCAATCTCCTGGCTTCACTCACTCTTGTCTCCTATGGACAAGAGTGCAAGTGAATTTGCCCACCTCAGAAGGGACTGCAGCCAACTCTGAGGCTTCTCTCTCTGTGGGTCTATGGCTCTGTTTGGAAGGGAGAAATCTGGGTTCTGCACCTGGTCATGTCATCTATTAGCTTGTGACATTGGATCAAATTATTTGACCTTGTCAGCCTTACTTTCCACAGCTGTAGATGATGCAAATTACCTGTCATTAATATAGATATGTTGTGAGGATTAAATGATGTAAAATATTCAAAGCACAAAAAAGGGTTTAGTGGTTGTTTTTGGGTTCCTATGTGCATATTGTTGGAGTCCTGAGACACTTGTGTTGCCTTTCTTTTTTGACAAAATGTGGTCTCAGGACTACAGACTTGGAGTCAACCTCTGCACTCATTAAAATGCAGAAAAAGCAGAGGCAAAAATCTATGCCTCTGTACTTTGAATAAGACTCTGGAGGGTGAGCTACAGTAACTTGTGTTTTTAGAAACACCTCCAATAACTCAGAGATGGATGGGACCCTAGGATAACTGGTCACCTCTCCCACACCCTGTAATGCTATCCTCTGGCAGCAGTAGAATAGAGTCTAGAGCATTCTAGCTCCTCTTCTGGAGGGTTCTTCTTACTCTACTGGAGTCTATGAACCTCTTAACTGGCTATCCTAGTTTATAAGCAGTCATTTTTATGGTGGGTCCCACATGGTTGGGCAACCTAAATGATGTGATAATGAGGATGGACCAAAGGTCACAGGATTGTTAACATGTGCGAGGAGTTTGTAGGCTTAGCCTATCAGGTGAGGGAAAGGTTAGTGCACCGGCTGTATCCATACTTCAAAGCATGTAGCTGGTTTACTGCACTAACTTAATTATCTGTGCTATTGATATCTTTGAGGAACTATCTATACCCCGGATACAGTTACTTCGCAGTAGGAGATAGCAGGAGGTGGCTTGTTCCATTGCCAACTTCTTAAAATGCTTTTTAGAGTCAGCTGGGTTGCTTAGTCCTCTCTTGCTCTTGGATTAAATATAAAAATAACTGTGTAAAGCATATCAACTCTCTTTTCCCTGTCTGCTGAAACTGCAATCTCCTATGCTTTTTCTAGAACCCATTAAAGAGGGAAGAGGAGAGGAGAGGTAACAATAGCCAGAAACCCCAAAGCCCCGGATGGGATTTTCTCCCAGACCTGAACCTGCAACAAAGGTAGAAAATAGCTGGTTTCACAGGTACCCATCAGAGCATCTTTTTGATTATTTAAGGGCTGAGGAAGTAGCTTGAACCTTATCCTTAGTCTCAGTGGTTCTTCCTTCTAGCTGTAGCCATATTAGTTTTATTGACATCTCCACCAGCAGGCTGTGAGGGAAAGAAATACAATCCAAACCAGGTGATGTTTTCATTTCTAAGCCATAAAAATGTTTGATGATAAGAAACGATTGAAACTATAGACTAAAGGGAGATATCTATCTCTATCCAGTTTTTGCTGATCCAAACCAGCCTTGCCCCTGTTTCCACAAAAAACAGTAGCACTGGTTGCAGAGGCTTTCCAGAGAGGAGGGTTTCCATCTCTGACACTTACTTTTCCTCTCTGATCTCCAGGAGAGATTTTTCCCTTTTAGGTTGCCTTAATTTTTCTACCTTCTCGCAAGGAGTATTTTTTGTGTCTTTGTACCTGCCCAGTGGGCATTATTTTGGAGCATCTGATTCTGTTGATTTTTCTGAGTGGGCTGATCTGAAATGTGAAGAGATAGGATTACCCAAGCCCCTCACTGCACTGAAATTGCATACACTGTCCTATTCTTTGACACCAAAATTTGACCTGCTGTTGAGATGCTAAGGTGTTTAATAGGCAGAGACCAGGGGAGAAATTTTCAGCTTTTCATCCTTCCCACTCTTGTAAAGTCTCTCAAAACCTGGTCATTTTTATGATAAAAATGCTGTGGGGAGAGTGCCAGAGCGTCACGCCAAACCAGCTGCGGCATCCTGCGTGACATTCCAAATATTAATACAAATAGAATTAATTCACACGCCAGGGGTGTCTCAGGAATCCATTTTAAGTTGGCACTTAACTTCGGTTGGAGATTTCTCCGTGACTGCCCATGTCGAAAACTGTTTGCTAAACAAGGCCGTGCTGGGCCGCCCTCAATCTTCAAATTCACTCCAACTAATTCGTTAACTCACACTTGATTTTAGCTAGAAACAAACGTAGGTTGAAGGGTAGGTGGCTGCTTCGTGTTCTTGCTTAACATGACGCAGGTTGCTGCAGATGTTTTTCTCTGGCATAGCTTTCTCAGGTGTGGCCCATTTGTTGTATTTTGTGGCAAAAGCAAGAATTCTTTAATCACGTAACTTCTTAGTTCATTAAAAACTCTGAGTTTTAAAATATATCTGGGTTCTAGACACAGCAAAGAGGGTCTGTTTCCTTCTATCTTGCATTAAATTTAGATAGTGGGGATGTGTAGGCTAGATGACAGTGAGACTTTCAGTGTCTAGTTCTCTCCTGGCTTTGTCTTTCTATTTCTGCACAGTGAATTTAATAAAGAAACTATCTTGGAGTAATAATTCCTACAAGCCCTGGACATTCCTTTGGGGGAAAAGGACTGACCTTTTCCTGTTTTTAATAAAACCTCTGTGAATTTGGGCTTGCCTCTTCTATAGTCCAGTGCAACTGTCTTTTTATTCCATATTTAAAGGTGGGCTGAGCCCTTTATTCCTCTGATTTAGAAGCAGAAGCAGTCCTGGGAGAGATAGCTCTGGTGAGGTTTGTATGACTTGTGCCCATTCACTTGGTACTTACTTGCATGCATTTAGCTACTTGGTTTTATATTATCTCCTCTTGGGGGGTTAGATTTGGTTATTGTGAATTAGTAACCCCCCTTCTTCCTAAAAGGACTGGGAAGTAGTGCTTTTGTAATACGAGGTTGAATTATGCTGTAGTGATTGGCAGGCTGTTTTATCCTAACTGTGACACTGGCAATTTTAAAAGCTTCATTTTTGTCTTTGTCTTGAACAAGGAGCATTTTACACATTATTAACTCTGGAAAATCCCACTGGATGACAATTTAGAATGGAAGAACTTAAGACCTTTGGGAGAAAGAAAGAACCAATGCATAAGATCCCTTTATGGTCACTAAAAATATTTAGCATCCTGAATAAAAAGGACCATCCATGAAAGTTTGATATATTTCAAAGTAGAAAAATGAGAATGAGCCTACAGTAATAATTTCTGTGGGATTTCTTCTGTACAGTCTCAAGAAGACTTCTGTAAATTTGTTTTGATTGCTTAGACACCAGGCATACTCAGAGGCACTTACTCCCTTGTGTCTATCTGTCTCTCTAGCGTTCAATGTCGTTTTGATTTTATAACTCAAAGTTTACTCTTTTCTCTTGGGTTCTAGCATATTCCCTAAGAAATGGAATAATTTAGATGCTCGACAAGGCAAAAATATCTGGATAAACTTAATAAAAATGGCGCAGCAAGCAAGTTTTCTATTCTATCCTAATAGAATAGGATGACCTTATCGATGAACGCAACGCTTGTCCACCCCTCTTCACCTACGTGTCCTGGGTTTATTTCACGTCATCCTTCTTTAGCTCTGTCATCTAAATTATACAAATGTGAGAATCAAGGGAGTAAATTAAGAAGTTCAGAGGAAAGGGGGCGGAAGTCACTGGATTTATAAACCCTTTAAGTGAATCTACAGAATCTCCCAAATTAAATATGTCTGCAAACACGTTTGCCTGCCGTCCCAACATGGCTTCAGTCACTATGGTGTACGAACCTTCCTTTTCTCTTCTGATATATTCTTTGTCTTGCTTTTCAGTTGAACATTGGGTGGCTGTGAAAAACATTTTAAAACAATTTTATTGTAAATCAAATCAAATCAAATCAAATGCATGTCCTGGTGTGTTATATGAATATATATGCATATATGTGTAAGTATTCTAGATCAGCCAGATAAGAAATAGAATTTTGACCCTCCCAAACCTTCAAGTGCCTCACTAACTACATTTCTTTCTACCCTTTTTATGTAGCCACTATTGTGTTGTATGAATTACTTTCTTATATTGAAAAACTATACATGTATAGATAACACATATATACTGAGCCAGCATCTTACAGTATAGCTGGTCTCAAACTTGCAATCCTCCTGTCTCAACCTCCTGAGTGCTGAATTACAGCTGTGTGCCACCACACCCTGCTCTTAAAAATATATTTATCATCCATTGCATATCCCCAAGTATCATAGTCTAATTTTTCTCATTAAAAAGTGGTGCATTATAAAGCTGTCTTTTAATTTGTAAGTGCCTCTTTAGTCCTGTTCATTTCCTTATAGTTTATCTATTGAGGAACCAGGGCTATTTGACCTATAGAGTTTCTCTGAGCCTGAGTTGTAGAGACTACTCACTCAAAATGCGGTTCAAAGTGTTCCTCTGACCTTTGATTTCCTGCAAATTGGCAACCTGATCCGGAGACTGGATCACGCTCAGGTTTGTTTGATCATTTTGGCAAAACTGTAGTTGGTGGTTGGCAAAGCTACAATCATTATTGAAGCTCAAATTGTCCCACTTTATCCAGTAGGAACCTCTGCAAGTTGGTTCTTGAGTTCCTTTGTCATCACCTTAAAAGCCTTTGATAGCTTTCCCACTGTCTGGTAATATAAGACGTTCCAGGCTGATCTGGTACATTTCCTGCTTTAAACCCGAAATCATTCATTTCTCCAAGAGGTCCTGATTTCCTAGGTAAGAATGTTTTTTAAAGATCGCAGTCTGAGAGCTAGAGATGCTCACTGGTAAAGGATTGGTCATTGTTTCTTAGCCCTTTGTAGATAAGATTGGGAGATTTTATCATATATTTCATGAACTTATGAGTGTATGTTAATCACCCAATTGAAATTTGCAGCCACAGTTTTAACTTGTTCTGTATTATTTTGGGGTCTTTTTCCATCCTCGGGAATCTTGATTCTCAAGGACACAGGGATAATAGAATTAAACGGTTCTAATATTTCTCTTTTGTTTTATCACATTACCAGCATAATCATCTCAGGAGAGTGATGCTAATACTGGTTCCCATGTGGTTATTGAAAACATTGAAGGTTTTTTAAAAAATATGTTTACCCCACCATCCTCATTTTAAAATAGCTGTGCTATATCTACATGGTCAGAGCAGTTGAGCGTTAGATATCTTTCTGTCTACCTCATAGTCCCTTTTGGTCTTAAATTTACAGGTAAGTATATATTTAACTGGAGGTGAGTACCTGCAGTTATTACAGTGTGGCCTGTGTGATTATTTTCATCATCGGAAGTATGTTCCTTAGAAAGGACTCAGGACCAACGTGTTCTTGACTATATTTATAACTGTTTGAACCCTTCCTATTTGCAAGTCAGTTTTGCTGGATATAAAATCATTTTTTCCTCTAGTATATTGAATAGGCTGCTTCATCTTCTTCTAGCTTAAGCATTTTCTTTAGAAAATTTTTTGCCTAGTTTAATTTTCTTTATGCTAGAAGGTATGCATTCATTCAGCCTAGAAAGCCAAGAATTTTACTAGACTGTGTCTTGCTATTGGTCTTTTTGGGTCAATAATCTCAGGTGCATGGTGTAATTTTTCAATATGTCATTTCAATTTTTTGTGTACATCAGGAAATTTTCTTGAATTATAGTTATCAGTATTTGTTCTGTTCCCGATTGTTTCTTCTTCAGAAACACTTGTTACTCATGTGTTTGATTTTCTTTGCCTATCTCTGCTATTTCTCTTTCTTTTAAATCCTCCTTTTTTCTTCATTTCTCTTTTATTTTTAAGCATCTCCTTCTTGTCTCTTCTGTTTATTGAGAGATTACCAGTTCTTTTTGTTTCTAGTTTAGTTGACATTTCTGAAATGATTCATTGCTTATTTTTCTAATTCTTTTCTAAGCTGTATTTATGAGTTTTTCAAATCTGATGATTATATCCTTTTAGATTTTACATAATTTCACAATGTCTTTAAGTTTCTTTTGAAATGGTCTGTTACAGTTATTATTTGTTTTGTGGGAGTGTCTTTTTCTTGTTTTTTTATTGTCTTTAGGGATGTTATTCTGCTCCTTCTAGTTTATAATTAGAATAACTTTATATGGGACCTTACCTTGACCTTGTTATTTTTCCATTGTTCATTTTTATGTGGAATTAATTTTACTGACATTTTGGAATGAGGAATAGTTAAGGAAATCTTAATAGCTTCACAGACCTGTCTCTCTCTTTCCTGTATACTTGTTTTCTTTCTCTCTAGGTAATGTGCAAAAAGTTAGCAGATTACTTTCTGGGATTCCTTCCCAACTTTGATCTAGACCTACTCTTTCTTCAACTCTCCTATTACATTTGGATCAAGTTTGATGACACTCTGAGCAGTTTTCTAGTGAGGGCTCACACCAAAGAGAGCCCTGGTGGCTTTATAATTTATGAGGATGAAACTACTCCATCCCTGTCAGTCCCCCTCACCAGGTGGTCCTGTACTTTGGTGTTAAGTAGGATAAAAGTACATTCAAGTTATAGTGATCATTTTCCAGTTGGCCCACTGAACTCCACATTTGATTCATATTGGCTACTTTAAGGTTCTTTGTTCTGAGGTCCATAGATGCCCACCTTTCCCACCAGATGCTGACTTCTTGCAGGATATCTGAGTGTTGGTGACTTGTTCCATTAATTTACATTTGGAAGTTCCAGAGGAAACATATTTTCATTTTGTTATAAATGTTGTCTGTGGATTTGGACTTTTTAATCTATTTATATATTAGTCAAAATTCTGAAGAGCTGTGGTGCCATTTTCTATTGGAAACTAATTTTTACAAATTATCCCAATACCTTTACAGAAATCTAAGCCACCAGAGACTCTTAAACAATGTCATTTTTGATGAGTGACACACATCTGAGCAATAGTAGCCCAGGAAAAGGAATGCAGCCTAGGCCTGAGGAAGACTTTCTTTTGGACCCATGGACACAATCTCAGTGGTACCATATTTTAGACAACTAGTGAGTCCAGAGAAGGAAAGAATTCTGACATTGTTTTGTCTTCATTTTAGTATCAATTCAGGTTCTTTCCTTTAATAAGCATGATTTTCTACTTATATCTAGACTTCTTCAAAAAATATGGTGATATATAAAATAACCATACCAATAAAAGATAAATGTAATTAATTATATCTGGTTGAGTTTGATCAAAGTAGAACAGCTAAACATTTTGGTCCTGTAGTATTTCTAGCTTATGCCTGTCTAATGTAGATAGGCCAGTTTGGTGAGTTATGTGCTCTGCTCTGTATAGTTATTCAGGGACTTAGGACCATCCTCAAGGGCATCAGAGTTGGAAGCTCATGAAAAGAGAGAACATGGAGGCTCTAAAGAGAGTATTTTAAAGACCAGTGATATCATAGCTCATTTCCATGCACTTTCTGGCCAGAGCTCAATGATACAGACCTACGTAACAGCAAGGGAAATGGAAAGAGTATTGTAACTGTGTGCCCAAGGAGAAAAGGAGAGAGGGCTTGGTGAGCCCAGGGTCTGCCATGGTGAGGAAATGTGCCAGAAGAAGAATATGGAAAACTTTACTAGGGCAGAGAGGGCATTTCACCCATTAATGAATTGCATAAAAACTCAGTGATCCAAGTTTCGTACATAGAACATTTCTGTTATTGTGATCCATTGAAAATCATCCCTTGACACAAGGGTTTGTAAAAAATAAATAATAATAAAATGCAAAATAAAGGGAGAGAAAAGAAAACATTAGGCTTCTGGGAAACAGTATACTATATTTGGAAAACTTAGATGAGTTCTGAATAGGAAGTTGGGTGACTTCATAAGAACACCTTGCATATTGATTAAGGATTCTAAGCCTTATTATACATGGAACAAAACAGAGGATATGGGTGGTTTGTAAGCAAGAGATTTGTAGTTTTGAGAGGTAATTCTAGTCCCCCACTACTACCAGTATCTCTGAAACTGAAGAGGAAACCCATTCCAAAGCCTTTTTGCTCACACACCTAGTGTCACCTACACACAGGAAAAACTGGATTCACCTCTGTCTGTGTGTATCTCAATCATGTGTACATGGTAGGCTCCCATTAATGTGCTACAATCACAACCACAGTCTGCAGTGAGTTCTATAAATTCAGACTGGAAATGTAATTTCAGATCTCGCAGGGCCTGTGTTGTTTCAGTGATATTATAATCAATGATTGTAGCTCCCTTTGAAGCTCATAAAGTGACCTCTTTTGACATTGATTTCTCATCTGTTTTTTTCTCTGACCTTTATTCACCTCCTATGTCTCTTTATTTGCTAAGGCATGGTATTTTATTGCTAGGCACCCTTATAATAACCACAGAAGCCATACATTTAGCTTTGTTCAGGTCATTACTACCTAAATAGACACTGTTGTGGCAAGAACTAGTTCTAGGCACTGGGATTGCAGCCCTCTCAGGGAAAGACTGCTTTTCTTCCATTAGAAGATACTCAAGTGTGTTATCAGAGATATATGTTTTTTTTTTTTTTTTTGCTTAGACTAGCATCAAGGAAGATTGTCACATACATTTTGTTCTTTCTTTTGGGTAGATTCCCTCAATTGAGGAAACCTCAGAAAATAATCACAAGTATTGTACCAAACTTCACTCAGGCATTCCTGTGTCTTGGTAAAAGCCTGCATGAGTTTAGCTTGGAGGGTAAATGCAATGTGCAATTTCCTTAGAGAAACGTGTGGTTTGTCTGGCATTTATGCTCCCCCCAATATGACCTTTAGAAGAGAATATGATCGATAGCCTATTGGATCGTCTCTAGTCTGGCTGTCAAGGTCCAGGAGGGGGAAGTTGAGAGATTTTGACAAAAAGGACCTGAAATGCCTAAGTGCAAACTTAGTAGAAAAACAGTCATGTTTTTATGACAGTTTCCAGAACGTTCCAAAGCACCTGATGTGCGATAGGCTTTTTCAATTTGGGCATCTGTTATCTTTGCCTAGCTCAACATTCCAGAGAAGGTTTTTTTTTTTTTTTTCTCAGAGCTCAAAACCGAACATGTCAGCAGTGAGCAGCCACCCAGCTTTGTAAAGAATGCCACGGCTGACAACTTCACAGCTGCTGAGGAATCGGCAGAGCCTTTCTTGTAAAGCAGGGCCTTACGCACGAGCCTTTGTGCCATTGGGACCCACCATGGAGTTTCCAAATGCTCTGACTCCTGGAAAAATGTGCCAACCCCTGCCAACTGTGTTGCCCCATGTCTGGTGACAACAACCATGACTACAGCTAGCTCTTTGATGGCTCTTTAAAAAAAAAACCCAAAAAGCAGAAAACAGAGACTTCTATACTACTTTGATTTTATTTTTTGAAACGCAATCATATTGTAGAAAAAAGTCGAAAACCTCATTTGTCATGCTATTCAAATTATTTTAAGTAAAAAAGATTTGGTAACATAGCCATATTGAATTAATATTTTTTCTTGAATAATCTATAGAGGTATCTACTGACTAGAACAAGAATCACATAATTTTCTACAGTAGTTTGAGTTTGTTTTTGGAAACCACAATAAGAAATGCAATTTTGATCTGATTAAGGAAGAGTTGAAGGAAGGAAGATGAATGAAAAGTACTTCTTGGTCTACATGTTCATCTCTACATGGTCTATTTATTTTAATCATAGCTACCAGAGTATGCAAAAGTCTTCAGTGATTAAGGGTCTAGTCCATGGACTGTGGCTGGAGGACACAAGAGTCCTTAGTCAACTACCTCAGATTATTTCTGAGAAAACCACTTAAAGAATACCCTTTATTATTAATTATCACTACCAATCATTTTATAAGCTTCATTATCCTTCTCTCCAGTAAGAGTGTAGAAATCATCCTCTTTTAAAAGTGCTTATTGAGAAAAAATAAAAGTGCATAATGCCCCTTGGTACATCTAGGAATGTCTAAGTAAGGGGATATCCAAAATAGCTTTTGGATATTTTGTTATAGGTGGCATTAACTATCTAGTGCTGAATTCACGGGTCTCTTTTTAATATCATTTTAGAAAGATCTAGACATGTGTGAGAGTCATATTCTAGCATGAATGTAATATATGATTATTGCTCAAGTTATAAAGAAGAACTCATTTGGAACAACTTACAGATGGAGATTGCTTTGATGTTGATGTGTTCAGTCACTATGAAACTTGCCCCAACATTGCTTCAGGGTTGTCCAATGTGCCTCTGGATATGTGAAAAATCATTTTCTGAGCCAAATCTTAAAGCTGATCTGTGTGGAATTGTCCCAGGTCATTCTGTGGCGCTTGTAAAGCTGCATCAATATTTCCTTCATAGTTTTAAACTTCTGTCTCAAAAACCAAGCTGTATTTCCGTTTTACATTCTTAGTTTTATCTTCCTTTGCCTTCCTTGCAATGATTCTGAGCAGGCACTTTATTCAGAGTTCTTCCCCTCCCCGTTGCCACTGTTATTTTTTCATAACATCTGTGCCTTTTCCGAGTGGGAAATAGGGATCGTGATGGGTGTTTTTGCATAAGGCCACTATTTTGTAACAGATCATGAGGGAGATTTAAGCTAGATTTCTTGACTCTTGGGCCATCTCCTATTCTATGTAGCTCATGTCTCCTCACCTCTTGATACAGAAAATGGAACAATGATCTTTCAGGGACATAAATGAAGGATGACCCAAGCCAGTGGGCATGCATTGATTCATAATCATTGCCCTTTTAATTTGAGGCTCTAGCAGATGGAAAATTATTTTGGATGTTGCAGTAACAGCAAAAATAAGGTTGGCGTCCTCTCAGCTTTTGCCTGGAGAAGCCCAAGAAGCCTGTTTCTTATAATTAGAAGGTGCATGTGAATCTGAACTGTAGCACAGAGGCAGCCACTGTAAGCATTAGGTGATTCACCTTTTAGAAGTGACAAGTGAAGAATCAGCCTAAGGTTGCCTCGAGCTTTCTTTAGGATAATACCCAAAGGGAAACCCTGGTAGATTCAAGCCAAGAATTGTCAAATGACCCAGTCTTACTCTCTCCACCCCCCATTATCCACTCCTTTCTTTCTTGTCTCAGAACCACCTGAGGACATGCAACTGCTGACTTCAGCTTCTTGGCCAGTGCATCGTTCTTAGATCTTGAAGGTGGAATAAGGAGTGAAAAAAGTCTTTCAAGAAACCTTTCTTCCATGATTTCATTTCTCCCTTTGTCAGCTTAAAAAAATTTTCTCTTTCTGCCTTGGAGTCTGTTCTGTTCACTGATTTCCGCCCACACCTGGCTAACCTGAATGGTCCAAGCAATGTTCCTTGACCAGAGCAGCATCTCTGATTTTATCATTTGGAGCCTTCGAAGGGTCCTAATAGTGGGTGCAAACATTCAAGATCAAGTGACACGTTGAGTATGGCTGTGACTGTCCTCAGATTCCTGATTCATTTATTTCAGTGGAGTCTATCTGCTGTGACCATTGATTAATAAATGGGTTGAGGAAAAGGCAGTGACTAATAGAACAAAAGGGGAATGGGGAAGAAAATGGTCCACATCTTGGTTTGAGCAGAGGATGGCCTGGACCACTTCCCCTACCCTGAACACCTTGCCCATCCAACCATATGGCCATTGTGAGAGCACTGGCTACGGGATGCTGGCATTTCCTCAACTATTCCCCAGTTGTCAGCCTCTGTGGAGCACCTTTTGAGCAGGAGGAAATTTTTGGCTTCCCTGGAAGGAGCCTGCAGGCAAGGGATCGTTGACATGCAGTCTGTCTGGCTCCTCTGCTGTTCAAACTTGAGTTGTCCCCAAATGACCCGAGACCTCAAAAGATAAAGCTGCAAGGTGATGTGGTCTATCCTATCTAATAAAAAATAATGTAGTTTTCTTTTTTCCAGGGAAGGGCTATATTTTATGAAGATCTTTCTACGTGTAACCTAAATTTTGTTGGACCCCATCTCATCTTACTACTTCAGCAACTTCCTTGGGCCAAAGAATCCATTTGTTAAGCTGTGTTGCCAGAAGTTCTCCTTCAGCCCCCTGGCTCAGACATCTTGGCACAGCACTGTAGATGATCCTTGAGGTCCAGGTCAAAGGATCCCATAGGTAAGATTGCCTTCTAATAAGGTTCTTTGACATCTCAGTTATTAAATTCCCATGAGTGGAGCTCAGACATGTTTGACTTACAGTGAAGTTTCCTCCATGAGTATAATGGCACCATCCTCCTCTTTTGAAGCATTTGTGTGTTTTTGCTGTTCTTCATAGGTTTCCTGACACTGGACATGTATTTCAGAACTGAGCCCTTCACATGCAGTCTTCCCAAATGGGACCAGAGAGATCACCTTTCACTTCATTTCTGCCCCACTCTGACTCACTTTCTTTTCTTGTGGCCTCTTTCTTCTGGCTGACCAGAAAGCTGCTGTTAACTTTTCATAGGTGGCACTGGCTGGTCTCCCTGGATTGGAGCCAGTTCTGCTGCAACCTGCGTCATGTGGGAGGGTGCTTAGAGTTCAAGCTGTGGCCATAGGTCTAAGACTTGGGTGGAGAGACCTTCCCAGCAGGGAGATCATGAGGATCTGACGTGGGGTGAGCAATTTATTGTGCCTTAAGTCTTGATAGGACTGGTAAACAAACCAGTTATACTCTCTTTTACTCTTCTCTGCTGTGTCACTGCTTTGTCATCTTCTCCAAAGAAATTTGAGTTTCTATCCACCATAGAATTAATATTTCATCTCTTGTCTAGGAAGCTTTATGGACTTCATTCAGTCTTTGGTTTTCAAAAAGACTTTTTTTTTTTTGGTTCTGTAACTCTTACAAGTTAGCATTTTCCAAATGATAGCTTGAGCATTCTAATTCTATAAAATGGAGAATAGTATACCCAGGTGCTATGGTTTGAATAAGTTGTCCTGCAAAGAAAGGCCTTTGACTTAAAGGCTTAGATGTCAGCCTGTGGGGCTATTGGAGGAAGCAGATCTTTAAGAGGTGAGGTTTAGTGGGAGGAAGTTAGGTTGTCTTACAGGGGATAGTGGAATCCCAGCACCTTCCTCTCTCTCTTTTTGCTTCCTGGATGACCTGAGGTGAATGCATTGCTGTCCTTCTGCCTCACGTTCCCCTATGATGTTCTGCTTTGCCACATCCCACAAAGCCATGAGACCAACTGACCATGGACTGAAACCGTGAGCCAAGAAAAATCTTCTTTCCTTACCAGTTGACTATTTCAGATATTTTGTTACTGTAACCTAAAACTAACACATCTTAAGTATCCTAAACTTCTTTACTCCATTCTGCTTCTTGAAGATTCACTACAGCATAGTAAAGACTCTGAGAATTCTTACAGTAACGAAAGCAGTCTGTTTGTGAGTAACCTAGAATTTCCCAGGAATAAAGATCCTGTTCAGGCAAGGATGGCTTACGGAAGAAATATAGCTAGATTCTGACAATGAATAGAACGAAACAATGAATAGAATTTGGAGTAAGGGAAGGGCTTTGGAAGTTGCATTCTGGACTAAGGGAATGGGAGTTCAGAAGACCCAGGGAAATAGTTGTGTCAGGAAAATAGTGAGCTGAAGTGACAGAAGAGCTGGATGAGGCAGGTGGCCCTAGGTGAAGAGTGTATTGGGCTTACTAAGGATTTGGACC
Source organism: Castor canadensis (assembly GCF_047511655.1). NCBI lineage: Eukaryota > Metazoa > Chordata > Mammalia > Rodentia > Castoridae > Castor > Castor canadensis. The sequence goes on from NC_133396.1 coordinate 117,089,415, forward strand.
AGTAACCAGTAGGCAAAAGAAAACCTGGGAAGGTTAGGAAAGGTTTCCAGCACCTTTATGCTATCATTTGATTTTCATTGAAAAAAAAATTACTCTGGTTACAGACTGGGGGGAGGATCAAGCTTTACTCATGCCATACTCAGATGTGTAAAGAAAATGTAAACTTCTTTATTTTTCTATGGCTGCCCTGACTTTTCCTGTAAGTTCCTATTTCAGTGGGTAGCTGGGAAACACACGATTTCCTAGTCTCTTTCAGTTAACATTTAATGTCCTTTCTTTTAAAGTGGTCCATTTTAGGAAACTTCTCTGTCAGAGTCATCCATCTAGTTGACATGGGAGACAGAGGCCTGGGTGGAAGGGGGCCTGGTATGTGTGCAGGGTATTTGGGTGGCACTCTGGATCCTCACCACTGCCCTCTTCAGGAATAGTAACGTCATTGCCAGCTTGGTCACGGCCTCCATTTGCTCCCAACTGTGTAGCTTATGATCTTAATGTCAATTCTGTTTTGGCTTAGACAGGGCCTAAGTGGCTTCATTCGCATCTGAGCCTGTTTTATGCCCAGGCTTGCCTGGACTGTGATCCTCTTATTTTAAGCTTCCTAACATAGTTGGGATGACAGATACGCACCACACCCAGCTTTATTTCTATTGATCTGGGGTATGACAAGCTTTTTTGCTTGGGTTGCTGGAACCACAGTCTTCCCAGTCCTAGCCTCCCATGTAGCTTGGAGTGACAGGTACATGCCACCATGCTCAGCTATTGGTTGAGATGGGGAATCACTAATTTTTTTTTTTTTTTTTTTTTTTTTTACCCAGGCTGGCCTCAAACTGCAAATTTCCCATCTCAGCTTCCCAAGTAGCTAAGATTATACGTGTGAGTTACTGGCATCTGGCTGTAAGGGAATATGATTTAATGAATGGATTTATAATTTATAAAATATTCCCTTTGTTAAAAGAAGGAACAAGGTTTCCTGAGAGAGGTAGCTTAAATTTGGGTTGTAACAATGAAGATGGAGAGAAATTAATGGATTATAAACATAACTAGATAGTAGGATTAATAATATTTGGTGTTTGATTGAATGAGGTGGACTGATGAAATGTGAGCTTCAGGTTTCTGGTTGTAATGGATGGATACCATTTATTAAGATGCTGAACACTAGAAAAAGAATTGGTTTGGTGACTAGTTCACTTTCAGACATGCTGAATTTGAAGTTCTATGGGACATCCAAGTGAAGGTGTCTAACTCAGTGAGACATGTAGGTTTATAGCTGAAAATGGGTATTTCTGTAGAAAATCATATCATAATCATAAGGATGGTTGATGAGCTCAGGTTAAACTAGAGAAACAATAGCTACATAAGTCAAACAGTAAATAATTTGATGCAACCATTTCACTTGTAGGCATAAGCTTACCATAGAGGCCAGATGATAAACAAGCCTATTGGGTGATGCTCCTGCTATCAGGGCATATCCCATGGTTTGCCACTCTGCCACTTCTTCTCATGGCATACCCTTCCTTTACATATATTAACATATTCAACCAGGTTACAGCAGATTTTACCAACCAGGGAATAACTTTGTCTTTCCAGTGACAATTACACATCTCTGTTTTTATACTATGATATGTTAAGTTTTAAGATTTAGGTCTCCGTTGTTATTGTATTCTTCAACTATTTGCAAAAAATACTGATGAGCGATTTAGCTAGAAATGTAAGCAGGAGTTAAATGACTCAATGATGTTTGTCTTTTACCTGAAGTTAGATAACAGAAAGTCATTAAGGATTTGAAGTCAAGGAAGTGAATAACCTAATTTGGATGTGTTTGAGTACTATGGCTTTCCTGATCTAATGCCAGCAGGCTGATTCATTTAATCAATTCAATACATATTTATTGATCATCTTTTTGTATAAGGTAGAATGCTGAATATTATAGGGATATAAAATTAAACATTTTAAAAACATGTCTCCTGACATGCTAGTGTCTACATGGGGAATAATTTTAAGTTATCTTTATAAAGAAATACACATCATAGGATCTCAGTGGCTCTGATGTAATTTTTTTTTATTGGAGACATACCCTAACTCTTTCAGGTTATATGGCAAGCTCCGTAGACTTTTTCTTTTTCAGCAGTAGAAATGCCAAATTACTTGTCCTTGTTGTGTTTGACATAGAATTCCTGAGATCCCTAATAGAAAAGCATCTCAACATATTCAGTTTCAAAAATTTTCTTTTTAAATACAAAAAAGCTAAAGAAACAATAGATGGAAGACTTTTGTATAAAAATCTATGTTTTCAAAAGAAACATAGCAGCATCGGCAGCCTACCTCAGAGGGAAAGTAGCAAAGGAATTCTTTCGGGGTTGTACTTTAACATCTCTGACCCGTTGGGTGAAAATTGTTTTGAAGACATATTACATTCCCTGATCAAATGGAAAAACTGACACCTGCCATGGTAACTAGGAAACACCCGGCTAACATGGCCAAGAGCCACACACTCTTTCCCACATAGCCTTGCTGTGAAAACCTTCCAATATCCCATCCTTGGCAACTGAGGCCACCTCGTGCCTCATCATGGAGACCAGCCATCTCTGAAGATCAAGAAAGCTCTAGACTTAGATTTTTCTTTGGAAGCTCCCAAGTGTAGTTAATGGGTGATTTTTTTCCTTTTAATATTTAATCTAGTAGGCCTCCCTTTTCTGCCACTTTTTAATACATGAGTCAACCTTGTGGATACTTGCACTTTAAATCTATGAATCAGGATGTTTTGTGGGAACAGTGTTGTATTAGAAATTCCTGTCGGATGTACTTCAGGGTTATGCCAATGGCTTCCTGGGTTTTGAACTTCCTCTGACCTGTGGTATTATGGTTTTTTGTTTTTCCAAACATACAAGGGTTAATTTTTCTTTGCTGTTTTTAAGGCTTGATGTGAATCCTCCTATATTAATGTGGTTTTTGAAATGAAAAATCTCTACTTGCACAAAGAGTGCCTTGGATAGTTTTGCATTTGCAAATAAAGCCCTAACAAATGCTCATTTAAAAAAATATATTTCCCCAGCTGAGCACATTAAGGCTATATGCTGCATCTTTGTATTCACTTCAATAAACCAGGTGTGCTTCTGGAGATTAGCTATTTTTTATAAAGAATGATTTTGAAATAAATGACAATGGGCTCATTTCTCTTTATGCAGAGGATAACATTAAAGGAAAACTGCCGTGATTAGTTTTAATATCTCAGATAGCTTAATGAGTACTTACTAAAAATGTGAGTGTGTGTGTGTGTGTGTGAGAGAGAGAGAGAGAGAGAGAGAGAGAGAGAGAGAGAGAGAGAGAGAGCCTACAAGTACAGAGGGTAGATATATGTGTACACATGTGCCTGAATAATTTTCTAACATCTTAAGTAATACCTGTCAGGGATTTTAATAACTCAGTGCCAATGAATTATTCTGGTGGCTGTTTTTGCTGAGACTTTCAGTGGGAAGTCCATTTTCCTGTGGTGCTTTTTATTTTATATTTTTTTTAAAATGTCAGTCAGAAAATATGAAAATGGACTGGGATTTTATGTGTCATTTATAGTCAGTGATTGTGGCCTCTTTATACACTATCTACTGCCTCCTTTGCACTTGACATCTCATCTGATGTCAACATGAGTTGGAGGTCAGCAAAGGGATTTAGAGTGTAGGAGTTAGATTTGGAATAGTATGTAGATTTCATTAGGAACCAATAAGAGATGAGTTAAGGATTTTCAGGAAGGGGCTATGTTACTTTGATATAAAATGAAGTTGGAATGGGATGGAATTGGGTCATTCCATTTTTTTTTTAGTATAGTCCTGTAGTTATAGTTAATAAATAGATTGAGTGTGTTTAGATGGTAAGAGAGGCAGCATGATTCAGAAGTGAAGTGGGCAAGAGAAACCAAGATGTTAGTGAGACTGAAGTTCAAGTGATTCCTCACAGAGGCCAATTTGGGAGTGTTTCCTATGTAGCCCAAAAGAAGGTAGTCAAGTGATAGAATGATATCTGAGGATGTAGAACTACATCCTCTGGAGGGGGAGGAAGGGCCTTCAACTTCTGCACTTCATGGTCTACTAATGCTTAGTTCAGTGGACTTCAGAAGTGATTATTGCTTTATTAAATAATTGCTGAGTCTTGATTATTTAAAGACAGATTATCCTGGGTTCAAATTTAATGTCAAGCATTAAGCATTTCTTGATGCTGACTATGATAGTTAAAACCATTATGCTTGGTTTCTTTCCCCCTTTTTTCTTGCCTTTGGCTATATGAGTGCTGTTGGTATCTTGGAGATACTAACTTGGAGAAGGGAAAGATTAAAATATGGTCGTTTGTTCTTTTATTCTGACCTCTAGGAAGTATACAATGGGATGAGGATGAGGGTGTAACGTTAGGGGTGAATATCCAGGAGAATCAGTTCTGCCTGCTTTCTGTAATCCCAGGTAATTGACCTATCGGTCTGTTCTCTGAGTTCTGAGTTTTTGTATTGCTCCTGTATATACACAATGTATCTATATCAAGAACATTAACACTTCGTCTTTAGAAATATGACTTACATTATTGTCTGTTTTTTTAAGAGCCAGGATATGTGTGCAAAAAAAAATTCTTTTTTTTCTTTTTCTCAGATACTAGTTCAATTTGAGAGTAATGACAATAAGGATAAAAATAAGTAAATTTTAAAACTCTGGGTTCAGATAATGGCTGTTTAATAAAAGTACTGAGGAATGCTATTGTTGTAAAGGGTCAACAATGATGTGTTTCATTTTCAGAAATACGTCTGAGAATTTTGGTTCATTAGAGATAGGTTTGCAACATTCATTTATTATTGATGGGCTTTGAAAATGACACCACCTTTTTAGGTTGAGTGTGGTGATTTTATATTGTTTGTGTAAATTGGAGAGAGAAGCTTCCTCTTGGTAACCGAACCCAGCTTCCTTCTTTCCATTTATGGAAGGCGCCTTTGAGCCCAATTTAGCTGCAATCGGTAAAGGCCGCTCACTTTCCTGGGTGTAGGATTGGAATGCAGTTTGATGATGCTATAAATGTATGAAGTTTGTCGTCTTTGCTGAGTTTCCTGATGGACAACAGGGCTTGAGCATCTATATGTGGGTTATCGTGGAGTCTCGTGTGTGTGTGTGTGTGTGTGTGTGTGTGTGTGTGTGTGTGTGTGCCAAGAAATTCTTAGTGTTGGTCATCAAATTTGAACTGGAGCTGGGAGCAAAGGGAGGAAAAGGAATTGACAAGACTCACTTTAACATGGTTTTGGGGATTCAAAGGGGACTAGGCCACTGAGGAATGGGGCACTGTTAATGGCCTGTTTCAGAGAAGGCAGCACCATACCGTGGAAGTGGACGCACCCTGTGCTGTCTTCATTAGGAACTAGCAAGCAAGTATAGCTTATGGTGCAGTGGCAAAGCTGAGAAACAGCAGTGCCCTGGCTGGGTCACTCCTTGCCAAATCAGAGTGTTCTGGCTGCATTCATTTAAATAGACCCTTTTGGAGAGCTTTTTCTTTTTCTTTTTTTTAATGAACAGACCAAGTTTCTGATTTTAGCAGTGGCTGCTTATAGTTAGAATTATTTGCAAACACCTGCTCCAGTACCGTTTGCTGGTTTAGACTGGGCCTGTGGGGGGAAAGAAAAGAAGAGTGGGGGAAAGGAGAGGGGACAGTGGAGTCCCTCTCTGTATTATCATACTGCTTCTGGAAGCCAGAGTGTATACAGTGCATGTATGCCTGTGCATGTGTGTGCACGTGTGCATGTGTGCATGTGCACGCGTGCATGTGCACGCACATGTATTTCTCTCCTTTCTTCTTAGATGACTTCTTCATACCCATGCAGAAAATGCCTCTTGCCTGAGTCATGCTGCAGAATGCTCCTTTCCTGGGAATCAAAGCAATTGGTGGTCAGTTGTTATTTGGGACAAGGTTAGATTTTAAATGACACCCTAGAGAGAAATTTTAGTGACTCATTTTAGCAACTCGGAATCTGCATTGGATAAAATGCTTTCTCTATTTCCATAATTTCTATATTTATATGTCATTCAGCATACTGTATAGCTGAGTGATTCAAGAAAAACAAATAGCGAGAGCTATCCATAATATAAACAATTCCACATTTTATCAAAGCAGAAATACGTATCTGTGGTTAGAGTGAGCCTACCTGGCGAAGTGATGGATTCTTTCATCATGAGATAGAATGTTGTCAGGGAGCATCAGAAGATGACAGTGGCATAGGTGACAGATTATAAAATGTCAGTTGAGAACCTACTGGGTGCATTACTTTGAATATAACCTTGATGATCTGAGGACAAGCATAGCTCTTCCCTTTAAAGAATGTAAAAAGATATTGCCTGCCAAAGCAAGATATAAAATAAAAAGATAAATTAGAACATATAGACAGACCAATATCTAATTCTAATTAAAGTGGGGATTCTGTAGGAGACTGAGCAGATGTGGGCTTTAGCTGTGACACTCAAGTCTACCAGCTGGTAGGGTAACTGTCAGATGCTTGTTTATCCAAGAACTCTTAATGTTCCAGAAAGAAACAAAGTAGAAACAACAAACGAAAACTGTATATTCCAGGTCTGTTGTATGTAGAGGATGATTTTTTTTTTCCAGAAAAGCAAAGAATGGAAATTTTACTTCTCAGTCTAATCTGCACCTAACTAGCTTCATCATTGCCACACGCAGGATCAATTAGATTAGATGATTCTCTTAAGCCTCTAGTGAACTTACTCCTTTTAAAACTGGACTGCTGGATATGGTTGTGAATATATGTGTGTGAATGCATGTACACACAAATTTTTTCACCTCTTAAAATGCACTACTTTTATATGAACTTGCAATGAATGTTTAAAGGATTTAATGCATTTGCTGTCTCGTATCTGAAGAATGGTGGAGGATTAGATGAGGGAAAAGGGCTTTTGGCACAGCTTGCAGGCTGTTATTTTCACCAACTGTGGTGTCAGCTATGATCTTTTTACAGTGCTTCTGACTATGGGGCCTCTTAGCTAGAGATCCCTGGGTCTCTCTGATTTCGTTTTTTTAATAAAAAAAGATGAGAATGGTTTTTCATGCTTTTACTGAGCATGCAGTCTGTGGAGACTAAACTTGACTAAAATCGAGTGGGGGAGGTATTAGGTGAAAATGTTTGTAAACTAAATTTAAGCGTCTCTTATCTGTTGAGGTTGTCCAGTGTAGAGGAGAATAACTGAGTATGCTATAGGACAACAGTGTGTATTGCCAGAAATTCCAAATAAAACTCAGAATGCTTTGTAGTAAGGTAGTTAGCTGGGATGTCTTTCCTTTAAGCCCAGGAATTGCTGAGCCTTCTTCTAGGTTGACTGGAGTAGGACTAACAGCATTGGTGGAGTTCCACAGCATACTCAGCATGGGTGCAGTTTTGAAGTCAAACTGATTTAGTTGGAATCTTGGCCTGTTGATAGTGTATGACATTGGGCAGATTGTCTAATCCCTGTCATAGTTGTCTTATCATTGGCATTTTTTGTCTGAAGATGCTACTATTGCAAAGATAGAAGAGGAAAAATGCAGTTATTGCTAGAAAATCTGAAATATTCCCAAACTCTCATCAGAAAACAAAATGTTTTTGATTGCTAAATCACTGCCATAAAAGTTTAACTAAGGCAGCAGCAGCTTTACTTATTAAATCCCAGAGGAGTGAAATTAATAATTTGAAAAGAATGATAAAATTCCAGCTCAGGGGGAGATGAAATAGAAAGCAAGGAAAAGGGGGTCTGTCCTTGCCTGTGGCAGGAAGGGGGTCAGAGATGACCCAAGCATCCTCTGTTTCCTTCCTTGTGGGACTATTAACAGGGAGACCAGGCAGTGGCTTCCTTACTGTCTTGGCCCTTGACAGAAGAGATAGGTTTTGAACTCAGCAGCCAATTGACATTTTTCTTTCCGTGACTACTCCAAAAATGTATCTCTTGCCACTTATAGAACCTATTTTGAAACGACTATCCTGAAATTTTAAAAGAATATGATGTCACAGTTATTATGAAACAGAAGGTGATAAATATGAGAGGAGTCCTGGCATTCTCTCACCTTTGTCTCTCTCTCTGCTCTTGTATGTGTGTGGGTGGTGGTGGTGGGGTGTTTATCTTTATTTCTACCTGTTCCCATGGAGCCAGCCTACAGAGTTTAAGACAGAGTTGATGAGGTTATGTTGATCACTGTGTGACCATGTACAGAATTCTACCATTCAGAGGCGTTAGATAGGGTTAAGAAAAATGACCATCTTCAGACTGTAAGAGCTTTCATTCAGGTGGAAGAACAGATCATACTGAGGTTCAAATACTTTAAATACATATCAACAGTTCAGAAAGCAAGTAAAAATTTGTAGGGCAAAGCCCGTGTCTCTAAGTGATTTAAAAAGGAACTTGTAATGGATTTAGTTGTCAGAAAAAGTATAATGAAAATAGTCTTTAAAGAAAGGTGTGTATGTGTGTGTGTGTGAGAAAGAGAGACAGAGAGAGAGAGAGAGAGAGAGAGAGAGAGAGAGAGAATACTACCCTATCTGGTCTTTAAGAGGCATCTCAGGAGAGCAGGAATTCCAAAATGGAAAGTGCAGTACTTGTCATCAGGGGCAGACTCGGGCTCCTTGGAACGTTCGTACAGACAGTACCCAGTTTCTGCAGAACATATGTGCTCAGCCTTGCAGTCCAGAGGCAAGCAGCTTGGACGTGATGATTCCTTTAGCCATTGAAGTGGTTCTTTCTCTGGTGGTCTGCATTTCCCACCTGGATTTAAGGAAGGGTGCCGATCAGTCCACAGCACAGGCTGAGGAGAATTCAAAAGGAACAGGTAGGCACCAGCTTGGGAGAGGAAGGACTCTAAGGTAGGCTGACTGGCTGACTAGTTTGCCATCCAGTGCGATATTCATTACTGGGAGCAAACTTTGACTAGAGCACAAATGTGACTCAGAGTAATATGGGAATCCTAAGTTTCCTTAATACTCCGACAAGTCATTTAGGGTTCCTTTGAAATATCTCTGCCTCTGCAGAATTTTTTTTTCTGATTTTTTTTTCATAGAATCATTCAAGGTTTTGACTTTTGGTTTAAACTTAAATATCCTGTTAATATTGCGATGCTCAGTGGGATTTTTTTTCCTTCTGTATTTATCTTACTTCTGTGACCAGAGATATTTGGAAGGGGATGGTCTTCTGGAGAAGACCATTTGGGAGAGGAAACTGCCTAAGAATACAAGCCTGCTTTGAGATTGGCAGTACTGAGAAAGCTTGGTCTCATTTGTCAGCTTCTGAATCCTTTTGTACCCATCAGGACTGCAAATAACAACAATAGCTATTCTTTATTGAGACTAGATCAGCACTTTTGCTAAGCACTTTTTATATACGATCCATTTAATTTTAATGAGTAGATATTATGAATCCCACCTCATTAATGATGAAACCAGGGCCAAGCCACATAAAGAAATCTGGCCAAGGTCAGTCATACCACTAATCCATTGGGATTTGAGCTCTGGATCAGCCTGGCCTCCATCAACAAGGAGGAGTTGGTATTTGATTTGATAACCATTTGAAAATGCTTCAAACATGTTAAAAATAAAAAAAATATAGATAGATAAATAGAAAATGTGATTCTCCATGTTTTCTGTATAACACAGGAAATCCTTCTTCTGGATCTTCTGAGGTGTAATGCTCCATTATGGATTTCTTGTCCCCAACTCTTCCATGTTATTAAAAGTACAATTGGTGTTATGGGTGGTGGAAAACAGTTGGCTCCCCACCCTGTCCTCATAGGGCCTCTAAGCATGACACAGAGAAGAAGAGGAGTGGACCCGGGGCTGACATACCTGGATTCCAGGCCTTATCCTGCCCTGCCCCCGGTTTTATTTATCTGTATTGAAGAATTTGTGGGGGAAATTTGGCTGTCTTCTCAGGAGAAACAGCACTTGTTCTAGTGATTCAGATGTCAGATCCCTGCCCACCAAAACATTGAGCTCACTTGTTTTGTGCCCAGAATGCAAGCTCCTACAGAGTTGCAGGTCCCCTAGGGGTTCATAGGACTAAACTAAATTGGGGAAGCAAAGTCCCCTGGGCTGGTTGAAACTTGACTCAAGAATAAGAAAATTTGAGGCAGATTAAGGGAAACAAAATTTTCAAAAGGAATGTGTCAGAACATTAATGGTTGTTTAGAAAAAACTCTTAAGGTGTGATTTGGACATAAAAGGAGTTCGGAAATTAAGAAGGAAAATTCCAGTAAGGTGGGAGAAATTGGAATGTTTTCAATATCCAAAAGCCCTGTTAGTTGTCATCTGGCTAAAGTCATGGGGTTGGGGGAGTGGGAGGATGGAGAGGTCGTGGTGATATTTAGTTAAGGTAAGAATTGACCTTTTAGACTTGTAACTTTAGAATGGATGATGTATGGAGAGCAAGGAAGCCAGATGGACTTTAACACTGCAGGACACAGGACAGGTTCTTCTGTGGGAGAAGGGTTAGGACACAGTAGCATTGTTTTTCTTTCACTACCTTTCCTTCCTCCTGGATATGGGCCACTCATCTGTCTTAGCAGGCTCCACTCGGTTTTGGGGTGGCTATCTCATATAAATAAAGGTTTGTATGTGTACCCCTTTTAATCTTTCTTCCCTTGCATAAGCCTTAGTCATGGGTTGCTGCAGGCACATGGCCACTGGGGACCAGCCTTGCCTAAGGCTATCAGTGGAGATGGCTATTTAAGAGGTTTTTACTTTACATGTGAGCAGCCAAATTGTGCATATAACAATAGGGACCAATTATTGCACAATAGAGCATCCCCAGTGAAACATAGAGAGTGTGTGCTTAATATGCAATGAATGACACCATAGGCTCCTAAACAATGAGAACATTTCCATACCATCTGGGAGAAGGGGAATTCCATTCTTTATGTTTCACTTGTTTGTGAATGTGATATTACTATCCTGGCATCTATGAGTTTTCAAACAACCACTCTAAATAACAGAACTCACAATAAAACCTCTCTGTGTAGGTTCAGCTATATGGGATTTGTAACTTCTTTGGATTTGAAGTTTTATTTATATTTCTTGGTAGCTGGATCAAGTTGGGTTCCATTTTACTTCCAGTTCAAGCAATTTCAATGTCAAACAGTTTAAAACTCTTAAAAAAAAAAAAAAAAAAAAAAAGAACCCACCTTGGGGCTGGAGGGTGTAGCTCAGTGGTAGAGACCTTGGGGCTGGAGGGTGTAGCTCAGTGGTAGAGACCTTGGGGCTGGAGGGTGTAGCTCAGTGGTAGAGTTGTTGGATAGGATGGATGAGGCTCTGGGTTCCATCTCCAGCAACTAAAAAAAAAATGTTTTCATCTTATTGATCTCTGTTGTCCATGAATTAACCATGATTCCTGAATTGAGAATCTTTAAAAATCTTTATGTGAAGGTTTTTCAAGCCTAGTGTTTTATCCTCCATCAGAAGTTATTGGGAAGAATATGTTATCTACTATTATATAGTGGGAAGGGTAAGACCCAGAAAGGTTGAGGAATCTGATCCAAGATCATAAAATGAAAGAACCGAATGGTCAGTGGAGAACTTAGTGAGAATTTAATTTTCAATAATTAAAAGGCAGTGAAAGTAGGAGAGGGAAAATTTCAACATGTAGCTTTGTTAAGGAAGGTATTTCTATTAAAAAAACAGGATTAGCTTTCTTCCTTAAGTAATATAGCAGCATATTTTTTCTTGGTCAGATTTGTAGTGACTACTCATCCTGTTTTGCCCCAAACTGTACTGATTTCAACTGCTTTGCAAGCAGAAAGTTCTAAATTTCCAGAAGATCCCAGGGTCCTAGAGAACTAGGACAATTGATCACAAAAATTTGGCTAAAAATATGTTACCATATTAGGTTAACATCATATTTTTTTTTCTCTTAGGCTCAGGTTCTTCATGGTAAGCTGTTTTCTCTTAAGAGTGAACCTGAAATCTGTGAGGTAGATTAAATATAAGCTTTGTTGATACTGTGGTTAGAAAGGGGGAACATAAGCAGTAAGTCTGATCGCTATTTCTTCTTCTTCTGGAATTCTCCTCTTATCTTCTTTTACCACATTTAGGATAATGTGGGCTGGATGGAATACTCTCTCAGTACTTTTTCTTGCATCGTGTTCAACACTTGGCTATCACAGTCATACCAGAACCCTGGAAGAAAAGGAGTGAGCAAACTTTTTCTATGAAGTATGGCAGTAAATAATTCAGCTTTTGTTGCTTACAATGGTTTCAGTAACATTTTTTTAAAAGAACACATTGAAAATACAAGACTATTTTTAGTTTTCAGGGAATATAAAAACAGGCTATGGACTAGATTTGTCCTATAGGCCATGGTTTGCTAAACTTTCCTATAGAGCATAGCTGTGCAGCAGAAATATAATGTGAACCACACTTTTTAATGGAAAATTTTCTAGTGACCACATTAAAAAAGTAAAAAGGAGCATTCACTTTCATTTTGCTAATGTATTTTATTTATCCTGAATATTAGTATTTCAACATGTAACCAATATAAGTTATTGATGAGATATTTTGCATTTTGTGGTATTGTTTCTGAATTCCAGGCTAGCCGTATTTCAAGTGTTCAGCAGCTACTACATGTGGCCAGTGACCTTGTCTCAGACAGTCCAGCTCTACAGAATCTTCATCATGTATGATCAGACAGATGCTTGGTGTCTTTCTGCTGGTCCTTTAGTTTTGAAAAGTGGCCTTAAGGACCTTAGCCCTAAGAATCATCCAGAAAATGCTTGATTTTCTTGTAATGGTGATGTGTTTATCCTAGGCATAACTCAGTGTCACTTTCTACTTAGGGTCTGTGGCAAGTGTGTGAGAGATCTGGTTGGGCAAAGAGATGTTATCTGTGGCCACAGAGAAGAGAAAAGGAAGAGAAAGGCCTATGCTTCTGGACAGGCTCTTGGAGTGTATGTTTGTGGGTCACTGTTTCTGCACCACCTTGTTCTCTCCTTGACATCAGTAGCTCCATAAGACAGAGGGTAGTATTGGTGCACTGGTGAGGATGCTGAACTTTTGTTGGTCTTTCTTGGCCTGGGAAATGCCTGTCTCTTGTGCTGAAGGGAGGACTAAAGTAAGTAAATGTTAGTTATATAAATGGACTTGTATCAATGGAATACAGAGAAATCTCATTGCTTGCTGAGTGGCTACTCCAATCCCTGCCTTTCCTGAGACATTTTTTCCTTTTTAGTCAGTGAGCAATTTTTCTTTTTTGGACCTGATTCCTTTCCTCCCCACTTAAGGGACTTGCAGACCAGCTCAAGAATTTTATGAATAGGAAAGCCCTGCAGTGCATTTAGCTTGGGAAAATGTCCCCTAGAATAGATTGTTTCAGAGTCAAGTGTATAAATATTCTGGCTCAAGACTATACTCTTTTTTCTTAATGAATTGGTCTGGCGGTAGTTAAAGCCAACTGTGGTCTAGCAGAGTGCTCCAGAGAGAAAAATTGAATGGACACATAGCCAGTCATACTTCCCCACTTTCTATAACGCGTTTCGCAATGTATTAGAAAATTAACTTTATGACAACTGGCAGGACCTGTTGTATGAGTCAGCCCGTTTGGAAGCAGTTGGTGTCTTTTCTTCCTTCACCTGAGCCTCCCTACATAGTGAATTTGGAAGACACCAGCAGCCTGCTCAGTTTCCTGGTAAGCCACTCGAGTTTATCTTCCTTTACAGTCAGTTTCTTAGCTGGTTAGTATAAGAAAGGAATTTTTCATGGACTACTTTTAAAAAGGGCTGCTAATCAATTTTTCTTCTTATTATTATGCCCTCTGCTTTTTACACTACCCCTACCAGCTGGTTAATCATGCAAAAGCCGAACACTTCATTAGCCAGTGCATGTTCGCCCATGGGCATTTCTGTAGTAAATTAGTTCTTTCTATTTATACAGGTAAGTCATGGCCAAAAGTCTTATAAGGTGCCAAAGGTAAGGGTTGGAATTAATTTCTCCTCTCCCTCTCTTTTTTATTTTTGTTTTTCAGAGAATTTGTTTTAAACTGAGTTGTAAAAGTCCACAATTCACTTTTGAATTAAAGATGACATGATGGGATATTTGTTTTTTGGGGAAGGGTTCCATGTTGTGGTATATGCATGACTAATGTGACTTTTGCTTTTCAGAAAGCAAGGACAGAGGGTGCAATACTTAGTATTTTTTCAAGGTGGGGCTTGGAAAGCTATGGTGAAGAGGTCCATTCAGGACAAGGACAAGATGAAATAGAGGATATACAGAGTCATCAGCAAATTCTGCTCAAAGATTAGTGTTACATGTTTACATAATTGGGTGTATGGTCCATGCACAAGCCCATTAATTAAATATGGCTTTTTTTTGCTATTTTGTGCATATTTCCAGAAATTGGAACATATTCTTCACTAATTTAATTCTGATAGAAAAACTATTCATATATTGAGTAATGGCAGATTCCTGAAATTTGCTGTTTCTAAAGACACAAAACTCAACTTCAAAGGTTTTTTCATCCTCACTAAGGGGTTCTGTAAACTCAGCTGACAGGCAAAAGCTCTGGCCCTTCTGAACTTGGCATCAGATATCTCAAGTCTGTCCTCCTCAGCAATGTTGGGCTTATATGTCTACCAGTCATTGTCATCTGCAGGTAGAGTAAAATTTCTGCCTCCAGTGTAGGTTCACTCAGTCTCACTGCTTTCTTCACAGCCTTCCCAGTGGAAGAGACTGCTGACATCTATTCTAGTTGTTTCCTGAATGGATCTTTTGAGTCCTTCCTGGTCTGTCATGGCATACTAATGGTGATAGAGGCTAAATTAGTTCCTTCCATAATATTGAAATAAGATGCTACTGTGTAAGGTCTCTATCCCTTAATAAATTATATTAAGAGAATGTATGTGCCCTGAGAGGTGATGGGGAGGTGGGGGTAGATAGTAATTCTAGGGATGGGATCAGAAGGAAATGTAAGGTCAAATCTGCTTACCATTTGAGTTTCTGTGATCTTTTTTACAGTTTCTAGGAAAAAGGGATACATATCAGTTGACTTCCTTGTTTTCTTGCCTAATTCTGAAAGTAAGGCATTAAGTTTAGGGAACCTTGATAGGCACAGAGATTAGGGACAGAGTAAATTGACACATGGTTATGCACAAGTGATACTCCTGACAGAAGAGGCTTCTTTCATTCTCTTATTCAGCCATTAAAGAGCAAGAGTTGTCCAGTGTCGCTATTTGTCCTCTGGATTCTGCCATACTTTTAACGTGGGATTTTCATAAAATCCCAGCTGAAACTGGGAACCCAAACTTTGCCTCACCTGTTCCATTTCCATTCTGTTCTGTGGGTTGCTTCTTTTTGTGTGGTGGACTGATGATTGCTGGGAGTGGAACTTTTTCTTTTCACATATAGCTTCAATTCCAGTTTAATGGCGTGGTTTGCGGCTCTCGGCTTGCAGTTTCAGTTCCTGTTTAAATACTAAAATCTATTGTTTGTCTCCATCTCTAGACAACATAATTGCATTGCTAACTGGCAGGAGCAATTAAGTGTACAGCATTATGAAGAAATAAAGGTTCCAGGCCCTAAGATTTAACTGGATTTCTAATTACACCTAGTCCCCTCTGTAAAGTGGCTGTAAGAGCTGCACAATGTTTGTAACACAAAAGCAAGGAGTGAGGAGAGAGAATGGTTGTTCAGTGGAGTTCCGGTGAGCTGGTCATCTCTAAAGAGGCTGTTATCACTAGGTAGAAAACTTGTGATATTTCTTCTACTTGTAATGAGCATTCGAGCTATATTCATTCCTTTTTGGGTACTGGACATTATAGCAAAATCATTCTCAGTTTTCCCAGATAAATTGAAGTCATTAGAAAGTTGTTGTAGATTACATGTTTGGGAACCAGGACGAACATGTGGCCTTTGTGGTAGGAGATTAAAAAAATATTACGTACAATATTCAAAATTCTTACCTTTAAACATGCATTTCTTCAACTGATTGTGTGTGTGTGTGAACCTTGCCTTCAGTGAAAGGATCTTGTGTGGTCAGAGAAAATTAATGGCTAAAAATGATAATACCCTAAACTGGGTCTGTTTTGGGGGTGGTGAGGGCCTCCCTCTGGAGGTAGCATGTTTTTCTAGCAGTAGGGCTTGGTGGGGAATGTTTTTTGTTAAGCAAATCACCCATTAGGCACTGCAGGCTGTTTGTGTATAGCAGTATGTTGTGAGCTGCAAAGTTAATACAGTTAATATTCAACACAACTTTTGGGGGGGTTACTGGTCCCTTAGGCAGGTTCAGCAGAAAAGGCTACATATTAATAGCACTCCAAATTAGATACCCCCAAGTGCACAGTCACATATGTGATGAAATGTAAAGCATCCCTCCATTTCAGCCATTCTCAGGCCAGAAGTGACTGTTTAATAACCAGGAAACTGGAGTCCTGTCCTTTCCTAACTCAAACCTCTTTGGGAAGAAGTGAATCGTCTTGAGTGTGTGAGCATTTTACAGAGTCTTTAATTAACAGTGAGTGGTGTCTTAAAAATTCTTGCCATTTGCAGCTTCTTCCAATAAGTGTGGCCGATTTGGTTCTGATTCTCTGCTGAGTTTAATTGAAATGAAGCCTTTCTTGGCATGTCTTCCTTTGCCTTAAAGGGAAAGATGTTCTGTTGCCCCATTTGGCCAGTGGACTGGATCAGGGAAGGAATCTAGTCACTGGTAAGAGTGGTGGCTGTCACATGGGCCACAGGTCAGACTCTTTTCATGCTTCCAACTCAAATAGGAATTAAATTATAGTTGCAGAAACTTCTGTGGGGCTCAGCAGGTGAGATGAGAGGTTGGGAAACTAAAGGCAAGGTGTAAAGCCGCCATGCACAGCTGATCTCACTAGGGAATAGCAGGACAAAGGTTGTGCTTTGCTGGGGTCCATGGGCTTAGCTTTTTATCATTTTACAAGAATTTTTCTTTTTCAGCTATTTTTTTCTCATCTCAAATAATGTATTATTCTAGATAGGAATAATAAGTAAAAGAAAAAGTAGACATGATGAAAATGACCTTCCATGACTATGGAAATCAAATGGTAGTGAAACTAGATAATCAGACATTGGATGCTATCCAGGCCTGGACTTTCCTAGGACATTGGCATGGCTGTATTTCTTTAAAATGGTTTATTAGTATAACAAACATTTACCCAGTATTAGAGGTCAGGCTTGGAGAGTGCCTATTTTACCGGTGAATGACTTCACTAGGGAGTACAGTTTTCACATGTCTGTGGACATTTTTGACTTTCCCCACTGTTCCTGACCAAAAGTAGTTAATTTTCTTGTGCATATACTTTTTCCTGCAATACATAATGACGTACCCCAGAAATTAGAACCAAAAGCACCAGACTGACTTTATTTAGTTTTTTTTTTTAAAGAACTTTATTTTTGGCTGTAATTATTTAAAATAGATGTTACCCTACTGAGCTTTTATTTTTAAATGACTGAAAACTGGCAAAATCATTATCCAGGAATATATGCTAAATAAGTCTTGCCTGGTTTTCACAAAAGAAAAGCACTCTGTGTCTGGCTTTTCCCTGATTCCTAGATTTCTTAATAAAACTTTGAGCCTGATGATGTTACAGGCCCCAGGGCTGAACAGACACAGCTGTTTGCCTTTAGTATAGCTGCTGGTCCCTCAGGCCTTCTAGCTTTGGTTCTCAAGCCAGGATAATGAGGAAGTTGGGAGTATTTGTCTGCAGTGGGCAACCAGGCTCAAATCAGGTACTGCTTCTTATAGCTGAGTGCCTTAGGCATGTTACTAAAACTTTATGCCTCAGTTTCCTCAAATGTGAGGTGGAAAGGGTATTTTGCAGTACATTTTTATTGGTAAATTGGTAGGATAATTTCAGACAGGTCACTTAACTCTCTAAGACTCAGTTTGCTGATTTACAATAAAATAGAGATAATCCTAGTACCTACATTACAGGGCTACGTGAGGACGAAATGAGGTGGTGAACATCAAAACACTCGGTGTAGTTCTTGACATAAATGTTGTATGAATGTTTGGTGTTATTATTCCTACAGTTGCTAGAACTGTAGGAAGTCTGAAGGCAGAGTGGGGGAAAAGTAAAAGATGGTAAAGATTGAAGTGAATGGAGTGGAAAAAAGGAAAAGATGGGGCAGAGATAAAAAGAGATTAAGAATTAAGAAATAGTTTGATGGTGAATGATTAAATGGCATTCAAGTCTCCTAGCCTCAGTGTCCTTATATCCTTTATGTGGGGATTAAGTAGGTACAGGTAGGGGTGGGTAGGTGTGGTATTCACAAAGGTGCATCTGGGCTCTAACATCTGGTATGTCAGCGAAGCAGCCATGACAAAGACTACCCATCTGTCCTAACCTGATGTACAGTTCCAAAATTTCTTTGGAAACCACATATAGTTGTATCCTACCACTAATTACAAAACTGTTTTGTCTTCCCAATGCAACTTTTAGAATTATAATTATCTTTTGAATTTCTTGCTTTGTGTTTCCTATACTTTACTTTTACTGTCTCTGTTGGAAGGTGGCTCATCCATTCATCCTTCACCACACATGGAGTTTTGTCATAGACTGTTCTGAAACTAGCTAGTTACTCCTGATGGGCAGCCCAGGGAGAGCTGATGTTTGATCACTGTTGACACAGTGATAGTATTTCCAAGATTCTGAATTGACTGGAGGGCAAATGCTTCCCTTCCCTGTCCCCAATCTTTTTTTTAGCGTGGGGAGCTGAGGTTGGGGAAGTGATTGTGAGGAAGTGAATTATATGAGGACAGTGGCACACCAAAGAAATTCATACCCCTGATGTTGTTCTAGGAAAGCATCTTAAAGATAGGGTTGTCCAGAGTTGTTTGGGTATGTGTGGAAGAAGTCTCTTTAACTTGTAATTGCTGTTTCAGAATGGACCTCTCCTGGAGCTTGTCTACCTACAATGCAAAGAGTTCCAGAAACAGTAAAAACCCACCCTTCACTTGGACTGGTGATCTCAGTGTCTACAGGCTCTGTCTCTGCATTGAGGACCTGGATCCAGGGCACATCAAACATGTCCTACCAAAAGTGGGCACAACTTGAGCTTCCAGGAAATTCCTTCTGGATACCACTGGGTGTAGGCAACAGAAATTCATTCCCAGAGCTTCTTTCTGAAACTTCCTCTGATCCCAGGCTTTTGATTTCCATCTGTACCCTACAGATCGGCTTCCTTGTCTACATGCTATTGACATATATTTATTGAAGGTATTCATTAAAAGGCGAATTGCAGGGGAGTCTTAGGGAATCTTTTAAAGGTTTTCATTCCAGTCTAGTATACCTTTTCATAGAAAGATGCACAAAATTAAAATACTTCTTTTCTCCATTGTGAATATATTCTGGCCAAAGTAAAAAACAAAAGTAATGGTTTGATAAAAGAGAACTGGTTTGAAGATTTTCTGTGTTTCCATAATAGGCTCACTTTCAGAAATGTGTACCTCCTAACACAAAGAAGGAATATTTGTTTAGAAGGCAGGACAATCTTAAAATGTGAATCCCAGTGGATGCGCAGTCTTCCTGCCTTCTCTCCCTCCTTTCTTCCTTCCATACATACAGGTTGAATGCCCACAATGGGCAGATACTGCTGTGGTTGCTGGGGATACCACATTGAGCACACTGAGCTTACATTGATTCCAAAAGCCCTAGAAGGGCCATTTTACTCAGCCATGAAATCCCACAGTCACTTGACATACCTATCGAGGTGCCAGGTGAGCACAAGGTCGATGTCCCCAGTGAGCACAGGGTTGATGTCCCCATTAAGCCAGCCAGGAGACTACTGTTGCTGTAGCCTCCCAGCTGTGAGGACCATTGGGAAGAGCTCATTTGCTGTAAAGTACAATCAGCATTAAAAGAAATGACCGCCAGTAAATTTTGGAAGTCTTAGTTTTAATTTCCTTGCCTCACTGTGTGCATATGAGTGGCCTGCCATTTGCATATGGGAATCCTGTCATAACAATTTCAGGAAGTGATTTGTTAATAATCGAGTTCTCTGAATGGCCCTAAATCAGTAATTGATGTGAATCTGGATAAAGTATCCCTTCCACCCTCCTATTTTGGGGACCTTTTTTTTGGCACAATCAGAGCCAGAATGAAAACTAGCCATCAGAACAAAATTTAGGACAGCTGGGATGCTTTGCAGCAAAGACTTTTGGCTCCACAGTTCAAATAATCACAATAGCAGCTCAATTTAGCCTTTGGCTGAATGGCTTTGGCAGGGCACAATGAAAAATAATTATTTCATGGCCTGCTTATTTTTCCCTTAACCAATAAACTCTCAGACCTCTTCAAGCTTATGTAGGTATTCTGCTGCGGATGAGGCTGAGCACACCATCATATCCCTATTTAGGAAATGGTTGTACTTCACCCTTGTGGGGTGGAATGTAAAAACTCAACAACTTTTTGTGATGGTTATTTAGAATGAGGAAGGGAAAAAAGATGGGAGGAAATTCAAGGGCTGGAAAGTGAGTTCATCACCACAGCTGTGGAGAAAAAGAGGTTGAGTCCCAGGCCCCCACTTAGAAGGCAGGACATTGGGGGATGTGATCATATCTGATATTGAGGGTGCTAAGTGTAGTGTAATAGCACTCTGAAGCAGCAGTCTACTCCTTTGTAGCTGCAGCTTTGGAGACAGCGAATAACGGGTCTTACAACTTTGTGTTAAGTGCTTGCCCGATTTGCTCTTATTACATCCAGTGTACTGTAACTCTCTGTCCCTGTTTCGTAAGTCCTTACTTTTGCCCTGGGTGATTTGAGTGAAGTTAGGGAGAGGTGGATGGGATAAATTAAGCATGGCAACCAGCCTAACAGCCACCCCAGACCTGAAGCCCTTCAAGGTTTTTGCCCAAATCCTATCAATCTCCTGTCTTTTCTATCTGCCTTTCCAGGTCAGCTACATCTTAGTGCAGGGCATCAATGCCACTTGATGACCAATTCCTCTTCAAGGAGAGTCCAGCCTTTGCAGCTCACTTGGTCAAAGTAGAGTGGTAATGAGATCCGTCATGGGCTTGATCCCTGCAGGAGTCACTTAACTCCATTCTGTTCCATTAACCCCTGCCAGCTGCCTTAGGTCTTGGGTGGAATGGGGTGAGGGATTGTGAACGGTTCCCCACAAATGATCCCCACTACTGGGCAATGAGCTAGTCTCACTACCAGTGGCTCTCAGGTGTTCTCCCCAAACGTGAGAGACAGTGAATTTGTCATTAGAAACAGAAACAACTGTAAGCTTATGAGCTGTGTGGCGCCTCCTCTCCCTTGTGTGCATGAATGTGTTGGGGGTGGAGTGGGGTTTGTGTTTCTTCTGTTAGGAGAGGGTAGATTTTTCTTATTTCCAAAAGCCTGCATCAAATCACACTCATATCCTGATCCTCATAATCTGGGTTTAATGAGTGGCATTTCTTCTCAAAGTATCTTAAAAAAAATCGGTAGTCATGTCATGCATCAGGATGAATTTCTAAATGTAAATGAGGTTCTCCCAGTAATTTATTTACATTTGTTTTCAGCACAACAAATGAGACATCACGTAGCTTCATAATTTTCCATGACCGAGTCACCAGCATGCAGTGTGTAATTTACCATGATTTAAGATGCTTATCTGTAGATTTTCAACAGTACCTTATAAGCCTCAAAATAGAGAAAGAGATCCTCTGTTGCTTTTCAGCTTTTCACTTCTGACTCTCCTGTCCTTGTCCCCCAACAAGTGCTCTGGGGTTCATTAAAATCTGTATTCATGCTTGCATGATAGAAGGATGGAGGGTAGAAGATAGTGGTCATTTTTCCATTTCAAGTAGAGCTGTTATCACTGACAGATCTGATAAGAGGGAAAAGAAGAAAGTATATCCCTTTGCATATTAGAGGGCATGTCCTTGCATAAGTAATTGTTCAAGGCTCAGTTTCCTCATTATAAAATGGTTGATAATCTATAGTTAGGAATAGCTCTCTAGACCCAGTTGAAAGCCAAGACTGTGTCTGATGGTTAACTGAGTACAAACTCTACCCAGAAGTTTTGTGGACTTGTTATATTTTCCAAGAGTTTTACTATATTTAAATATGTATGCTTTGATACCAGCTCTCCTTAATGTTTAGCATCCAGTTCTAAAGGTTCAGTGTAAGCCACTTATGTGCCATATTTTCCACAGATTTTTTTGGTTTTTTCATGCTTTTTTGTTGACTTGAGCAAACCAATGTGGAGTTATCACCAGGACCCTTGGGATTTATGGGAAAAGAGAAAAAGGACATGGCTACTTATCCATGCATATAGTGCCTCTGATTAAAAAGTCCACAGAGAGTGGTGTTAAGATACTAGAGTCCTGGTCACTTTATTTGGGCCCCTGACTATGAATAATCAGAGTAGGGAAAAAAAAATAAAAGAATGTCCTTGCCCTACCCCAAATAGTCAGTACATTTTGAATACTTTTTAAGTAAAGCTAATATCTCAAAAGAGATTTTTTAAATGTTTTCTAAGTGAAAATTTCTAGTTTGTTCAATAAACAAATACTCAGAGTTTTTTATGTGACAGATGCTGCCAGAAACTAAGGCTGAGTAAGACCAGGCATTCCTGCCTGGAACTTGCTCTGCTCCTCCTAATTGAAATGAAAGCCTCATTTCTAGAAAGAGAAAAGATAGGAAAAATGGGACCAATATGGCAGGCTCAACATTTCTTCATGCATAACATGTGTTCTTTAATTATTCGTTCCAAATTAATTTGGAATGTGCTCATTAGTAGCTTCTCTGAATAGCTTTTGAGTGCCTCACACATGTGTTTTGGTCCTATCAAAACACCTTCTTGCATCTTTCAAGCATTGCTGTGTTTGGAACATTGTTTGCCTCATGACGGATGTGCTTCTAAGATAGATACTGTGTTAGTCAGCTTTCTGTTACTATAATAAGATGCATGCAATTTCCAACTTAAAAAACAGAATGGTTTATTTTGGCTCCCAGTTTTGGAGGTTTCAGTCTGTGGTCAGTTGACCTTGTTGCTTTTGGGCCTGTCATAGCAGCTGTGGTGAGGAAGCACATGTAGTGCAAGCTATTTGCTTCATGGTAGCTGGGAAGTGAATGAGAGAAAGAAGAAGAGGCCAGGGACCCCATATGCCTTTCAAGAGCACATCCCAGATGGCCTAAATTCCTCCTAATAAGCCCTACCTCTTAAAGATTCTACTACCTTCCAGAAGAACGAGGAAGCACCAAACTTTTAGCATGGCCTTTGTGGGCCAGTTCAGATCCAAACTATAGTATGCACATAGAGAAAATGTTGCCAACACACAAAATCACCCATTTGAAAATGGTGGGAAAGTCATACATTTGGAGAAAATTCTATGGACCTAACCTTCCCTCTTTCTCTGCCTGAAAGCTTTCCAACCTGAAAGCTACCCCTCATTGGCCAAATTCTAATCTTGGTCTAGTACTCATAATACCCGATTAAATGCTTTGTATTTCTACAAAGAGTAAGGTAAAAAGCAAAGATTTTTGTTCAATCTGAGCACTAGACCATTTGGTATCCTTCCATGAGAACCACAGTTAGAGAATAAATCTAAAACTTGTCTTAGAAATAAGACATCTGAACTTTTACCTTTCAAGTTAGCAGGTGGTGGCTTTTCATATACTTTTAACATGTACAGTTTTGATGAAAAGCTCTGTGAAGCACCTTAACTCATGAAGCCTGTGCTTAGCAAATACACTTTGTAAAGGGCCTGTGCCAGTGTTGTGCTGGGGATGTCTACTGGAAGAGTCAGGGAAGATGAGTAAATGCATAATTACATTGAATTATTGTGTGACATGGTCCATGTGGAGATGCACTAAGCATATGATAGCAACAGGCTTCATTTGTTTCTGGGGTTTGGAGGAAATGTAAAGGGGTCAGGATACACTTTAGAGATGAAATTTTGTTTGAGAGAATGTGCAAAGAATAAGGAATGATCACATGGCATGTCTTGTTGGAGAAGGACATTCTAGAGAAAGGGGCACTGTGAGCAGAAGTGCAAAGGTAAGACCTTATGTACTCAGAGAACTGCAAGTCACGTGGCTGAACTGGGCTATGGGCTTTGTGGATAGGGAAGTTGGAGCTGAGCAGGAAGGTGAAGCAGGAACCAGCTCACAAAAGGCTTTGTGTGCTATATGAAAGTTAGATCTTTGTTAAGTGGAATTATGGGAGAGCATTGAAAGATTTTAGCAGAAAGGTGACATGTTGAAATTTTCATTTAAAAAAGATCTCTCACTCCTGGGTGAAGGATAGATTGGATGAAAGCAGGAAGACCAGTCTAGGAGGCTGTCAAGAGCCAGTCTCTTTCGGAATCTTTTTCGTATTATTATGGCAGAGAACCTGGCCTAACAACCTGGAGACATCATAGGGTTTTAAAAGAAGGGTGACAAGGTGATGAAAGAGTTGGGATATCAGATCAAGAAGAAAATAAAACCAGAATAATTTAGAGGAGATGTAGAAAGGCTAGGGAGAAATTTAATAACCGTATTTCCATCATAAATGAATGGTGGTTTATTAAAATGCAAAACCTAATATCTTGTGATTTTGAAACCAAAAAAAAGTTGAATTTTAGTTTTTTATTTGTTTTATAAATTTGGCCACAAAACTTATTTGGTAGCAAAATCTGACCTTAACTGAGAGCAGGGTATTTATGTACTCTTGTTTATCCCGTTAAGTGTCAATATTTGTATATTTCACTTCGGAAACATTAATAGGTTTGATTATGACCTGACTGCAGGGTTATGTAAGCAGTGGTGTGTGCTGTTTTTGTTAGTTTTGTTTTGTGTTTGAGATAATATCTTACTATCTGGCCAAAGCTGGCCTCAACTGCACGAGATCCTCTTTTCTCAGCCTCCCTAGTGCTGGGATTATAAGCATACATTACCACACCTGGTACTGTGCATGTTTTTGTTATTGCTAATATAGCTACTGCTGCCACTATGAGTTCTTACTATCAATTAAAATTATTGTAGCATAATTCAGTTTTCATGGTATTTAAAATGCTTTTATTGCACTTGATTTTTTTTTCGGAGCCCTTACAGTGCAGATACTGTTATTGTCCCATTCTAAACATATGGAAAAAATTGAGGCATAAAATGTTGAATAACTTGCTTATGGTAACATATTTACGAAGGAGTCATGCTGGAAATTAAATCCTAATTTCTCCTCTTTCCATAACTTTAAAGTTAATAAGCAAAAATATGACAGTGAATATTCAAATAATGGAATGGGCTCACTTCTCCCCCTCCCCTTCTTTTTGAGTTCTGTAGACTCTTTTCTCCAGGGATCTTGTAAATGAAAAAATCAAGATAGATTCCATGTTGTCTGATGTGACTAACTAACTGCAGCATGAATAATCACATTTTTGTTTATTCTCAGTGTGAATGAGGCTAAAAGACTTGTTTTCTAAATTATATTAAGTTTTTTTGTATTTGTATATTGGTAATTTCTACTGTAATGTATTGAATTTGTCCCCTTCTCTGGGTAGGACCTGTAGTGGAAAGACTAGGCTGATGGCTATAGATTACATACCTAGTGCATAGGTGAGTGCAGTGGTAGAGAGTTAGTTATTGGATAACCAATGTGCACAGTTCTAAAATAAGAGGTTTTTGACTTGTGTATTATAGAAGAACATTTTGTCCTAACTTCTAATCTATAGCATGCTTATTGCTGAGGTCAACATCCTAATGTTACCAAAAGTAAAACCCTGCATCACTTATTGATTTGCACTCTGTTAAAGTGACAATAAGCTCTTTGGTTATGTCTCTTGGTAAAAGAGTTCACTGACTGGATTTTTTCGTTTTCCTTTGTGTATGAGGATAACCTATGCAGACGTATGCTTAGATATATAGGCATCAGGTACAAAGTTGGTAGTTAGTGTTTGCAAATGGATTCTGTAAATATGGATAGCTTTCCCAGATTATTAATTTAATGACAGGGGCTGAACTGGATCCATTTATAGCAGAATTCAACAGAACACTTAATTTTGGAGAAGATCGGCAGAGTTTGTGAAGAGAAAAGATGTAGGAAAATGTCTTTTGAGGTTTTTTTCCTGACTCTGTAGGTAAATCATTTCTAAGCTTATGACTATAGGAAACAAATGCTAAAACAGAATCTCCAACTTAAATATTTCCCTCAAGTAATGAGAATGATAATGACACTGAAGATACAGATGATAACTGGAAGAGAAGTTAGAATTTAAGAAAAGAGGGAGGAGAAGGTGAAGAGGGTGAAAACAATTTAGTTTTACTAAATGTGATCAGAAGCTATAAGCTATACGCAAGGTATTATTTTCAAGGTGATAAGACATAATTGCAACTAAATTTTTATTTCCTTGAGGTCACCTATAAAATGACTTGAGAAACCACATTCTAGCTCACCTGACTCGAAGTTTAATACACTTTCCCAACTTAAGACAGTTTGACTCACAATGAGTTTTCAACTTTCTAATGGTGCCAAAGATGTTCCTTACATCTATTCTGTTGTTTGCTCTCAGTTACATGGGTTACTCAATACTTTATTATAAAATAGTTCTTATGTTAGATGATTTTTGTCCAACTGTCATCTAAGGTAAGTGTTACGAGCCTGTTTAAGAGTAAGTTGAGGCTAAGCTAAGTTTGGTAGGTTAGATGTACTAAAAGCATTTTGACATACAATATTTTCATCTTACAGTGGGTTTATTAGGATATCACTCCATCATGAGTTGAGGTGCATCTATAATTGTTGCATCATATTTTCTTTAAAAAACACAAGAGATGAACTGGGTGTGGTGGCACAAGCCGTTATTCCTAGCTACTCAGGAGTTGGGGATTGGGAGGATTGCAGCTTGAAGTTGGCTGGGCCATTAAGGGAGACCCTATTTCCAAAATAACAAACACCAAAAGGACCAGGGGCATGGCTTAAGTGGTAGAGAGCCTGTCTAGCAAATGTAAGGCCGTGATTTCAACCCTCCAGTACTGCCCTCCCCCCAAAAAAGGACAAGAAATGTCATCTATGTTTATAAAAAGATGTAAATAATGTTACAGCTGTGACAAATAAGCTTCATACCACGTTAGCCTACGTTACAATAGCTCTTATCTCTGTACTGCTTAGCATTTTTTAAAAATTGAATTTTGTTCTCATACTATCACTTCTCTTTCCTCACCTCTTTCATCTTCCCACCAACTTTATCTTTTCTAAGATTAGTACTAACTGGACCTGTTTATAGGCTTTTTTGCAGTAAAGTCAGGGATATGGGTCTCTGCTGCAGTCTACCTCCCAAATCAGCTGTTACAGCCACAGGAAGGAGAAGGCACGATCAAGTGTCCATCCTCCGTAATATGCTTTTCCCATTCCTACTCCAAATCTAGCTAAAAAAATTCAAGGTCCTTGAAATGTCAAACTCTGCTTTACCACGTGTAATTAAGATCTTTTTATTCTCAGCTTTAAAAACAGATATTTTCAGTTGGCCAGAAAATACGACAAACATTTTTAGTCTATTAAAGTGAATTTTCATTTGTCATGATGGTATACACATGTAGAATTTTTTGCATGGTAAGAAAAAATCCTTCTGGAAATCCCTTCCTACGACTTGACACAGGTAATCATCCAAGCTTGAGCTTAGGGTTCACAAAAATAAATGTGTATGTCTTTATATTTTACTTCCTCCAAACTAGAATTGTATTTTTATTTATGTAGAGGAAATCTGAAGCATTTGCAAGGGGAAATTTTGATTTTCCAGCAGGGGTCTGGATGGTCACTCTTCACAAATGTAAAACTTGACATTCATATAAAAGGGAGCTAAACAAGACCAATAAAGAGATGGCAGAAATTGACTGCAGTCAGAAAAATACAAAGTAATGCAACACTCAGCTCCTGAACTCTATTCAGAAATCGAGTTGCTGACCTATCCAGGGTCTTGGGCTGTGTTGCAGTGTGAGGTAGGACTGAGACATTCTTGTTTTGAAGAAGTAGATGATTGGATTCAGTTTCATAGGAAGCTGAGTTTAGAAGAGGGTCATTCTTTATTATTTGCAGAGCAGAAACCATGGGGTTTCTGCCTAGTTTTTTTTTTTTTTTTTTTTAAGAAATGCTTAGAGAGTATTCAGAATTCGATTGCTTTTGGGACTTTAATAATTGTCTGGGAAATAAACAGTCCTGAGAAATAGGAGATTTGGGACTGATTACAATTTGTTTCAAAATTCTGTATCTATTTAATCCTATACCCAACTTTCCAAGAGACTACTAAAGGTGGAGAAGAAATAAATGAATAGTAATAAGAATAGTTGAACCTAACTTAAGTCTAAGGTAACTCATCTGGTCCTCTTTTAATATAGGTGCATTTTCTCATCTCCTGAATTTTCCATTTAAAACCCTAAAATAAAGAAGCTGTCTAGTAAATGCAGCCTCAGGATGGAGGTCATAGGCTGCCGAAGTTCATGACTGTATAGTTGGGACTTTCTTTTTATTACTTCAATTTCCTTATCTGTATGATTTCACAGGAGGCCAATATCATAGGGAAAATGTGGTGAACAACCCGGGAGAGAAAACAATATCAGGAAGCACTAGTTTAAAGCAAAAAGTTATGAATATATATGCAGAACTGAACAGTACAGAATGAAAACAATTGCTGGTTCTGATAGGTATGTTAGCAAAGAGTCACGGAATGGTTTCCTATTAATTCTGGAGCACTTATACTATTTTTAAAATATCCCACAAACCTTTGCCTGACAAAAGAAGACTATGAAATAAAGCCTTAGTCTCTGCAGTGACAGCCATTTCCATAGCAACCTGCCTGTCAATCAACACCCACTTCATCGAGCTTCAGAAAACACCCCCAGAAATAAATGTCAAAAGTCTTATGCAGGTTCCAAATTTAAATCAAACTTTAAAATAAATTAAAATAAGAACCCAAACACCCACAGCAGTCACAAAAAGTAAATTTTATTTTGGAAAGAGGGAAAAGGGGGTAAAAAACCCAAAGCCAAAAGAATCCTCTAAGTAGATGCAAGAAGGAAAAGAAAGGAGGGTAGGCACACTTCCATCCTGTCCTAGCATTGCCTGATCCAGCATTATTCACCGAGAGTAACACCTAGTGCCAGTGGTGTGGCTCTTTTCTCTTTGTTTTGATGGTTGTCCTTTATTTTCATAATTATCACGTCATATTCAACCTTGTCATTTCCTCTGGTTTACGAATGGTTCAGCACCTCATTTGATGGTAGGAGATGACAAGAAGCTAGGTTCTAGGCAAGTGGAGCAATTACTTGGTCCCTCTTCTAAGGAGATGGCATGGACTAATAGTGATGGACTTTCCTGGCAGTTAAAGTGATCTCATCTACCATTTTATATCCTTACATTGGTAATATATGCCTCATAAATGAATATAGCACCAAAAAATTCTCACCTCTTTTATCTAGAGATGAAATATATACCATACTCCAAGGGTAATTGATCAGACTTCCCTTCTCTATTCTATGAATCCTAAATTACCTAGCAAAGGGATATTCAAAAGAAGTATTATTGATCAGAGATTGTGGAATGCTTGTCCTTCAAAAAGTTAGAACATGTTGAGTTAGCTTCATAAAATGTCTATGAACATGGAAGAAAAACAACAATTTTTGTACAATTTCACAGCATTCTTTGCTAAATTTAGTATAATTGTCAGTCAACATCACATCAGTTCTTAATTCTCTATTTTTTGCTGTTAATAAAATGCATTCTTTAAGCATTCCCATGTCATCCTATGGTTATATCTGCTTGCTCAGTGAACTTATTAATGGTCATCTTAGTTACACATATTTTTTCCCAGTGTCTAATAAAAAGACCTGGTGATAGTCCTAGTTACAGGTTAAAATGTGTACCCCCCAAAAGACATGCTGGAGTCCTAACTTCCAGCATGTCAGAATGTGACTTTATTTGGAGATAGTCTTTACAGAGATAACCAAGTTCAAGTGAGGTCATTAAGGTGGGGCTGGTACTCTTATAAAAAGGAGAAATTTAGACACAGAGGCAGATATGCATGGAGGGAAAACAATGTGAAGAGACTGAGAAGAGAGCCAATAAAAGCGAAAAAGGATTGGCAAAGAGTCTTTCCCAATTGCCATGGACAGGAACCCACACTGTTTACACCTTGATTTTAGTCTTCCAGAAGTGAGATAAATTTCTGTTGTTTAAGCCACCCTGTTTATTTTCAAAAGTCCTAGCAAACTAATAGAAGTCTTAAGGGTATAATGCTGTGATTGGTGTTCAAAGAACTCAGAAGAAAGAGAACTGTGATTCTTGTCAGTATGTGAAATTGACCTGAGAACTCCCTGGCCCAGTGTAGATACTGAGGGCAAATTTGGGAATCTGGGGCTGAGGTTGGGGGATGGGGATGGTTCAGCCTGTTATTCCTGTGGCAAGAAGGAAGGTGGAGAATAGTCCCATACTTTCCAGTCCCTTTAGCCTAAACTTAGCCTCAGAATTTGCCATTTCTAAATTGCCAACATCAGTGTCAATCTTGCTATTAGTAACTCAAACAAGGGCTTTCTAATGGTATCAGGGTAGGGACTGTTTCAAATGCTATCAAGCTAGGCCTATATCCCTAGCTATTTCTAAGAATAATTGGGTTTTTGAGCTGCTGCTTCTTCAAATTTTATGCATTGGAGGTTTGGGGGCCCTCTGATCCCATCTTACCATTACTTTTATTATTTATATCAGCAGATATTGATTGCATGCCTCTTATGGGCATAAACACTTTTAAGTTTTATTAAATTCTCAAATTCTCCAGGAAAACAAAGTCTTAAGTACTGTAGAAATAGATAGGCTTCTCAGAAGATTGGCCAAAAACCTTTAATGGCCGTCCACCAGAATAATGGAGTTCTAGTCAGAGATTGAGAGGCTGATGAACCTCAAGTAGCAGATCACCTCTCTTGCATGGCTTCCCTCCAAAGTTTTTTTTTTTTCTTTTTTAATTTTAAATTTGTATTTTTGTATTCTTAAAGGGAGTCCTTCTCCAGTTGTCTGGGTTTTAGATACTTCAAACTGGCATAGAATGGTGCGGCTTCTAAGAATCAGGAAATTCTGCTGAGGTGGGGAGGGACCCAGAACAAGAAGCTAAACAAGGCTAAGTAAAAAAATCAGGGCTGAAGATAGGAATAGTCCAAATGAGCCAAGTACTCAGAGATTAGTGACCAGGAGGAGTTGCGTGAGAGAGTGGGGTAAATGGGGACCATGGTTAGGACAGGTGGAGGAAGGGAATTTCAGCCCAAGTGGGCAGTCAGGCTTCACAGAGCAATCCCTGAAGGGTGGAAGTGAATAAGAGCATGAGGGGTTTGTGTGTGTGAGGTGTGCATGTACAGAAATCTTGGCCTGTTTTCCAGGACAAAAACCAATCCCAGAACATGGAGAAGAGAGGGTAGGGGAAGTGAGGATCTTTGACCTCCCCTTGGGAAGACATCTAGCAAATACTTTGCATGTAGACACTCAAGAAATTAGCTACTGAGTACTAAGAAGATAATACGTGACAGTTTAGTCACTCACAAACACTGTCCCCTCCAGAGCCAAAGCAATATTTCACTGTTAATAAAGTCACCACTTAGACTCTGACAAAGATCAACTTTGCTTCCTGGCATGGTAGTACCCACTTGTAAATCCATATATTGAGTACCAGAGAACTCTCATTTTAGAGTTAGGACTTCCTTTTATGTTTCAAACAAAACCTAAATTCAGGAGAAGCAGCCTGATTTTATACATCACTTTCACTTGGCTTCTTTCAGTGGTAGTCAGGCAATGTGTCATTTTCTCTGTAGAGTATGTATGCAGCTGGGAAATGAGTTATTTATAATAAGACTTTGCACGTATGTGGATATTTGCATAGTAAGCAGATCATATGGTATTGTGAGTTGATAGCGTCTGGTGAGTAACCTTGGATCCTCAGTATATTTAATTATTTAACCCGACTTGTTGGAATTTTCAGGCCATTGCCCGTGAATGTGTTAGCCTCGTGGTGCTGACACCTGTCTACCAAAGATTAAAGGCATTTTCAGATCTAATCTGTCTCAAGGGATTGGTAGAGAGGGTAAGAGGCTGACATTTAGGAGAAGGGAATCAAATGTACCTCTCTTCTTTCTTTCCTACCTCAGATTCCCAGTCTCCCCACATCTAGTTTAATTGTATTTCCCATAATTTTCCATTCAAGGTCATTTTCCCCTGGTCTTTGGCTATTTTATTTAAAATCTCTTGGCCTCTTCAGCTAGCTATTCAATGACTTCTTTTTTCACAAGGTAAAATTTAGTGTGGAGTTCTGTCTCCATCTTCCCTTCCGGACCTTTGAATGAAAAGATAACCTTTGATGACCCTTGGTTCTTTATGAAGATCACTGTTAGCACATTGCTGGGTGGGTGGCATATAAGGGGAAGAATTCAGTTGAACAGATTTTCTGTCAAAGGATAAATACACCCCCAAATCACAGTGGTAATCAGAGCCAGCCGCCTCAGTTTCTGATGATTTTACAAATCAGCTGGGCTTCAGAGATGCGTCAACACCACACTGTTTCCACACTGAGTTGTTTTGGCTGCAGGGGTGGCTGCTTCTCTCTCTCTCTTTCTCTCTTTTTCATTCCAGCTACATTTGTGAGTGTTTTCATCCTTTGGCTAAAATATGTTTTTAAAAAATGCGATTAACAATCATTTTCAAATACAGATATTGGCTCTTCTTCGCCAAAGACACACAGCATGCAAGAGCAAGCAAACATGGAAATAATGCAAGAGGGTATGTTTATTCATCGGAAACTGTGCTAATGCCTACATCTGCCCCTCTCATTTTGGGCTGGCTGGGATCATCTCTGCTCTTCTGATTTGCTGATGTTTCCCCCTACAGTGAAATCTCTTCGTTCTTGTACCCCATCAATACAAAAGTCGCTGTGGTTGGTCTGATGTTTGTGCTCTGAGTAAAAGTTAGAGCAATTTAAAATTTGAAAACTATTCTCCATGGGATCTGTTCATGGGATCCATGGAGACAGAGGCCAGGCACTGTGAGCATTCCTTAAGCAACTTTCAGACCTAAAGTGTTCTTACCAAATGCCATTAATAGACAATGAACTAATTTAGTAGCAGAGAGTCACAGAACAATGAGAATTTTTCTGTTTGCCATTTTTATTGTTTATTTTTCAAACTGGATAAAATAGCTTATTTGAGTCCCTTGAGATAACTCTGTATCTCTGGATCTTTTGGACTGGAAAGCATTAAGTTCCAAAACCAGTGACTTGATCCCATTAAGGAGTTCCATCTACTATAGGCCATTTCTCAACAAGTGTGTGTTATTTGTCATCCTTAGAAATGAGTTTTAAAGAGAAACTTTTGAAATCATATCTTAAAGGAATAATTCTACCAATATATAGTGTTGTTCTGTGGTTCCTGCATTGTACTAAGTGGTCTGTGAGTGGAAAGGGGGTAACTCCTGGTTTTATACATGTAGAATTTCGAAGGATCAGATTGGCTTGAGCAGGAAGCATTTTAGTAACAAAGAAGTAGGGTGATATTACAGAGAAGGAAATGACTGTGACATGTTAAGACAAAAAATACTTCTTACCATGAAGAAGGAGAGTATTTTAATTGCTTCCAAATAAATGCCTAGACATATATAAGAATGATCCATTCAAATACGCATGCATCAGGAGACAGGGACACCTAACCACTGAAGTCACTGGAGAATGTTCTAGAAAGGCCTTGCTTGACATTTTGAGCCCTTGAGGATATACCTGGCTTCTAGTGGGAAGATGTTTACTCAGACAGCATTTAGTTGGGAGAGCACTGGTCTATTTAAATAAATCTCTGTCAGAGAAGGAAGTGGAATTTGTTTCAACTTAACCACAGTGTAAAACCTTGGAGATCTGGAGTTAATTGGTAAATCAAGAGCTACTGTCCCTGATTAATAAAATAAGACCTTTAAAATTTCTAGAGGTAGAAGTTGGGATGCCATTCCACCTGGCATCTTGTTACAGACATCTGCATTGCCTTGGGGTTTAATTCATTATCTGTTCTTGTCTTTCCATCTCTCCTACTCCTACTCCCCTCTACAAAACTTCCCACAGTCACTGGCAGCCCCCACCTAGAGGTGCAAGCAAGCTAAGTCAGCCCAGTGTTTCCTGAGCAGCTTCTAGAAATATTTCTCCACTAGCTGCCATCCATATTCCATTGTGCAGATATTCTAGAATAGTCATTGGAGGCAAGGACTTGGTTTCAGTTGCTAGACTACTTAGCTCTGTAACCTTAAACAGTCCCTTTGCTGAGATTCATGTTACTTATCTGTAAAGTTGAGATAGTGATACTCCCCCTGCCCACATCACACTGTGCTTGCTCAGCTCAGAGGAGTTCAAAAGTGTGCTTGGTTTGAATATTTTTATGTCTGCTGTACTGGGTTTGGGGTTGCTGTTGCTGTTGTAAGAGCCTGGTGCTACCTTAGGATATGTTTGAGCACAAGGAGCTAACGGTGAGACTGTGTTGTGGGACTCGACCATAGTGCTAAAGATCTGAGGTCTTTAACTTCCTTGTTACACCATTTCTTACTCGTGTCACAGCTGTTCTCTTGGATACACTATGGATGGCTCAGCACCCCTCTCTTGTCTCCTATCTGCTTCTACCCTAATCTCATGATTGTCCTGGGACTCTTTTTTTGTCTTATTTACTTGGAAGAGTTTACCATATTTACGTGACATATGGTAAACGCTCAGTACTTACATACTGAATGAATACTGAAAGGAGGAAGGAAGTAGGTTGAGCAGCCCAAGTCAGGGATTCTTCGGTGAAGGTTTAGAAAATTTGGTCTCATCAGAGAAAATAGCCTAAGAATAAAAGACGACGAAGAAGAATTTTATGGAGATGGCCCTGTAAAGATGATTACAAGACTGAATTTTTTCATTCTTTCATCTTCCAAAAGGAAGTCATAAATTTTTTTTGACAATAATCCTCAGATGTATTTTCGGGTATTGAACTGAAGGATCTTGTTCTTCAGTTATCCAGTGGTATAATAGAAGTGTTCTAAAGTTGCTCATCAAAATGCCCTTGGGTTTGTGTTTCTTTTATTTACCTTCTTCCCTTTGGAAGGAAGGAAAGATTAAAGTTGTTGAGTTAGCAGTTACATGGTAGTATGGGAAAATACCTTAAAAATTTGAGACTGAAACCATATGGTGAACTCCCTCCTTACTCCCTCACTGTCTCTCTCCTTTCCCCTCCTAATTTCTGGGGGGAATTGGGAAGTCACATTCAAATCTTAATGTTTGGGATGGTGGAACAATCTACTGTATTCTATTACATTATGCACGTGTGTATATGTGAAGAAATTTCCCTTTTGCTCTTGTGATTATCCTGTGAATTTAATCTCTATCATCCCTGAACTCATTACAGTTCTTTTAAAGATCTAAGGAAAATCCTGATGGATCATTCAAAGGATTAAATCACATAGAATTAAAAAAGTCATAATAAGCCTTAAACTGGTGATATAATTTTTCAAGCACTTGTTAGGAAATGAGCTTTTATCACTGATGACAATAAATTAAAAAGCACGGCAGTTCAAATAAATTATTCCAACAACAGTTCAGTTTACTAATTAGTTAAAAGCAGCCATTGTTATTTAAGCCAGTTCCAAGGTATTTAGAGTGTCAAATTGGCTCCACATAGCCTGGGAGGCTTATTGACGTTATCTGTATACTGTAGTCTTAAGATGAATAAACTTTGCGGTAGAATAAATGCTTTGTTGTAGAGCATAGGCTTAGCATGAGCTGGGTGCTGGATTCAGTCCCCAGCACTAAGAAACAAACAAACAAAGTCATCAATGATGTTATTAATAGGACAAATTTAAATTATATATATATATCAATAAATCAGGTGAGCATATCACCAACAATTGTTACATGTACTCATATACATATAACATTTTACTTTTTTTTAAGCATCTTCAATGATTTCTAAATTCATTCTTAGCATGATAAATTGTGTTGACTCATTGAGCATGTTTTTAGTTTTCTGTACTTTATTGTAATATGGAAGAAAAATCTGGTAAACTGTAGGTACTTAATTCTGTGGTTTGAAAGGCACTTCAATTGAAAAGACACTCAGCTGTGTGAGTTAAACAGTAGCTCCTGGCCTTTTTATTTTTTATTTGTTGGTGTCACTGGGGTTTGAACTCAAGGCCTCTGCTTGCTAAGCAGATACTCTACTGCCTGAGCCACTCCACCATCCCAGTTCCTGGGATTTAAGCCTCTATCAGTTCTATCCTCAATTATTACTGTTACTTTACTGAAAATAAGTTGTAACTAACTTGGGATGAATATCCATCAATAAAGATATCACAATTTACATAAGAAGGGAGATTAACTACGAAGCTGACAACTTTAACAGTGGAAAGGAGGACTTTTCCTATTAGCTTGTAGAGGCTAGTTGCCTGAGTCATGCATACAAAAAGGTGAGAAGTCTGAAACAGAAAGTTGTGGATTTTGACTTACTATTCATTTTTTAACCATCAGAAGAGCTGTTTAAGAACTCACTTAAATGTTAACATATCACGTGCTTAGGATTTGTGGCATTGTAGAAGTCAGGTTATCTTTGGAGTTAATAAACATAGCACTTCCTTTTTGGTTGGCTTTGACACTTTGAGAAGAACAACATTACAAAACAAGTTCTATAGGTTGCCTTATCTGTTTAGCATTATCTCAAGTGTCCTATGACTTTCCTGTTCCTTAGAGTACTTACTTGTGAATTGGAACAACCATTGTGATTGGAATATTCATCGATTTGATTGATCTATCTGGTTGTTGTCATGTGCAAACCTACAATTATTTTTGAATAGTGAAGAAAGGGCACCCATCTTGGATTTAATCACTTTTTCCTGTCTCACTTATGCCACTCTTACCTTGTATTAATCATAGAATCTTTTGATCTTTACCTCCTTAAAAAGAAGTGATTGAATCTGAGTAGTTGTTTAGGGTCTTTGGAAGAAGTCATTTGAGAATGGCCTATTTTCAGGATTTAAAAAAGCCTATTGAAAATAAGATGTAAATTCACAATGTGCACAAGCTGACTTAAACATCTCCTTGACTTTGCTTTTGGTTAGGATATATAACCTGCCCTCTGTTTGACAGCACTGTGTTATTTCATGACCTCATTTCTACTCCTTTCTCCTCATTGTCTCTGCTTCAACCATCTTGCCCTCATTGCTATTTCTTTTATGAGGGGAAGGGGTACTAGGGTTTGAACTCAGAGCCTCGTGCTTACTAAATAGGCAATCTACTACTTGAGCCATGTTCCTAGTCCTTTTTTGCTTTAGTGTTCTTTCAGATAGGGTCCTCACTTTTTGCCCAAGGTCAATCTTAGGCTGTGATCCTCCTATGTAGACTCATCCTTAGCTAGTATTACAGGAGGTGCACACCGCTGTTCCCAGCCCTTCTTGCTATTTCTTGAATTTACCAGACCTGTTCCTGCCTGAGTGTCTTTGTAGTGGCTGTTTTCAATGCTTGAAATATTCTTTTATATGTTCTTATGATTAACTCCTTCTGTAATTCGTCATCTCAAATGTTCTCTGCCGTCTACCCCACCACCGCATTGAAAACCTCTATCTAGAACAATGAATCTTGAGACATACTAGGTGCTCAAAAAATTGTGTTATGAGTGAAGGAATTTTTAATGAAGCCATAGAGAGAGGCTGTCAGCTGCCTTTTCCTGCCCAGGGCAGTTGAAATCATCCACTTGACTGTTTTCAGCCACTGGTGTTTGCAAAGGGTCTTTAAAGGCTGTAATCAAGTGTGAATGTTCTTTTTTTTTTCCTGTGGGAGATTTCCTGTCATTCAGAAATCAGCATTCCTACCATCCCTGCACCTTTTGAGTTTCAACATTTGAAAAGGTACAGAAGAAAACCAAAGCACTTCTACTAAGGTGGATTATAGGGGACAGGTTGATATTACTTAAAGGAGGAAATTAATCCAACCATTTCTGTACACATTAGGCAAATTGTTTCACTCAGTTAAAAAGCGGCTTGGGAGTGTTAAAGTATAGGGTACCTGCATGCACTTTATGATGGTCTTAGCTTATGACCTTATATTGCTTTTATTTCTCTATTAAATCAAGATATATCTCATTGAGCCGCCAACCCACATGACACAGAGTGGTTCATTTTGGTGCATGTGACCAGAATTGATACTGATGGAATGGAATGTGTCATTCTCATGTACTCAGTGTAGACAGTTGGAGCTCTGATGGCTGTGGACTCTATGGAGTGGGGGCAGGATGCATAGATTCTGAGTCTGGCGCATTGCTGAGATCCAGTCCTCTCTAACCCTGAAGGTGGCTCTTGCTTTGTCTGCAGGTCCAGTGACAGCATCCATATAGGACTTACCCTTGAATTAGTGAAAAACAGCCTGTTCAGGGTCTCCATGGATTCATGTCAGGCGTCTGCTTCTCCTTCTGCAAGTGGACGAGGTTCCTCCAGCACTACCATACTTTCACTGTTTGTTATTGTAATGTGTACTGTGACACACACACACACACACCAGGCATGGGAAAAGTAACTTAAATGAGCAGATGCTTTGCTTCTTTGAGAACACACAAAAAACTTTCTTCCAAAGACAGATTGTGGTAAGTAGTGGATTTTGTTTATTTTTGTCAGTATTGGGGATTGAACTCAGGGTCATGTGCTTGGTAGGGGCAAGTCCTCTACCATGGAAGCCAAGTCCCATGCCCTTCTTGCTTTAACTTGTTTTGCAGATGGGGTCTCATACTTTTGACTGAGCTACCTGGCTATGATCCTTCTCCTCATACCTCTGAGTAGCTGGGATTTCAGGAATGTGCCATGTATTTGAAATAGGTCTCAATAACTTTTTCCATAGGCTGACCTCAAACCAAGATCCTACCATCTCCCAAGTAGCTGAGATTATAGCTGTGAGCACTTGTCTTCTTCCAATCTTCTTATCTAAGAGCTAGCCATCCTTATGAAGATAATTTGGGGGTGGCATACCTTTGTGGTCTAGAGAGGACAAAACTAAGTAGTTTACATGAGACTCCAACACACCACCTTTTGTGCCTGACACTGTTCTCAACCACAAGAGAATCACAGATGATCACAAGTCACAGACCGTGCTGTGTGTGATCACTTTGGCAGTACGAACAAGTCACACATGGCTCCAGATCACAGTCCGTAGTCCGCAGGTAGCATGAACTGTGCATATGCGAGTGTCCATATTTGGTTATCTTTTCTGAAATCTCCTTCAAAGGCTGGGTATCACACAGGTTTTTTTCTCTCCCTTTTGGTAGTACTAGGACTTGAATTCAGGACCTAATGCTTGCTAGGCAAGTGCTCTACCACTTAAGCTAGGCTTCTAGCCCTTTTTACTTTAGTTATTTTTCATATAGTTTCTCATGTTTTTGCCTGGAGTTGGCCTTGAACCATGATCCTCCTACCTTTGCCTCTCACATAGCTGGGATTACAGCTGTGACCACCATATCTAGCTTATTTGTTGAGATGGGGTTTTGCTAACTTGTTGACTGGACTTTGAACCTCTAACCTCCTGATCTTTGCTCCCTAAGTACCTGGGAATACAGGCATGTACTACTGCACCATGCTAGTCACCAAAGTTCTCTTAATGGTACTTCATGATTTCATCATAACTTTTTCAAAATTGTGTAAACTTATCAAAATACATTAAAATTCCATTTGCATTTTTCTTAATTGTCCAATACCTTGTTGTTTATGAGGTCTAAAAATTTATTTCATGTTATAACAGGGGGAAATATTTCTCATTATCTCTTAGAAGTAGAATGGTTAGAGGCATATTCAAATACGCACATTGCTGAGACTAAAATCACTGAAAACTGATGTTTAATTGTGATAATAGAAATAACTGTCAGTAAAATGCTAAATTATGTTGTGATAATAAAACAATAGAAAGTATTATAAGTGGCTTTATATTTGTTCAAAATAAGCGATGTCTAGATACAACATTTGACTTTGGCCATCTATTATCTAGACTCTCAGTGAAAGAAGATAGAATATTAAAATAAAAATATAGTTGCCCCATTTTGTAGGCCAAACAACACTGGCAAAGGTGTACAGAAATCCTGCTATCAATGGAAAGTTAATTTCTCTTTTTCTTTGCCTTAAATTTTTCCCGCAGCTTTCAGATGTAGAAAATCCTAAGTAATGTTAGTACACCTTCTTTACATAAAATATCTACTTTATATTTTAGATATTTATTTTTGTATTTTATTATCAGAAACAATTGCTTGCAAACAAGGTCTTTCTTGCAGATATTAGCTGATTCCACTTGAAATCATGACCCTTTGTGGTATTAAAATTAGCCCCTTTGCATGGGCTGTGATGTCATCAAGGTGGAAAGAGGCAGCATCAGTCCTTGGGAAACAAAGATTTTCATGCAAATACTTTTAGTGATTAAAAAAAAATTGGGAGGGGGAAAGGTGAGAACCAAACCTGAACAGGTAGAAGAGCTATTGGTGCTACATTTTTAGAGAAAAGCTATTTAGTCATGCAAATGGATGACGTCTCTCGTTCTTTTAAAGTTAATGGGATCCAAGAAAATGGTCATATAATAATTTGGGTTTCTTGGATGTCCCTTAAATTTGCTAACATTGTATAGTGGATAAGGATACTGTTGATTTTTAAATATATTTTAGATTTCCTATGTTCTTATTGTAAGTATCTATCTTTCCACATGGAATCCACCTATCTATCTATCTATCCATCCACCCACCCATCTATCCATCCATCATCTCTCTCTCTCTCTCTCTCTCCATCATCTGTCTATCCATCCAAAAGGTGACCTTAGTGGGAGACTGTATAAATTCTCCCTTTCTTCAGATTAAGTGGGAAGCCCCACATGTAGTCCAAATATAAAATAATAAAGGGTTTTCAAAAGGAAACTCAAAATTTCAGCAAATTCTAAGACATTCATTCATAACCAGGAAACTTCAAAACTTGGGGATGCAGTAGGACCGTGATGCCTCTGTGTGTGCCTAAAAGGTGTTTCGCAAGCTGCCCAGTCCTCTGCTATCCACCCATGCAGGAAGATCTAGACTTGCTCCTTTTGCCTGTGCACAGGGCACTGAGTGAAGTGGAAGTGGCTGCCATTCTGTAGGAAGATACTGTCAGCCACATCTCTGCAGGGCCGCATTAAGGAGCTCTTGAGAGGCCAAGTGTTTTGGTGTTATCAAGAGGGGCTCATTATACCTGGGGAATCAATTTAGAATGACTTTAATGGGATTGGGAGTCAAATTGCAGTATAGCCCTATGACAAAGAGAATTTAAAGTACCCTATATTTATTATGCCTTTCTCTCTTTAATTATGTCTGTCTTTAATATTCTACTGTTAGCTCCTTTAATGTTTTTCTTCCCCACATTTTTGGCATTTTTATGATTTGCAGTTCCATTTTAAATGGGCACATGTCATAATGTCATCTAATTCTATTGAGAAAAAACTGCTCCTGTTTCCTGTGGCTCTTGCCAAGTCATACTATTACCTGTGATTCTGATTTTTTTTTCACAAATTATGTGCGATATAAAGTAAGAGATTGTTTATAACTTAAAAAAGGAATTTAACACTTTCTTTTGCAGTGTCCTTGGGTGCATGGCTGAAGGGTCTCACGGTCAGATTCTTAACACCTAAAACAGTGTATGGCCCACCAAGAGTGCTTAGTAAATGTTGGTTGAATAAATGAATATTAGCATACAGGTTATTCTTTTTTTAAAAAAAAAAAGTTTTGGTGATACTGGGATCTGAACTCAGGGCAGGTGCCATACTTCTTGCACCACCCCTCTACCTCCTTTTGCTCTGGTTATTCTGGAGATACTGTCTTGTTTTTTTTCCCGGGCCAGACTGAACAGCCTCTTATTTTATGTTTCCTGCTGTCACTGTTATTTCAAGTGTGTGCCACCACACCTAGCTCTTTTTCTGTCGAGATGGGGCCTCACAAACTTTTTTTGCCCAGTTTGCCCTGGACCTGTGATCCTCCCAATCTTGGCTTCCCAAGTAGCTAAGTGTAGGTGTGAGCCACCAGCACCCAACTATTTTGGGGTATAATGAATATATAACATGGTGGAATGAAATAAAAATATTTTCACCTTGACTTTTTCTTGCTTTTCATTCATTCATTTATCTATTTAACTATCAAAATAAGACCCCCTACTATGTACAGATTACTGTGCACATTATGTAAATATCTTTTTTTTTTTTTTGTTGTTTTTTGTTTTGTTTTTTTTTTCACTTTTCCCTCATTATTCACATGTGGATACAAGGCCTGGTTCAAAATATCTTTTTTTCTTCCTCTTTTTTGTTCTCATTTCTCTGATTTATCTGTACTCTAATACGTCTTCTCATCTCCTTTTCCTCCCCTTATCTTCTTACCTTGCCCATTCTTCCCCTTTCCACTCCTTGTTCCCCTTTACTTCTCAGTGTTTCGACTTTTCAATCCTCTATGTATCTATGTCTTACACTCTCTTTTAAAAAACATGTCATATCATTTCCTCATCTACGTCTACCTTCTCTTTTGCTTCTGTAGTCATGTGAAAAATCTTTCCAGGCTTTTCTCCCTCATTTCAAAACTATGGTCAGATTTATTTATAATAACCACTGCTCCAGTCTATGCTATCTATGTCTGTGCTGGGAACATGTCTCCTGTGGTAGAACCTGCCTAGCAAGCCTGAGACCCTAAGTACTATTGAGGGAGACAGAGAGAGAGAGACAGAGAGACAGAGAAAGAGAGAGGGGGAGAGAGAGAGAGATCATGCCTAAAACTCTTCAAGTAAAGAATAAACTTTTAATTTTTTTAAAAAATAAAAGCCCTCCTGAAAAGAACACAGCTAAGACTTCCTCTCCATTTCTTTTGTTCTCTGCCTTATATGCAGAGGGACCTATGGCAACAAAGAAAATAACAGAATAGGATTAGGATACAAGATCGGTTTAAATAGAACCAGAAGTATAGGACACAATATAGTCACGAAATAAAGGAAATGCTATAAGCCATTCTTAAAATTCTGACCTCACATATTTATTCATTTTGTTAGAGTCTAGATACCATGTTAGTGACTAAGAATTTGATAGTGAATGAGACTCAGATCCTGCTTGAAGAAGACAGTATTCCACTGTAGTGCAGTGAGTGATGTGACAGGGCTGTGAGAATAGCTCCCAACCTGGAAGGCTCAGGACAGGGTCCTTAAATGACAGTTAAGTGGAGTCAAGAAGAATAATTTAACAGTAACTAGAGAATCTTGTAGAAGAGAGCAATACATTCCTTGCAGTAGAAGCATGCTTGCTGCAGGAGTGACATAAAAGGAAAACAGATGAGTGAGATCATGAAGGTCCTATTGGCTGTGCTAAGCAACATGAATCTTGTCCTGAAGGCCAAAGGGAGACACTGGAGGATTTTAAGCAGGGGAGTGACATTTTGGGGATACATTCTGATAGTATTCTAGAAAGGAGTGAAGTAAAATCACAGACTGAGAGAGTTGGTGTAGGAATCAAGGTAGAGGATGGTGGTGGCCTTCTCTGAGGTGGTGGTGGTAATGATGGAAAGAAGTGATAACTTCAGGGTAAGTGAAGAGGACAGATGGACAGACCATGCTGAATACTGGATGCAAGAAAGAAAGGAGGACCTAGGGTCAAGCATGGCATTAGGTCTCCTGAGTTTTAAGGAAAGGCCCTAC
This sequence comes from Castor canadensis, assembly GCF_047511655.1. Taxonomy (NCBI): domain Eukaryota; kingdom Metazoa; phylum Chordata; class Mammalia; order Rodentia; family Castoridae; genus Castor; species Castor canadensis. Next base: position 117,133,060 of record NC_133396.1, read on the forward strand.
TTCTGAAGAGTCATCTCAGTTGCCCTTGAGTTTTAAGTATAGGCCAGTGTACTTCAAAGGTTCTGGATCGACATCCCTGAAGACTAATACCATCTTCTGTTCATCATGGTGAACGGCAAGGCAGGCTTGGGGAGGTGCACTGGTCTGTTTACAGAAATCCTGCATAGTGAGGACAGGACCACAGAGGATATAGGCAAGCCCACTGGTTGCTGAGCAGGTGGAGCTGAACCATGTGTTGTCAAAAGATTAAAATATGTTTTTTATGCTCTTTGTGAATGAGTCCAGTCTGAGCAGTTGTACCATGATGAGTGTGTTTATATGTGTGCACTCATGTGTGCACATTCAGGTGACATCTCGTCCAGATCCCCCATCACTGGGAGGGTCTCCTTTAATGCCTCTGAGATAATGGTAATACTTGTGAAGTGAATATATAGAAACTGGAGAAAAGTCACTAACCCACCTTCCACAAAAGCAAGCCAAACAGCTCTAATGATTTTTTTACTGCTTAAATCTGATGGTGACTTCAGAGTGAGTGACTCCATAGCCCATTACAAGTCCTCTGAGATATGTAATCTACTTTAAACATTTGGGTTAAATAGCCTACTAAGGGAAATGTAGTTAGCAATCTCAGAGACATGCTTATATTTAAGAACTCTCAGAAATCCACTTACACATTAAAAAAAAAAATCTCTGCAAGGAGTAAAATGCGAATGAAAGCAATGATTCATTTTATTAGAGCAATTAAAATATTGGCTCCTGTTTTCATCAATCATCCTCATGAAATGAAAATATATTGGAGTGAAAGTGATATTTACCTAGTATAAAATTTAAAATCTAAGGCAGATAAAAGTCCGTTTTTCCAAAGGAAGTAACTGAAACTCTGCTGTAGGTTATAATTCAGGCTAACCTCATCATTATGGACCAGGAGCTGGAGTGAGATCATCCTGGAACGGGAGCCAGAGTGAGCGCAATCTCTACCCAATATTTTTTGAGGCACAAATGTAGCCAGGAGTGAGTCATTCAACAGGGTACCTCAGAGGTGGAGGGTCCTGGATATAAATGGACAAGACTGCGGTACAGGAAAACCTGTCACCTTAACCTTGGATCTGCCCTCATCATATCCCGGTGAGTTAAAAAAAATCAACTTCTCTGATTCTGGTCCGTGCCTTAGGCCATGTCCATACTGCAGGGATGCTTCAGGTGACTCAGAGATGGCTCTTAAATCCGACTATCTTTGCTCCCAAACTCCAAATGCTATAACCTTTGCTTCTTGGATTGCAGAGAAGTTGCATAAAAGTAGCATAGGATGGGATGAATGCCTGTGGACTTTGCTCACTGTATCCCCCTAAGAATGGGCAAGTGAAGTGAGAACTGGAGACTTTGGTTCTACCAGATAAAGGTAGGAGGAGCAGGGTGGGGGGAAGGTAAGGGAGGCATGGCTTTCCCTCACCTTTATGTTTATTCAACATGTGGGGGTAGCATGGGGTACTAGGAAAAGTGTGGGACTTAGAGAATTATGGCCTAGCTTCCTGGGGCTAACTGCTCTAATTTGCAGAGTTGTTTTAAAGGGTGAATAAAGTCATTCATTCATTCATTCATTCGTTCATCCATCTATTATCTATTTACTGGATTTTTGCTGTTAAAGATCCAAGAGTGAACAATGCAGTTCCTTCTCTCATGGAACTTACATTCTGGTTGGGAGAGCTAGACCTATTAAAGAAATTGAACAAATAAATATATCAAATATCATTGAGTGCTAATAAGAAAGGTAGAGAGGGATAGGGATCAAATGGAGATGACATTTAGATATGGTAATTAGGGGAAACCTGTGATACAGGAGGTGATATTGTATGAATGAAGAGGAAGAACATAAGGAGGCTTGGAGCACAGTGCTTGAACATGGTTACTGCTTAATTAGTGTTAGCTATCATAGTAACTGATAGTTACTATCTTCATTATCCTTGGTAATAATGATGTAGTTTAAGCCTATGTACCCTTTGCATATTTTGGTAGTCCATAGTGTATTATAGGGAGAATTGTTTAGAGCCCGCTTTAATGGGATTCAAATTTGTATTTGTAAAGAATTTTTATTATCATCTGTAGTTTTAATTTTGGAGACAGCTAATAATGTTTAAGGGTAAAAATCAACAAAAGCAAGGTGCTTCATGTATTTAAATGTCTTGCACCTCCCCTCCCCAGTAGTACAATTAAACAAACATTTCCTCATTTCTCTACTTTGAGTCAGGCCCTATGCTGGGCACTGGAGAACAAAAATGCACAATAGAGACTTTGCCCTTGGGGAGCTTCTAATCTTTTCCCTGAACAGTTTAGGACTCTTCTACTCTTGGTTTTAATAGAACCTGTTAGAGGGATTTTATATGCTGACAAGGCTCTGAGAGTTTAGAAAAACAAGTTACATTTGAGTGTTAACTTTGATGTTTGTTTACTTTTATAAAATATGTAAGAGGCTTTTCCATTAGTGAGTAAGACTTTCAAAAAGCTTTCAGAATCTCATGTCACAAGTAGTTAAATATCATTAAAGGAGAGTCACAAGGACTGACAGCTTGGAAGCTTAAGCACTGAATGTGGTTTGGATGTGTGGCCAAAGTGAAGCCCCCGTTCTCATCTCAATTGAGACATGCAGGTTCAACTGATTCATTTGGTCTGAAAAATCCAGACTACATGGGAATCCAAAATCTACTTGGCAGTTCTTTTTTATTCTTTGGCCTGTGTAAGCAGCATGCCACACTCTGACTGGGAAGGGTTAGGGACAACAATCACAGTCTGGGCACATCCCCATGATGGGATGAAGTGGAACTTGGGCAAAGTGATGGATACTTGACAGACACATGGTACAGAAAAACTTACCTGGCAATTACTTTTTAGAGGCCATTCTTGCTATTTGCAGAGCCGGTTGAGATACCTACTTAGAGATCTACCCTGACTTCCTCAACATAGCCATGGTTTATCACATTCTACCTCCCTTCTCTGCTTCCTGTTCTTCAAAACAGTTCTTTGTCCTCGATTCCCCTCCTTTCTCTCCCATCTCCTCCCTTCCTATCTTCCCTTTCTCTCTACTGGACATGTATTTACTTATTCAATGATGGTCTTGACTCCCCCAGGTGGATGGGTAAACTTCATGAGGACAGGACTTTTCCTTGTTCATCTTTGTCTACCTACTGCATGACTCACAGTAGGCACCCATGAGTACTTCCTGAATTGAGGTTTCATAATGATGAATAATCATAGTGACAATAGCAACAACAAATCCTTGTGATTCAAGAGCGCTTGATTGAAGAGAGTCAGTACACCATGGAAGCAGGACAAGCTTCTGCATTTGTTCCGATGGCCGAGCACTTGTTGTTCTCTGTAACGCCACATAATGAGACATAAACTGAATGACTTTGACTACACTTTGTGACACAAAAGTGGCACTATGTGTATTTTACTTTGGCAGTGTTGAGGGTTGAACTTAGGTCCTCATGCTCTATCACTTGTGCCCAAGCAGGCCTGTATTGTGATCCTCATATTTACACTTCATGTGTAGCTGTGATGCCAAGTGCATGCCACCACACCTAGCTTTTATTGGTTGAGATAAGGTCTCCTGAACTTTTTTGCTTAGGCTGTTCTAGAACTATGATCTTTTCGATCCCCCCCTCCTAAGTAGCTAGGATTACAGATTTGAGCCACCATGCCCCAGCATGTGTGCCAAATATTAAAAGAGCAATATGAGTGCAGCTAATAAGTTTTTGCATTGATAGTTTTAAGTATTTTTCTTACCTTTTTATTTTTGCAATTTAAATAAGGTATGCTATTGTTGAACTGCACCAATGGATGCATTGGTACAAATTTCAAAGCATCCATGTTTTAGAGTAGGAGTGCACATTGATTAACATCTAGGGATGTTGAAACATTGTCTTTGCCCTTCTTGCCATCCTTCAGGTTATATCCCTCAGTGATACTACTGACAAAATCTGATCGTTTGGCCCAAGAGTAGATCCTTATTGGAAAAATCTAAGATGACATTCATTTGTGAATTCATGTAATTTTAAGACCTGGGGATTCTTGGATTTAACAGAAAATTTCTTGATGTTGCTATCAGTCATCTAAGCAAAAGCCAAACTACCTTTCTCAAAAAGTAAATTTCAGGAAACTGCTCAACCATCTCAACAAGTAGTGAAACATGAGAACTTCCTAACAAATCCTTTCCAGTGGAAAATGACTTGTAAACACCTATTGTAAGGACATAGTAGAAGCCCATGGAAACCAAATCATGCTGCTTAGAAACACAGTGTGCAGGAACACACACTGACTATAATGGGCACAGGTGTGTAACTCTGATTTCTCATCTGAATGACAAATTGTATGAAGGAAATTTGGTGCTATATTTTGAGGCACACTTATATATGCATCCTATCAAAACTAAGGGTCGAGTAGTTTTGATTAATGGTATTCTAGAAAGCATAGTTTCATTTATTCATTGATAATTTTAACCAGAGAAGTGGTGATGTGTTTGATAAATATCTTTTTTAATAATAAAATACTCAATGATAGAAAGTGAATAATATTGGAACACATTGCATCTGTGTATGAAGAAAGTATAATCAAAAGCCCTGAAAGATGTTGAATAATAAGGGAGCAGGGCGATAGAGAAAGAGTAATAGGGTGGTTAATCTGATTAAAGTATGATATCTATGCATGTGAAATACCAGGGCTAAACCCCTTGGACAATCAATATACAATTAAAAAAAATGAAGTACAGGAAAGTAAAATAAGTCCTGTTCAAGAGTGGGTACCAGTGAGAAAGGGAAAGGTAAACAGAGGGTAAATAAATGCAAATATAGTGGATGTATTTTGTATTCATGTATGAAAATAGAACAGTGAAACCTGATGAAATTGTTCTAAGAACAAGACAGGGAAAATGAGGGAGAATGATGCAAGGGTTAACCTAATTAAGATACACTGTAAGCACATATGTAAATGTCACAATGAATCACCCCTGTAAACTAATATATGTTAATAAATAAAAAAGAATATGAAAATGCTAATCATATCTGATGCTTAGTTTTGTCTTAGGAAAATTAACCACTCCCCAATTTTCAGACAAGTAATTAAATAAAAACAATAGGCACTTACACTTCTGTGGACACAAAAGACTCCAACTCTAATATCTGCCTTTCACATCTCATTTTGGAAGCACGATTGTTGTCATTCCAATTAACAGCCTACAACCATGGTTAAACTCTTGCTCATCCATGCAGTGGAATTGAAAATTTGAGGTGGTCCAAAAACATATATGAGGTTCTTTCTTTTTCTTTACACGCATTTATTTTCTCATTCAGTTTTGTCTGAATAATTATTCATAGTGGACATTCTCCCTGAGGATGTGTTAAATTAATGGAGTTAAAGCAGAAGACAGCCTCAGAAGTGTCTAGTGCTTCTGTGTGAAACACATGGGTCAACTAGGAAAACACCCAGAGTAGCATTTGAAGGGATTAGAATGAAAGTCAAGGAAAGATATGAGTCCCCTACACATGAAGAGCTGCAAAAAAGGAGCCAAGTATGAATTGGAACAGTTCAACCATCATATCAGAGCTCACTGCATCTCAGGGACGGGCTCTCAAATAGAAGGGCAGAAACTGAGGACTGGTCCAGAGTCAAGTACCATCTGGAAGGACAGGAAAGCTGAGGAAGGAACCCTATGAAGCAGGTAGGAAAAGGGTAGCAGTAAGCTCCTGGTTCACCAACAGTGTTGAGAGTTTCAATAAAGAAAGGAACCGATGGCTTGGCATCGTGGTTCAAGCCTGTTATCTTAGCCACTCAGGAGGAGATCAGGAGGATCATCACCATTCTAGGCTAATCCTGATCAAAAAAAGGTTCATGAGATCCCATTTCAGCCAAAAGAAGCTGGGTGTGGAGGTGTGTGCCTGTCATCACAGTTACACCTGGAAGCACAAATAGGAGGATTGTATTCCAGGCAGGCTGGGCTTGAAGTGAGATCCTATCTCAAAAATAACGAATGCATAAAAGGGCTGGTGTCATGGCTCAAGTGCTAGAACACCTGCCTCGCAAACACAAGACCCTGAGTTCAATGCCTAGTACCTCCAAAAAATTAAAAGGAGAAGAAGGAGAAGAAAAAACTGACAAATATGAGACCAAGTGCAGAAGTCAGAGTGAGATACAACACAGACTTTCACAGTGAGTGCAAGGAGTCTCTACATCACTCCTGGAAGACTTAAATTCTGATGGCAATTTTCTCTTCTGACCTCTCTTATTCAAGGTGACTAGAAAGTAGAGAAGCTGATGGCATCTGGGCTCAACGATAGCAAGTAATAATGATGATAATTATGCAATTCTGGGTGTGCCTTCGCTTTCTTCCAATTGTGTTGGATTTTCACAGAAATAGACCCCAAGACAAAGATTCAAAGGCAAGTAGTTTATTTGTGAGGTGATCTCACTTGAAAAGTAAGACAGTAGGACAGAAAAGTGAAGGCAGCCAAATAAAAGGTTTCACATCAAGTAAGTTTTCACCATAGGTAACTGGAGCTCAGTCCTGTTGGGAACCTCTGAAAGGCCAGATATCTCACCAAAGGGTGAAGGAGTTAGAATATTTGCACATCAACTCTTTTGTCATTTCTTGGTTGGGGTTGCAACAGCAGATTCCGTGTTTCCTCTGTTGTGCAGGCCAGGCAGACAAACCATCATGGGAGACAGAGATTTCCCTCTGGCCAAAAGTAAGTAGGTGATGGTACTCCCTGTACAGTTGAGGGAGAAAGATGTGGGTGTGACACTGACAACCTCTGCTGTACTTAGGGAGTGCCTTGGTTAACTGGTCATAAGGCAGAAATAGTTGACAGGAAATGGGTACCTCATCAAATCCATGTTGTAGTTTCCTCTATAGGGTCTAGATGGGTAGCTTGAAAGGAAACCTTCAGCCTCCCTCCCTGGAAATTAGATTTTATATTAAGCAGGATGGTAATGGGATTGCTTCCCTTACTGAAGTACACTACTCAGATATTCCAAATCTTTAGCACTGGAAAAGTATTTCCAAGCAGGAGTGGGAAGATGGACTGGGCAGCAGGTATGATGGTTATCTCCTAGGACAGTTGCTGTTGCCTCTACAGTCTGTTCCTCCAAACTGGACCATGCATGGATGCACACGTCCTCTCCTTAGCTATGTCAGAGAAAAAGATATAAAATTATAGCTGCAAAATTAGCTATAGAAGTGAATATATTTGTCCAGAATAAGAAAGGAAATCACAACAAAATTTAAATTTAACAAAATATAAAAAATCACAACATTTTAAAATTCAGAAAAATAACAAAATTTCAATTAGCTGTCTGATACTCCTCTATAAAACTTGTTCTTTTTCCTTTTTTTGTTACATGTTTTTTGATTGCCTTTTCATATTACAAGAAAGATTTTGTAATCTCATTTTCTGTAGAGAGAATAGAAAGTTAGTCTTTCCTCTGGCGTATTGATTGAAAATTTTTTTTTATTATTGATGGTTTTAAAAGGCTTCCTTCAGCTGCATTACTCATTATTGGTAATGTTATGCAAATTTTTAGAATTGTCAGTTTTTTCAAAGAACTACCTAGTTTCTAAAATATCTTCTGGATCAAGTTGAAGATAGATATTTGAATACTTTTACCCTCTGAGAGCTTTGTTATCAACTGTCTTGAGTGCCACCTCTTACCCCCATGATTGATAAGGTCATGATTGTTGATAAATGACATTAGACAAATGGCTTTTAAGTAAGTCTTGACCATCATTGTCTTCCACATTACAGAATATTACAGAAGAAACAAATATTATCTCATTTAGCCCCATGAAAAAGCAATTCCTTAATGGAAAAATGATATGCATATCATTTACATGAAATATACAAAAATGGAGATGATTAGTTCATTGAAGGGAGATAAAAGTTATTGACTCAAAGTCAGTCATCAGAGGAACAACTTTCACTGGAAATATTTGGAGAAGCCTGGTACCACCTATTCCTTCTCCAGCCTGGTCTGAAGGTGACATTTTCAGTTTATTCTCTGAGTTTTATTGGCCAGTCTCTTCCAGCAGGTGGAGTTTCTTCTGGAAGGCACATGTGCTGGTTTTGTAAAGTAGCCTTGGGATTTGGACCTGCCATAAAAGGGTTCCACACTGGCAAACTTCACTATACCCCTGAACCAGGAGCATCATGCCTGTGAGGAAGCCATTGTAATAATAAGAAATAATAGTTACATACACTGGTGATTTGTAGGAAATTATTCTTGACTTTATTGTTTAATAAAGAATATTCAGAAATAGGCAAGTAAAAAATGTCACTGATGTCACAGATGAAAAAGCTACATATATGTATTAATGGGATTCATTAACTGGTTTATGGGCCCCAACTTCTCCTGGGACTCCACAAATCCACAAGCATACAGATTCCTTTCAATTTGAATGCAGATTACTCAATAGATACCTATGAATACCCAGGACTATGCAAAGAGTTCTCCAGGGAGTTCAAGATGAGGTTCTTTTCTATATCATGTAGCCTAGAAAATTTTGGAGTAGAAGCATCCCAGAGATGTTTAGCAGTGTTGGTTGGTTGAGCTTTTGCTGAACGGGTTTTTTTTTTTTCTTTTTTTTCATAGACACCTGGGCATCTTCACTGCACAAAGAATCTTTGTAAACATTTCTTCTAGTCAGCACTTTCCCATTATAGGAATGTTTAAATTTATCAGGTGTCGTCCCCAAAACAGATGTTTGTTTCTGCCAAAACATTGTGAAAAGCACCCATGTTGGAGATGTTACAGAAACAAATACTTGCAAGTGAAATAGGTACACTAGTTGTTAAGACTTTGCCAAGTAAAACTTTTATGTTTCGGGAGCTATTTTGCATGAAGCTAGTGTGAGCTGGTGTGGGCCGGTCATTTCCCAAGTATAATATGGATGCAATTTGGGGATTACAGAATCTTAAAGTGATTGTAAAGATTTATTTTGAGCTCTTGGTTCTTCAAAAGAAAAGAAAATAGACGAGTGTGTTTCTGCCAGGTTCTCTGAGAAACCTAGAGACAGCTCTTGCTTTTTTTCTTGCAGGAAACAAAGCATGAGATTTGCTTGAGTCCTCCACATGGGAAGCTCTAAATGCAGTCATGTTCTCTGGTTATTTATAGCACACTGGCCTCTATCTACCCTCCTTTCTTATTATCTCTCTGCCCCTCCCCCCAGCACTGCGACCCTATATTTAGATCTGAAGCGTCATCTTCTGTGACCACAGCAAGGTTGTGCTTCTGAGAAGGATGGCATTTTGCCAAATGGAAGAGATATCCATTTGGGACATTTTCACTTTCTGGGAGATAAGAATTTGCTCTATGTTAGAAGCCCAATTAATGGGTATGGTCTTTTGATGTTATTTTATAGAATAAAGTACTTTTATAATAAACCGATATATATTGCAAAAAAACACATTGCACATTAAGTTTTGGGGAACAGATTCTTAGTGTTCACACACACATATCTATGAGAGATGAATCATCTTATTCATTTTTGGATAGAATTAAAGATTTTACTTTAACAACAGCAATAAAACTTTTACTCCAGAAAAAGGAAAAAAGTATTTGAAGATATATCAGTAAATTAGCAAAAAGAATAAAAACAATCTATGCTGCTGTGTTTCATACTAATTCTAATAGTAACTACACACATGCTAAGTATATTTCATGAATTATTTAATCATTGCATTGACTATCAGGTGTACAGTAGTGTTCCCTCTTTAATATAAGGAATTTGAGGCTTAGAAAGTTAGGTAACCTATTCAGGGTCCCTGTGCCAGTCAGATTGCAAACTCAGGTGATCTGACTTCTGGGCCAGAGCTTCTTACTATTATCCTACTTGCTCATAGATACAATTTTCTGATGACTCATGTTTCATGTGTATGAAGATGAAATTGTTGGTGCTTGTGACCTAGACATATGCAGGTGACTAAAAAGCCCAGTGCCTGTGATGTCATCTTCTATATGGGCAGAATCCTTAGTGTTCATTAAACTCTTTCTCTTGATTCAGAATTTAGCAGAGAAAGCCTGTCTATTGTATGTCGTAGAGTTCTCTGTTCTAGTCCTCTTGCTACTGGAAGGTAGTCAAGACTAAGTTTGGAAGCCAAAAATTGGTTTTAGGTAAGGTCTTCTACTACCTACTGTTCCACTCAGAATAATTCTCTTTCATCTCCTTTGCCCTGAAAGTACTGTATATAAGAGCACAAGCTCTGTACAAAGTGCCCTTGCCACTTCGGGAGTACATCTCTATGCAGGAGTGCAGGGTCTGGATGGGCCAGTGGCCTCTGTATGGGGAATGGTGAGGATGAACCCCAGGTATGGGGGTGCTTTACTTACAGGGAGGGGAAAAGGCAAAGACTGGAAAATAAGCTCTCAGATCTGTGGTGCTGACCAAGGAATTCTTGCCCATCTAGAACAAATACCTTTTGGTTTGTTTCTTTTCTGATCTAAAAAAAGAAATACCCAACTTAAGCTTGAGTGTTTCCATCCAGTGAAAGCCAATACTGTGGCATTTGTATCATAGAAGTTATATTTTTATTATTTTCTTCTTTTTAAAAAAATTGACATTGGGTGCAGCTGTCATAGACATGTTATCAATTTTTTTTGTATGTAAAAATCACCTGTATTTTTTAAAAAGGGGATTTATAAAAAAAAAAAAGTCTTGGCATTTTGGGGAAAGATTTGTCTCTGAAGGAGGGAGGAGAAAAATATGGAGAATAATGAATTCATCAAGCTGAAAATGCACGAAGCAGCGAAGCGCTCAGACTTCAATACATGGCAAATGGAAAGAGAGCTCCCATTACTGTCGAGATGCACAGACACAGCCCCGCTAATCGCTTGGTCATGCTCGGGAGACACTAAGTCATCACAGGCCATGACATGGTGAGAACAGGGTGCCAGGGGTTTGTTGTAAGAAAAAATTGTTTATTTAACATCCATAACCAGCAGCACTCCCTTCTTCGACCCTCATCCTCAGATGACAAGTCTTGGTTGGAAAAATGCTTATGTGTGTGTGTGTGTGTGTGTGTGTGCGCCTGTGTGTGTTTAATTCTGTAGGTTCAACACCACTGAAAATCACAGGAGATGTAAAATTGTAGAATAATGGACTATTTGAACCAAGAGATTAATTTTTATTTATGGTCACCATATGTCTCTTATACATGTAGGTAATAAATGATAACATTTATTGAAGAGTTGTTTCATGCTAGATGCTATTTTGGGTTATTTGCATACATTACCTCACTGACTCCTCATGTCAGTACCATGAAATAGGATACCATTCTTGTCCCCATTTTGTAGAAGGTAAGTGGGGTGCCCAAGGTCATAGAGCTAATGAATGGTGGAGCTGAGTCTGGAATTGAGATTGTTTGATTCCAAAGCCCATAATGTTGATCTCAGTACCTTTTGTTAGAGTATGTCCTTTGAGAAATCCAGTGAAAACATAGGACAAATAAAAAACAAAGGATAGTTTTTCATTCTTTCAAAATATATTTGAATATTTGCTTATGGTAGAGTGGAAAGGCAGGTAGCCATATGACTGTCACTTAATCATATTCTTGCTATAATAGAAAGTAGCATTGGAGCCAAGAGTGGTGTACAGAAAAAGATATCCCTGTCTCTGGAGATTACTTTTGTGCACACTGCTCCATAAACCATGACCAACATCGTATATGGCCTTAGGAAATAGTAAGTAGCATAATCAGGAAAAGATGTGAATGGTTAACATTCAGTTGAGACTTTGTGGAGAAATATTGGTTTCTGTACAGCTAAGGTAGGAAAAGGTATTTCAAGATGAGAGAAGAGCATATATAAAAACAAGAGATGTGCTAGCATATTCTGGAACTACAGGTTCTGTAAACTATTGCTGGAACATAAAATGGAAGATGATTGAATGGAGGCAAGAGAGGGAGCAACACTGAAGTTAACAGGCAGAGTTTCAATGGTTATTATATGGCAATTCCATGGGATCTGTGCTTATCTGGAGAAGTGGGGATCCATTTCCCATATTGAGCTTAGGGAAAAAGAACAGCACCTTGGGGAATGGATTGAAGGGAATAGGAAGTGGTCAACACTGGAGATAGTTGCATTGGTCCTGGATGAGACTGTGACTGTGAACTGGTACAGTGGCCATGTTAGATTTCAGCAATATTTAATAGATGGAATAGACGAGACTGATTATTCATTAGCTATGAAAAGGAGATGGAAGGATTTGAGGATAGATGTTAGCTTTTAAAAAATTAGTAAGTAATAATGTCATTAGTCAGGATGGGGAATATAAAAAATGGAATGGGCTTGGTTAAAACTCACATGTTTTGTCAGATTTGGGACATATGTCTATGTCTGTCTAAAAGGCTTGGATACAAGTGACTCAAATTTAAGTAATAGGGCTATGTTTGACCACACACCAACAGCACACATGAGATAATGGCTAGTGAGCAATAACAAAGGTTATCATTTTATGCCTGGTGCTGTAGTTTAAAAGACAAGCATCAGTGCTCTATACATTCGCAGTAAGGCAAGACAAGTAGGATTTAGTAGACCATAGATGGACTTGTTCAATGGATTTGATGAGAGAAGGGATCTGAAAGAAGAGAAAGGGGAGAGAAAACAGTTTTATATGGAAGAGTCCTTGGATTTAAGCAATGTGATGACTTAAAAACTTCTCTTGAGAGGAATTTGTTTTAAATATTGCATTGTGTCATTTTGGAAGGTTTGGTGCTTAAGCAATTCCTTTATAAAGAGCTAGCAGCTCAGTAAGATGTGTGCATTTTTTTTTTTTTTTGGCGGTACTGAGGTTTGAACTTTGCACTTGCAAGGCAGGCATGCTACTGCTTAAGCCATGTTGCCAGCCCTTTCTGTTCTGCTTGTTTTGGAGACAGGTTCTTGCTTTTTGTCCAGGCAAGCCTGGACCACAACCCTCCTATTCTACACTGTCTTTTTGAGTCAGCATGCCCAGCATTGCTCTGTTGAGATGAGGTCCCACAAACTTTGGTTTTTTTTCCTCCTTGGTCTGGCATAGAACCACAGTCCTTCAGCTCTCAGCCTCCTATGTAGCTTGGATGACAGGTGTGTATCACTGCACCCAGCTATTGGTTATGATGGGGTCTCATGGACTCACTGCTCAGGCTGGTGTTGAACCTCACTCTTTCCAATCTCAGCCTCCAAAGTAGGTGGATGATGAGCATGAGCCCCTGGTGCCCTGCTGAAATATGCACATTCTTGCCCAGTTTTCACTAAGCTTCGTTTCTGAAGTTGGCCAGTTGACTGGACATGTAATGTATCGATGACAGTTTGACTCAAAAATCAAATTCCAGCTTTCATTAAAGTTACGAAATACATTATTTATGGGACCAGTCAGTCTCACTTCTTTTAGTATGTAAGCCTGATCAGTTCTAGAAATTTGAGCCCTTTGAGAATAGAGGACAATAAAGGAAGGAAGCCTTGACCAACTCCTTTGAGAAGCCAAAATGGCCCATAGTTCTCATTTTGTCTATGGGTACATGGATACATGACAGGCACAAAAAGTGCCTGTGTTTTAGGGCATTTGCATAGAGATGACACTTTCTGCTTTGTCTTTGAGGAGACTGCCACTCAGAAGCACCACATTCCACATTGGGGTACTGAGGCACTGTTTGGGTCATGGTACTAGAATTGTGGATAGTGGTTGAAAGTCAGACATTGGACACTCCTTTGTAAAGTTGAGTCCACAATGTCTGGGGATCTTTCTTGTTTCTGGCAGAGTTCAGGTTAACATATTTGGCAGGTTACATTTTATTCCTTGAGTGAAAAGGGTTAGACAATCTGTATTTTGATACCAATTTGACACTCACTATATACCTTAGGCTGACCCTGGAAAATGTTCTGTAAGGTCAGATAATAAATATTTTCAGTTCTGCTGGTCATACAGTCTGTATGTCAGAACTACGCACCTCTGCCATTGTAGTACAAAAGCAGATTTAGGCAATAGGGAAGTAATGAGTGTGGCAAAGTGTCAGTTAAACTTTAGTTTTAAAAGCAGGTAGAGGTTGGACTAAGAATATAGCTCAGTGGTAGAGCACTTGCCTACAATTCATGAGACCCTGGGTTTTTGATCTCCAGAACCATAAAAGAACAAACAGGTGGAAGTGGCAGGTGGGAGCTGGGCTAAGTGGATTTGGGCCCCCATAGCCATTTGCCAGCCTTTGTTTGCAAACAACTTTGCTCTGTCTCAGTTTCCTTATTCATCTAGTTAGTTAACTATTCCCATCCTCCATGTGAGGAGGTCACATGGGAGATGACACACAGAAGAGTGTCAGGACACTTGGGTTGTCAGGCACCTCTGCACCTGACATGTGTGGAACATTGGCCCTCATACTTATTTTCTGTGCTTCATTTTCCTCTAGGCAGTGAGGAGCTTGTCAGCTCTCAGTCTATGTGAAAAGGTCTGAGAAAGTGCTCTACAAATGTAAAGTAAAATAAAGACAGTGAATGCTGCTGAAAATTTACTTCTGAAATTTAGTCTACCTCATATCTTGGGCTTAAAAATTATGGAAGTCCTAATGGAAAATTTGTGTAGATCTCAAATTTTCTCTTCACATTATTAGGTGGCATTCGAACCTGGTGAAAGGTTTGACAGGTCGATGCCCTAGAAGAAATGTGCTGGTTTAGTTAATGGTAAAGGAAGTTTCTGCCAAAATAATGTTTTCAGCCAATAATGTTGCAAGTATATATATGTTTTTTACTCTACTAAGATTATTTCCAGGATTTCTCCAAACAACAACAAAAGCACATTGAAGAAGGAAGAGAGGGAAGCAGCAGGGACACACACCACACACACACACACACACACACACACACCCCAAGGGGGGGGAGGGAGAGAGATTGCAGTGGTTTTCACCCCTGTGTGAATATAACATAAATGGTACTGAGCAGAGTATGAAGAAAGTGACTCCATCTCTGGTGTAGAAGCTCCATGATATTGCGCCTTCCATAATTAAACTAATAGGGGAAAGCATAAAGCTCTGACTTCATTTATTCTCCCTCCAGTGCACTTGACTGAGACTGGATACAGAATGGAATGTGTCTAAACTCTCTCTCTTTCTCCTTCCTTATGAAAGTCATAAGAGTAATAAGAAGGAAAAGCAGACTAATTTGAGTACAATCCATTACTTAAGCACAAAGCAAAACATAAACCTCATTATTGAAGGGTAATAAAAATGAGTCTAACTGCCATTACGTTCCTACAAAAAAAAAATTGCTACCACTGCTACCGTGGCCTGTCTGTGAAATGAAGAGATGAATGCTCCCTTTGTTAAATGAGGCCATAATTAAGAGGTGTTTAACATTGCAGGCTATTGCTATAACAGGATATTGCCAGGTAAATGGCAGACCAACGGAGACATTGGGTAGTGAAGGTTATACCTGCTAAAGAAAATCTTAAGGAAGCAGCAGTGTCAGTGCAGGGGTTATAGAGTCACCTGATAACTCATATGCTGGCAACCGTGTAGAGTAGCATCCTAGTTTAATTCTTTCCAAATTATTTCTATGTTACACTAGGGGGGCTAGAGTTAGATGAGGGAAGGGCAGTAATCATTTTAATTCACACATATTTAGAAGTATTTTGTCTTTTGGCATGTTGAGTTATTCCTACGTAGCTTAAAGTGAGTTATTTATTTAGAATTGCTACTGTGATTTGTAGTTTTCATATTTACATATCTTCAGTGGCTAACAATTTTTCATATTTTTTTTCATTAACAAAGCACTTTACTAGCAGTTTTTTAGATTCACCTTTCCAAGAAACTTGGACTTAAATTTTCTATTAGGTGTTGAATATATTATGAAACATGCTACCTAGCCCTGGGAGAAGTGTGAAGCTAACAGACATCCGGAAGATGTTTGACTCCTTCGTAGAAACCAGCTCTGTTTGAAGTGCTTGTAATGAGTTCAAATAATTTGGTGCTGAGATTTTTGGGGAAAGAGGATAAGGAGATTTGTTCTGGGTATCTGTCCTTACAGTGATATATGGAAAGAATCCCACAGTGGTCTGCTATGTATTATGTGTTCAACAAATACGGTCCTTTCCCACTGGCATAAGATATTTGTCCTGGTTATTCCATCACTTTCCTGTTTCTTAACCTTAATTAAGGATGGCTCTTTGCAACCAAAGAGATTAGATCCCAGATCTGTTTGTCTCTAGCATCCTCCCTTATGGCTCAAAAGTAGAACAGCAGGATATATTAAGTTTGAGAATTGAAGTGGAGACTCTCAGAATTCTGTGAGTGCCTTTTTAATGAGCACTGTGTATTTCCAAAGTGCTTGAGAATCATTTATCTCTGACTTAATATGAGACCTGAGCCAGAAGAAAGGAAGGGCCCTTCAAGATCATCCACTAAATTGGCAAGGCAACTGCATCATGATAGAAGAATTTATGGCTCCCATTACCTGAGCTCAACTCTTGCACCTGGCTTTTAGTATGTTCTGGTTTTCCTCCTTTGGATATTAGTTTTATCAACAATTAAACAAGAGTTTCTTCTTTTTTGGCTTCCCCTTCCTATACCTGTCCTTGATCTGAACAGATTGTAGTATTTAAAAAGTTGATAAGTGAAAAGACACTTAAGGAAGAATGTGAAATAGAACAACGGTTGTTCCTTGGTTAATAAGGCAATCTGATCTCATTTCCGAGTTCCCAGTTGATGTTTGTTTTTATTAAAAATGTCTGTAAGGATAGCTGTTCTGAGCATACTATCCAACATAATAGCATTAACTGGCTTTGCTGCAGAATCAATAGGAGTAACAAAAATATATGTTTGTTGATTAAGAATGACATAAAACAAATTTGTTAACTAAAACAGATAGTGTCAACAGTAAAAGCAGACGTCATTTGTGGTTTAAATTCTATGTGCACTTCTTTTTTAAAAAACATTTATAAATTGCTTTTTAAAATATGTTTGTAGCCTGCTGAGAAAGTTCTAGGGGAAAAAAAGGAAGGATAACCCAGGACAGAAACTGTCCTCCGTATCCTCTGAGGAAAGGGAGAATGAGAGAAAGGGAAGGGAGGGGGATGGGAAGAGAGAGAGACCTGTATACTTCATCCAGAGAAAGTAATTGAAAATGCTAATTCTGTGCCCACAGACTAAAACTTTGAAGGACAGGTCCTTGTCATTGGACTCCTCAAGAAACAGCAGAGCAGAAATAAAAATAGATCATTGACCAAAAATATCCCTTTCCAACTGAGAAGTTTTAAAGTGCTACAGCCTGTTTTTCTATTTAAAAAATTATACACCAGCCTTTTTATTTTTTACCCTGAGAACTTTGGAGACTAATGTACATGTGGCTTAGAAATAAAAATATTGTGAACCCCACTTTGAGGAGTGTTGCAATCTTTTTATTGCTGTTTTTTCCCCTTTGGAAAATAGATACCCACCTCAGTCCAGACCAACTTACTGTGAGATTAGGAATTTCAAGGGCTGAAGTCAGTTAGCAAGATTTTTGGAAAGATGAATGAAGTTGAAAGTTATCTAATTTTGTTCTTTAAATAAACAGAACTGTTAGTGATAATGGTTCCAATTATGATAATAATTGATTTCGACGTTATTTTTAAGCTCAAGAGTTACCCCAGAGTTTGTGAGTGATTTTGCAGCATTATAACTTACAGGAGGGGGTGATTATAGCAACACAGTATTAGTGTAGAGATAGAACTATTGGTTCATAGCAATCAAACTGGTGTTAGAGTTCACCAAATTTGGAATTCACTCACTCATACTTTTATTCTTTACATATATTTATTGATCCAGAACCTCTCTGGGCACTGGGACACAGCAAACAAAGTCTCTACTCACTTGTAGAGATTCTAGAAAGATAATGAATGAAGAAAGATAACACAGCATATAGGATGGCTAAAACCAACAGAACAAAAGGAGGAAGTTTGGGTTGTAGTTTTACATATTGTGTAAAACTGAGAGGTTCCACTCAGAAAATGACATTTACAAAAAGATATGAAGAAGTTGCAAGAGTGGTTCTGTGGCTCTCTGGGAAGGGAGCATTCTGGGTAATGGGAACAGCAGGCATCAACGTTCTGTAGAAGGAGCTTGTTTGACATCATGCAGGAGGAAATCCAAGATGGTAGTGGGACTAGTGAAGTACACTGAGGAAGAGCAGTGTCCGAGGAGAAAGGGTCAGTAGAGTGTGTAGTGTCAGTAGATTAGTGTTATGCTGTGGCCTTTACTCTGAGTGAGATAAAAACCAGAGGCTTTCAAGAGGAGGAGTAGAATGACCTCACATTTTTGAAGGATCATTCCAGCAGTTGTCTGTAGAATAGACTGACGAGGGACTAGGGAAGAAGCAGGAAAACTCATGAGGAGTCTGATGCCATCCTCCAGGGGAGAGGGGACAGTGGCTTGGACTCCAGAGATGGTCATGTTGCTGGGGAGGAGTGGTTGAATTCTCTGGACGCACTTTGAAGGTAGTGCAGACAAGATTTCATGATGATTTAGATGTGAGCTAAGAGAGAAAGAAAAACTTGGAATCATAGGTTCTCACTCTATAACCATAAATCCTTAGATAATGTCTTACTTAAATATCATCTTGAACACCAGAAACTCAATATACTCTAAAAATTAAAAAAAGCTTTATTTGCATTATTCTAAGTGAACTTATGCAATAGGTCCTATTACATTGATATAGGCTGGGTAATATTCATTTTTCATATTGCATTAACATAGACCTGGTAAAATTCAATATTCTGACCAAGTTCATGCAGCCAGTCAATGGCAGAGCAGATACTGGAACTCAGGTTTCCTGCAGACTTTGCATCAGTCAACCCTCCTTTGTTAAGTGCTGGGACCATAGCTTATGTGGTTTTAACATCTCCATCCTCCCTCTGAGTGGCTGAGACAAAGCGAAGCATTTCTGACATGTGAACATGGATTGTCTTTTGTGTATGAAGACCGAAGTCCTGACTTGTGGGGAAGTCTGTTTGACCATGCACTTGGCATTCTTTTTTCCTGGTAACTAGTAATTAATTTACCCAGTTTTGGCCACTGTACTGTCATCCAGTGACTCTTGCGTGACTCATTGGCAGTTATTTGTGGTTTCAGGATGCCTCCTGCATTACTGGAATAGAGCAAGATTAATTAGCCTTACTAACAGTTATAATTCTGACTTTGACCCCTGATTTCTAACCAGCTGATGGTCACTGTTGCCTTTCTTTTATGAATGTGGACAACAACTGGTATTGTTTTAGCACGTCAAGTGCTTTGGCAGGTTGAGAAAAACTGGATTACTATTGGTCTGATAGATGGATTCAAGGCTGAAGAGCAAGTAGAATCATCTATTAAAGGAGCAGAATAAAAATAGCAAAACCCAAAACAAAACCCTGCCCATTTAGTTCATCACATAATAACATCTAAACACCTTAACCTCAAAATCATTAGTCTTAAATATCTCAATCAATATGGATTCTCTCAGAAATCAATTTGCTGCTACAAATATGATTGTTTAATAATTCACAAGTTATGGGCCTTCAGGCTAGGAAAGATTAGTGTAGCAGAAGGAAAAGAACTAATCTTCACCTCAGATAAGATTTCAATTAAAAGCAAATGTCTACAAAATAGAGTTTAACATTAGATGTGTCCATCTTTTATGTGTGTATATTTTGAGTTATGTGTCCTATTGGGGAGAAATCAATTTAGTTCAGTTTCATTGTTCATTTTCAGATCAGAGTTATTTAGATATTTTCCTGAAGCATCATAAATATTTTATTAAAATAAACCATTGCAAATTTCAGTTTTACTTACTAGATTAAAAACAATAATTTTAAGTAGCTAATGACTGGTGCCAAATCAGATGAATATTCTCTTCTGCAGTGTTGGGGAGGAAGAACAGATGAATTTTAAAAGGCATCCTGGTAACTGTTTCATGGCTTTTCTGTTTTCTAGCAGAGCAAGTATGTATTATTTTATAAATTTTGCCTTTGAAGTGGCCCTTGTCCAATGTCATCAGTTGGGGTGACATGAATTTCTAATACTGTTAATTTTGTCTAGCATGTTAGTTTTATCCATTTGCTGTAAAAATAATTTATGTAAGACTGACTTCATGAGCACTATCCTGCAGATACTAGTGATTCCTCTAGATCACACTTTGATTCTCTTCCCTGTTGTCTATTCTTCACTGAAAGTCTCTCACCCAGGAATCTCTTTAAGCCATTTAGAGAAGAGAACCATTTTTTCCTCAAGCAGCAGTTTCTGCAGCCACTGACTGAAATGTTCTTCTATATTATTTTATAATGGAATAGATAACTATTGGAATGAGGGTTGCCAGGGTCATTGCTATACACCCAGGAGAATGTCCTGTCACCTGAATAACTTGGTTCTGCCCCCACCCTGGGCCACACCCCCATGTAGGGCTGGGTGACCTTTCTGTCTATTTGCATAATCTTCCTTCGTTGGATTTATTCTCTGTGCCTGGGTCAAAAAAATGGGGCTCATTAATAAACATTTATTGAGCACCAACAGGGTATTATGTTCCAGATATATTCCTTTCCCTGTAGGCTTGGAATCTACAATTTTGGCTCCCAGCAGTCACCTCTGCCCTGATTTTTGAGAAGAGTGAGTTATCCAAGCAATTGAAAGGACATTCAAATATTTGTGTACTTCAAAGGGAGCTAGTCCTTCATCTAGAATGTCCTTTTAGATGGTCAAAACTTCTCAATATTCTACTTGTCTAGTAAAGTATAGTGAACTGTGAGTTTCAGGGATGCAGATAAGCCACGCTAAGGTTAGAAATATTAACACTCTTAGATAATAATTAGATTCTTGGGTTAAAAGCATCTGTGCAGTTAGGTGTGAGGACTGTAGAGAAAAAAAAAGAACCTCATGAAAATGGAAGAACATTGTCAAGGTCATTGGCATATAATTTTTAAAGTCATTTGGGCTAGGTAGCCATTGTGCTAAAAATTCGATCAGTAGGCAAAGTTGAAAAAGGCACTATGTTGTTAGGATGTGTGAAGCTTTTTACTGAAGCATGATAAATAATTGAAAATGCCTTTAGCAAATTCCTGCTTTAATGGGAAAATACTTTGTCATGCAGTTTTTCAATTAGTATTCACTAATTCAAATTGGTTTATCATTTAGCTAACTGCACATAAGATTTTTAGTGATGAATTTTCTCATCTTCATTTTTATTTGTGGGTTTTCCAGTTGATAGTAAAACTTTGGTGGCTTCAGTTATGTTTCTCCTGGTAGTTCTCAGCATTTTCTCTCTGATAGAACACTTGAAAGATGGAAAAAAAAAAAAAAAAGACAACCACTACCAGTGACTCCATTGAACTTGACTATGGTAAGAAGAAGGGAGTTGTAAATGTTTGAATTATAATGGGGAATGGGGTGTGGGAGAATGTCTCCTGCTTCCTCTCAGATTCAAGACTGGCATCCCTCATCTCAGGTTTATAATTGTTTCTATTGAAGGGCTAATTGCCCTAAATTTGTTCCTAAAACATCAGCAAATCATTTAAGAATTTGTTAAGCACTAAAGGTAAGCTCATCATAAAGTTGAATCAGAAGTTGCAATCATTTGAAAACAAAAGACACCTCTATCAATTTTTTTTAATTTGTTAAAGGAAAAGTTAACCAAAAATAACATTCAGTAGGCACCAGAAGGGACAGAGAATTTCAACCTTTACTCATTCATTCATACTGTATTTTATGAGTATCTCCACATTAGGCTACTGATAGAATTATTTTCTTATGTTTTCATTAATTGACTTGCCCATGATTTGAATATACAGTCTATGAGGATAGAAAGTTTTGTTTCTCTGCAATATCCTCATAGCTTACAGCTGATCTGCAATAGAGTAAGTGAATATATGAGTGAAGGAATGAATGATTAAATATGTGATTTAGAAAGATTTTCCAAACAAAGTGACAGGGAGTCTGCGACCTGAAGCCTAAGAAGAAGGAAGAGTGGAAGAGAAAATCCTTGCTGCAGAAAATGTGAACGGGAATACCATTTACAATAGCATCCCCCAAAATGAAATATTTAGGTATAAATCTGACAAGATATGTCTAAGATCTGGAAGAACAACACTACAAAAGTGATGAAAGAACTCAAAGAAGAACGAAATAAATGGAGAGTTATTGCACTGGTTATCAGTAAGAATGCTCAATATTGTCAAGATGTCAGTTCTTCCCCAACTTGATCCATAGATTCAGTGCAGCGCAATCAAAATCCCAGCACGTTACTCTGTGGATATTGACAAACTAATTCTTAAGTTTATGTAGAGAGGCAAAAGATCTAGAAGAGTCGACACAATATTGAAAGAGAAAATTCAAAGTTGGGGAACTGACACAACCTTTTTTGTGACTAAACTAAAAATCTACAGTAACCAAGACAGTATTGGGAAAAGAATAGACTTTATACATGAATAAAACAGAATGTAAGGCTCAGAAATACACTCACAGGAAAACAGTCCACTGACCTTGACAAAGAAGCAAAGGTGATATAATGGAGAAGAGATAGCCTTTAGCAAATGGTGCCAGTACAATAGACATTTGCATGCAAAATATCTATACTCAAATCTTAAACTCCTCACAAATTTTAACTCAGTGGACAAAAATGTAAATTGCAAAGCAGAAGAAAATACAGGAGAAAATGTAAATAACCTCCATTCTAGCAATGCCTTTTATGATGCAACACCAAAAGCAGAATTGATAAAAGAAATAACAGATAAGCTGACTTCATTACAAAGAAATTTTTTGTTTCGCAAAAGACACTACCTTGCAAAAAAAAAATGAGAAGACAACCCATACATTGGTAGAAAATATTTGCAAAAGAAATATCTAATAAAGGATTATTATTGAAAGTGTACAAAGAACTCTTAAAATTCAGCAATAAGAAAACCAATAACCCAATTAAAAATTTACCAAAGACCTAAACAGACACTTCAGCAACAAATCTACATATGGCAAATAAACATATGAAAAGATACTCAACATTATATGTCATTAGATAATTTCAGATTAAAGCAACGTTGGTCAAATTGAAACACAGATCTTGTTCAGGAAAATTCGTTAGTACGATTGATATGGCTAAGTACATAAGGCTGGAGTGCTGAGAAATGTGGCTGAGGCATAAATAGAAGTAAGTGAGCCTAAGGGTTTAGGGCTTAGGATTTCACCCTTTTCACTTTTGAGTATATATGATTGTGCTGCTATAAAAGCAGGCACCCTCCATGGTATGGGTGGTTCTTGACAGCTGAATGGCCATTTGTTTACAATGTTCTATAGCACAGTGGAATTTGCAATACTGAATTTTAGAGGCAGAAGGTAGAACTGGTTTTGCTCAGCAAAAGTACAGGAAGGCTCCATGTGAGCTCAGGAGGATGTTGGAATGGGGAAACTACAGCCAGAATGTTGAGCACTGTGGGGAAGGAAGGGTACGTGATGGCAGTGTGTCCAAGTCATTTCCAGGTGAGAGTATACCTGCTGAAGACATGCGCATTTCCTAGTAAGTGTGGCAAGTCTTTGCTCTCCGGTCTGGGAAGAAACCAGGAATGGTTTCCTTTAAAGATGGAGCTTGAGGGCATGGGAAAAGGGGAGATAGGTCTCAGGAGGCTGAACCCTCACTTTTTTCATAGCATCAGAATTGGAATGTGTGGACAACCTGGGTCACTAACTGGGGCATTAATTCAGGCAGAATGAGTGGGTGCAATAATTCTTGGTCAATTCCCAAAAAAGAACTTTCTATGGAAATGGACAGACCACCCTGACAAAAGAGAAATCCAGTAATGTCCCTCATATTTGCTGGCCAGGACAAGAATACAAATGGAGATTCAACAAATTGTTAAATAAAATATGTGTAGTATTCTTTTTTTGACAAATACAAATTCTTGGTCCCTTTTACTTAACGTGTGGCTCAAATACTCTGTCTGCATCATCTTTGAACTCCTTGCAATACAGACTTTCAGCCCTTATGCTAGATTTGCTGAATCTGAATCTGTATTATAGTAAGAGCTTCAGTAAATTAGTTAGCACATTTATCTTTGAGAAGCATGTTTTAAAATGACCCAGAAGGCTAAATTCTAATTTAGGACTCTTAGATTCTTAGAGTACTACCCCTGCAAGTGGTAGTGTTATAAGAGTTCTCATCCCCCTAACCTCCAGTCTAACCCTCTGGTTGTCTTAGTCCCACCATCCTGCAGCATCTCAGAAGGCTCTGTGCATACCTATATGGATGCCTTGTCTAACCATCTATATCCTTTAAAGTAGTTGATCTCTGGCTTCCCCTTCAGTGTAGAGCACAGGTGATTGAACACCTGGGAGCCACTGGGAGGATGGATTTAGGCCTAAAGAACGCTTAGGATCATTTGTGTAGAGAATCCCAAGATTAAAGGTACTTACAATTCTAGAAGGGGAGTAGAAGCTCAGGTGAGCACATATCTTTGACTCTGGACACTGCTCGGACCCTGGAGTACTGCTGCAGGTATGTTTACAAAAGTGCAGGGCATGCTAGACAAATGTTGTCTCTTTCTCTGGGTATGAGATTGTTGTGCTGACGACATTCAAACTAGTGTGTCCTCAATCAAATCAGTAATGAATAAATGGAAATTAGCATTAGGAGGTTCATTGCATGTTGACCATGTCACTGATGAGGAAGACATCCAAGATGGGAGAACACCTTGGGAGTTGACTACTCAAATTGAAGTCTCTATCTCCTGCCATTTGGAGATAGATGTGTTTGGAGGGAAGATGTTGAAAAGACTTAGAAGATTGACCTTGACTCTGTGAAGTTTTGGAATCAGGGGACAAAAGGCATATGGTACATCAAGCTTGACTTGTCTATAGCACTTTCTTTCGTGTTCATGGTTAGTCACAAGCTAGCTCCCCAAAAGGTATTTTACACCCTTTTTCAAAATCTGACTCTCCATCAAATGTAATTTCTTTGAAAAAATGTAATGAAATGTGATTAGTGCAAATGTCTGTGAAATTTATTGTACTATTAAAATCCTATTGGGTCTTTGTTTATGAAATGTATTTTTCTGTATTTGAGGTTTAGAAAGGCTTGATAATGAGGCAGTGAAGATTCATGGCCTTTTTTCTATGGCTTAATTTAGGCTTTATATCAAATATGTAAAATAACATTATATCTTCCCACCACCTCTGTGGATCATACATTTTATTATTACTTTCCTGCCACAGTTTTCTTTTTTTTCTTCTCGTCTCCTTTTACAAATACAGAACTACTAATAGTAGGAACATTTTAAATATAAAGAGCCATTATCTAGATGAGGAAGAAGAGTAAGTTTGATGATAATTTCTCCTTCTAGCTCTACCTCCAGGGCTAGGTAGACACACACCTGGGCTTCACAGTCATTGTCAGCCACCACCCTCGCTCCTCTCTGTACACATTGTTTTTTACCAAGTGCATATTCCATCCCACGCTGCCATGATCTAAACTTCCCATAGCTCATCATGAGCTCCTGTGGTAACAAACGACTTTCTTGGTCACATTGTCCCCTTGGTACAGAAAGTGCACAGTGCACTTTCATGGGGGAGATGAGGTTGATGGCAGCACACTTGTGACTTAAAGGAGCAAAGATCTTTGATCCATCTTTGCTCCATTTCATGGTAAGCAGTTAAGGCCATCCCTCAGTCCTTCTGTACGTAATTGTTAGGTTTGTTCCAGGATTAACTTTTCTCTTCACCTGCATTGCATCATTGAGTTCACATTGCCCCCAGGATACAAACCAAAACCCTACATGTAGGTCCTAGTCAGCTCTCTACAGATTATGAAATTGAAGATTATAGTGGTTAAGTAACTTCTCAGTGACTATTAGTCAGCTCTCACACCTCATCTCTCCCTGCTGACCCCTGCCCTGTGAACCATACCATTGCCTTCTTTTAAATACTAGCATTCACCATGTTCCTTTTTGCCTTCGGACTGTTGCACCTTCTGTTCTCTCTACTTAGAAATCTGTTTTATTTTGCTTAGTTAATTCCTATTCTTCTCTCAGATACCTGCCTCATCTTCTCATCCTCAGATAACCCTTATCTGATTTCTATCTGTCACCCAAGTCCCTTGATTGTACCCTTTTAGATCACTTATTTTCATAATGTGACTTTGAATAATAGCTACACCACCTCCACTAGTCTGAGACTCCTTTAGTCAGAGACTGTATCTGCTTGCTTTCCCTCTGCCTTCACAGCTCTCACCCCAAAACCCTGCATAGAAAAGTCCTTTGGTATTGTTCATGGGCAGGATCAGGAAGCACTATGTGATTTTCCTGTTTCTTGGGTTTCTCTAAAGACAGCCCTGCATGATTTAATATTTGGAAAAATGTCATCAAATTACTTTTATAGGTTGGAGACTTATTTTAAAAGGCTGCATTTGGAGATAATAATGGGGGATAGACAGGTCTTCATTCAACTTGTACAAGAGGGAGCCAGCAAATGCTTTAGAGTTGCATAGTCCGATGGTGTTAGGTTCCTCATGGCCCCAGGAAACCTGGTCTAAGTCTGTCTTGAGAAGACTGAGCTGCTGCTGAATTTCATTAACTTTGAACCCAATTCTGGGTGGCAGCAGAGTCACATGTTCTATCCTTTTCCTTTAAGGCAAGATTGTTTTAATACTCTTAAGCAATCGTGGTTTATAATGTCAGAAAGCAACTCTGTTGCCTCCCGTGTAATCAGTGTCACAGTTAGCATGCTTTTCCCACTGCCTGATATAAATTCCTTGTGCTATAATTTAATAAACCCATTTCCTTCTGTTCTTTCCCCAGGGAGAATCTGTTTGGATAATTATTCTTTAAATAGATGAATCACATTTATATAGTGCCTTACAGTTTACAAAGTGTTTTAAGTGCATCACTTCATTAAATTTCCAAATAACTCAGTGGATTGAATATTATTTTCTCTCCTTTCACAAAACAGCCAGGAGAAATTGCAGAACTTTTTCAGGGTCATGTGGCTTATAGATGACACAAATGGGTCTCAAATCCAGGTGTTTGGGTTTCTAAGCTCCGGGTAGTTTCTCCAATACTAGGAGCCACCCTCCATATGCAGGAAGAGTAATATTGTACCTTGTTCTTCCTTTGGTTTATCACCATATTGTCATTCATATTTTCCCCATTTCTATTTTCCATACCTGTGTTCATTTTCACTGTTCTTATCTGGGCTCTAAGTTTTCCATGTGTAATACTGGCTTTGTAGTCCTGAAATTGTGTCTTTTCAAAACTTTAAAATGGTTATATTTCAGTAATTCTTTATCTAATACACTTCTCTTCATTATACATCCTGGTACTTTCTGGCTTTGTTTGTAAGCAACAGGATTTGTTAGCCTAACAGTGACTTTTATAATGTAGCACAAAAAGAAAGTCCCTACTGGGGGGACCTACTGTCTAATAGATGAGACAACAGATATAGGACTTCACAGATTAAATTTTTAGTCTAAGATGTTCATTCACACCCCTGTTTCTGCCATGCTTTCAAGTGGGAACACATTTTTAAACATTCACAGATAAGGGAATTTTAGGCACTTAGCTACACTAAGCCATGTCTTCTTGGAATGAAGATAGAGAGAAAAATCAGAAAAACTTAAAGACTTTACCAGAGTCCCCCAGTTGGGGGGAAATAATCAGTTATGAGCATCCAGTGGTATTCAATGTCAGGCCTCCTCTGAGGTTACCAACTCACCTCCATGTTGCCCATGTGTAGGAAGTCAGTTGCTTCCAGATTCTGCCAAACCCCTTCTTTCATCTCTCTAGTTCTTTTTTCCTTCATTTATGTTGATTCCATTATTTAGAACTAGAACAAAGCCTAAAAATTAGACATTTTTCTTGGATTTGAAAAAAAGGCAGAAGACAGCACTGACAAGCTTTCTTTATTTGGATATATAAATTATGGCATGTTTGACTGTATAAATCATCAAAAATTTCTTAGGCAAAATAATTGCAGTAATTATCTTATAACATGATAATTCTTTTAAAGTAATAATCTGTGGTAAAGATTATGTCACAATTTATTTTGTGTGTGTATGCATGTGCGTGTTTCTCTTTTAGCCAAATGGTTTTCAATAGCAATTACTGAAGTGTCAATGACCTTCTCATTCAATTGAATTAAAAAACTTAAATGAAGTTTTACTAGTATCAGTCTTTACTGTCATACAGGTAATTGAGAAAATGATATATGCTACAACAATGCCACCTATGGTTAGTAGCCTTTGTTTGAAGCAAGATAGAATTTTTCCATATACTGAAATCAGCCTAAAATAAAAGTCAGTTAACAGTATACTGGGTGTCTACTCTTCCAAGCTCTAGGAAGAAACAGGCAAAGACACAATAAGAATAGATACTTAAGTTGTGACTATTTTGGGGAAACTAGGACTATACTTAAAAAAGAATGCTCTGAAAGATAGTATGTGCTCTAAATGTCTTTTAAAAGCCACAAGCTCTTTTTATTTTCTTGTTGGTATCTTTTGATGAAAATAATTTGTTGCTTTTATTTAGATGGAATTTATCAATCTTTTCCTTTGTGGTTGACATTTTTATGTTGTAAAAATAATTTTGTTGACTGGGAGGTCATAAAAATACTCATTGTTTTTGTCTACAAATTTTAGTAGTTCCCTTTTCACAGTGTTTAGTGCAGCTGAGGTTTGTTATTGCATATAATAGAAGGCAGGATACCTTTGAAGTCAGTTATCTCAGCACCATTTACTGAAGAGTTCATCCTTTCCCACAGATCTGCGACTTGCTTTTGTTAGCTACCAAGTAACCATCTGGTGTGGTCCTGTTGCTAAGGTCTCTATGTGATTCTGTTGATCAGTTTGTCTCTCTTTGTGTAAATATATTGTTTTACAGTAGCTTTGTAATATATTTTGATGTCTGGTATAAGAAGTCAGCAGAATGATAAACAAATAAATTTGGTATGTTTGTGCAACAGAATACATAAGGGCAGTGAAGTCAATGATCCACAGCTATGGGCATCTCCATGGATGAATCACAGAGGCATATTGTTCAATGAGAGGGTAAAAGTCACCAGAGAGGGCCATGCGCACTCTGATGCCATCTTGAAAGAGCTCATAGACATAAACTAAGCAGCATATTATTTAAGGGTACATTTCTGTGCTAAAATTCCTAAGGAAAACAGAACAGTATACGCACAATTCAAAATGGTGTTTACTTCGGATAAGGAGTGGGGCTGGGTGGGATTGCGGAGGTTCTGCAGATGACCTTAGGACTTTGGGACATATGCATTGCTTAATTTGCATTGTAGGTATGGGAGAGTTTATTTGATTGTTCTGTTTCATAATGTTCATAGATGATGCAAAGCTACTATATTTTGTAACTATTACAAGAAGAAAATTTAAACACTTTGTCCAGAAATACATTGTAGTTGTTTTATAAAAAGCATATGCAAAAGTCTAGAATTGTTTTCATTTCTCTGTATTATAGACTTCATTCTTAAATGTCCTATTTATAATTTAAATTCAATTTATACATACTCATGCATGTGTACATATGCAATATTTAGGCAATCCAATGCAATATAATAAGTTTAAATCCTGACTCTAGGAATGACTAATAGTCATTGAGAAGTTACCACTATAAACCTCAATTTCGTAATCTGTAAAGTGGGAATATGTATGTATATAAATTTTCACTTTTTTTTCTTTTGGTGGTAGTGGGGTTTGAACTCAGGTTCCTGACACTTGCTAGGCAGGTGCTCTACCACTTGAGCCAGGACCTGAGACATTTTTACATTAAGTATTTTTAAAAAATAGGCTCTCCTGTATTTGTCTGGGCTGACTTGGACCACAGTCCTCTTATTTATGCTTCTCACATAGCTTGAATGACAGGCCTGTGCCACCATACCCAGCTTTTATTGGTTGAGATAGGGGCCTTGCAGACTTTTTTGCCTAGGCTGTCCTCAAACTGCAGTCCTCCTGATCTCTGCCTCACAAATAGCTAGAATTACAGTATGAGCCACTGTAGCCAGCCTTCACTTTGTTCGCTTTTTTCTTTTCCTTTTCTTTCTTTTTTGCAATACTGGGGTTTGAACTCAGGCCTTCATACTTGCTAGCCAGATGCTCTACCACTTGAGTCACTCCTCCAGCCCTTTATGCTGCAGTTATTTTGGAGATTGGGCATTGCTTTTTGCTCATGTCAGCCTGTGCCATGATATGCCCATTTTATGCTTCCTGCCATACCTAGGATGACAGGTACATGCCGCCATGCACAGCTCTTTTCCCACTGAGATGGGGTCTTGAGAACTTTCTGCAGGAGCTGGCCAAGAACCAGGATCCTCTTGATCTCTGCCTCCCTATTAGCTGGGATTTTTAGTATGGTATAAGCCACCATACCTGACCTTCACTTTGTTCTTGAAAGTTTGTTTCTCTGTTTACTCAGTCTTTTTTTTTTTAATCTCATAGATTTTTAGCTTAGTGCTTAGAAGCACAATTTTAAGTTTTTTTTCCTTTTAAATAGATATATTTATAGCTTTTAAGAGAACATATAATGAGGACTAACACTCATGTGCTTATGCTGGCAGATAGTATAGTTACATATTCTCAATAATTCAGAAGGGCTAAATTTTTGTTTTAAGATTGAGAATCAGAAATGAATGCCAAGTAGTTGTGGAAACAATGAGAAAATGTTCCCTGTCCTCGTAGAACTTATATTTTGGTATGTAGAGATAAGCAATAAATGAGAGGAAGGAAAGAACGAACCAATGAATGGAGGCAGGGAGGGAGGAAAGAGAAATAAAAGGAGGGATAGGTACAGTAAGTAAAAAGTTAAAAAATACTCACAGTAAAATGGTGCCATGCAGAAAAAAAACCTATAAAGTGGAATAGTGAATGCTGCACGTGTGGTTTCTGTTGTATACAGAATCTTCCAGAAGGCACTAAAGGAAGTGAGAGACAGGCAGGTGGATCTCTGGGACAGGAGGCTGCCTGTGGAGAGCCCAGAAGGCTGTAGAGTTACCCTGGTAGGTGGTTTAAGGACTTGGGAAGGCTGAGGGGTCTGCAGTGGGCTGAGCAGCACTCAAGATGAGATCAGAGTTGCCTGAGCAGCAGATCCTTTCCTGCTTTAGTCAGTGATCTGACTGCTCAGAGCAGAGGACTGACAGTAGCTGATATAGTCTTGAAAGATCATTCTTTAAAAGAAGACAAAAGGCTTCAATTGCTGTTTCACAATGGATGGTCAATAAACATGAAAACATGTCAAAATCATTAGTTATCAGGGGAAGGTGAGTTAGAACCACAGTTAGATACCGTTTCATGCTCCTTATTATGATAAAAATCAAAACAAACAATAACAGCCAAAGCCCACTGGCAGAAATCAAATGCGTGTAATTGTAGAATGCAATCTGAACTTTTAGCCAGTGCTGGTAAGTGTGTAAAATCTCACAAGTCTTTGCAAAACAGGCAGTTTCTATGAAATTAAAGATTTCTACCAATTCAACTCTGGGATATTTATCTATAAAGCATAACAAAAAGTTATGCTTATAGCATCTTTACAATCGCTAAAAGCTATGAAATAATTCCAAATGTTTGTTAACAAATAATGAACATATTATTGTACATTTAAGCAGTGGAATAGTACTTATTAATAAAATGGTATGAGTTGCTAACATACTCGACAACATAGATAAATCTCATAAATATTATATTGTACAAAAGAAAATCAGGTACATATGCATTGAAAAGGGAATACTATGTGTTCCCATTCATGTGCATATCTGAAACAGGAAAATGTAAGCTTTGATAATAGAAATGTGAATATGGTTTCCTCTAGTAGGTGATCAGCTGGATCAAGTCATAAGAGAAGCTTTCTGGGATAATAGAAATGTTCTATAACTTCACTGAGATGGTTTTAAGGATGTATACATTAATAAAACTCATCACATTTTATTCTTTAATTTGTGTATTCTATTGTGTATTCTGTGATTAATAATGATCATATCTTTATATTTTGATTTTAAAAAGAAAATACAATCCCTCTAGCTTTTCTGTATAGATTAGACTGAGGAGGGCAAGAATGGGAACAGAGAAAATAGTTGGGAGGCCATTGCAGTGGTCCACTAGAAAGATGATGATCGTGGACCAGAGGGAGAGGGATGGGGAAATGAGAACTGGTTACCTTTTGACTGTATTTTGAAAGAAGATCCAAATGGATTGTGTGATTGGTGTTAGAGAAAGAAAGAGTTGAGGATATCTCTGAAGTTTTTGGTCAAAGCAACCAGAAGATGAAAAATATGGGGGAAGGATAGATTTGCTTAAAGGGTAGGAATAGATAGAAGTCATTTTAGAAAATACTCATTTTAAGATGGATATTAGATATCCAAGGGAATGTGGTGGGTAGGAAGATGGATAAATGAGTCTGGAACTAAAAGGAGACCTCTCAGCCAAAGTCAGGATTTGTCAACTATCCAAAACTATAGATACTGGCTGTGACTACCTGGAGAGTGAGTATAGAAACATAAAAGAGTCCAAGGACTTAGCTTTGTAGCATTTGTAGGATGAGAAAAATGAGATGATGGAAGAAGCAACCAATGAGGAAGAGAGATAAAGAAAATCACTTCCCCAAAGTTTAACAAAGAATTATCAGAATATAAATAAGCATTTTACACACTTAGATTCTTTGGGCTCACTTTTGTTCATTGGTCAGTACTTTTGATATTACAGTGATATGGTCCCCTCCACAACCTGTCTTCATCACTTGTAAGATTGAAAGGATAATTTTAAGACTATTGGAGATTTTAGGGTTTCATCTACTTTTGTTTTATTTTGTTGATTTTCCCATTTGTTTAAACATTTTTATCTTGTTTATTTCTTGACTGAAAGCCTTTGACAGATAAATGATTGGCACTGGAGTAACACTGGAATTGTACACATGAACCTCTCTTTTAACTTTCAAAATTTTATGATTTCTTGGAAAAGACTTGGCCATTTCTGTAATCTGTAGCTGCATTGCCAGGCATGAGATAGGCTAGCTCCTATTTACACAGTGAGTTCATTTCCAGCATAGCACCACAGGGCAGTCTTTTTTGAAGACATTTAAAGAGATTCAAATGTAAGTGAAAACCAAGTCCATATGCTGTTGCCAATGCAAATAATACCAATGAGGTGACAAGCAGATGAACAGCTAAGTTCACACATGCTCATGCAGGATCACTACTGAGATGTCACAACTTACTCCTCTGCCTGTCAGCTGGCAAGTGTCTTAATTGAGGAAACATAGTACATGTATTAACATGAACATATCCGTTCATATGTGATAGCCTGGATGTTCGGAGGCATACATTTTATATACATTTAGAACCTGATTAGCTAATCAGAATATATGACTCGACTGATGGAACACTCAAGCCGTGATCTTTGACTTGTTTTATGTAATATCCCTTTATTTACACATGCCTAGATTAAGCAGTTAGGAGCTTTTGAGTGCATTATATTGAAAATTGCATAATACATTCTGTTCTTGTTTCTCTGGAAGAAGCCAAGATTCATTATGTTAAATTAAGCAGCAAGAAGTAGGAATAAAGATGGTATTTCCAGGGTATAGAGGGGAGCAGACTGAACTTGGTTTTGATGGCTCCAGTGCAGGGACAGGTGAGTGTCTTCACAGAGCTTTCTGGAAAGTGGTCATCAAGAATGTGTGAATACTTCTTCAGTGGAGAGGGGTTATCTTGAGGTTTAAATAGTTTTCATTATACCGAGTTATTACTTAGTGCATGTTTTTAAAACTATGCAGTCTTGTCATTTAAAAAACACTGCTGAAACTGGTATAAACAAGTCTGTTTATGTCATAAATTAAAACAATGTTCAAAGCGAGGGGGTGAGGGGGAGAGGAAGGGGGTGGAGGGAAAGGGAGGGAGTGGGGCGGGGTGGGGAGAAGGGGGGAGAAATGACCCAATCATTGTATGCACATATGAATAAACGAAAAAAAATGTTCAGAGGTGAGATATGATGATGCAACCTGACTCAGAAGTTAATGAACCAAGATGACAATTAATTCATATTTAGGGATAATTTCTTTTCTCTTTAACAACTGAAAAATAGGAAAGAGCGTGGAGTCCACAGAAATCCAAGGTAATGGTACAAAATAATAGTGACTGTCTCACTTTGCATAGGCTGTTTCATATTTTTGTTCTTGCTATTCTGATTGTTTTCAATTTCTTCTGAATCAATAAATCAGTGCTGATGAACCATGTTGTTTTAGTATTTATGTCTATTATAAAGAAATTTGACTCATTCATTGTTCTAGATATTTTAAAACAGATGTGAAAGAATACTTGAGTTACTTTTTATGTAATTTCAAAGTAATTTTAGCATTCTTTCTGCTTTGTAAGTGGAGCCTTTGCCGGTACAGATCTGTGATTTATGATGACATCATGTCCTTTCAGAGACAACATTATTATGTCACTGAACCTGAAGTGGTGAGGTCAAAAGTATATGTGAAGTAATTATGGGCTTGGAAGACCATGGTTCAGTTCAAAGAAAAGCAAGCAGGGCCAGGAGGGAGGATGGAATCTGGGCAGAGGGGATAGAAAAGGAGAGAGGAAAGCAGATCTCTGAAGTATGGTCATTGGCACAGCAGAAAATTTGCCCTCAGCATTTTCCTACCATGCTTTGGGAAATGAAAAAAAATTAATGGAGGGGAAAAAAATGCCAGCAAGCCCTTAAAACTTTGCACTATTGCATTACTAAGAACGGCTCTGGAAAACAGGGGGGTTACGTAAATGAGAGCAGGTGCGATGGTGCAGAGGTAACTATTCAGCATATGTAAGTGCAGTTGGAAAATCATTGTCTTGCACAGAATACTCAAAATTGGTCCCTAATGGCCTTGGTTTTTGTCATATGGTCTTGATTATAAGGCTAAAATTGCATTGCCATGCCTTTAGTGTGAACGAGATGGATGGATAATTATTACGTGCGCTGAATACCTTTCTGCATGGAGGAACCAGGACATCCTCTGGTCACTGTAGCTACCATTTCAACTGGCTGTCAGGAAAGCTCTAAGCGACCAATTCATCATCATATTTATGTGGGGGAGAAATGGAAATGTGCCTCTCTGGTTGGGTGTACACACTCCTATATCCATATACATATGCAGATTGTAGACAAGCTGAAGTGGCCCAGTGTGAGTGACTGTGAGGTGATGTTCGAAGGAGCAGTGGCCTTAGTGGAAATGAGGTTTACAAAAATGAAACAGTGAGCTGTGTAAAAAATGGATAGCTCTTGGTGGTGTCCTCTGAAGCAGTGCCAGGAAAAATTTGAGGACTCAAGTTTGAAAGGTTGAAGGCAGTTTAAAATTATTGACAATAGTTGCTGTCAAATATATGAGATGTTTGTGTTAGACCAATGATGTTAGATACACTAAGAAAGAAACAAATCTCTTTATGAACATGAATTTTTTTAACAGACTTTGCTTTCTTGCATAGCTTCCAGGATACCCTTAGAAGAAGGAAATAATGGTAGTAACAGAAATTCCAACTGCAATTTCTGCTGAGGATAAATTTCATGGCTGTCTACAATTGCTCTTCCTCTTCTCCTGTCCCATCCCTACTGTGAGAACGTCAGGCTCTGAGGAATAAGATCAAACTGAAAGCTTTGTCATTTCTGAGTGGGCAAGATCGGGACTGCATTAAGATCCCTGACCATGACCACTGGCCTCATTCATCATGGGATATTTATCACAGATCCTGCCCTTATGAGCCCGTGGCTTCCTTTTCCCTGGCAGCCCTTTGCAAAATATGGGCAATTAGCTCTGAGGGCCACTGTCCCTTCCACACTGAATGTGAACTTTGAGGCTGACACTGAGGGAAGAGACAAATCACTCTGCTGAAGAGAAAATCTAATGTGAGAGTGGACATGGATGTGTGAGGAGAATGTTCCAAAATCAGCATTTGCAAATTGTCTGAGGATTGTGTGCAATTTGCTACTCAAAACACAGTGTGTGGGTTAGGCGAAGTTATACAAGTTGATTGGTCACTCAACTAGGTTCTGCTGGGGCTATTTTATTTGTTTTGATGCAGAATGTATATTTAAGATAAGAAGCAACCAAACATTAAGGAATTTAGAATGCCTCTGTAAATTTTAGATAAATGGGAACATAAAAATGCAGAACCAATATATACCTATATTATATGAATGCATATATATATAATGCATGCTCCTGTGCATATATATATAATATATATATATATATATAATATATATATATATATATATATATAATGCATATATATATAATGGTGCTCCTGTGCAAAAATATTTAACAAGGATCAGAAACCAGTAAAAGTTATTTTAGTATATTTAATACAAGCTTTTATTTTCTGGATTTAAATAGAGATGCAAGGTTGAGTCCAGTCGATTACTATGCTACATTGTAGTTAAGTCTGGGATTTGAATGCAATGAAACATGAGGGCTACACTGTTTTGGTGCTGTTTTTAGCTTTCATTTTTATCAAAAACTGCTAAATTAGTAGCATTTTATGATTCCCGATTTAGCTCTTTTAATAAGAAGCAGAAGCTAAAACCAGCCCAACCAAGCAGTTGAAGTCTTATCACAAGCCGGTAAGATCAATAAGCTAAAAAAAGTATGAAAAGTTTTTGAGTGACAGCTTAAAAATGGAAAATTTAAATATATATCACTGCCTTCTGCTCCATTGTGTAATGCATAAAGCCCATTTTGGCAGTATGTTTTTAAGCAGTCAAGAAAGTGATTTATTAATAAAACTAGATCTGTGTTTATGTTCCATGTTGTAAACTATGCCTATAGCAATATATCTACATTAAGGCGTTAATACTAAGAGTGGTACCTAAGCTTACCATTACTAATATTGTTTAAAGTGTAGTTTATTGGGCTATAAATAGTAACGTCAGTATTGACACTTTCTGCATCATCTGTGTCCCTGAATAACTTGTGTCTGATGCTAAAGGAACATGCTGCTGGTGACAGGATGTAAAACATGAATAGTGGATCCAAGGGACATTTCATGCCCAGCGCTGGTGGTGGTGCTTTCTTTGATCTGCAGAGGAGGATTCCTCTGTGTGCTCAGACCTGGATACATTTTCCCAATGTCCATTAGAGGGATATGTTTAGAGGAAATCCCATCATGGTTTTAAACCTTCTTTCCTCTGATCACTAATTTTAAATTAAATCTCATGGTCAACATCTTGTGAAAGTTGCATCTCTGACCTTTCACTTGTCGGAGAGTTTATATATTAAAAAACATTTTTTTAGGTGAAGACTAATAATATGAAGTTCTGAAAGAGTTTTCTACTTCTTAATGTGATGAACTTGAACCTTCCTATCCTGTTTTTTTTTTTTTCCAGTGGTACTGGGGATTAAACTCAGTACTTGGTTCTTGCTAGGCAGGTGCTTTATCACTTGAGCCACACCCCCTTTAGTTATTTTTTTCAGATAGAGTCTTGCTTTTATACCCTGGGGTTGGCATAAGACTGTGAGCCTCCTACCTATGCCTGTCCCATAGTGGGGATTGTGCCACCATGCCTGGCCTACCTTCTTTTATTTTCAAAAAACTATATTTTGCAGGCATTGACCTTATGCTTCTCAGATATGTAAAACTCTATTTCTTGACTACTTACTAGGATGAACATCTTCAACAATTGTGTAAAATGGTCTCAGTTGCAAATCGTAGACTCATTATTGCCTAGAATAGTGGAAGAACAGTTAGCAAATCAGGAGGTTCTTGTTTAGCCTTCTCTGTTCAAGTCAGGTCTCTACCTTGATACGAAGCTGGGTGTTATTTATTGTTTTTGTTTGATTGTTTTTTTTTTTTTTTTTTTTTGGTGGCACTGGGGTTTGAACTCAGGGCCTCATGCTTTATTAGGCAGGCACTCTACCACTTGAGCCACTCTGCCAGTCCTGGTTGTTATTTATTACATCAGCCAACAGTTTTCATTGAGGATTGGCTCTTACAAGATTGTCACTGTTGTCATCCATAAGTATATTTTTTAGGCTTGATTTTTTTTTGTTGTTGAAAATCAAGACAGTATTCCAAATCTATTTGAATTTTGTCAGATACACTTTCCTTTATTAAAGGCAATAAACAATGAAAAAGCTCTTTCTTAAATGTTACTTTTAGAGTAGAAGGAGAAACAGTCCTACCAATCATGAATGTGCTAATTTAGCTAGGTGTTCCTAACTTTACATTGTAAAGACTGATGACATAAATTAAGTTTCAAGGTTATTAGAATTGGAAGGTAACAGTCACATCTACTAATTTATTCTTTCATTCACTTAATGTGTTTTTTTTTTTTTTTTCAACTTAATGTGCTTTTATCGAGCACCAGCTGTATGTCAGGAACTGTGTTGCTCTCTGGGGAACCACAGTTGTTTCTCAATACTAAGGGGATTGGTTGTAGGACTTCAAAAGATGCTCAAAATTCTTTATAAAAAAGATATAATATCATCTTGATTACTTATAATTCCTAATGCAATGTAGATACTATGTAAATAGTTGCCATACTGTATTATTTGAAAACAACTACAAAAACTACAAAAAAAGTGTTCAGCACAGATAAAGATTTTCCTTAAATATTTTCAGTTTGCCACTAGTTGAATCTGCAGGCATGAAACCCAAGCACACGAAAGGCCAACACTAATGGTAAATTCAGCATATTCCTCATTCTAGATGAATAAGGAAACAATGCCACTTTTGCAGAGGTAATCCAGAGCAAGTTATGAAAACTTGCTTTTTCCTCAGACTAAAAAAAGAGAAAAATGAAATGATCATGGTCAAATGGATTTTTGTTAGCTTATAGTATCTTTCTCATTTTTTATAGACATCATACAAACAAGTTTGCTGACATGCTAAGATATTCATGGGCTTTCCTTGCATATTTTATCTCAAGCATTTTAATTTGGGGAATTGTTGTGTGGTGACAAGAAAGAGACCAGTTTAGGTCACACAAAAGAACAGATAGCTTCTGAACTAAGACATTAATGCTAGGTGTGCAAACTATGCTATCTTGTTAAAAATAAAGTCACACAAGCCTTGACTGTCTGTTTTCATTGAAAGTTGGTCACTTTTTACCAGAGTGGGACAGTGAGCTAGGACAGGATTTTTCTCATTTACCTAAAAACAAGAAATGTATGCTGATCATTTTCAAAGCCCTAAAAGTTTGTGTCTTGGTGAAACCTTTCGTTCTCCTTTAAGAAACCTTTACTGTTATTTCACTTATTTTGCAGTAAATGAACTTGCGGCCTTTGCATGTTTGCAGGTAGTGTCTGTGTGGTTATTGTACAAGAAACAAACAATGGGGGAGTTGCCAGAAAGTTTGATTTCTCCCCTTTTGTCTACATCTAGAAGAAAGAAGCTGGTGGTGAATATGGCTGGTCAAAACAGCTCAGTGCAAAAAACTAGAAACAACAGGAAACATGACATTTGTAGAGGTTCAGGTAATGGTTTTGGAAAGGCTGAGTGCTCTGTTTCATTCAAGTTGGTCTACTGCCAGCATCCAGACAGTGCTGAGTCCACTGGGGACCTTTGTCCCCAAGGTAG
This sequence comes from Castor canadensis, assembly GCF_047511655.1. Classification (NCBI taxonomy): domain Eukaryota; kingdom Metazoa; phylum Chordata; class Mammalia; order Rodentia; family Castoridae; genus Castor; species Castor canadensis. The sequence continues at coordinate 117,172,596 of NC_133396.1, forward strand.
GATGGAGCTCCATAAGGAACTCCGAACCCTCTAAGCATATTCCATTGTTTCTTTGTGCTCAGTATATCCTTGCAAAAGTGCACAAGACAATGGCAATGTGAAGGCCTATGAAATCTATGGTTTTTCTTTTTTTCTCTTATTGCCTCCTTTCTGAGATGAAATATTCAGTTTCAGTCTAAGAAGAAGCTAAAAACCTTATGCAAAGAGCTTGTAAACAAACACCCACTTGAACCATCTGGTTTTGTAACACATACAAGTGATTAAGCTTCAGAGCTATGATTGTAAAATTTTAAAAAACACAACAATTCCAAACACCCCCAAATAGATTCCTTATGCAACTTTATAAGGGGAAACATATGATGCTTTGTAAAGTAAATAATCTGCAAAGGTTAAAATGATTTTTAGATTTCTTAACCTCCTTCCCTCCCTCCCTGCCTCTGTCCTTTCCCTCCTTCCCTTCCTTCCTTCCTTCCTTCCTTCCTTCCTTCCTTCCTTCCTTCCTTCCTTCCTTCCTGTGAGCATTATAGAAGGAACTGATATATGCACTAAAATATTTTTATAGTTACACTATACTGAGTATACATTGTTAACAACTTGGAATGCTTCCTTATCTTTACCTTCATTATTATTTTTCCCTTGGTAGAGAAACATGTGTGCTTGAATGTATGTATATGCATGTGCACATGAGAAGGTATCTTACTTCCTTCTAGAATATATTAAGCAATCTGGGCTATCTGCAAATTATGAATTCATACTTTTGTTCATAATGACTGAAGAAAGTCAGGTCAGGGGGAAATTAAATATGTTAAGAGCTCTCATTTTAATTGTATAACATCAATACTGTCTTTATAGTTAATTTCCTTGTCAAGTCGTAGGGTGTATGGATTGGATTCTTCATATATTTCTAACATGGAAATGATTCTAAATTGGGATATTTCATTGAGGTAACATCACTGGCAGGGAGAATAAGCTGTCCTCTGTAGGTTTGTGGAAGTAACACAGCTTTATAGCTGGTAACTGTTGAAATGACTGTCCAAACACATGGAACCAAAGACTTATGTGAAATAAAGTCTTTATGTGAGAAAGCAATATCATATTAGCTTCCTTGTTTCTATCTTCCCAATTTTGATCAGTCTTCATTCCCAGATTTGTCATATCCACGAGCGGGAAGAGAGAAAACAGTTGAAAGATGAGAAGAAAGTGTTTAGTTATGGTTGTGGTGATTTGAGCATCAAACAACTTCCCGAATATTTCAGGGTCCCATAACAAATAATAAAATTATTTCCCTTTGCATAAAGTCTATAATGAATGTTACTGATTAGGTTGAATTACGTACAAAAGGTGATGTGAAAGCTGATATCTTTGTATCTTTGTGACTTCAGTGTATGGTGTACAAAGTTTTGATTAAGACATCACGTGCAATGTGGTGTTGGGGAGGGTTTTATGTACCAAGTGTGGGGACACTGTTGTCACTTCTACCCCTGCATGGAGGAAAACTCAATATCATGACAACATAAGTACAAGGGCAGCTGGGGAAACAGAGCTAAGTGTGTCAAGGGTATGAGGAGTTTGGTGAACCGCTGATTAGTCTTTGCCATAAGAGAAAAGGGAAGGATGTGTTTGATGCAGGGCACTACAGTACTTTTTATTTGCCAGGAAGGAAACAAAGTCTTTTTCAGTGATGTGCTAATTGACTGGTTTTCTGGTGGAAAAACAAAATCACAGAAAACCAGCTTTGCCTGGTTTGTATTATTCTCTGAGTTCTTGGTGTAAATACTCACACTGTGGCTGATTTTAAGCTGCCACCAATAATCCATTAAATGTGGAGTTGGAAAGAGATGCAGAGACTTAACTCCTGCAACCTGGAATGAGCCACTCTAGCCCTTCATTCTACCAATAGACTCTGAGAAAACACATCTGAGACAGCCCATTTATGGGAAGGAAATAAGTTGCATGGTCCCTTCGGTATTTGACACAAGGAAAAATTTGCTTCACAATGGATCTTTTTATCCTCTAAAACCCCATCAATATGATGTATTCATATCAACAACAGATGGGGTAAATACTTTTGAGTCAGAAAAAAGTAGCACCATGGGCACCATGTGTCAAGGCTGCCCATCTGTCCTGAGTTCTGAGTCACACTCAGGCAATATTTAAAGTATCCAGAAACTTTCCAAAGAGTTTGCTGAGAAATCAGATGCCATTTCTGGAATATGTACATATTATATTAATATTTTTCTTGGAATTTAATGTGATTGTATCATCAGTGTTTTCCAAGAAGGGGAAAAATTTTGGAGATGTGATGGCAAGTGGTGATGAGGGAAAGAGATGCCAAGGATGTTCCTTTGTTCTATTGTAGATTGGATTGGATGGTGGTGCCATGTCCTATGAAAGAAGCAAAAAGGTGATATGAGCTCATTTGTGTTTATTGTTGTTGCCACTGAATTTTTTATGGTACTGGGGATCAAACCCAGGGTCTTGTGCATGGTAAGTACATGGTGTACCACTGATCTCTATCTCCAGTCCCTGATCTTTAAGGCAACAACTCTGAAAACTCAAATGATGCTCAGATCTCAATTGGCTAATTAATTAAGATGATGCTTAATGGACCAATGGCTATACATATATCCTTCTGTAATTTTCTACTGTTGCATTTCTGTGTTTGCTTTTCAAAAGTCAAGCTATGTGCTGGTCAGTTTGATTTGCTTTTGGCATTGTGTTTGATCCAATCAGATGAAGATGTGATGTTTCTGATGCATTGTAGTGGTCCAGATAACGGGACAAGACATCCGACACTCTAAACTACAGCCTTGTTATTTTGGTATTGTAGAAATGCTGAGATGATGATGATATAGTCTGGGTCTTCATTGTAAAGGTTCAGGGTTTTTTTTTTTTTATGAGATGACTGTTGCTAATTTCTAATTGGGAAGGTTGTGTTGGTATCATGAAGATTCTGTTCTCTGTCCTATGTATTTGGAACATAAGTGGAACAGATTAAAAACCTAAGGGTGATTTATTGAGTTATTGGTTTATGTTAGTCCATGTTGTTATGTTGTTATTTTTGTTAAGTATTAAAACTTAACGAGACTCCATCAGGTACTGAGGTCTCTCAAAAAGTTAGTTCATTTACCTGGGTCATGGGAAAGAGCCATCCTAGGGAGCAGGTCCCCTTCTCCTGGATTTTCTTATGACAGTGAAAGAAGGCTCCTCTGAAGGAAGTTTCTTTTTTCAACTCTGTTGAATTTTTCCTTAACTGTGGCCTGCCAAAAATCAGAACTAGGGCTTGGCGCTCCTGTTTTGATTTTACCAACCATCAGAATCACAATGTCCTAAAGTACAAAGCCCACTAATTGAATTTCATTCACTGGGCTGAAATATAGCAGCCAAAGGCAGAGAACACTGCTGGCTGGTTTTTTATGAGGTCTGGACTCTAAAGTCATTTTTAAAATGTGAGTGATGCAATTTCTTGTATCTTTCATTTAAAATGCTACTTGGTAAACAGTGTTACAGATTAGTGTATTTGTAATTTAAATGAAGACAATACATCAAGCTGAATGTGAAAAGAAAGGGGAAGTTTAGGAAGTGATTCATTCCCCTTTTTGTGTGTGATCTACTGTAGAAAATAATAAGTAGGTAAGGAAAAGGGAGGGAGAAGAGGTTTGAGGTGTTAGGAGACAAAATTGAACTATTTCTAGACCAGAGTCAATTCCAACAGCTAAATCTTTGTTTTCTTCAAGCACACTAATAAATTCTGCTTAATTCATTTTTTATTTTCTCTTGGGGTCTGCTGGAAGATTTGCCTCAACAAAGGAAGCATCATGTTACACCTTTTAAATAATTGATGGCTTTCAGTCCAAGCCCTCTTGAAGGAAATTCTGAAAATAGGTACCAATTGAGCAAATGCCTCCTTCCTCCCCGCAGCCCCTTCTCAGCACTAGCTCTCATCTTTGTTTAATAAAGCCTGTTTTTTCCCTTTTCGCTCCCCCTTTTGTATCTTTGCCTCCTTGAGAGAGCCAATGATTCTAGCATTTGGGTTTAGGCTTTACCTAGGACTTGGTGTTTCTCATTTATTTCATATCACTCTATTCATTTTATTAAAGAGAGCAGGAGCTGATGTAATGGAAAGCCCTTAATTAATCAGTAGAAATGTTATGTCATAGTCAGTACCACAGAAAGTTTGTTGGTTCTATAAAGAAAAAATGGGACTTAGAACTTGTCCCTCTGAATTTGCAGTGTTATCTTCAAAGGTCGCATTACTCTGGAAGCTTCAGCTGCAGCCTTGGGGTTCCTGCAGATTGTACTGCAGTGAGCTGATCTGTGTTCCTCCTTCCTTCCCTCCGCCAAAGAGAGATCAGCGTCTCCATCTTACTTTGTTGTGGATGTCATTAGTGGTTGTCTTAAGACTTGAAAAAGCCATTACTGCTTTCAGGTGGCTGTGGTGGATGGAACATTAGACTGTTTCTTGGTGGCCCTAGTTCTACTCATGACTTTTTATAAGTTGAGTTGCCTTCCAGGACCTCCTTTTTCTTGCTTATAAAATGAAGACTGGTGTGGATCATCTCCAGGTCTCTCTCAATAATATTCTCCTTCCATCCTTTAGGGAAGGGGAAGTTGTACTCCATCTGATTTTGGGAGCATTAGTGGTATTCTGAATTGTAGTAAATAGAAGCTATACGCTTCTTCTTTCTTATCTTTTCCATTTCTTTCGCTCATTTCACTTAGTCTTTTACTTAATTTTTTCTCTTTTGATACTTCTCCTCTTTCTTTCCCCTTCCCAACCGGTCATGTTTCCAGGGATAAAGTGGAAGGAGAATGATTGGCAGGGTGTTATAATCAAGAATCTTGGCCAATTTAGTCAAGAAATCACTTATTTTTCAAATACTTACAGAAAAGCTTTCTCCACCAGAAATTGCACCAGTTAGTAGCTATATTATTGAACTTGGGAAGACTAAATGTGGAGGGGCAAATACTTACTGGGAGAGCTAAACGTGGAATTCTCAGTTTGAGCTCAGTTTTACTGGGGGGAACCTTATGTTATGTTCATTGTGGAGAAAGCTATATCCAAATGGAAAAATTATTGTCTACTCTCAAAACTATCATAATCTCTGAACCACTCAGGGGACATTACAGAAGGATCAAAGGAATTATTTGTGTTTTCCCTTTAAAAAAAAACAAAACCCTTTAGTTTTGCTATGCATTTACTTTTTGTAAATATATGTTCTTCAGGCTGTTGTACCAGAGTCTGAGTAGATTACAGATAACTCCTTCTAGAAAGAGACACTCCTAAGGTTTTGGGATGCAGCATAAGATTTACCCCAAAGAAGATATATTGTTAATGGCTGGATTCCAACAAAATGCTACTATGTTTCAGGAATACAGTATTTGCTGTGAAAATATTCTATTGGTTAGGGAAGAGAATCCAGGGGCTTTCTTACCCCCATGCCCAATATATCACAACCATGATGAAGTGACACCATTTATATTGTGAGATATCTGTAAGATATGGTATAATGCAAAACCCAAGCCACTATACCTGGTAGTTCTTAATCCTGGAATTAATTTCTTTGGTTTTAGTTATGTATTCAATTTCAATAGACAGTTCCCAGTGTGTAAAAAAGTTGTATCCCAATCTACATTTTATAACTAGTTGTTTGACATTCAGAATATTTGCATTCAGGGAAAAACATGCAATAGATAGGAGGGAGTTTTCTAGGTTACTTACAGAAATCTTCTCAATCAGACTTAACTGGACTCCTAAAGAAGGTTTATAATGGTCTTATTTTCTTCCTCCTATTCTTTAATAAATTATTCAGAGTGTTGAATAAGAAATCTTCCACCTTGACTGTCACCACTTAAAACAGGGTTAATTTGGTGAACTGTATGCCATATTTTTAAGAAGAGGCCATCTTGAAGTTAAAAGGAAGTTAAGTCTACATATTCTTCCATTGCCTCATTGTTTTCCCTCAACCACAAATCCCAAATCTCCTGAGCTGAATGCCTCTGCTCAAATAACTGGTTCCTAAAGCCATTATTACAATGCTAACATTGTTTTAAATTTGCATCATTTCCAGAGATGGAGTTTGACAAGTCAGTCACATTGGTAATGACAATTGGTAATATTGCTCAGACAGCAACAGAACTGAAATCTGCACCTGCAGAATTTTGGTTGACTCCAAACTTTCCTTTTTATCTCTTGAGTCCTTTCTTTAAAAAATAAATAATAACCTAAATTAGCTCCCTTCTAATTTAGGGAGCTTCTACCCTTTAGCGCCAAGTGTGTGGGGTTGTGCCTAAAATTTCTTTATACTTGTATAAAGACAGGTCTGTTATGTTCGCAATCCTAGAAAATAAATAGGGTTGAGTTTTCACATTTGAGTCTTCTTGCCTGTTGTCTCCATACATGAGTATGTTAGAGTCATTTTTCTCTCTGCAAAGCAGCCTCTTTTCTTGATGTTATACTCTGTGAAATTTCAATCTACATTTGAATCCTCCTTCATCTCTGGTCTTAAGTTGATCTTCAACTCTTACTCAATGCATGAATTTATTTCAAAATATCCCTCTGTTTCCTAGTACCCAATAGTTTCTCTTCAGCATTCGAAGAAATAATCAAAGTATGATTTGACCTATTGTTTTTGTTGTTATTGTTTTAGCATTGGGGTGTTAAGAAGTTGGTACTGAAATTTCAATCTTATTTATTTGTCAAGCATTTGACTTTTAACTTCTTTATTGAAAGAAAAGGGAAAAAGCTGTGAGCTTAAAGGATATCTTAGGGACTTAGTATAAGGCTCAGCAGTATAGTACCTGCTTAGCAAGCATGAAGCTCTGAGTTTAAACCCCAATACCACAAAATAAAAAAATAAATAAAATTAAAAAAATCCATAAAGGGTGTCTTAGTGAATAGATTTAGCAGTCCCTCTGAGAGCCTTCTAATGACAGTACAGGCATCTCTTTGAAATGTTTACTCCCTAAGGTCTACATTTATGCATTCATGCCTCGTGGAGTGTGATGCAAAATGGCCCCATGCCACCTGGCTAATTATTTCCCCCACTTCTTTTATGTAATAAATTGTACCAGAGCATGGGCCGAGCACATCGTTAGGGCATTCCAGTCCCTCTCCCTTCTTCTTCCATGAACTATAAGTTCAGTACACAACTCCCCTGGATAGTCAAAAGGTCACTTCATTGCTCTGAGGGTAAAGAGAAAAGAAGTATATGGAATTGCTGATTTTCCAGGTCAAAATTGGTAGAACATCAGCAATTTCATGAGCTCCAGTGACTTCCTTGGATAGACATTCTACCTAAAACAGCTCTAGTACATGCTTAGTTAAAAGCCACTGTAAAATTCTGTCAAACTCAAGCTTCAAGTTTTTCCAGTTAGAACACTTGTACATTTTTACCTGTTCCCTTTCATCTTTTCTGAGGATTAGACAAATAGGAAACAAAGCTCTTACATTTGTAGAAATGCATGTGTTTTGAGACTAATGAGAAGTAAGTCCAGTGGTCTTGGAAAAAATTTTTTCTGAAATTTATAAATGAGTATTATAAGGGGGAATGCTTTGAAACCATAACTGGCATGAGTGCTATAAATAAGTTAGAAGTGGAAGATTAATAAATCTGATAAAGCTGAGAAGGAAGAAAACTTAAAAATGAGGACTGTACCTTTGTTGGACTGTTAATACAGCCCTGAGTATATATAGGAAAATCAAAGACTTACTGAAGGCAAAGCATAAGTCATAGCTATTAATGTGTGCTTAACTCTATTGCCTGGGAGATTTTATTAAATGCAGCAGCCAAGAAAATTGACCTCACTTTTTTCTTTTTCCTTTTTTTGGGTTGGATCCTTGCTCACGTCACATAAATGAATAGAGCTGACAATTTACTGGTTCATCAATGAAACAATATTAAATTATGAAGATGTAAGAAAAAAATCCTACGCTAACATTGGTGCAGTTTGAAAGGTAAGCTGTTCTCTACAAGATTAGGATATTAATAAAAATCTGCATAGCAAAAATGCCAGGTGATATAAATGGCCTCTTGACACCTTGTCTATCTGTTCTCTGTTGGCAAGAGTTCCATCAGCAATGTAAAGAACATTCTGATTTTTTCCTCATTCTTTCTTTTAAAATATGAAAACATCATTTTTGTGCTCTTAAAGTGTTATGTTTTGTGAGATATTCTGAAAAATTCGATGTTACTGAGTGTGTGTGTCCCAGTGATCAGGTGGTTCCTTTTGAAAGGTTTTCCCCTTGTTTCTGTTGATTTACTGTATTGACCACTAAACCATGATTGTTTGTGCCAGATTATTTCTTAATTCTTGCTTTTTGGTGAAGTATAAAAAGTAAAATATTACTTTTCTTTGCAACTTGTCCTGTGCTTAGGATAGGAAACTCTCTCTGCTTATAACTTCTGTGAAGCTCTTCCTAAGAATATCTACAGGTTGAGTCTACTTAACCCTAGTTTTGAAGGAAAGTTGTATAATATCTTCTCACCAGATTACCATCCATTACTCATGAACCTCATGGCAACCACTGCCATGTAAGTGTCACAATATGGAGGGTTTTTTTTTAGTGAAGACTGTACTTCCTCCTGAGACTCTCACAGAGGTGTGCATCTTAGGAAGGATGACCAGCCACTCCCTCCTTAAAAACAAGAACAATTCATTGGTCCCCTGAGTCCTGCTGTGGTGTGGGCCAGAGCAGTGAACAGGAGTCAGTGCACACTGACCGCAGATGGCCTTTCTCAATGGTGCTTGCAGTTGAGCCCTCTGGAGTCTGTCATATTTCTGAACAACATTCAGCAGATTCCTGTTTCAGTGTGGAAAATGACACTTTACAAGTAGAATTACCTTTTTCATGGCAGCTGAGTTGCTTAATTCACAAGTTGAGAGTAATTTAGACGGTGGGAGAAATAATGTTTCTGAGTTTGAAGTGGATTGAATGACTGGTATTCACTCTGCTTCTTCAGCTCCAACTATCTTAAATTGGAGCTCTGGCCCCAAATCATTCAGTCACATGATTCTGGGATATCATCTGCTGTTTTGTGTAGCACCAGTTTGATTTTAAATATTGGTAGTACTTAAATCTACGTGTTAAAAACTACAGGTGTGCTCTGTTTTAGAAAACCTTGGAAGTGCTTCAGTTCATGCTTACAGTGTCATTGCATGAAGGCACAATCACTTGCACACTAAAAATAGCTTGATTTTTATAAAATAATTTATCACAAGATTACTTTAAATAACCAGCTCTCTTAGAGCATTTAAAGTATGATTTGATTTGAAAAATCAATGGCTACTCACTCAACTTTTGAAGAACACATCTGCTTTGTAATGTGAGGCAGGTGAAGGGAGTAAATCAACCAACAAGGTGGGGTGGGGGGAGTTTTAAGTGAGCTGTATGGGAACTAATTTTAATTTAGAAAAGAATTTACTTTTTTAGTTTCCCAGGGCAAACATCTTCACCTTCATCACCTACAGATGCACAAGGGAAGAAAACAGGCCAGTTTGAGTTTGGAAAAGAGAAATCTATTTCTTTTGGTGGGTCACATTCTGCATTATGCATGTGCGTAAAAAGTGAGGTTTGCTTTGATCCTGACTATTAAAAGTTTATTTTTAAACTCAGACTGGGCAGGATTCCAGCGATGCTCTTTCCCCTGCAACACATCCTGGGTTTCAGGTCCCCAGCCTGGCAGGATGCAACTAAGCAGCAGGAAGTAGTTGAAAAGTGTGGATACTTGATGGGTGCTGAGGGTTTTCTCTCCCCCTTCCTCCCCTCCAGTTTTGAAATTCAAATTGAATGCAATTTTCAGCTCATTTGAGCCAGAATATACTGTTGCTGAGCTTCAGTGGCTCTTAAATTCAAACTCACAAGAGAAAACAGATATCATCTGTCACCCAGGGTGGGAGAGAGTAGGCTCCACATTTTATTCATGGGAGGCAGAACTCTAGTAACTAATTCACACCTTTCTGACTAACAGACTAATCATTCACTAGCAAACTTATCAACTAATCAATGAAACCTTTAAGACACCCATCTTAGGAAGTCTAGGAGTAGCAACCCTCTTGCTTTTAAAAATAATTGTTCAAGGCTATTTTTGTATCATTGATATTTTAGCATCTTTTCGCAGACAGAGGCAGAATAACTTGGCAATCTATTTTTCTGCCTTTTCTGCCTTTTATTGTTTCTATCTTTAATGCCTTTGTCAATGCTACTTCTTTATGACTGAAAATTAGCAGAAGACTTAATGCTGGCTATGTGTGACCAAATTTTGAGATTTTTTTTTTTTTAACTAAACAGACTCTGAAAAGTAAGCTTATCTTGGGAAAGCTGTAAGTGCCAATTAAAAGGGGAAGGTGCACTCAAATGGTTCTAGAGTTTGCAAGTGTGTCTAATCTAAAAAGAGAATGTTTCAGGGGGCCTTGAGAATGCCTCTTTCTGCATTTCTGCTACTGAGCATGTGCCCCGGGAATACAAATGCATTTAAACAACAGAGATTTGAAATTCCTCCTCTGATTTCTGAAAGGATGTGATATGGCAATTTTGATCCTGAGATGTAGGTTATATGCTTTGCCATTGATGCTTATCCTTGACTGTTTTAGGGTTAGCCAAAATTTCCATGGGAGTCTAGAGGGCATTAGCTTTCTCCTACCATTCTGCTCCCTGCCCCCCACCCCCTGCTTTTTTTCATTAGAAACAAGTAATTATGATGTTATTTCAAAGTAAGTAGGCATAGAACAATTTGGTCTCTAAGTACTATGTTTCTAATGAAGTTAGGATTGCAGCCATCACAACTGGAATTTAAAAATGTTTCAGTAAGGGTATGATCTAGCCATATATATTTATACATACATACATACATGTGCATGCATGTATGTGTGTGTATGTTTATATACTCCCAAAGTCTCTAAGAATGTGGTAGCAAGATCTTCCATGTTTTCTTTCATAATAACGAAGTCATCAATCACTTTATACTCTTAATGGAAATGTGCTTGCGTGACAGAGCCCTGGTAGGAGACATTTACTTCATTTCCTTTATAAGCAATGATACCCTGGCATGATAATTTGTTTGTTTTTCTCTTTAGTATAACTATTGACATATGCTACAAGAAATAAAAAATTACTATGAAATTTTGATTTCCCATGATATATAGATATAGATATAGATATAGCTATAGATATGTCTATATCTATAGCTATATCTATCTATCTATCTCTCTAGTCTCTGCCTCGATTCCTGCAACAGAGCTTCTAATCCACTGAACTATCCTATGGGATGGGAGTGTCTTTTGTTCTAATGAGGCCACTCTTTCTCCTTGGGTTCCTTTGGAGGCTGGTTCCAGGAAAGACCAAGCCATGATCAGAAGCTTGGAACTTTCAGCCATCCTCCCAGAAGGGGAGAAGAACTGGAGATTGAGTTAATAGTCAATCATGTCTACTTGGTGGAGCCTCCATGATAATCCTTGAACCACAGGGTTCAGAGAGATTTGAGGGTGTGGAACGCATGTAGGCCATGGGATGGTGAGTACCCAAGAGCGTGGAAACCCTGTGTCCTTCCCATACACCTTTCCTTGTGTACCTTTTCATTTGCTATCCATCTGTGTCCTTCAGAATATCTTTATTAATACAATAAACTGGGGAAAGTATTTCTCTGAGGTTCCTGAGCTACTCTAGGAAATAGATCTCATTGGAGAAGAGGGTCATGAAAGCTTCCAGTCGTAGCCAAGTCAGTGTTGTGGCAGCCAATGACTTTTGATTGGTGTGTGAAGTGGGAGGAGGCAACCCTGTGGCAACCTTGTGGGACCAAGCCCAGCCCTGAATCTGTGAGATGCTGTGCTGTCTCCAGGTAGACAGTGTCAACATTGCATTAAATTGTAGGGTGACCACTGAAGAACTGATGCATGTGGTGACTATGTGGGAATTGGGGGAGTGTTTGAGAATATCCAACACACCTGAACACAGAAGTGTTCTGTGTTGACTGAAAGAGTAGGAAAAACAGTTTGATTTTCCCTTTGTTATTACATCTCCATTGACAGGGAATTTACATTTTTAGCTAATTACTAAATTAGTTAAAAAGAGCTTTAGTTTTTTTTGTTAAAATATCTCATTTTTCAATTTACAAGTATTTATTGAGGGCTTACTATTTGGCAGATTGTGCTAAGATTTGCAGTGTATAAAATAATGAGATAATGGTACTGTAACCTATTTGATGTAGACATTGGAGGTAAAATATCAAATCTGTCTTGAATATGCACTGTGAACCCCACCACTTTTCCTAAGATGCTAACATCTGGTGCAGAACAATTAATCTGGAGTTGGGAGAAATGATACAGACAAACTAATCAGTGGTGAGGATAATAAAATATGCACCTGGAAGCACTAAATGTATGATATTTTCCAAAGATGGTAACAGAATTGAGCAAGGAAAGGACCAATGGAGTGCTATCTTCCTATAAGAAGGCGTTGTTATGCAGGTAGACCAGCAATTGGCAGAGGTAAGGAAAGGGGACCAGTTTAGGAGGAAGACACAGCAAGGGAGATTTCCTCTGAGGAGTAAGTGCATTCACTGGTGCACTAGGGCCTGCTCTTACCAAGAAAGCCAATTATTAAATTTCTAGGAATTACATGACCCAGTGTTTATTTCATGTTATTAAATGTTAAATGACAAACTTACAATAAATCAGTCATATTAAAAATAATAGTAATTACATTATTATTATTAAGCACATTGTGCAATTACTGATGCTTTCAAGACCAGTTCCTTCTGTCTGGATGATGGAGACTGTATCATGGTGTGTAAGTGTGCATGCCTTCATCAACCCTATGTACCGTGATGTCATGTTGGGAGCAGAAATTAGCCATGGTAGGAGTCAACCCCAGAGAGTGCTGAATGCCAAATATTGGATCTCTTTTCATTCAAGAGCCAATTCTTTTATTTTTTTATTGTTTTATTATTCATATGTGCATACAATGCTTGGGTCATTTCTCCCCCCTGCCCCCACCCCCTCCCTTACCACCCACTCCGCCCCTCCCTCTCTCCCCCACCCCCTCACTACCCGGCAGAAACTATTTTGCCCTTATGTCTAATTTTGTTGTAGAGAGAGTATAAGCAATAATAGGAAGGAACAAGGGTTTTTGCTAGTTGAGATAAGGATAGCTATACAGGGAGTTGACTCACATTAATTTCCTGTGCATGTGTGTTATCTTCTAGGTTAATTCTTTTTGATCTAACCTTTTCTCTAGTTCCTGGTCCCCTTCTCCTATTGGCCTCAGTTGCTTTTAAGGTATCTGCTTTAGTTTCTCTGCTTTGAGGGCAACAAATGCTAGCTAATTTTTTAGGTGTCTTACCTATCCTCATATCTCCCTTATGTGCACTCGCTTTTATCTTGTGATCAAAGTTCAATCACCTTGTTGTGTTTGCCCTTGATCTAATGTCTGCATATGAGGGAGAACATACGATTTTTGGTCTTTTGGGCCAGGTTAACCTCACTCAGAATGATGTTCTCCAATTTCATCCATTTACCAGCGAATAATAACATTTTGTTCTTCTTCATGGCTGCGTAAAATTCCATTGTGTATAGATACCACATTTTCTTGATCCATTCGTCAGTAGTGGGGCATCTTGGCTTTTTCCATAACTTGCAAGAGCCAATTCTTAACATTTATCACACAAGCACAGGGATGGACATGAGGTGGACCTAAGGAACTAGAAAGCGTAAGTGAAAAAATGTCAGAAGTTAGTTACCTTAGGAAAATGATCCCATCCCAATGATTAGCAGGGAATTAAGTTAGGAAAGTGTGGTTTACAGTTGATTTAGGAATAATAAGGAACCTTGGCTTTCTTTAAATATTATTTTGTTGTCATTGTAGTAGACTATTGTCTGTTGTTCTAAAGGTAGGTTATGTTCTGAAACTGCCTCCTAAGGTGATGTCATTTTTGTGCAAACATCATAGCATATACTTACATAAACCCAGATTCCATAGGTCAGTCTCTCCTCTTGATTCAATCAAGAGATAAGGTAAACATGAAATGTATGAGACTGCTGCTTTTTTGTGGTCAATTTTTATTCTTTTTGTATAAAAAGTAGTATGCTCTAAAATAAGGATAAAAAGTCAATATAGTAAATACATAAAACATTACTATATCCTTTGTTATTATTCTCAAGTATTATGTATGATGCATAATTGTCTGTGACATACTTGTTTAGAACTATCATCTTAGGTTTGTTTACCGTGGTATCACCACAGATTTATAGGCAATGCAATGTACTATGACTTTATGAGGCTACATCATAAGAGCATAGGAATTTTTTGGCACCATTATAATTTACAGGACCATTATTGTATATGTTCCCTGTAGTTAACCAAAACATCGTGCATTCTACCATGCACATTTCTTGTAGAAAACTTAAAAGCAGAATTATAACCAACACTTTTATAATATTTTTTATGTGTTCCATACTTTTCGAGTACTTTAAATATAATAAATTCTATAATACTGGAAACAGCCCCATGTAAGCTAGTTGCTGTTATTCAATTTCAAAAATGATGAGATTGAGGTGTGAGAAGTTCAGAGCTTTGGCCAAGTAAAGGAATTGTGATTTCAATGTAGGAAGTCCCACCTTGGAGTTCACATTGTGTACTGCCGCTCAACAGAGGTAACCCCTTCTTATAAGAATATGTTATAAAAATGTCTCCCTGTTTACTTTTTACCTTTTAATTTCACACTGTATTTCACTTCATGATTGAGAAGTCACCAAAAATTTGTGTTGGTTTTTATGCAAGCTCTTTTTTCTGGCTTCTCCCTGAAAGAAAACTAATATTTACTTTACTTTAGATCTTTTATGTTTTTTTCCAAACATGATCCCTGATTCCTTAACTCCTGGACTGGGTGGGAAGTAGCTGGGGAGTGCAGAAATTTCTGCTTTGTGCTTTGGTTGGTGCTGTCTTCAGATATGCACTCAGTGTCCTGACAACCCAGGGGAGGGCCTGAGAGGAGGGTGGAACACAACTTCCTCAGGGCTGTCTTCTGAGCTGAGTCTTTCAGTTGAGCCACACAGGTGGGGAACATTTCCAATTGGGGAAAATGTCTAAGCAAGGAAACTTGAAAACTTTGAAGTCAGTGAGCATTCCAGAATAGGGAAGATGGATCAAGAGTATGACTGGAAATATATCTCAGTGTACTTGCCTAGCATTTTTAAGGCCCTGTGTTTGTTCCCTAGCACCACAAAAGCAAAACAACAAAGATAAAAAAACATAAACAAAAAAGGAAGGATTGGGAGAATCCATTTTTAATACAAAGGGACCATTATGTTCTTGACTTTTCAAATTTTCCACAAAGAATAAATATTTCTTCTATGGCAAGAAAATGGACTTTTTGCTGAAGGAAAAGAAAACTCCAAGAATGAGATTTAAAAAGTGAAAGAAACACTTCCTCCCCAAATTATTAAGGAAGAGACAAAGGGAACAAGGATCCTTATTTGAGAATTATAAGAAATGAGCACATTATCTTTAATCTGTGTCCCCTACAAGAGAGGAGCTGAAGTGCTCCAAACATACTGTAATGAAAGGAGATGAAAATGCTAGTTACCCTGATGAGGTCATGACATCTTGTATACATGTATTGAATTATCACACTATACTACAGAAATATGCCTAATTAAAATTAGAATATCAAAACCCCACGTAACTTCCTCTACTTGCTGTGGGACCAAAGCGTGACAGATGTCTTCTGACTGAACTTGGTCTTCAACCCTTTGGCTTTCAAGCATCAATGCAGTCTCTTCCTGCAGAAAAGCATTCCTTTACATGTCAGTTTTTCCTGACATGCAAAAGTCACGTGAGTTCCCATTATCTGTCTAAATTTAGCAGCAAAACTGCCTATAGCATTTTCCCATCACACTTGATTTCTATTTTTCACTCTAAAAAGCAATCACAGTGAGACCCGGTAAGTTTCACCTCCCCGCTTCTCATTTGCAGTTGCTTCTGTTCTGTCTGGAACTTCTTATTTTGTGGAGTGGGAGCAATATTGGGATTTGAACTTGGGGCTTCATGTTTGCAAGTCAGGCATTCTGCCATGCAAACCACACCTCCAGCTGTTGTTTGGAACTTCTTCTACAGCCGTTTGTCAGGCTTGCGGACCCTTTAAGGCCTATCTTATGTATCTCTTCCTTCCTGCAGCCTTTCCTGGTCTCTTTAGCCATAAGAAACCTGGATGTTGTGTGTATGTTTGTACCATTTAAGACTCGGTCTAAAACAAAGTATCATAGTGATATACACACACACTGCTAGTTGATTTGAGATTTCTGGAAGAGCCCAGAACTATACCTCACAAGTTTTGGTAGCTCTCAGGTCTTTAGCAATTAGTCATTGCTAATAAAGAAAACTAAGCCCATCTTTCAATACAGACCTGTGTATAGCAAAGCCAGGACAGAGAAGATGTGTGCAGAATAAATAGTCAAAATGTAAAGTTATTCTCTGACCATTGGAGGCTAGAGCTTGAGGAGAGAGTAAATAAATCTTAGAAGAAGTAAGCCTAGGAGTGCACAGAAGGTGAGTAAATAGATCACCTGGTAACCATGACGAAGGGCAAAGTTGAAGTTAGAATGAATTGGCAATGGGCCATGTTCACATCTTCCTTAGCACTTGGGGACTAAAGAGCATTAAGGATGCTGAAGGGAAGAGGTTAGAAAGAGAGATTAAAGATGCAAGAAATAAGAAAGATGGGTGTGAAAAGGGAGAAGTGAGTCAGAGTATGGTTCTTCAGAGGGGATGTGAGTCAGAAAGGAAGATTACATAATAATCTTGGCAGAATGTCCCTGAAGTGAGGACAGTGGTGAGTGTGTCAACCCTGGACTTAGAGAGGACAGATACCCAGTGAAATCATGTAGTGTCTAACAATGTGAATGACATAAGGGTGATATGGTGTAGGTGGGTGGCAGTGTTGAAGGTGTAATCGGGGAGTGCCACTCAGGTACAGTTTCGGAAGGAACACAGGCAATTACTGGCCTGGAACTTGTGCTTAAAAGGGATCTAGTCAATTACAAGGAAGGAGGAAGGGAGCTAGGGGATTGAGTTCAATATTCTCATTTGGCTTTTAGGGGAGAAGGTCTAAAATGCTAATGTCATCTCCTAGGACCTCCATGGTTACTCTCTGCAGCCCTTTCAAACTGATTACAAGCTTCTCTGTTCTTCAAAATTTCAGCCACACTAAACCATCACACTTAAGCCTTACATTCTTTCTCTTTCAGTTTGTACCATTCTGTTTGGAATATTCTTCTCTACACTCTTGGTTTTTGTCTAACTACTACTCAAATTCCAGATCTCAGCTTAAAAACTCTTCCTCTAAGTGTTCCCTCCTTCTCGCTTGCTGCACTGGGTCAGGTGGTCCTTGCCTGCTTCTAGGCAGGCGTTCCGCTTTTTTTTTTTTTTTTTTTGGCAGCACTGGGGTTTGAACTCTTGGCCTTTGCTTGCTAGATAGGCACTCTACCACTGAGCCACTCCACCAGCCCTCCAAACAGTCATTTCTTATTCTCAACTTTATTGGGATATGCTGTTACTTCTGAGACTCCTTTTGCCTTCTAGATTGTGAATCCTTTAGGATTGTGCCTGACATTTAGTAGTTGTCTAATAAATATTTAAGGAAGGAAGGAGGGAGGGAGAGTGGGAAGGAAGAAAGGCAAGAAGGAGGGGAGGAAGGAGATAAAGAAGGAAGATTTAATTGACACACTTTCACACGAATTGTTGATGGTGCTTGACAAGCTTTCTCTGAAACAATCAGGCTTGATTCTGGTGTGACTGGAACAGTCAAATGCAGATTTAGGGGGACTAATTTTTTTTCCTAATGTTTTCATTTTATTGTGGTAAGAAACTTTATCACTTTAACCATTTCTAAGTGTAGAGTTCACTGGCACTAAGTCATTCATGTTGTGTAGACATTACCAACATCTGTCTGTAGACCTTGTCATCATCTCAAATTGAACCTTTATCCTATTAAACAATAACTCCCCATTTCTCTCTTCTTAGTCCCTGGTATCGACCACTCTACTTTCTGTCTCTGTGAGTTTGACCAGTCAACGTACCTCATATACCTATAATCAGACAATATTTTCCTTTTGTGTCTGGTTTACTGTTATCAAGCATAATGTTTTCAAGTTTTATCCATGCTGTAGTATATATCAGAGTTCTACTCCTTTTTAAGTTGGAATGATATTCCATTGTAATTTGCCAGGATTTGTTTTTCTATCTATTATTGATGAATATTTGGGTTGTTTCCATAGGTGATCCAAATACTCAAAAAACAATTCACCCTGCCATCTAGCTTGATCAGTGGCTAGTGGAGGAAGAAAAGGTAGACTGAGGAATCATCTATGGTGCCTGGCAACATCATCAGAAAAGACCAGGAAGATAGGGACTTAGGATCATCAGGAAATGCTCCCATTAGGCATGGCGGCTTAACATGAAGAAGGTAATGAAAATGTGTGCCTAGAATACCAAATGAATAGCAATTATTGAGAACTGAGATTGAGAGACTCTCAATCCATTTTTCCCCTTTCCTTCTTATTGAAACTAATAAGTGGGGTGGAAGAGAGGGCAGAAAAAAGTGAAACATCATTTAAGGAGAGATAGTAGCGGAAAGAGGTGAGAAAACAGTGCAGAAAAGGAAGTTTGGCTCCAGTCTAATGGGCATCCCATCAGGTACAGGGGAAAGATACAATGAGAAAGCTAATCAATCTTAACTCACAGCTTCTACACACTTCATGCAGGGTGAGTCCTCAGCACTATAGGATCTGTGGATATCTACTGTACAGTTGATGACTATGTGCAGAAAGAGATTCCACAGCCAACATTAGGTACCAGTCTCTTACGTTCAACACTTTCTTCTTTTCAACTCTACTGGTTTGAGCCCCTTTCTTCTCCTTGACTTTTCAATAACTGGAAAGGAATTATTGAGACTTTCCCCATGAAAATCCTTGATGTGCCTAAATTCTTTCTCAGATATAGATGGGAACTGGGTTAAACTCTTTTTCCTTAATGACTTAGCTCCAATTTGATTCTGAGCCTTTAATTCCCTGTGAATTCTCTGCTGTTTGTTCTCTTGGGTTAAAGGTGGAGGAATAGGCGAATTTTATTGTATCCTGTTGTAAGCCTGTATCCTCCTTCATGATCCTGCTGACCCATCTGACAGTGCCAGTATCAAGTGTGGCACAGCCTTATCTTGGAGTAAACAGCTCTGTAGTTCTGAAAGCCACCTGTGGAGAGGGGCCCATTGAATGCCAGCCCAATCAAGCTCAACTTCTCAGCCTAGAGGCAAGATATTGCTGGCCCTGAGAGTGTGTTACCTTTTTGGAAGTATTCTTATTTTTTCTTTCTACTTCACACGTGCAGCACCGTGGTCCATTTCAAGTTGCCTCTGATCTTCAGCTACTGCTCCTCGGCCCCTTGAATCCATCCTTGGGGAGTTTCTCACTGGTCACTTTGCAGAGCTCCCCCAGGCCGAGAAAGCCTCCCTTACTTTATTTCTGCTTAACCCTTGCCCTTGGGGGTGGTGAGGGGCCCTCTCTAGGCTGCTTCCCTTGTAGTCTGTTATTGCTTGCAGGTGATTAGCAGGTGGCTTCTAAGCAGAAAGGAACATT
This sequence comes from Castor canadensis, assembly GCF_047511655.1. Lineage (NCBI taxonomy): Eukaryota > Metazoa > Chordata > Mammalia > Rodentia > Castoridae > Castor > Castor canadensis. Next base: position 117,192,222 of record NC_133396.1, read on the forward strand.
GCCCCGGGCATTGCTCTCCCATAGGCTCTTGCCATTTTGCTACAAAAGAGAAAAATGGAGCCTTTGAAGAGTGTATATACACTATTCATGTACTCGGAAAGAGAGGAGTGTCTATAAAATTGGAGGAGCAGTATCAGATTTTACTTAGTTATCAGAGAGCAGAACTATCGGGTTATGGCTGGGATTGCTTTTGGAATTAAAAAGGAGCAGTTGCCATTTCTAAGCATCTAGACTTTTAGTAAAAGCTTATTTGAAAATTTCTCTCCGGACACTAATCCCCCAACAAGTTGTATTCCAGTGAGACAGTGCCCATGAAATACAGTAATTGTGGCTGTGTGCAGCGATTCTTCTCACAGGGCAGCCAGTTTCCCGACAGCGTGCTGCCTCCAGCCTTCACCATTCTGCCTGGCACGCCTGCTACTCATTTGACCAGATGAAAGCTCCCTTCTCCACTTCAATCCTCCCGGCCCGTTTTGTCACCTACACTGCTACCTTCAGATCCCCCAGGGGAAATAGTATATGCTTCTTTCAACATCCTGAGCTACTGTTCCCAGCATTAAATGAAACACTACACTTTTTCTTCATATCACTAAACTGTTGCTGCAAGTACAATGTCCTCCAGAATAATTGGTATATGGTATATTTTCCTGAGTTTTTAACGGGTAGTTTCTCACTTATTGTTTTCAGTTGAAAAATAAAATTTAGTAAGTAGTTACAACTTCCTCCCCTCCTCTGCCAAATAAATGTTATCAGACCATTTGATATTTTGATTCAAGGTATCTGAGAGCCACATAACTATATACCATGGCATCATTTTGGTTTTAATGGAAGTTTTCCTGAAAGGGCAGCTGGTTGTCTTCAAGTAGCTGGTAGTGACCCAGAATAGGCCAGAGAACAAACCTTCTGCCTCCTAGGGATCTTTGACTCTGGATTTAAATTTTTTACTCACTTATGAACTTCTGATGTAGCCCTCAGAGAAGCTGGCCAAGTTCATCTGTGCTAGTGTTTCCTAAATGAGTCCAGTCCTGTGGGAGCAGAGCCTGTTGGGGTGGGGCCCAGCATTCTTGGGGCCTTTTTGGGCCCCTAAGTCTGGGAAAGACTGATCATTCATTCTGGCATTTAGCTGGTGGAAGTGTGCTGGATTCTAGGGTTGTTTGGGGTGAGGGCTGAGTGGAGTAGTTTGTGTGACCTTTTTCTTTTGCTTGGCTTAGAGTGTTTGTCCTGAGGGGATTGAGAACATTGAACAGCAGCAAGGCCCACTTTAAATGAACCAGGGAGCTTGTTTACACACACACACACACACACACACACACACACACACACACACACACACACACACACACACATATAAATCCCCACCCCACTCCAAAACCAACAAAAGCTTAGGGCGAGTTCCCCTGTGTTTGACAGTAACCTTAGAAGGTGGAAAGTTGGGATCTTCCTTAGGGTGACTGCTGAGCTTTTTCTTGTATCAACATGTTCACATAACAACAGTTATAAAGGCTGTGTTGCCAGCCATCCTGTTGAAGTCACAAAGTGAAGTGGATTCTTTGTTTCCCTGTATAAGAATTGATGTGGCTTCTTTTGCCCGATAAGGTAGTTTAGAAAAGTGACCTGTTTCAATGACCTGGAAATCTTTCTTGAGTATAATCCTCTGGATAGTAGAAGATGACAGAGAAGAAAGCCAGGCTGTTTTGGGGTGTGCTAGGGAGATCCACTGAGTGTAAATATACATAAGGAAGACAGCACACTTTCATTATCTATTGAATGAGATAGTCTGGACATGAGGAACAAGCAAAAATCAGTATCTTGGGTACATAAGGTAGTTTTAGATTTTCTTCTCCTGATATGGCCTCCCCCTTGACCCAAGTCATGTCTCTGCCCTGCTATAAGTAAAATCCAAACTGGGGATGCAAACTATATCAGTAACAACAAAAAGCCATGACATTTGCCTTTCATATATTTGTACTACTCTTAGGATTGCCATGGCAACAATAGTTTTAATTATGGAGAGCCAAAATGATAACTTGTATATCAGATGTGGCTCACTTTTCCCTGTGGACAAAACTGATTTGAGAGAAGCTTTGTATGTGGATTTTCCTTCGAGGCTGGATTTTATTATCTGCTCTAACAGACAGTGCTTTTGCTCATCGAATGAACCAGAAACTAAAGTACTGGCCGAAGGGGCTGCTGGACAGAGGCCCTTGTGGCAGTGATGGGACCTTTTTTTTGGTCTCAAAGACAGTCTGTGAGCTAGGCATGTGTGCGCTTGAGAACTAAACCATCCATTGCTCTCGAGGACTGCCTTTGGCCTCCCATTTCACCCAGTGGAAATCTGCATGTTAGGAAAGAGACTTGGGTGACATATCATCTGGTAATCATCCTTGACAACACTCAGGATTATGCTGGGGGGACAAACAAGCAATTCCATTGCAGTAGCAGTCATGGAAATAGCTTTCCAATCAGAGCTTTAGAGGGGAAAATTAGGGGGGAGAGAGGACCTTCCTGTCTGTCCTCCCTCCCCCTCTTATTTCTAGATTTGTTTGTTTACTCTTCAATTTTCCTTTCAGTATGGAAAAAGGGCTGCACCATATCTGAATATTTCTGGGCTCCCTCATTTTGAAAGTCTTGCAAAGCTAAATAATCTTCCCCTTAGGTAAACATAAATCATTGTCTACCTTCTTTGCTCCTTGAGTAGACCTTTTGATTCATTCATTAATTATGGCTGCTGCCTGGTGGTGTGGTGATGTCTGAGTCACTGCCATGAGCGTCTTTCCTGGAACGCCCCATTCCAGACACTGAGACCTAAAATCCAATGCAGCATCAAAGAGGCCCTTCTTCTATGAGATGGACAGCCAGATGGTGGCAAGTACGAGAACTGTGCATGAAATAAATGTGTTGATGTGATTGTATATGTGACGATTCATGAAGGAGGGCCATGTGTGTGTGTTGTTCTTAAAACCTGGGACGACTGTGTGTCATCTCAAGAACAGGTAAGATCTTGCGTCTCTCCTCAGTAGATTCACTGACTTCACCCAGCTGTCCAGTTAATCACAACCCCAGCTTTTAAAGGCCAGAATACCGTGCAGAACTGTTTAGTAACAAGCACCATGGTTCTGATCTGTAATCTTTTCCCACATTATTCAAAAAAAAAAAAAACAAGAAACAAAAAGAGGTCCAATTTTTGGTAAATCTTGCTTAACTAATGACACAGTCTCTGTGTTTGTTTTGTTTCCACATTCAGGAAGCTTTGTGGTTAGGATTTTGATTTTGGAGTTTAGGCATGTTAATTAAGCCTTTGTAGCAGAGAGGAGGGGTTCTGTTTCTTGTTTGTTAGTTTAATAAGATTTTGTGTTAAGAATGGCACTGAGAATCTGTCAGAATTAGCTTGGCTGCATATGTGGAGCTCTGTGCTTTGAGACCCTTGAAATGTCTGTTTTTAGGACATCAGCAGGAGGCTAATGAAAAGGCTTTGTTGATTTTAACGAATTGCAAGCCACTGTAGCCAAAATAAATATAATCTGCTTTTTGGATTAGTTGTCACAGATGATTTTACCTAGTAACAGTGATTAAAGAACCCGAATGGACCAGAAGCATAGCTGCTCTCTGGTGACTCTTGCTAAAATAGCAATAAACAGAAGTAAATAAAGACTTAGGGCATTAGTTATCTTTAATAAACAGTGACACCAAATATACAGTGTGCAGGCGTGAAGGGGTAGGAGTGGAGGCTTAGGGAAGATGGGGTGTCACATACCTGTGTGGTGCACAACAGGGTGACTCTTGCTGCCAGAAAAAGCATGTGATTGTTAAAAATGCACCATCGTGCTAGCTGATAGTGTGCATGTGTTCTAGTTATACCTCATTAGGAAGTGGTTAGAAACCCAGGGCTGTCTCTTCTTTTCCTGGCTCTCTCTCCAAGGCCAGTGTGGTTCATTGCCATTCTGTTCTCATGTTCCCTTGGACTCTGGGACCAAGGTTGAAATCCTGCAACTATAGGATTAGAGTATGAAAATGAAGGACGTGTTAATTACTTGTGTAATCATTAACCTTCTTGCTGCAGTAATTCTACCCAGTTAATGAACAGGAGCCCAGGACTGTATCTCTCCCTGTATATTTCTACTGGGATGAAAAGAATGGCTTGCCCCATCCAAGAAGCCTGATCCTTGCATTTCCCCAGGAAAGTCTCAGAGTGGCTCTTCCTTCATTGGTGCTTAACTGCAACCCCAAGAAAGGAAGGTTGTGGAGAAAACCAGGCAGGGCATGTGAGTGCCAGCTGAAAGATGATTTCTGTAGGTAGAAATGTCATTAAACATGAGAAACTACAATGTCTCTTACTGTACTGTTTTGTCAAATAGTTTATGTAACGCTATGATTACCTTATCTTTGATGGCAATGCAAGTCACAAACATTTTTTCTTAGCTTCCTTCCTTCCCTCGGGTAAGTATTAATCGTTCTGCTTACAGATGTAGGAACTGGTGTGCTCACGGCCTAGCGGTGGGTCATGGAGACACCAGCAATAGATCAGTGGCCTTTCAGTCCTGTGTGTGACACAAAGTAGTAGTACTCACCTCCCACCTGCTGTTGCAGCTAATGGCTGTCATTTATTAAGGTCTCTCCGCGTGCCAGGCACTGAGCTAAGTGCTTGTAAGGAGCATGCCTACAAACAAACCTTGAAACCTTACAACAAATCTCTTTGTCCTGTAAATATTTACTGAGCCATCACAAGTACCAGGCTCTGCCTTAAAGATGCAGCAGGGAATAAAATCAATATAAATTCCTGTTCTCTTCAAGTTTCTGTTCTACTAAAAGGAGTTAAGACAATAAAGTTGAAAATACTGATTACCTTAGAAGGTGCTCAGTGTTATAGAGAGAAGGCAGCAGAGTGGATCGAGGTCTCATTTCTAAGAGAGATAAGTGGAAAAGCTCCACTGATCAGCAAGGTTGGAGTGGAGACTTGAAGGAAGTGAGTGAGCAGCAGTGGGGGTCAGGGGAAGAGTGCAAAGCGAAGGCCAGCAACAGCCCCCAGGGACAAGCATGCATGTGTTGAAGGCGAGCAGGGAAGGGTCAGTAGGAAAGGAAGAATAGAAGTCAGCGATATTATGTGGTATGGTCTGTTAGAGTTTGTACCTTATTGCGAGGACTTTGTCCTTTACTCTTGGGAAGATGGGAAGCTGTTGGGAGTTTCACACAGAGGAGTGGCATGGTATCTGTCATATTCTAAACCGTAAGATGTAGGTGTCATTCCCTTCACTTCACCAGTGGAACACAGAGTGCGAAGTTCAGTTAAGCACTTGCAAAAAGTCGCCATGTGATGAAGATCCCAAGTGTTGGGGACTTGTTCTCCAACACTCCTCCTCTGAGCCTCCTGATGGAGAATGTGTCTGGTGTGTACGTGATGTCTTTCTTACTATCAAATGGGAAAAATCATATCAACCTCACTTTTTTTTCTTTTTCTTTTATTATTCATATGTGCATACAAGGCTTGGGTCAATTCTCCCCCCTGCCCCCACCCCCTCCCTTACCACCCACTCCACCCCCTCCGTCTCCCCTCCTACCCCCTCAATACTCAGCAGAAGCTATTTTGCCCTTATTTCTAATTTTGTTGTAGAGAGAGTATAAGCAATAATAGGAAGGAACAAGGGTTTTTGCTGGTTGAGATAAGGATAGCTATACAGGGCATTGACTCACATTGATTTCCTGTGCGTGGGTGTTACCTTCTAGGTTAATTCTTTTTGATCTAACCTTTTCTCTAGTTCCTGGTCCCCTTTTCCTATTGGCCTCAGTTGCTTTTAAGGTATCTGCTTTAGTTTCTCTGTGTTAAGGGCAACAAATGCTAGCTAATTTTTTTAGGTGTCTTACCTATCCTCACCCCTCCCTTGTGTGCTCTCGCTTTTATCATGTGCTCAAAGTCCAATCCCATTGTTGTGTTTGCCCTTGATCTAATGTCCATATATGAGGGAGAACATATGATTTTTGGTCTTTTGGGCCAGGCTAACATCACTCAGAATGATGTTCTCCAATTCCATCCATTTACCAGCGAATGATAATATTTCGTTCTTCTTCATGGCTGCATAAAATTCTATTGTGTATAGATACCACATTTTCTTAATCCATTCGTCAGTGGTGGGGCATCTTGGCTGTTTCCATAACTTGGCTATTGTGAATAGTGCTGCAATAAACATGGGTGTGCAGGTGCCTCTGGAGTAACCTGTGTCACGTTCTTTTGGGTATATCCCCAAAAGTGGTATTGCTGGATCAAATGGTAGATCAATGTCTGGCTTTTTAAGTAGCCTCCAAATTTTTTTCCAGAGTGGTTGTACTAGTTTACATTCCCACCAACAGTGTAAGAGGGTTCCTTTTTCCCCGCATCCTTGCCAACACCTGTTGTTTCAACCTCACTTTTGAAATGACATTCTTCGAATGTCTGGATTCCAAGTCATGTACTGACTGGGTCATTCAGGTTACCATTTGCATTTTTAAGTTCAGTTTCCAAGTGAAATAGCAGAGTGGAGTAAAACCTGTGAATTATTGAAAACAGCTCACAGTTACATCTGGGATTTGAATCTAGCTCTGCTGCCAGCCTCTCAACCACCTGCCTTGCTCATGGTTTCATGCTGCCTCCACAGCATTGGGGATTTTAGATGCTAAGATGTATTCAACATAGGCAAGGGGAGTAAGATGCCCGTGATAGCGACCTTTTCAAGCAGCTCCTTCTCCTAACCTCTTCCTTCATGATTCAGGACAGGTCCTTGGCAGAGAACCAATAATCTGCTAGATGGCATTGAAACCCCGTAGCTAGGGAAGGTTGCAGTGTGGTGAGTGGCATAGTTTTACATGGAAGCTGTCTTCTGGGGACTGCCCTTACATTTCATTTATCTTTGGTAATTTATTTTCCAAAATTCCTATAAACTATCACAAGGTGATACAGGTCTCATATACATCATTAATGGCCTATTCTGTCTTGTTTCTTTTATGATGAATATGAAAGGTAAATAGGCATCATTAAATATTCTCAAGTAATTTTTACAACGAATGTGAAAGGCCATGTCCAGGCAGGCAATTGCAGACAAACAACTGTGTGTGCACACTCGGTACTGGGGCTTGAACTCAAGCCTACGCCTTGTTTTTGTGGACTTCAGTTGGTTATCTTCATCAAATCTATCAGAAAGATTTAAATCACTGTACTCTGTGAAGAGCCAGGCCATGCTGGGGTCAATATCAAGTTCTGGACAGGTTTTTGTAAAGAAGAGTTTGCATGTACATCTAAAATCTTTAGAATGAAATAAACAAGAAATCTGTACAAGCATAGCATTGCTGCTTTCCTTATGTAAATAACCTTGTATTTCAACCTTGTATTTTCCAATAAGGAGGCACTGCTCCTTGAATGAATGATATACAACTTCCTCTTGCTTCTGTAAAAAAAATTTTCCCCAGTATCTATCTAAAATTCTCAAAGTGTAGGTCTAACTTTTCTTAGGGTTTATATGGCATCTGCCACCATTTCTCAGCATAACAGCAAGATACCAGTGATACTCAGTCTTAGACTTATTAGAATAAAATTTAATGCAGGTGCTCTGTTCATTTTCCATGGAAGTCTTACTTGGGTGTCTGGCATTTTGAAATAAGAGGAAGTAATTATCTTGTTATACTACTATATACTGACAGGTGGGATGGACCCCAGCAAAAGCTTGGTTCTGCTTAAAATTCAAATTAACACCTGGGTCAGCTCAGTGGTGGTATAGAAGCCTGATATTCCTCCTCCATGCGAGACTAATTCGAGTTTGGAATGTAAGTTGTTCTGGTCTGATTTGTAGAGAAGGGGCCTAGCTATGGTGATAGCCTGTTTGTTTTTAACTTGTGTTCTTTAAGAGAAGAATATAAAGAATGTATTCTGCATTAGTAAGTTATTAAAGAAGCAAACTGTTTACTAGAAAACATTCTTAACCTAGCAACAGATTTATAGTGGTTGGAGTTCAAATTTCAGAGCTGTTTGCAGCTCAAGCCGGAGTGTTCTAGCCAAGGCTTTTGAAATATGCTTCTCAGCTCAGACCCAGAAGTACTGCTTCTAAAATGTTTCATATTTCGACAAATTAAATGGAAAGATATCAGTGCCATATGAATGGCATTTTCTCTAGGAAGGGACAAACTAGTATCCTTTGCTCAGTGGGTGACTAGGAATAGTAAACCTGTGGCCATAAAGATCCCTGGAAGTGGACCAAATAAGCTTGTGAAGTCATCTTTGTGACTAACTAACTCCCATAGTTTTCTTTCTTTCTTTTTCTTTCTTTTTTTTTTTTTTGTGGTACTAGAGCTTGAACTCAGGGCCTGCACCTTGAGCCACTCTACCAGTCCTTTTTTTGTGAATGGGTTTTTGAGATAGGATGTAGAACCATTTGCCTGGGCTGGCTTTGAACCGTGATCCTTCTATCTCTGCCTCCTGAGTAGCTAGGATTATAGGCATGAGCCACCAGAGCCTAGCTCCCGTAGTGACTAGACTAGTGTCTTAGTGACTAGACAGAAATAATTTTACTCCGAAATGGACACATTAGAGAATGACACCCACTTATTTTTGAAATTGGGAAAAAATAAGAACTACCCATACCACATATATAGGAAATATCACTAATATTGTTTATATTTTACTAAACGTTATGTTAGTCATTTCATACTCTGAGTAGTCTGTGATGGAGGCAGTATAGGCAAAATTATCCTCATTTTATACATTAATAAAATCCAGAGCTTAATTGATGTGTCTGGGGTCACAGACCTTACTCTGATTACTTTTAAAATTATGTAATATTGACTTTTGTAGATTATTTTTCTTTTTAGCTGGCATGCTACTTTATTATAAATATTTATTTTAATCCAAAGTGCAGCCAGCTGATCACAGAAATTTGAATCATGGAGTGGTCCTATTACATTATTATTTCTTTTTAAAAAAGAAATCTCATAGTAAAAAAGTTAAATCATATTATAGAAAAAGGAAAACAACAAAAAATTTTAAGAGAATTTTAAAGAAAATAATTGAATGAGGCCACAGTTATCATGGCCAGGTAAATCCTATTAGTTTGTAGATGGGTGGACAATGATTTATGTAGAGTGAAGAGATGTCGGGTCAGATGGATTACATGAACCCAGGTCCCTACCTAGTTCCCATCTTTCCCAACCAAGTTCATTATATGGTGCATTACCAGATGCTTCTATGATTTGGCAGAGCTACAAACCTTTGATAAGTACATGGCTGCAAGAGGCGTGGTAGCTCTCATGGGATACCTGTGATGGGAAAGAGGGGGCTAGTTTTGTGTGTGTGTGTGTGTGTGTGTGTGTGTGTGCTATTTATTGTAGCATTTTAGGTCCACAACAAAATCAAGTTAAAAGGACATAGAGTTCCCATCTACCCCTTGTGTTCCACCCAGCACATCCCACCAGCAATACTCAAACCAGAGTAGCACATTGGTTGTAATCAATGACCATTACAATGATACGTCATTACTGACCAGACAGAGTCCATTGTTTACATCATGGTTCATTCTTGGTATTTATATCCTATAGGCTGAACAGCGTCTGGTGACATGAACCTGCTATTGCAGTATCATAAAGAGTAGTTTCTCTGCCCCCAAATTCCCCAGGTTGCATCTATTTTCCCCCTCCCCCATCCTTGACAACTACTTTTCTAAGAAAAAAAATTGCCTCTATAGTTTTGTCTTTTCTAGAAAGCCATATTATTGCAGCATCATAATATGCAGACTTTACAGACTGGGTTTTTAAATCATTTAACAGCGTGCACTTAAGCTTCCTCCGTGTCTTTTCATGACTTGATACTCATTTATTCTGGCACTGAATGATATTCCCATGTCTGGGTGTATGGTACTTTATTTATTCACCTCAAGAAGGTGTCTGTTGGTGACTTTCAATTTTTGACAATTATGAATAAAACAGTTATAAACATTAAAAAAACAGTACTGAAAAGGAAGAGGATTGGATGAAATTTGGATGTCAGGAGTACACTGAGTATATAACATATCTATGTAGAGAAGCTTACAGTTTCTAGAACTGTAGAGAACAAAATTTGTCCTTGGTTTTATCCTTAAAGATAGTAACAAATAGTAGGCTCTTTTCCCACACACCAGTTGATAGAATTGAGGTAGAATGGAATGATAGAAACAAAGATGTGTTCCTTTGAAAGAGACTGTAGGTGACACGCTGATTTTCTAAACTCTCTGTGGACCTATAGGGGATTTTTTTCATTAGTACACTTAAAGTAAAGACTAAGAGAATTGGGGATATTTAACGGAAACTGAAATGTCTATCTCTGAAAACAGGAATTTTCCCAGAGTAAACAAAATTAAAGCATCCCAGAAGCTGATGTTTGGCACAAAATTACAAATGCCTTTGTAGAGTTTAAATTTGATGAAACTCGTTGTAGCATGATTTAAAAATAACAACTTAAAAGGGCTCATATATAGAGACATAAAAGGCATTTTGACATTTAATATGAAAACAGCATTTTGATGAACTGGGTAAAAATGAATCATAGACATATGGATTACATATTTCTTGTAGTGTGCCTGAGTTTTAAAATTGAGGCAGTGGAAATCTGGCAAAATATTTTTGGGGAATTTGCTATATATACTATATTTAAAAGGAGGTGAAGATGAACTCCAGACTGCTGTGATTGCTCATGACATTGAATTTGATGACTTCTAATTTGCGTATAAGAAACTCTTGTGAAATAGCTCAATCTGTCCTTGTGTTTTAGAGGGAGTACTTAGAGGCAGTGTATAAAATTCATTTGATCACATAGTCAATCAATAGATGCTAATTTCCAGGGGGTTGCCAGGGTCTGTAGTAGGTACTGCAATGACTTCTATGATGGCTAATTTTAACTATGGACTCTACTTGTTTTTCTTGTTTTTTTTTTTTTTTTTGGTGGGACTGGGGTTTGAACTTGGGTTTGAACTCAGCTTTGCACTTGCTGGCAGGTGCCACACCTGCAGTCCTTTTGCTCTGATTAGTTTGGAAATAGGGTCTTGCTTTTTGCTCAGGCTGGCTTCGACCACAGTCTTCTTGTTTTACACTTCCCGTTGCTGTGATGGCAGGCATGTACCACTACACCCAGCTTTTTTTCTGTTGAGAAGGGGCCTTGCAAACATTTTTGCAAAGGCAAAATTGATTTTCCCAGTCTCAGCCTCCTGAACAGCTTGGGTTGACAGGCACATTCCACCATGCCCAGCGATTGGTTGAGATGGGGGTCTCACAAAGTTATTTCCTGGGTTGGCCTTAAACCACAAACTTCCTGATCTTATCCTCCCAAGCAGCTGGGATTACAGGCATGTGCCACCGGTGTCCAGCTGAACTGTGCACTTGTGGCAGGTGTCCACACTGGGAGGAGGGGGCTCACAAGCTTCTGGATGCTAGAAATTCCAACTACTTTGAGATACACCATGGGATTATTTACCATGGGCCAGTCTCTCTGCTAACCACTTCACATGCACTATCTAGATTGTTAGATCCCTATAAAATAGGAAGTATAATTTCCCCTTTTAGTGTCACAACAGAATGTATACATTTGGTTATTTGTTAAGTGATGATGTACTCAGCTGCATTGGTGGTTCCCAAGATATTCACACTAGGGTGTAGTTATGGTTCTCTGAATGTGAGCCAGTCCTAAGATTGGCTTTAGTCAGTAGATAGTGGCAAAAGTGATTTTGTTCTCATCTGGATGCCAGCATTAAGTAAGCCAACAAGCTTCCTCTTTTGTAATTCCCTGAGTCACCTGGTAAAAAATTCTAGTTACCTTCCTGGAGAGACTATGTAGAGAGATATGGGGAAAGGGAGAGACCTTGAAACTATAAAGAGAGGGAGGTTGGGGGAGAGAGAAATCCAACCATCCCAGAATCCCTTCAGAGCCCAGCCCCAAACCACAAACCATCCCAGTTCAGCCACCTTAGTGACCACCAGTAAGGTTGAAAAGAAGAAAAGTCCATTTGAGCCCAGTTCCCCCTATAGATTTGGGAACTGACAGAATGGTAGTGGCTCATTGCCAAGCAGTTTTGAGTGATTACAGCAAAAGAAGACCAAGGCAGTGGCTGAGTGAGATTCGAACCCAGGTCACTGAAAAAATGCTCTAATGAGCATTTTTACCCCCTGTGCTTGCTCAGTAGATGGGTTTGGAGAGTGGAGGAAGGAATCCAGTGATATTTGAAGGAATCCAGATATCTCAAAATGATCTGCATGTGAGCTGGAGGTATGGCTCAAGTGGTAGAGTACCTGCCTCACCAGCTCAAAGTCCTGAGTTCAAACCCCAGTACTGCTAAAAAAAAAAAGGTATAACAACAAGATGATTTGCATATGGCATCAATGAATTGCAATAGGGAAAAGGTTAGGAGACTTTCCTTTGTACTTTACAGAGGAAAAGAGAAACACAGTGGTATAGGATTTATCCCCTGGGCCTTCATGCCACCTGTGCCTTGTGTTATGTATACCAAAAAGAATGTGAACCAGAGTCCAACAATTCTCATTCCTCATCTTGGGCAAATGCCATGTAAATGTTTATACTGACTTCCTTTACAATTATCAAACTAACATCTGGTGCTAATGAATTCTCGCCTTTTCTTTGGGAGTTTGTAAACTGAACACAAGAGGATCTTTAAAAAGTGCACAAGTGCAACCCATGGTGATACGTGACACATGGTGATCAAAAGTGCTGAAGCGGGGCCAGTGTGCAGTCGTCAGGGAGCGGAGAGGGCCCCTGGCTGACAACACAGGGGAGCACTTGAAAAGACTATTTCATGGCAAGTCCACGTTTGAAGTGATGTCATCCTTTTATTCTCTCAACTCAATGCTTTCTCTGAAGCTCATTCCTTCCATTCTGATAGGGGCACAAATGTTACATCAAAGGTTAATGCTTGAGTCGAGGCCAAAAGAGAGAGGAAGGTGGCTGGGCATGTGCGTGTGCGTGCGCGCGCGCGCACACACACACACACACACACACACACACACACACAGGAAGAGAGAGTGAATCACATATGACTAAAAGTTCTTAACAAGTACTGCATAGAGGAAAGTAGTGTCTTCCTTCCCTGATGAATAGTTCACAAGATTGCCTGAGTTAGGGATGGACTGTTACACTGCATACCAACGAGGTTACTGTCACTGGCTCTTTCTTTTGGGAGCTGGTGATGGTGCAGTATATGAGAAAAGGCATCGTAGGACTGGCTACATTTCTGGTGCACACAACAGGCTCCTCCTTTGCTCAAGAGGTCATCGTTGAGCTCTTTCTCTAGTATTACCAGGATGTGACTGCCCAGGGTCTTTTCTCTAGTCCTTCGTAGGTTGTCTTGAGTGATGCTCCCCTGCATCAAATATATGAGATCTCACTTCTTGTAATCAAGCATATGTGTCAGTGTTTGTTTTTTTTAACTCTAGGTTGGCTGTTTAGGGTCAGATGGAAGATTGATTTGCTTTTGTATTAATGCAGTCTGTGTGTTGAAAGAGCACTTTTGCAGTCTTTATGGTCTCCACTGCATCAGTACCCTCGTTAAGGATAGTAGAATGTGTGGCTGCTTTTCTCAGTGATATCCTCAATTGTGGTGACTTATATGACCTCTTCCATGCCAACCAAGGGATGCAAGAGTGAGTTGCTGCTTGACTTCTGGGTGTGCATGCATAAGTGGAGCAGAGGTGACCTTGCTTCTTTGTCATCTCCAGCTGGCCCTGTACAGAGGTGGTTAGGACTTCCTGCAGAGCTGACATCCACAGATGTGGCTCTGAGAGGAGGGGTGGTGGGTCCACAACTGGATGAAGCCAGTAAATGGAAGAAGTTCTGGGGAGCCTTCCATGTTTACCGAAGGACACTCCAGAGAGGGACTTGGAAACAGAGTACTTGCTTTTGCACATACTAGTGATGAGTGCTGTTATCGTTCTTCTTTCTTCAACTTATATTTGGATCTTTGAATAAATGTCAGTACCTTGAAAACAAATCCCTCATGTCTGGAAGCCCAGGGCTTCAGGATGGGTAAGGAAAGAATGAACTGGCATGCTCCCTGTCACCTGCCTGTCTGTCAGGGTGGCCAGGCACAAAAGATGGTGACTTCCTGCATTTGATCATTGAGGCAATTCTGTTACCTGGAGTAGTAGGATTGTTGGCACCAGACACCCTCCTGGATGGGCTGGGTTATTATCAAGGAATAAGGAACCCAAGAGCAAATCATTCCCACTGCTAGTTAAGTGAGCCCCCTTGGAAATCATACAATTTAGATTTTCAATAATTTCAGCTGACAATTAGATGTGTTTACATGGTCAAAATCATTTTTTTCCTACTGAGCTACTTTATGTGAGCACTGCTTCTGAGAAAAGCTATAAGTCTTAGGAAATTGCAGGACCAGTAATGGTTTGAGAAATGACCTCTTAGCAATGTATTTAAATTATAGAGGGAAAAAGTGAGCATTTTTATAAGTAACATTTTATTTTGCTGCTGTAATGAAGCTCATGTAATAATTGATATTAAACATGAAATATTATGCTGGGGCCAAGTGCACATATGGGTGTAGTGCTAATACTCATAAAAAACTAGGATTTTCCTCCTCAGGAAACATTACAAATATTTGTTATTAATCCCCCATGTGAGAACTGAGATTAGGACTACAGTGTTAGCCTGCTGGCCAATTCTCTTTTTCCCCCGTGATAGCCGATTCTCAATAGTATTGTTAAAAGAAGAAAAGGGGGCGTCATTACCATTTTTTAGGAACTAGAAATCAATTTTTCTTGACCAAGATCTATTGGAATATACTTTTCTGGTATTTTCCGTGTTGTTATTTCTGTTTGCAATATAGCCTTGTCACTTGCTGTTGTTAGAGTGGAACTGGTGTACGTTGGTTCTTTATGTTTCTCCTCTTTCTGATGCCTCAGGATATAAATGAGGACCCTTCAAAGTCATAAAAGCATAAAAATTGTGTGACTACTACTTTAATTATAATGATAGCTAATTTCCCAGCCGTTCTCAAGGTTTATAATTATTCCTAATAGCAATGACTTGCAGCATACAGAGTTTTATACATTTTAAAGTGCTTACCACGTGCTCTGTATCGTTTGGTACTCGTACAGCTCTTTGAGGTACACGGGAAGGTGTTCTTTTTTTAGTGTGCACGAGTGTGTGTGGTACTGGCGATTGAACCCAGGGCCTTCACCTCGTTAGACAAGTGCTCCACAACTTAAGCTGTGCCCCCAGCCTTTTAAAAAAAATTTTATATTTATTTATTGTTTGGTGGTACTGGAGTTTGAACTCAGGGCTTCATGCTTGCTAGGCAGATGCTGTACCACTTGAGCCACTCTGCCAGCCTTTTTTGGGTTGGGTATTTTTGAGACAGGATCTTGTAAATTACCATAATCCTGATCTCTGCCTCCTGAGTAGCTAGGATTACAGACCTGAGCCATCGCACTTGGCTTATTTGTCTATTTATTTTTTGAGACAGGGTCTTTCTTCCTTTTTGCCCAATCTGACATCAAACTCATGATCCTCCTACCTTCACCTCCCAATTAGCTGGGATTATAGGCTTTTGCCACTATGGCTGACTGACAGGACAAATATTTTTAATTCTTATCTTAGAATTAGGAAACATGAGTCCAACTTGGTGGTTCATATCTGTAATCCCAGCTACACAGGATGTGGTTTGAGGCCATCCTGAGAGAAGCAAGTGAGATTCTATCTCAAAAACAAGTCAGACATGGTGATATATACTTGTAATCCCAGCTACATGGTGGGGCAGATGTAGGAGATCATGGTTTGAGGTCAGCTTGGGTAAAAACATGAGGTCCTACCTAAAAAATAAGTAAAGCAAAAAGGCTTTGGGCATGGCTCAAGTGGTAGAATGCCCTCCTCAAAAGTACAAGGCCCTGAGTTCAACCCAGTATCCCCACCACCAAAAAAAAAGAATTAAAGAAAGAAAGAGAGAGAGAAAAAGTAAGCCTGGAAAAAGTTCAGGGACAGTGGCTGAAGACTCCTGACTTCAAAGCCACATCCCACTGACAGTGCTGATCAATAATGACACATTAAAAAACCCCTAAATATTAAACATAGGATCACATATAATTTGACAGCACTGGAAAAATTTGCATAAAATGTTTACCTGTGCATCTTTCGGGTGTGTACGTGTATGTATGCTGTCATGGCCACATGTCACAACTCCAACAATTACTGTAGTACCTTCATCATATAGAACTGAGCATGCAGTAATTATATCTCATTCACCAGTGTGAATAAAATGACAAATGCTTTTGGCCAGAGACAGATGTAAAAGAGGAAGACTTCAATGAAGGATGTACCCTGTAGATATGTAAAAAATACAGAGGCAGAAAAAATAAGCCGTGATGTTGCATAGACCTAGAATTGAGTCCTATTTCTGCCACATTTGAAATGACTATAAGACTTTGAGCAAATTAGTGTATTTCTCCCCTCTTCCTTTGTATGTACTTTTTGGCAGTGCTGGAATCAAATCCAGGGCATCACATACTCTAGTCAAATGCTCTGCCACTGAGTTACACCCCTAGCTTGCCTTCCCTTCCCTCCCCTTCCCTCCTGTCCCATCCTGTCTCCTCCCCTCATCTCACCTCCCTTCCCACCTTATCTTTTAGAGGAGTTTTAGGTTTCCAGCACAGTTGAGTGGAAGGCATAGATGTTTCCCATCTACCCCTCTCTCCCTACCGTGCATAGCCACCACCATTATCAGCATCCCTCACCAGCATGGTGCATTTGTCACAGTTGATGAACTTACACTGACATGTCACTGTCACTCAGATCCAAAGCCTACAATAGGGCTCACTCTTGGGGTTGTACATTCTGTGGGTTTGGGCGACAGTCTAATAACATTTATCTACCATTATAACATCATACAGAATAGTTTCACATAAGATAAAAATCGCCTGTGTTCTACGTAGTCATCCTTGTTTCGCCTGTCAACCACTGTTTCCATAGTTTTTTCTTTTCCAAAATACCATATAGTTGGAACTCTACAGTGTGTTGTCATTTCAGATTGGCTTCTTTAACTTAATAATATGCATTTAAGGTTCCTTTGTGCCTTTTCATAGCTTCATAGCTCCTAAATTTTTTTAGCACTGAGTAATAGTCCATTATCTGGAAGTACCACAGAGTCTTCATCCATTCACCTACAGAAGGACATCTTGGTCACTTCCAAGTTTGGTCAGTTACAAATAAAGCTGGTACATACATCCACATGCAGTTTTTTTCCAACTATAAAATGGCAATTAAAAGACCCATTAGATAAAATAATGTTTATTGATTAAATCAGTGTGAATAAATGTATGTAAAGTACCTTGTACCCGAAAGTCACTCAATAAATAGTTGTAAGTAAAAAAAAAAAAAGAGCAGCAAATACAGTGTGCTACGATTTACACTGATGTACGTAGCTACCTGTACAGTATTTGCCTGTAGTGCCTGTTTTCTTAGTAGCGATCTTTGTACTTCATCTTTTCAGGGTTCAGTTCTCGTCAGTGTGTGTAGTGTGAGTTTTTAGTAAAGCAACAATCTGGGTCAGGAGTGTTTCACCTCACACATTTGGTTTGCACCAGGCCAGTCCAGTCTCCATAGAGCTAGTGCTCCATAATGCACCTCACCATAGCAAGGAAGGCTTTGTCTGCACGCGTCCTGACATCAGGAGCATAATAGCTTTCTGTCAAACCTTCTCAATGGTGTCCTAGTATTAGAAATGCCAAATTTCCATCCTATGTCCAGTCCTATGACTTGTGCTGAATTAATGTGTGTTGATTTTGTAATGTCAAGGCCTTTGTGACAATGCAGTATAAGTTTCAAGGAAAAGGTAGTGATGACAGATTTTTCCTTAATTCATTGGCGTGCTTGTAATAAACCTAATGAAACATTTTCAATTAGCTGTGTATAATAAAACCCTAAAATCAGGGGCTGAGATGGTATGTAGTTATTTTAAAATACTGTTTCTAGTTTGTAAGGATCTTGGTTCAGTTTGCTTTGGAATCAAGCCATGTGGGAAAGAAAAGTACCTACTGTGTGAGTGTGTTTGTGAGTGTGAGTGTGTGTTTGTGAGTGTGTGTTTCCACAGTCTTTGTATTTCTATGCAATAATGTAGCCACAGGTAGTAACTAATGCTGCGTAGTGCTGTATAATTTAACAAATTTTTCTTTTATTTATATCAACTTATTCCTCACAACAACGTGTCGAGGTTAGCACTGTGTTCTAGTATTTCAGTGGGGAATTAGGCCATGTGTGATTGAGAATATCCCTCTAAGTTTACATACATAGTGTTGAAAAAAATCAGGGAGTTAAACCAGGTCTTATTATTCCAAATCCAGTGCTCTTTATTCTATGCCATGTCCATATCCCTGGGGTTTTTTTGTGTCGATGTGTTTGTTTGCTGGTATCGATGGTGATACCTATAGTATTTTAGTGCTTTTAGGTTTAATCATGTCCATCCCCCAGATCTCAGTTCAACTGCTGATACTGACTGAGAGCCTAATAAATTGGGTGTGTAGTAGAGGCATTGTGTTTGTTTCTAGGAGGTCAAAATAAACCGAACAAGGCGTTATCCTCAAAGAGTGTGTGTATATACTTAGAGTGTCAGTTTTTCCAGTCTAGGTTTCCCTGGTGGAACTGGGTACTGTTTGTGGTGTTGTGATTTGATAACTCACACCACTAGGTGATTTCTTGTGCTTTTAACTTTTATAGACACAGGAGGACTTCGGAGTTATTGGTGGAAACTGGAATTTTGCAAATCTGGAGAACATGGTATTTTTTTGTTTGTTGCTTGCTTTGGTTCAGACAAAGTCTCATTATTAGCCCATGCTGACCTCAACTCACTGTGTAGCACAAGCTGGCCTCCAACACACAGTCCTCCTGTCCCGGTCACCTAAATTCTGGGATTACAGGCGTGTACCACTGTGCCCGGCTCACATGTGTTCTTGATTAAGACTTTATAGCTAGCATTGTTTTAGAGATTGTGGTATGATTCACACCGGATCTTCATGGTGGCTAATGAAATGTTTATTATTACCTTCATTTTAGAAATAAGGAGTTTAAGTCAAAGAATTCAGCCTCATTTTCCTGATCTATAATGTGATATAATTGAATGTTTCTCAAAATGTCCCATGTATTCTAAGACCACCAGTCAAGGAACAGGTGTGTGATTTATGAAGAGGGCCTAAAGTAGCCAATAGGAATCAAACCATTTGTTTTCTGGGAGTCTTTGCTCTCATTTCCTGTTTGGGGAGCAGGAAATGTTTCTTTCTCTTTTCTCCTCCCCTACTATTCCTTTCACTAAAAAAAAAAAAATGTTTTCTAGTGTCTGCCTCATCTTTACTGTGCTTATGAAATTTACACTCTACTGCATAATATATATTTTAATATAAAATCTAGGTTACAGAGTTGATTTTTATCTTGAGGATTCATACCCTACAGCACACTGTCCCCACTCAGAGAGTGCCTGACATGACTTGGCGAATCCCAGATCCTTCCAGCTTTGACGACTCTGCTTTATGATCAGTTGTTTCACCCAAGATTTTATAGTTTGTCTTTTTCTGCTCTTTCTCTCTTTTTGTCTAATTCATTATCTTACTTTATTCCAAGATGATTTGAGGGAATTCTCATAAAGATATACAATCCAATCCAATCCAAAGACTTCTGAAAATAAGGATAATCCCCCTAGACTGCCCCAGTGAGATTAAATTGGAGTCTTTGTTGGGGGGGGATGTACCTATATTATGATTCTGCATATTTGCTAGAAATACACTAATGATTTAGTTTGAAGCTTCTTCCCAGCCCCAATACTCAGCCCTAGGATTTGCCTTGTCTTTATCATCCACATTTAGGGGAAGCCAGGTTTTCTTGGCATTGAGGTCTGCGGGGAGGGGTGTTTCTTCTCTGAGTCTACATAAGGTGGCCACACTCTGTGGTTGCCATCCAGTCTGATTAACTGTCCCATGGCAAAACTCAAATTGCCTAGTGCAGTTTAGCTGCCTATTATAACATCCCTCAGGAAGGCTGGAGGACATAATACCAAAACACAGTGTGACTGTGGCAAGCCCTCGTTCCTGGTTTTCTGTGTGCAAGTCCACTGTGATTTCTGATGAGGGTGGATTATACTGTTTCTTTTCCATCCAATTCGCATTCTGGATAGAGTTGAGAGAAATGTATAATAATATTTTCAATGTAGTGTTTTTCCCATTAGGAGAGAACGTGAATAATTTGGAATTTTAATGGTGAGTCTTTTTAATAGTGTTGCTTATAATGTATTATTATTCTTGGGATTTTTATTCACAGTCTTAAAATCTTAATACAGACCGACATTAAGAAAGAAGTTTTGGCTTCTTCCTGTGAAACAAGTTCTGACATGAGAGAAGAAGGATAAATTGCACAGGGCACTCAGATAGGGTTTGCTTCCTTCTTTGTACCTCTTTTCCCTTTAGATGGACATGAATGAGACCCAGCAAGGACAAGAATTATGGTAACTGGCTCAGTTCTGATCAAACACTTCTTTGAAACTTTACATTTGGAGCATACCAGATTATGCACACCTTTAAACGGATGAATTTCCAGGGCTGGAGGCATGGCTCAAGAGGTAGAGTGCTCTGTCTAGCAAGCCAGAAGCCCCTAGTTCAAAACCCAGCACTGCCAAAAAAGGAGACGAATTTCCAGAGTTTAATTATTGTCTGACGTGTTCTATTTCCTTTACATAGTGTGAGCCACATGTGGTTCCAGGCCAGAGGGATACCAGAGTACCAAGGGCCCTTCTGCTGGTGGCACCAGTTATAGGGACTTGATGGAAGGGACTTTGCTATTCAGGTCAGCTTTAGTAGTGATAAAATGTGAGGCTGGATTGCTTACATCACACTTGTTCATTTCAAAATAGGCTCACAAATTGCTGCAAAGTCTTCGCTGTTCCTCTCCCTGTTCCAGACATTTGATCACAAAGGCAGCCTCTCCCTCCTAATGCTGTGCAGGTTGAGAAAACAGTTGCCGAGCCGGAATCCCTAAAGAAATTATTAATTATCTGGTTAATGTGCGTCAGGCTGTGGGAGTGTGAGATTAATCACCAGCAGTGGGATGAGTTGCTGAAGTGGATTTTGGTTTTTTGTCTCCTGTCACTCGGTAATGGCTTTTCCTTCCTTCACCATCAGGTGAACAGGTGCAGAGCTGCTGTGTTTTCATTTTCCCAGAGTCAGGAACAGCCGGTGGCCAGGCGATGCCTTTTCCTCAGTCCTGCTGCATGAGCAGTTTAGAACATGGAGTATTACCTACTCAGAATGTTCCAGCTCTTGGAGATTCTCCCAAGGTGGCAGGGCCGGCCTCAACGTTTTCCATTTTCCAAATGACTGCACATGTCTGCACACATCCCCCAGCACACATTTACTAGCATACATACATGCATGAGCAATGTATAAATGTGTAATGTATAAATGTATACAGGAAGCTTAGAGGTGCTTCTGGGGGTTATGAGTGAGTCCACGTTTTGCACTTTATCTCACTTCTATCTTTAGAAACGCAGTCCTTATCTGTAAATGTACAAGAAGACAAAACTAAAAGAGAGATGTGCTTTGCTACTTCTCTGAGTAGGAAAGAGAAGTCCCACCCTTGTCATTTGGTAGTGGGTTACATAACACAGACGATGCGTGAATTCTCTGGATTTTTCCTTGCTGGGTTCTACATCCTAGGAAGTTCTAGTGAAGGGCAATCATTCATGTGTGGCAAATTCTCATCATTATGCTGAGTGTGTTTTCTGGATGTCAGTCCTTTGTTTCCAGCACCTTACTGGGTGTTGAAGTTTGGTCACTGTGGAGGAAGGTTGGCTAGTATGGAAGGCGATAGAGAGCAGGGTGCATCCTTGGACGGAGTCCCAGGAGAGCTTTGCTGTTCAGTTAATGCTGAGCTTTTCCAACCATCTGTGCAATGAATAAAGACTCCAACAGTCCAGAGATGCTGCAGGGTCCTATAGCCTAGACAGTCCGTGTCATGACCTAGCTTATCTCTCCACTTTAGATGGGAGTCTGAGACTTCTCAGAAGACTATTCTGCTGCTATACAATGATGCTCAGGATATAAAGCAATCAGCAGCACTATTGTTTTTCATTTATTATATTTACCTAGAGTGTGACAGATTTTCTTTTTCAGTTTGATTAAGCAAAATGGAATGGAGGACCCATAGAATGGAAAGGTAGCCAATCAAGCCAGGAAAACCTCTGAAATACAAGAATTAAGAAAGGATGATTTATTTTTTCTTTAAGAAATAAATGTTTGTTGGGCATCTTCTAATTTCCAATCACTGAAGCCCATGATGGGCTACAGTGGTGATGAGACAGACAGGATCCATGCAGTCACAGATGCGAAAGTCTAGTGGCGGTGTTTTGTTGTAAATAAGTATGCAGACAGCTATGTGGAGCTCCGTATGGTGATGGGTGTTAGGAGACAGTTGAATGGGGATGTGATATTGATGTGATAGCAGAGAGAGCTTGAACTTTAAGGCATAAGTAACCTTTGAGCAGACAGCTGAATAATGACAAGGAGCTAACCCTGGGATGGTTTGAGGGCGGAATGTTCTTGGCAGAAGGAGAAGCAAGTGCAAAGGCCTTGACATAGGAATGAGTTGGGCTGGTTCAAGGAACAGGAAAAAGAACAGAGCAGCTGGATCCTAGTGAATGAAGACCTGGCATTGGACTTGACTTTGGTAGTGAAACTGCAGTTCACTATGTTCAGTCTCGTTGCCCCCAGAAAGGTGTGTGTTGGGTTCTGCCAGGGACAGACACCATCTGCCTCTGTTTGCAGACAGTGTTTGAAATCTTAAAGTTCATTGAAGTTCACTCCCTTGTAGTATCCTTTGCCTCTTTAATTTGCTTGGCTAATCATTCTTATAAACAAAAACCCAGCCTGTATTAGATTTTCACAAGAATTCTTCAGTGACTTCAGTTTGAATGAAATAAAATGCCATGTTGGGTTGGCTGGCACTGAAGAGGATGTCACTGGGCAGTTATCAGCACTGGGTCCTTAATCTCATTTGAGGTGAGCAGTTCAGAAGACAGCAGCCTTCTGTGATGTGTATTGTCTGTATCTCTGCTCAGTGTTAAGATTCCAGAAACTTCTTGGAGCCCTAGCTTTGCCAGTGACTTCAGACAGGAGCTGGGCTTTGCAGCCAGGTAGATGTAGATATACCCATTTGTGATTCTAGACGATGAACCTGGCTAGTGACCGTGAGGCAGCCAAGAGTGGTGGGCGTTAAGCTGTCCTCTGGGGTCTCTGAGCATCTTGTCTCTGGTGTTTGAGTTGCTCCTTCTTCTAGGGCTTCCTGAGCTTACTCTGATAAGTAAAGCCAAGTTTACTTTGGTAAGTTCAGCGGTTCCCAGCAGTAAAGAGATAAGGAGGGAGAGAAATAAGTATCCTTAGGAGAAAAGAAGCTGTTTCTATGTGTAACAGGCATTAGGTGAACGTTTTAATGACTTTGTTTAATTTTAGCAATCTCACCTTGCCTTTGTCAGAATACCTGGAATATCCAATGTGCTCTGGAGTTTAACAGAGGGTTTGGTTAAGCTGCTTATCTCCGGCAGAACCATCTTGTCTGCAGGTAGAATCAACTGAGTCATTTTAGCAATGTAATTTGCAGCATGGTAGCCAGAAGTGGGGGGACTATTGCTGTTCATTTGTTTAGAGAATTAAAAGATTAAATCTAAGTAATTATGGAGGGGGGTTTGCATAAGCAGTAAATACTACAACTTGTAGCTCTCTCTTGGATTTTCATGACTTCCTATTGACTGAGTCCCATCTACTTTGTAATAGGGGCTTCATTGAAGTTACTTTTGGAAGTTATAGCAGCCCTGTAAGGTGTTTGCAATTACTGTCTTCATTTTACAGAGGAGGAGACTGAAGTGTCAAAATTATAGGAATGTGTTTGGTATGAAGATTTGAACCCAGGTGCTTTGCAGGGGTTATACTATCTCTTTTCCTAGGGCCCTGGCCATTTTATGCCTGTTTTGAAACAAGTGCTCAGGTGTCTAAGCAGGGACATAATTAGATTCTGTGCAGAGTTAGTCCTGTCTTTTTAACACAGTAGTGATTAGTATCTGGCGCCATGCTGCCCGAGCTTCTGAGAGTGGTTGGTGAAGATGGCATGCAAGGGACATGTAGTTTAATCAGGGCATCCAGTCTTTATCCTCAGTTCCCTAAGGCACTTCTCACTCTTCTGGGTGGATTTTTCCCTTTCACATCTCTGGGTATTTTTCTATCCCCTGAGCAGAGCATACAGGCTGGCAGGGACCAGCTGTGCAGGGTGCCGCTGCCTGCTGTTCCCACCCTGAGTCGTGTTCTCACCCTCCATTTCTTACAGCTGTGCAATCCGAGCCTAATCACATTACCTCCAACCTGTAATCTCACTCTTTCCCTTATTTCCTCCATAGTCTCCTCCCCTGTACACTCTCCCACACACGCACGAACACATGCATGCACACGTTCAGCCATACCTACACATGCAGATGCAATTGTGGACACACAAACACATACACATTTCTGCAAAATTGCTTTATAGTTTAAAAAAGAAAAGAGATGGACCCTACTGCTAGAAAAGTCACAGTCTTTAAAAAAATCACTGCACAAAGAATTACACGCTGGGTAATGTCTCCTGTAGACATTTCCATGCCACAGTAGCATTGGGTAGCATGGGTAATGTATGCTAGATGACACACAAGAACTAAGATACAGAATAGTGGTACACAGGACGTTAGGTACAGTTTACAAAGCAAAGAGAAACATGCATACATACACACGCAAATCTGTAAACAAACACATGCCTACAAATATACACAAGGGATTCTATAACATGGGTCTATGAAACAACCCCAGCACCATGCTTCTCTCCAAAAGGCCATTCAGAAATGCGATGAGGGCTAGTGGGGTGGCTTAAGTGGTAGAGTGCCTGTCTAGCAAGTATGAGGCCCTGAGTTCAAAGCCAAGTACAACTAAAAAAGTAACAAAAGAAAGAATACAGAAATGCTTGATGAAACAATGGCTACTGTGTGTCATTTTGATAAGTGGTAACATGAAAGCAGAATGAAGTTCAGTTAGATGATGACCCCTGTGGATTACAGAGCAAATGTGTCAGTCATAAAGAGCTATCACTAAAAAGGCTGGCAGTTCCAGGGCTTTCCATGTAGTCATGGTACTCATTCTATCAGGAGGAGTGTACTCTGGATTGAATATTGTTTCAGCCTCTAGTATTGTTTTCAATATTGAGCCATACAAACATTTCAAAGGCTTATGCTCTCTTAGCTGGTGGAAGTTCCAGAAGAGACAGGAACTTATATTAGTTCTTGATGGAACTGTAGAAGGTGTAAGGAATAGGTCCAGTGTGGAGATGTTGCAGGAGCCACACTGGAGGATGGGCAGAGAGGATTCAGTGGATTCCACCTTTTTTTTTTTCCTGGACGCCAGAATGATCATTATTTTTAAGGTCAGGACCATCCTGGACTACAATATAGGATTAATACAAAGGAAGAAGAGATGACTAAGAAATTAGAAGTTTAGGAAATAGTAATTGGGTGATAAGCCTTATGACAACCATGTTGTTGGATCTTAGGTATAAAAGGAAGTATTGGTAGGTAACTGATTCTTCTTCTTCTTTTTGGAATGCAGCTACACTGCTAAAGAGAATACACTTAAATTTTAGAAAGCAGAGGTATAATTTGAATTATATACTGAGAAGAGTCTTTTGGAATTGGACATAATATCTTATATGTCAAGAAGTTGAAAAGGGTGATTAATAATTCTTGGTAGTGAGATGAATATGCTTTTGCTTATAGAACCACATAAACTTCCAAGGGAAATTTTAGCTTCCACCCCCTCATCCTGACACCCATGCACAACAAGGTTGATGCATTTTTTTGGCTATCCTAACCCACCTCCATGCATTCTCTCAATTCCAATCATACTTTCCTAACATAGATACATAATCACAGGATTAAGAAGCAAACTCTAGCAGCAGTGAATCTGGGATGGCTTCTTATGGTCTAGTCTTAGTTTCCTCTGACTTGACAGCTGGGAGCTAGTAAGTGAGAAATTTGGGCTCCCTGCATGAAGATTCTAGAAGTTTATTTCACTTGGCAATGTGACACCCTCAGTGCACTTCTAACTTCTGCTATTTCTCTTCATAGTCATTATCTGAGATTCACGGGAACTGGATATGGCTACATGTCCTGGAGTTCTCTCCAGTGTACACTTTGCAATTTAAAGATACAGATATAGTAAATGTATTATGATTACCTGTGAGCCCTTAGTGTAACTAAAGGAGATCAAGCTGCTGAGGTTTAAAATTTTATTACATAATCTACCCTTGGTCCACTCCTTAAAGTGTCAAGGTCCTTATGATTTGGGACCATGAGATAAAAACACAAGGCTAAACTCTTCATATAAAGGTTTGAGATAATAGGGTACATAGCTTAGGATAAAGTTTACGCACTAGGTCAAATTTCTTTCCCCTCAAAGCAGATTGAACCATGTGTGCATGCATAAATACACTCATGTATCCACACCCCAGGGGTAATTTTGCTCCGTTCTCTAACTGCTTCTGAGAGCATTGTTCCCATTGCTGTTTTATTCCGGGAGCTCTTCAATGTCAGCAATTTGAACATCAACATGAGTGGATGGTATCTTCTCCTGCCCTTCTGGAGAAATTGCAAGCATGCTGTATTAAACCTGAATATTTAGAGTTTGTTTTAAGCTTTAAGATTACAGATTTGTGACTTGTCAGCTATAAAACATTGGCACATTATGTGAGATGTCTCATCTTCTTTGTGTTACCTCTGTGGCTCCAGACCACAACAAACACTCATTTATGGAATGCCTTATTTACTTAAATCTCTTATAAGATGATTATGATATCTTCTGCTTATGAAGAATAAAAAAGCTAATTTGAATTTCTCAAGCAGCTTTGTGGAATTGTATACACAACACTGTCAAATGAACAAAAACAAAGTGATAAAGTTAAACACCCATCCTATTTACTGGGATGAGTGATTCTCAACTATATGCCTTAGGCATAGGACAACTCAGGTGATGAGAAGTGGGTTGTGACTCTACATTTAGGGGGTCAGCGGGTAGTCCAGCTACTTTCAGGATTGTGGCTACCAGCACCTACCATTTCTGCCTTCTGGATAGGTTGATTAGATCCTGCTGGTTTTGCCATCTACCTTTTTTTGGGCTTTAGCCAGACTTTTCATGTCTTCCTCCATAAGCAGTGGAAGTTCCAAAATGGCCTCCTAGGTCATCTAAAATTGCAAAGCATGAACTACATATCCCTTCCCTTTATCTTCCATGACCCTGGGAAGACAACTCTTTGACTTTGAGCTTTCTTTGAAGCCTTTGTTTTTTTTTTTTTATTTTATTATTCATATGTGCATACAAGGCTTGGGTCATTTCACCCCCTGCCCCCACCCCCTCCCTTACCACCCACTCTGCCCCCTCCCTCTCCTCCCCACCCCCTCACTACCCAGCAGAAACTATTTTGCCCTTATTTCTAATTTTGTTGTAGAGAGAGTATAAGCAATAATAGAAAGGAACAAGGGTTTTTGCTGGTTGAGATAAGGATAGCTATACAGGGCATTGACTCACATTAATTTCCTGTGTGTGTGTGTTACCTTCTAGGTTAATTCTTTTTGATCTCACCTTTTCTCTAGTTCCTGGTCCCCTTTTCCTATTGGCCTCAGTTGCTTTTAAGGTATCTGCTTTAGTTTCTCTGCGTTAAGGGCAACAAATGCTAGCTAGTTTTTTAGGTGTCTTACCTATCCTCACCCCTTCCTTGTGTGCTCTCGCTTTTATCATGTGCTCAAAGTCCAGTTCCATTGTTGTGTTTGCCCTTGATCTAATGTCCACATATGAGGGAGAACATATGACTTTTGGTCTTTTGGGCCAGGCTAACCTCACTCAGAATGATATTCTCTAATTCCATTCATTTATCTGGGAATGATAACATTTCGTTCTTCTTCATGGCTGCATAAAATTCCATTGTGTATAGATACCACATTTTCTTAATCCATTCGTCAGTGGTGGGGCATCTTGGCTGTTTCCATAACTTGGCTATTGTGAATAGTGCCGCAATAAACATGGGTGTGCAGGTGCTTCTGGAGTAACCTGTGTCACAGTCTTTTGGGTATATCCCCAAGAGTGGTATTGCTGGATCATATGGTAGATCAATGGTTAGATTTTTAAGAAGCCTCCAAATTTTTTTCCAGAGTGGTTGTACTAGTTTACATTCCCACCAACAGTGTAAGAGGGTTCCTTTTTCCCCTGCATCCTCGCCAACACCTGTTGGTGGTGGTGTTGCTAATGATGGCTATTCTAACAGGGGTGAGGCGGAATCTTAGTGTGGTTTTAATTTGCATTTCCTTTATTGCTAGAGATGGTGAGTATTTTTTCATGTGTTTTTTGGCCATTTGAATTTCTTCTTTTGAGAAAGTTCTGTTCAGTTCACTTGCCCATTTCTTTATTGGTTCATTAGTTTTGGGAGAATTTAGTTTTTTAAGTTCCCTATATATTCTGGTTATCAGTCCTTTGTCTGATGTGTAGCTGGCAAATATTTTCTCCCACTCTGTGGGTGTTCTCTTCAGTTTAGAGACCATTTCTTTTGATGAACAGAAGCTTTTTAGTTTTATGAGGTCCCATTTATCTATGCTATCTCTTAGTTGCTGTGCTGCTGGGGTTCCGTTGAGAAAGTTCTTGCCTATACCTACTAACTCCAGAGTATTTCCTACTCTTTCCTGTATCAACTTTAGAGTTTGTGGTCTGATGTTAAGATCCTTGATCCATTTTGAGTTAATCTTGGTATAGGGTGATATACATGGATCTAGTTTCAGTTTTTTGCAGACTGCTAACCAGTTTTCCCAGCAGTTTTTGTTGAAGAGGCTGCTATTTCTCCGTCGTATATTTTTAGCTCCTTTGTCAAAGATAAGTTGCTTATAGTTGTGTGGCTTCATATCTGGGTCCTCTATTCTGTTCCACTGGTCTTCATGTCTGTTTTTGTGCCAGTACCATGCTGTTTTTATTGTTATTGCTTTGTAATAAAGTTTGAAGTCAGTTATCGTGATACCTCCAGCATTGTTCTTTTGACTGAGTATTGTCTTGGCTATTCATGGCCTCTTGTGTTTCCATATAAATTTAACAGTAGATTTTTCAACCTCTTTAATGAATGTCATTGGAATTTTGATGGGAATTGCCTTAAACATGTAGATTACTTTTGGGAGTATCGACATTTTTATTATGTTGATTCTACCAATCCATGAGCATGGGCGATCTCTCCACTTTCTATAGTCTTCCTCAATCTTCTTTGAAGCCTTTGGTTTCAAGAATAAAATTAGTGGTTGAAGGAGGAAAAATACTGGCATGAAGTTATTCCTTTTAAATCACTTTCTCAACCGTAAGGAAGAATATAAACATGTAGTCATTGTAAAAGTACACCTATAATCCCAGCACTCAGGAGACTAAGTCAAGAAGATCATGAGTTTGAGGCTGGTCTGGGCTATATAGTGAAACAATCTAAAAAAGAAAAAAAGAAAAAAAGAAAAATTTAATACTGATAAGGATATTCAAAGAATAAATTCCAAGTGTCCTGCAAATGCTATTAATGAAAGTGGTCAAATACTAATATGGAACCAAAACCCAAGCGGTCTTTCATGTGTCATTGGTACTTAGCCCTAGAATTTTCTTGTCATCATCTGTAGTTTCTTAACCATTTATCTCCTGAAAGAGTCCTCTATGTTTGTTTATTTATTTTTTCTGCAGTACTGGGAGCAGTACACCCAGTACAGGGCCTTCACCTTGAGCCACTCCACCAGGCCTATTTTTGTGAAGGGGTTTTTGAGGTAGGGTCTCTTGAACTCTTTGCCTTGGCTGACTTTGAACTGAGATCCTCATGATCTCTGCCTCCTGAGTAGCTAGGATTATGGGTGTGAACCACTGGTGCCTGGCTCCTCCATGTTTTGTTTTGTTTTATTTTTTACATAAAAAGAAAGCTAATAATATACGTACAGATAATCAATTCATTGCACCTTATTTCCCCAAGACTCTTGGTAGCTCTCTCTAGCCTCCCTGTGACTTAGGATCCTTCCAGAAGAGAAAACATGCTGTTCCACTCCCAGGGTACTTGAGTCAATACAATGTATTGAGCTGAAGAAGCTAGAACAAGGTGGCCTTTCCTATTGCTTAACTAAGGAGATTTCTTTTCCTCTTAGGACTGCAGGAGAGGAAGCTGTTTCCTTGTGTTCACAGCACATGTTCCCCATAAAAACACTAGGTCACTTACTAACATGTTAAATAGGTTTTGGCACAGTAGCCTAGAAATGCAGGCTCCATTTATGACTTTGTTTCTATGGAAAAATTCTAAATATTAAATAATGATTAAATCCAAACACTCTTTCAAATTATAAAATTTGTTACTACTTGGTGAATGGGTTAATATTAGGTATCAGTTTCCTATAGCTGTCAGCTCAGTTGCCTGTGCTTAGTATACATAAAGTTCAATCCCCAGGAACACACACATACACACCACACACACCAAACACACCACACACACACACACACACCATATACATTATACATACTACACACCACACACACATCACACACACACAACATATACACACACCACACACAACATATACACACACCACACACACCACACACACACCACATATACACACACACCACACACACACACACACTACACACCACACACACCACACACACATACCATACACATACACCAACCACACACACATCACATATACACACACACCACACACACACCACACACCACACACACACCACACACACATACCATACACACACACCAACCACACACACAACAACCACACACACACACCACACACACCACACACACACACCACACACACACCACACACACACCACACACACACCAACCACACACAACCACACACATCACACACACACACACACACACACCCCACACATATACCACACACACACCATACACACATACCACACACCACACACACATACCACACACATACCAACCACACACACACCACACACAAACACCACACACATACCACACACACACCACACACACACACCACACACACACCACACACACACCACACACACACACACAAAAACACACTGTACATAGTACACACCACACAAACACACACACACCGCAACCACACACATACTGAACACACATCACATACACCACACACACACACACACACACACACACACACACACACACACACACACACTACAAATACAATAAAAGAAATGGGTCCCATTTTCCACTGGCAAAAATTTTAAATTCTTTTAATACCTTAAAATTAACAGTAACTGTCCTGAGTCGAAATAGGAAATTAATGCCACAGATGGAATTACATGTTGCTTGATTTAATGAATCAAGTCCTTGATTTTTTTCCCTCTATATTCCTTACGTTCCAGGCTCTATGCTAAGGTCTCAACTTTCTTAAAACTTGTGAGGTGGTGGTTTATATTAATTTTGTAGAAGTCTGTTTTTGCTTAGGATGCATATTCATTGTGCAGATGAAGAATGCCTACTGTGTGCCAGGAAATGAGCTAGGCCCTGCCCAAGACCAAGTTGCTTTACAAGACAATAGGCTGGCATGGAATGTGGACCCAGTCCCTCTTCCCAGCAGCCACGCTCTTCCCCCAGGTGTAGCAATACTGAGCTAGCGGCTGCGCTGTCAGTAGAGGAATGGTATCTTTTTAAAATGACTGGGTTCTTCAGAAATTGTGTACCCACAAAAGGAAATGATTGCCAGTTTTCCTGAAAGTGACCCAAGGCAATGGAGCTCTGGGATTATAGTTAGAACAACACCATCCTATATTTCGGATGAAGAAGGTTATTTCACATATTTGAGCCATTCACTAATTCTTCTAATCCTCAGCTTCCTTTTCCTTCCTGGCTAGTCACTCTCCTGTAGGCTCTATTCTAAGTCATAATTGTGTGCTTTGCAGGGACAGCCTAAGTGAGTGGCTGGAAAGTCTGTTTGAAATGGCATTTGTCATTTAAAAAAACTGTGTGCTCTTAAGGTCATAGAGCCATTTGTTTTTTCAAAGTGTAGTCCATACAGACAGTACTGGTTAAAAATGCAGATTCCTCCATCTAATTTAATCCAATCTCTTGGGGTGCCTCAGAACCCTGCATTTTAAATACTTCACAAAGTGATTCTTAGGTGCACTAAGAACTATTACCCCCAGAAGGTCATCTAAGGTAAAAGTGGTCAGTGGTATCTCCTAAGAGAAACTCAGTGGCATTACTCAGAAGTGCTTTCTTTGTGTGGCAAATCCAGTTGGTCTTTCTCATTTGCTCACATCACCCCATTCATTCCTTCCCAGAGTTACTTTTTCAAACTTCATGCTCTTCACAACTGCTGATCAATGAACTTAAACATAAAAGACAAACTTAAACTCTTCTCATCTCTTTTCATCCCTTCCACAGCAAATGCCCTTTGATCTTCCCAGACATTCCAAAATGTGGCAAAAAAAAAAAAAAAAAAAAGATGGCTCTGCAAAAGATGCATTTTTTTTCTAGGTCTCTAGGTAACATTTTAACCTGTGTAATGTTCACTGCACAGCATCTTAAGTAATATTCCAGGAAATACGCTGCTGCTTGTTAGAAAGGATAGGACCCCAGAGATGTCTTTAAATATGCCTGTAAAGTGAGAGGTGCCAAGAGAAAGATAATATGGCTGATTATAGTTATTTACCTTACATTTTCATTCGCTTTTAACTGGGTGTAATTTAGGGGCATGAAATCTCTTATTGGAAGTGTATTTGCATTAAACAGCTCTAAGCAACCATGAAAGTGCAGAAACTGAAAAATTGACAGACTGGGTTCCTAGAATCCCAAAGTAGCATTTTTGTAATAGGCATACAAACAAATCGAATAAACATGTTTTGCTTCAGCGATTTAAAGAATATGGTCTTTGGAGTAATTTGTCTTTTTTTAACTATCATTTCTAACCTTTTCATTGCCTATCTCTACTTTGCAGCTCTCCCTAACAATCTGTGGCAATTTCCCAACCAGCTGTTGGTGTTCTAGTGCTTGGTGCTTTTGTTTCTATTTCCTTGAGCTATCAAATCAACCTATAAAGGGGGTTACCTGCGTGCTGTTGTTTCCCAGGTTTGCATTTAGCGGCAGTTTTTTTGTTTTTGTTTTCTCAAGATGTGTCGTTGTATTGAAAATATGCTCGAAACATTGCAACAGCCCTCAATTGTGAGGTTTTGGCCAGGGAGGAGCAGATCCAGTAGCATGGATTTCTCTTCCTTCCCAATTATTAGTAAGGAGCTTGAATGTAAAGGTGCAGGAATTTTAGCTTGGGTTTTTGCAGAGATTTTATTGGAAGAGAATGCGTGTATACTTGTTTAATTGGTCTTTTTGGATGTTAAAAAGTCATTTGCATACTCATCCTTGTTAGGGACAATGAAGGATAAACAAAGCCAGTATTTTCACTTGGACTTCATAGATACTTGAATAAAAGGAGAAGCTTTATATTTCACTTGAATTTTGAATTTCTAATAACACAGAAAGCAAGGGAGCCTGTCTTCGGTAGTAGAGCGTGGTAGAGTGATGTTCTGATTGCCATTTGGACATCTTTGCGAACACTAACTTTTGTGTGTGATGAAGGGTGGATATTGCTACTTGTCAAATTCTTAAGTAGAGTGAAAGAGGGAGAAAAAAGAGGGGAGAAAGAAGAGCTGTTTTTGGTTCCCTCTTTTTCTTTTCCTTATCCCCACTCCTTACATTTTAATTCATGTCTGTCTGGCTGTAGTGAATGAACGTGCACCAGTAACATCTCTATCATTAGAAGGAAAAGTTGACTCTAATCTTGTTTCCTACATTGCGAATAGGATTTGCTCATTGGAGAAGTCCCTTTAGTTTATTGGAACTTGCTAAGGTGGAATATTTGTATCCTTCAGAGAGAAATGTTATCTCCAATTAGAGCTAAAGAAGAAATTCTCAAAAAAGACTTTGACTGCCTTGCTTATCCATGATCCTGATAAAATGACAAACTCCCCTTCCCCAATTGGCCCTCTGGTTTTGGATCTTTTATATGTCAAAATGTGAAAAAAATATATATAGAGAGAGATAAGTAGTAGGTCTTAATTAATGGGCCTTATCTTCTTGCTCTTAGAGAAATGACAGTCATATTTTCAAGAGTAACAGACAAGCAAAAATATTTTCCAAGAAATTTCTTCACTGTAAAGAAATGTAGAGAAGGGTCTTATTTGCTATCAATAGCATTTCTTTCATAGAACACTTTCAGAGAAATTAGATCAGTTTTGCAACTCCAGGAAAGTGTTTATTGTTTTATGAAATACAACTAGAATGAATAAAATAGCTATCTAAAAATAACTTGAAAAACATATTTCTGGTATGGTGCAGGTATTTATGTTCAGCTAATTTTTATGGTTTGTCCTAGTCATTGAAAGAAATAAGTATAGGGATTTAGAAATACATAAATAAGAGCTATGCCAGAGTTTGAAAAGAAATATATTTTAATAAGGTTTTTTTTTTCCAATTAATGGCAATTTGGGGTGGGGAGCAGCCAGGATAAAATAGACTAACAATAAACAGCTGTATACTACTTCATTAAGCTGCTGCGTGGAGTGATTTTTTTCCCATTGATTAGTCTCAGGGCTAATGCTGGTTCATTCCTCATTTCATTGCTAATTAACATCCGTGCTGCTCCTGACCACTTGACTGTGTTCTCTGGTGAACACGTGCTGGTTTGGCAAGTAATCACTCTCTTCTCTCTCCTTCCTGCACAGCCTTCTTTCCCATCTCCTGTTTCTTCCTCTTTTCTTCTTCCTAAAAGTAAGATTTAAAGTGAGGAGTGAAAGAGCAGAGACTTTAAGTTGTAGCTTGCTAGTTCTTCTGTAAAGTCAGCGTACTTAATAAAGAGATTACATGTAACCAGGAGAGATAAACATAGCTACTCGACCCAAGCAAGCATTTGATTAAGTGGCTGTATAAATATAGATGATGCACCCAGGCTACCATATGAACCAGCTGACTTTGTTCGTTTTGCATTTGTCTCATTGATTCAGGCTGTTTCAGAATATTTACAGGACAAATCACCTGGCTCAGGGAGTTATGACCAAAGACCTTTAAAAGAGAAATTGAGTATTGGCTTTAAGGCATCTATTTTTGAAAACTGTACCTTTTGGTTTCTGAGTCTGTGAAATGAATTTCATTACCAGTTCATAGTTTTCTGATCTGACCCATAGTTACAGCTTTTGTCGGGTGATCCACAGTCAAGCAGAACATGGGTTATAATCAGAGCAGAATACTCAAATTTGGCAAACCAGGATAAGAGACGGGAAAAAACCCACTGTATAAACATAATGAAAATCACTTGCTTCTGTTCCAGGTCAGAAGGTCAATATTTCCATAAACTCAAGCCAACATGCATTTTGGAAAAGGCTTTCCAGAATCACTGAATAATGTGTTGTTTTGACTCAATTCCAAATCATAGCATCTCTTTTAATTGAATCAAACATTACATTGTATTTAGAAAATAATTTCAAATTAGCTTTGATTCTTGCAATTTGGTGCATTGTATTCCCTTAGTAATCATAAAGCAGCCTTCTTTCAAATTCACCTTGTCGGAGCAGTCGCTAGAAGGACAACTTACATTTCCTCTGCTTTGAGACGTAGTCATTTTCCTTGCTGTCATTGTTTTTCCAGTAGGCATTATAGAATGTATTTCTTGCAAATTTTTTTTCTTTTATTATTCTTTTATTCACATGTGCATATATTGTTTGGGTCATTTCTCCCCCCTCCCCGCCCCCCACCCCCTGCTATCTCCCCTCTTCTCCTCTCAGTTCCAGGCAGGTCCTTTTCGGCCTTTATCACTAGTTTTGTTGAAGAAAAGATACAAGCCTAATTAGGAAGACAAAGTGTTTTTGCTGGTTGAGTTGAGGATACCTATACAGAAATATAAGATGGGGAGCTATGTCCTTTAGGTTTTTACAGTTAAACAGCCACACACATATTGGTGAATTGCCACTTGTCAAGCACCCTGCACAGGATGAATGATGCAATCAATTGAATGAATAAAGAATCTGAAAGTTTGTAAAATAGCAATGCCATTCTTTCATGATCTATCTTTCAAGTCGGTTTTATTCAAATATTTAAAAATCCGTATTTATTTCCATGTCATGGGGCCTTGGTACTATGTTAGATACTCTTGAATTTTAATCTGATCTGATAGAGATTTGGGGTAGATTACAGGATCCTCGAATTCAGGGACTGTGTCTACTTGTTCGGCACTGTGTTTATATCCGTGATATTGCCTGGCAAGTTGTTTGCTAGTATAGGAGTTAGAGGATGAAAATGGATGAGAAGACATTTTAACCAGTAAGAACAGCATGAACAAAAGCTTGGAAGCTGGATGTGTAGGTGTTTTCAGCAAACAGTAAATAGTTTACTGCATATGGTATATGGCAAAGAAATCATAGAAAATAAATTTGAAAGGGTAGCTGAAGACCAGATTGTGGGTAGACTTAAATGTGTAGCTGAGGAATTTGGACTTTATTCTTATGGCCAGAAACTGAGTGTGGTTAATGACTGACCACTGTAACTTTAATAGAAGAAAATCACCTTAAAAGAAGGTAAAGTTAGCCATCAGCGATAAAGAATATAAGTAGTCAGGGGAAACTGGGGTTTTATTATGGTTCTAGAGGTACCAAGCAGGGCGGGTGGAGGAGAGGACGATTAAATAATTCAGATGTGCTGGCTGTAATTGCTGTAATAGCTGAGCCCTCTTAAAGGATGTGAGGACAGTGCTGTGCTCCCCGCTATAGATCAGCTTGCCACTGCTTTGTCCTTTCACTGAATATAATTCCTCCTTATTTTCTTTGCCTTCGATACTGCTGGTACAGATTGGTTCAGGAAGATTCTAACAAACTTGCCTTTATATAACCTGAGGTCTTTGAAGCCCCAAACATCCACTTTAGCTGCCATAACGAGGACAGGAAGGCTAAAATATTCCCTCGGAGCATTAAATACCACAGCTCAACAGCCCACGATGTGATTTCTGTTAATAGGAGTGAGTTTTCTTCCCTTGGTGAAGATGATGTGTAACCCCCTAGGGAACCTTCAGGACAGAAGGCAGTGCTCTTACAGGAAATCTAAGTTTCCAGTGGCTAAAAGTCTAAACAGGTCTCCAGGCAGGGCCTTGGTAGACACACCTGACATGGCATTTGCTCCTGAAACATCAGATTGTAAGGACAGAGTTTCAAATCATGCTTTTGTTATCTGAATGCCACAAGCTATACACTAAAAGTTCTCCATTAAAGAATGTCCTCATTTGTAAATTATACAGTAACTTCACGTTGTCATATTTGCTCACAAAGAGTGTACTGACTTAAAAGTCGAGCACAGCACTAAGGATGCATTCATTTTCCTTAAAAATCTCTTGTTTTTCCAATACCTTTATTTCTTGTGCTCCCTAAAGAATAATGATACCTATGAATAAATTGTAAGAGACTAATTCGGAAACTTTATGGAAAATTCATCTTCTATTTTATTGGGTTTTTTTGATGTACTGGGGGGCTGAACTAAGGGCCTCTTACTTGCTAGGCAGGCACTCTACCACGTAAGCCATACTCTTAGCACTTTTGCTTCAGTTGTTTTTTTGAATGTGGTCTCTCATTTATGCCCAGACTGGTTTGGACTGTGGTCCTCCTGTTTATGCTTCCTGTCTGACTGGAATGACAGGCGCACATCTCCACACCCAGCTCTATATTGCGTTGAGATGGAGACTTGTGAACTTTTTGCCTAGCTGGCTTGGAACCACAGTCCTCCTGATCTCTGCCTCCTCAGCAGTTAAGATTGTAAGCATAAGCCACAGCGCCTGGCTAAAAATTCATCTCTTAATTGAGAAGGAGGCTCATTATTTATGATCACAGGGGGGCCACCTATTACGTATGTACTCTATGTGTGTGTCTGCTTGTGCACAGGTGTGCATTTGCGTGTACCCTCCCCCATACATGTATGTGTATGAAAGAAAGGATTTTCTTGTTTAGGTTCTGCAGAAAAATAAGTTTCATTAGGTGAGCATCAAGGAGAGATTCAGCCATGGGATTGATTGTAATAAGTCTCACCATTTTACTGAAAATCCATTTACTTGTTGAGCTATTAGTGATAAAAAAGATTATGAGAATAAAAAACTAATAAAGATGATATCAGTGGAGCATTTTGTAAAATTTGCATGTGAATTTATAACATTATAATCTGTCGACAGCATTGTTCAGCAGAAGGGAAAAATTGTGCCATTCGTATAGGCATAAAAAAATGCAACAGCAGAGTTTCCGGCCAGGAAACCTTTTTTTTTTTTCCATATGGGCATCCATATGTTTTATCTTCAAATCCATATTTTTGGCTTTGATACCCATATGTTAGCTTTTTGCCCAAATAAGATTGTGTAATCATTCTTTATTATTTTTTCTTTCCTAGAAGTTATTACTCTAAGGTTTGGGGGTAGAGGGTAGGAGAAGAAAATGGGCTATTTTTTATATTAGGGTTACAGACATGTTAAAGAAATAGTGCAGTGGAAGAGACATTCACAATTTTGAATGTGTGCATGCACTCATTTTCATACTAGGTTCATA
Source organism: Castor canadensis (assembly GCF_047511655.1). Lineage (NCBI taxonomy): Eukaryota > Metazoa > Chordata > Mammalia > Rodentia > Castoridae > Castor > Castor canadensis. Next base: position 117,230,907 of record NC_133396.1, read on the forward strand.
TTTATCTGGGCAGGTAAGATACACTCAGGTTCAGTTTTTATATCACAGGTCATTTGTTCTGGGTTGAAGCATTTCAAAATCTAAGTGGGCAATGAAGAACACTTTCTGGGTGGGAGCCATGAGGGGATGTATCTGGCTTAGTGTATTCTTCTATTTAATAGAATTGCCTTGTCAATATTCACCGTATAGTCTAGATTTTATTTTAAGCTCAACAGGAGCAGTGATGGGTTCACATAATTCATTATGCCCTAATTGTTCATTTTTGTGACTTCTTCTCCAGACCGTGAACTCTTGGCAAATAAAATTGGGATTGTATTATAATTGGTAATGTATCCCCAACTCATAGCTTATGGTTGGATTTCAATGAAAGATTTTAGGTCCATTTGTTTATAAAAGTTCATTCTCAAGGGAAAGATAATATAGGTGTTATATTATCTTGCAAACAAACTCATTTTATTGTGAACATTTAAGGTAGAGATAAAATTGAGCTTATATACTCTGTGTCCTGGGCCATATCCATGTCAGGTTCCAATGTCTCAACCCTAGCCTAAAGCCAAAGAGAAAGGACCTTTCCATCTTTTCCCTCTACTTTCTGTACACAATAAAATACTGAGTTTAAATTTGCCTAGAATTCACTCTTGATTTATTGAGAATTGATTTATCAACAAAGCAAAGCCAACAAATGTAGGCGATAACCTACCCCGTCAGAAATACAAACCACAGTGTCAAAATTACCTACCTGCTTTGTGGAGCTTTCTGAAACTAAAGCCACCAAGAGTCACTTTCTTTTCCTGACAGCACCTCACTTGTTTTTTGATAATTTAAGTGGAAGCCTTAAGATGTTGCACTATGGATTTGCAAAGAGGACCAGAGTGAAGAAATTCCTTTTTGAAATAATTTTATTTCATTGAGGGGGATTTCTGCTGTCAGCCACTTTCTATTCTCCTTGTCCTAAGGGCCTACCAAGGTCAGAGGTGGGTGTCCATAGTCTGTGAACCTTAGGATCTTCGATTGACAGACTGCTGAATTGCACTCAAAAAAAAAAAAAGAAAGAAAGAAAAACGCTGCTGCAGTGTGCCTAGCATGTGCAAAATCCCTCTACGTTAACCATTTCCCAAGCATTTTGGCTTGAAATTGGTGCTTCAGCAACCTTCTTAGAAACGTCCAGTCGGACCATGTGTCAGGGCCACCTCTGCTGGATATCTGTCAGTGGGAGAGTCAGCATTTTCACTCCCCTCCCACCACACTAGAAAGGTGTCAGCAGTCTTTCGCTTATTACATTCCTAGGAAAACACGCTGAGAAGACTAACTACTCAGGGTATAACTTCAGTTGGTAGCAGAGGAAGAAGTTTACACTTTCCATTGGAAAGGATTTTGAACTCTGAAATCTTGTCTTTTCACTGTGCTTCACTCTTCTGAGGATTGGGATGGAAGGAAGTAGGAACTTATTTGAAGATTTCTCAGGGTGGCATTCCATTCCTGGACTCTTCTATTCTTTGCTGCATTACCTCACTGCATTAGGACTTGTGTCTCCCTCTGTTGGCATCTAGTTTCTTTTCCATTCACAGCGGCCGGGATCATATCTCTCTGATCCACTTAGAAACATAGCGAGCTCTACCCTTGAGAATGTGCAGGTTTTCTCAGCCACACCTATTGATCTCAGGGCTCTATTTCTGGATCTCCATTCATGTACTTGTTTGAGATATTGTTTCTTTGAGGGACAAATGTTAAGGGCTGGGTGCTAGGAACTAAATAAAGAATATTTCTTTGATTCCATAGAGCAAGTTTTTGTATGGGTATTGATAAGAATCTATATCAATCCCACACTCCTTAAGTAAAATCGAGAAAGGTAAAATATATTAAATTAATCTTGCTGGACCAGTTGAGGGAAATGAGTACCTAAAAAAGGATTAGTATTACTATCAGTTCATTGAAACTTGTTATTATAGAGGCTAAGTCTGAAGTACATGAATAAATAAGATAAAGAAACAAACAGAATTTTAGAAATTTAGTGGATTATTCCTAGATTGGAAGCTCTTTTGTTAAAAATCTACAGGGTATATTCCTTTTTTAACATCCAGTGGATGCTACAATTTGGAGATAACACATTTTATGATGCTGAAGGAAATAGGAATTAAGGCAGGGGAAACCCAGAATTGGATTTAAAAATTCTGTAGCTGTAATAATGAATTGTTGCCATGAGAAGTACACCTAAATTAGAGAAAAGTGACTGTCTTTCTTAATAAGAGCCAGAGTGGAAATCCCTTCTTGAAATAGAAGTAAAATAAAGGAAAAATTGCATTGTTGCAGGACTAATTTGGTGAAAGGACCCAAGTAAATTGTGATTGCACAGTTAATAAACTCCAGAGCTTTTTTTGGAAGACAAAATTAGTTGTTTAGTGGTAAAAAAAATCAATTACAAATTGTGTTGTCTTCTTTAACCAATCACGCAGAAAAACTACCATAATAATGAATATTCAAAGTGAACAGAACCTCATCAGATCTAAGATTCAACTCCTTTTCTCTTCTGCACCAGGAAACTCAAAACTGATATTGCTAAATGCAGAAAGTGTTCCTTCTTACAGTTTTAAAGGAATATTTCCTTTTCTTTTGATATAACATGTCTGTGGAGAGAAATGAATATATTTGGCTATATCTTTTAATAGAGGTCAATGAGGATGAGTACCTTGTAGTTTGTTCAGAGAGGAAAAAATTAGCTATTCATTGAAAGGAGGTACAATTTTCTGTATGTGGCAGGAAATTGTAAAGCACTTCTGAATATGTCAGCTGTGTCATTTGATAGAAGAATGTGTAGTTCTATAAACACAGCCACAGTATCTATAGTCTCAAAAATTAAAAAATCATCACTTTAGTAAGACAACTCCAGGTGCTTGCCACCATGTGTGTGCAATATTATCTTTGTTTAAGAGTGATGGTCTATTTAATGACGAAGAGCTAATCTTCCCACTTTTCTTGACCTAAGTCAGATATGTGCTGTTATAGGAAGTCTCGGAATTAAGAGTGCTTGTATTCTTATAGTTCTGATAGTTCAAGCTTAAATCAGTACCTTGCAACTGAGGAGATATTTTTCCTTAACAAGAATGTAATATATGGCAGTTGGACTATTTCAGGGAAGTTTATTTATCTGATAAGTAGCTGAAAAACTCTATACTTTAAACACTGTGCCAAATGGGTCCAAGTGGGAGAACTTGGGCTTCGAAATTGGTCAGAACCAAGTTTAAATCTCTACTTTGTCAACTCACTGTTTATGGATAAGTTATATTGGCACATGGATCCTTAGTTTTCCAAACTGAAAAGTGGAGAAAAATGATACTTTCTTCCAGGGTTGTGGATAATATCCCAAAGAATGAAAGTGTTAGTTATATTTGTAGATCCTGGCAGTCTAGCAGTGAAGAAAATAGAAAAACAGAGGTATTTGTTAAAATAAATAAGGATTTTTAGCTAGCCAGTGGATTTATTAGGAAATGTGCACTTCTAGGAGAATGTGGACTTTTTTAACTAAAGCAGATACCTTAAAGCAACTGAGGCCAATAGGAAAAGGGGACCAGGAGCTAGAGAAAAGGTTAGATCAAAAAGAATTAACCTAGAAGGTAACACCCACACACAGGAAATCAATGTGAGTCAATGCCCTGTATAGCTATCCTTATCTCAACCAGCAAAACCCCTTGTTCCTTCCTATTATTGCTTATACTCTCTCTACAACAAAATTAGAAATAAGGGCAAAATAGTTTCTGCTGGGTATTGAGGTGGGGAGCGGGAGGGGGTGGAGTGGGTGGTAAGGGAGGGGGTGGGGGCAGGGGGGAGAAATGAACCAAGCCTTGTATGCACATATGAATAATAAAAGAAAAATGAAAAAAAAAAGGCCTATTCCCACCCTATTAATGGATTATAATCACCAATTCTTCATTACATTTTTTTCATACTCAAACACGGCTTGTTTTATTTCTTACATATTTTGCTAAAAGATATCCTTCCTCTATGTCTTAATCTTCCACAGCATTTAAAATCTTAGATTATAACAATCAGTTTATATGAATGTCTCTCCATCTTGACTAAAATGTATTATATTATCCTGCCAAATAAATTAGGAAACATGGAATTGTTTTTAACTTTGGTCAGTAGACTATAAGGAGGAAAACAATTTGTTTTTCAGCTCCAGCTGAGACTATAGAATGGGAAAGATCATTGTCTCAAGTGAAATGTAAAGTAGAGTGGAGAAAGCTCAGATTGACAAAAGTGCAGTAGGGAAAGCAGTCTGTGTTGACCTAGTTGTTCATACACAGGAGACATTCATACTCAGAGATTACCTGAGTTATACTTCAATTTGGCAATTCAAAAATAAAACTGAATTAAGAAATACAGACTATATCTTTATAAATTCATGATGTCGACTTTCCTCATAATAGAGGAAAAGGGATGAAGATGGTGACAGGCTAGAATTTCTGTTTAGGGATCTATGTAGGAAAGGGGCATGAGTTTACCCTTAAATAATGAACAGTAATTGTCTGAAAATAAATAGAATTGGGATTAAGCATAGCTGGTTTTATCAGAGGGAGAAATGAGGGCCTTATGGGGATTAGCCTAGATTAAGAAAAGGGAGATTATATCTTTGAGAAGCCGTGAAAAAACAGATTGAAAAAGTAGCTAGGGAAAGGGAGACTTCCCTAACAAAACCTTATTTGGAAACTTGAAACCCTAATTTATAGATGGGTAAAATGCATTTGCTCAGGTTAAGGGTTCCACATACCCTCCCTGTCCCTAAGTAGCCTTTATTCCATGTTTTCTCTCCCCAGACAACCTCAAAGGCAAATCTGAGAAATTCTGTCTAATTGTTTTGTACAGGTGCAAGTTCACATATCTATATAGTTAATGTCCACCATATATACGTGTTGTCCTCTATGCCATATGTGTTCATATGCCATATAGTTAGTATACATGTTTTATATATGATCAAATGAGTACATATTAAATGAATATGTACTGATTTTTATAGCTATATTCATATTTACATGAATAAAACCTCTTTCCCTTTTGTCACATATTGTGGTGCCCTCCTGGCATCTGCTCTGAACCATATGTCATCTTGCCACTCATATCACTCAGAGTAGTTGGACTTTGGAATGTAGTGATTGCATTTCCTTCATTTGAGGGACCAAGTAAGAGCTGAGGGGAGGAAATAAGCTGAATACAAAGTCGTGTGACTTCATCCCATTTCCAGCATCCAAAAAACCAACATCAAAATCTGTACAACGTGACCAGTCTCTTCATTTATCGCTGAGTTGTATGGCTATCAATAAAAATAAGTTTAGTTCTAGGAAGTGATTTATAAACTTGAACAAAGTAGGTGAAAACCTCACTACAGTAAGAGCAAAGTCCAATCTGAAAGGCACCAAATGTTCCTCCACACCTGTTCTCAGTGAGGGGTGATGTCCATTTCTCTACCCAAATCTCTGATGGAAGGTTCCATAAAGGGATGTGACTAGAGAAAACTGAGAAGATAGTTCCAGGTACTGCAGAATCCACAAGTCCAAGATCAAGTAGTTAAGGAGAAGCTTAGCGTGCCTCCGAAAGCCTTCTCTTTGCCTCTATGATTGTTTTAGAGCTTGAAAACCAGGGAAGCTTCAGGAAGATTTTGTCAGCCATTACACTCAGAGGCCAGGGTAAAGAAATGGAAAGGCACACTGCCTTGAACATAGAAGGCTCTCAGTAAATGTTTTATGAATTGAAATATATTTTTTTTGGAATTGTGTGTGTAACAAAAATGAATTTGATTTTGTTGGCTTTTGAATATTACCTTTGCTCTGCTATCTGTATCCTCTTTGCAAATACATCTGTAGCCCAGCATGCTGGGTTCCTACTATATATTCATAAAGCAACAAATTTATGTTGCAGTCTAAAACCAAATTGACAAACCTATTTTCCCTCAGCAGAGATTTTAAGTGACTTGCTGATGGGATTCTAAAATATTTTTCTTATGAGCCAAAAGGCAAGTCAAGAAAAGGTAAAACTTTAAGACAATGTAGTCAACAGGGTAAGAAGTTTGATAACATTGATTTATAAAGACACTGTAACTTTCAACATGTACTTTCTATCTGAAGGACTGCAGTGGGGATTTAAAATACGACTATTTAATTTTTTAAAATTACATAAATTAAGTGAACAGCCCATTAGCAGGACGCTATCAGGATCACATGGCCAATTCAGATCAAGTTATATTATCTTGCCTGCTGGATCTGAATAAGAATTAAGAAATTACTATTCCAAAGTGGTGTTGGACATTGATCCTCATTTGTGGTGATATTCTACATGGTAACTACCTGGAACTGACTGCTCTTACAGGCATGCCCTGAATCTGCGTGGTGCCACCATGAGGGGATGGATTAGTTGGCAAGTAGCAGGCAATTAATTGTTCTACCTTCCTTTGATGAAGGTCTATACTGCAGGGACCTCCTATTGGAGCAGGAAGACATGCTTAATGGAAAAGAACACCAGTGTGGCAGACATGCAACTTTATCTTTTTGTCTACTCTGCTGGATTAACTTGAATTTCATGGCTGTACTGAAGCAACAGAATCTCTGACTGTAATCACTGACTCCTTTCTATCACCAGGGTATTGAAGCTCTCTATTTAAAGCAAGTGTTTTATGGCAATCCCATTGGGCAGTGTATATCAGGAAGAAGTCCTGCTGTACATTTCCCAGGCTTCTGGGCCTGAAATTGGCCTGAGCACAGTGTTGCTACTCCATGCAGTTTAAATAAGGAAAGAGGTAGAGGCCACTCAATTTAGCCTTCTTCTGTGAGATAGAGTTACTTTTATTGGTACAGTGATTTCAAATTGTGACTCTCTAAAAAAAAAAAAAATCCTGATACTATTAATGCATATTTTGCTTTGCCAATTCCTAGGTGACAGAATGTGAAAATGATTCAGTTTCTTATTAGACTTAGAAATTAAAGGTAAAACATGTGTTGTTGATTTTATGGCTATCATTTTAATACTACTTTAAACACTGTTATTTTGCTTCTGCTTTATTTTTTGTTTGTGTGGGGCCACTTCTACCCTACTCATTTTCTCACTAGTAAGCTAATTTTTTTTTTTTTTTGGTACTGTTGGGGTTTGAACTCAGGGCCTGACACTTACTAGGCAGGTGCTCGCTAATTGTATTTGATAGAACTGAAATACTAACTTCTCTGTAAGTCATCCTCGAGTACTCTAATATTTATGTTTTAGGTCGAACAATTTAGTTCTTTTAACTGTGCTTTGCTCTTTTCATTTTCTTAGTCTTATTGATACAAAAATCTATATTTTATTTATTCCAGCATCTGTCAGCTTGCTGAGTATATTCTAGGTAGTAGAAATTTCTTGGCATTCCTTTCATCATTAATTCACTCAACACATCTTCACTGTTCTCCTGCTGAGACAGATACTCTTCCAGGCTGGTTAATCTTGAATGGATTGAGAAGCACATAATAAGTTAGTAAAGCACACATCTGGGTATGTCTGTGAGGGTATTTCCTGAGCGAAGAAGATCCACCTGTGGGTGATCCAATAGGCTGGGGGCCAGGTGGGATAAAAGGGAAAAAAAGTAGCTGGGTGCTGGTGGCTCACGCCTGTAATCCTAGGTACTCAAGAGGCAGAGATCAGGAGGACATGGTTTGAAGCCAGCTCTGGCAAAAAGTTCATGAGACCCTATCTCAAGAAAAAACATTCACAAAACAGGACTGGTGGAGTGGCTCAAGGTGTAGGCCCTGAGTTCAAGTTCCAGTACCGCACACACACACAAAAAAAAGAGGAAAAAAGTGAGAGCCCAAAGTGCAGGTGCTTTCTGTTTCCTGGCCACCGTGATGTGAGCTGCTCTACTCTGCCATGCCCTCACTGCCGTGATGGACTGAACCCTCTGAAACTGTGAGCCAAAATAAATCTTTCCTCCCTTGAGTTGTTTCTCTGACACTTTTTCACAGGTATGGGAAAGTGACTATAACACACAGGTGCTCACAGCTCAGTCCCTCTCTGCAAGGCACTTGCAGGTATTTCAAGAGCACTCTGGTTAGCCCAAGGAGAGTGGGCACTCTGATCACTGACACAGCTTACATTTGGATTCAAGGCCTACAGGTCATCTTAGGAAGTGGAGAAATCAAGGAATGTAATCACTCAAAGTCCCACCTATCCAGCCATTACCTGGATAACCTTGAAAAAGTCACTGGAACCCCTTGAAAATCCGTTTGTTGTCTGGAAGACAAGAATTGTTATTATGGTATCCTCACATGACAGTGAAAACTGGATGAGGGCATCAGCAAACCATGTTTATTGTAACCTCTACAGCACCATACTGAATTTTGAATTAGAGGTCAAGGCCAAGCCTTTTCTTTGGGACTTTATTTTTTAACTACTGCATAGCAAACTCATCACATCCAGAAGACTGATCAGAATAGTGATAGAATTCTGTACTTTGAAAACATGACAACAAATGCTAATGTATGGGGCAATATAAGTCACTTAGCAGATGGTTCATCTTTCCTATTAGATCTTTGCAATAAATCTTCATTCCCTTTAAAACATTTGCTTGAGTGTGTGCATAACTTTTTATCCTCCTTTTGTATGTTTGTGTAGTACACATCTGGCTTCCCTAACATCAGATCATATTTACAACCAGGTATTCTTTTCATAGACTTACATGGCAAAATTAATCTATTTTGGTGGGGTGAGGGAGAGCTGAGAAGTTGCTGAAGAAGGGTTGGCAGTGGTGATAATGAGAGCTCTACATACATAGGAAATTGCTTTCATTATTGATTTTTTTTACCTCTCCTTTGGTATAGCTACCACCTATCTTTCCACCAGCCCCTAGCTCTACCCCTTACTTCTATATAATATTAGAAGAACATAGAAAATTGTGTGGGAATCCATGGGTAGAGGAAATGTAGTTCACACTGGTTAATATTTGTGGAAAATGACTTTCCAGTGTTAGTGATACTTCCTGTAGTCATTTTCTTCAGTTGAGAATGCTGTATTTGACAACTTACCAAGCTTTGCTACTGTTTTGAGGATAATCCATTTTCTGTAAACTTTCTACATCTTGGAGAATCTCTTGCTTTAGTGAGAAAATTATGGAGTATGTTGAAAAAATTATGAGTTTATCTAGTAAATGGTTTACTTCAAATAATTTTTCACCAGTATTTCCTTTAGTGGCATTTGTTCATACTCATTATAAGAAACATCTAATATACATTAAAGGAGAAACATTTTAACTTTCCTTGTTTAATTTATTCATTTTTTTTCTTTAATGTTAAGTTTTAGGGATTTTCCCCCTGGCTCACTGCAGATCCATTCTGCTTTAATTAATTTTTTTTAATGTGAAGGTTCAATTGTTTTAAGGTCAGAAGAAAGCATATTAAAAAGCAATAATTATTCTACTGTGTGTTTAATAATAAAGCATCAGAAATGTTTTTAATCTTTGTAAACTGGTTTGTCTTTTACTGAATACTTTTGCTATAGCTGAGAATATATTTTGAGAATTTCAATTTTATCCTCATTGTGGATCCATACCTCATATTCCTTAATGATATACTTTCTCATCACATTTCATTTTTTAGCTCATATCATTATAAATCAGTAAGTCAAATATTTCCTAAATTAAATAAAAAGGAATAGTAAATGATATTGATATTATAAATGTAAGTTTGGAGCATTTTTCTGATAAAAATTTTAAAAATTATTAAAAAATGATGAATGCGGGTTGGAAAATACATTTGGATGAAGGTATTAGAAACATGCTCAGAATCTTTACATGGTGGCCTTAGTGATTACATCATGTCTCCTCCTTTTCCACACTCTGTGTTCCTCCTGTAAGATAAACGTCAGATAAAATTATTTTCATGTTTTCTTTTAGTGCTAATTTATTAGTAGTCTAAATATTACTGGATGCTCTCAAAGTATTTAATGTATATGAAAATATCCCTTTAATGTACTTTATTTTTATTTATAATCATTATAAATAAATACACAATTTATTGATACTCATTTCAGATTAATTACTGTTGATACAGGCCATAAATTTAAAAAATTCAGAAAATCCTAGTTAATGATATTTTACTTTATTTCATTGGTGGTAATAACATTTTGCCAGTTGCAGTATGGTATAGTTTATTTTGGAAAAAAAAGTACTGAGAGATAGAAATGGATTTAGAGAGAGAGAGAGAGAGAGAGAAAGATTGCTGCTAAATTCTCCTACTATGGAAAGAGGACTTCACTAATACTGAGGTAATTTTGGAGGGGAACCATTTTATCTTTCAGAAAATTCCATGACAGTCCTTCCATTAACTCAATAGTGATATTGAAAGAACAAGAAGAGACAAAACAGCAAAATCCTGTTTTCACTCTGCTGTGTTTGCATTAATGCAATTAATGTAGCATTGTAGCAGCTGGTATCTTTCTTAAACCACCATTTTCTTCCTGGTGGCCTTTTTCTCCCTTTGAAGAATAAGCCAACAAGATTTTCAATTTATGAGACTGGGACAGACTAGCAGTGTATGAGCATCTCTACAGACCATCTTTTGGGGATAATCATATCAGTAATCAGAGACTGTCTTGACAATCACACAGAGAGATGAATGGCAGCACGCAGGAAGTCAACAGTGTTTGGTCCGTTTGTTCTTTAATGACAGCTCAAGGCTCCATTACCATCTACCCAAAAGTTGAACTTGAGTGTAACCCCTGTAAATCCTTGAACTCTATGTTATTTAGAGATGAAGACAGATGGCAAAGCAGATTTTCTAAAGAATTACATAAATGGACCAAATTGCAGTGGCTTTATGTTCACCTGTTTGTCTTTGGAACTAAGCTATTTGTGTGAGTGCCAAAATTGTTGGTTAAAATCTACTTATTCCTATCTCACACATGGTCATTGGCCTCTACTCAGTGAGCGTATTTTCTGTGCACTTCCATTATTGTAATTTAGTCATCTCTTTATTCAAAAATGTGTTCTGTGGACTGTTTTCCCCCAGGCACTATCCTGTGTAACGGGGAATAAATATCTCCCAGCACATGATCCATATTTATAGTGTCATAATTTAATAATTTTTCACTTAACAACCCATTTAACAGATAAGAAGCCAGTAGTACTGAATGAAAGCATAGAGAAACTTAAATTGTGAAAACTTAGTACAGTCATGGGCTACATTTCAATAACAGACTGTATATATGACAATGGTCCCATACGATTATAATGAAGAGGAAAAATTCCTATCACCTACTGACATGGTAACTGTCATTACCTCATAGTGCAATGCCTGATCACGTGTTTGTGGTAAAGCTGGTAGAAGCAAACCTACTGCCCTGCCAGTCAATATAAAAGTAAAGCCCATGCAATTATGTGCAGTGCATAATATTTGATGACATTAGCAAAGAACTAGGCTACTGGTTTATGTATTTACCATGCTATAGTTTTTATTATTTTAGACTACCCTCCTATTTATATAAATACAGGTTTACTGTAAAACAGCATGCTCTGTTACACTGGCCACAACCTCGTATACTTCATATTTACTCTGTCTCTAGATTGTATCAAGATTATGTAGGGGACCTGAGGTATGGATCATAGCATCTAGGCTTATGTAAGCATTTATGATGTTCACACAATGACAAAATTGCCTAAGGACAGATTTCTGAGGATGAGTTCCCATCATTAAGTGATGCATGACCTTATAATATCAGGGAGCAGAAGTTAGACATAAAGCATACATTCTGTGTGGATCTATTTATACAAAGTTAAAAAACAGATTAAAGTAAGCTGAGATATTAGAATTTAGTACAATGGTTACCCATGGGGAAGAAGATAGAGACAGTGATTTGGAAAGGCATGAAAGGACTCTGAATGCTGGTGACACTTTATATGTGGATTGGGTGGTAGATGAAAAGTATGTTCACTTCATAATGATTACTTAAGTTGTATAAGTATGATCAAAGTACATTTGTACATTTATTAAAATGTAAAGCATAAAAGCCAAGCAGTGTATGGTTCATAGTTATATGCTTAGGTAGTAAGACTATAAAGGGATATACTCTTCCCATGGGAGGGGAAAAGGAGGGCTTCGAAAAGTCTCTGAGGGGTGCACTGTAGTTTTAACTTAGATGAGGTAACATTGATATTTATTATGTTCTTTAACTTATGTTAAAGACTGATATGTAAGCTCTGTGTTTCATATTCTGTATACAATGCATTTATTTCATGATTTAAAAATTTTTTACCTTGAGTTTTGGTTCCGGATAAAATCGAGTAAGCTCAATCTACCCTGTGTCTGCCATTGAATTCAGCTATAAAACCTGGACCTAATTTATAGGATCACCATGTGAGGATTCTCAAAAGGAAATGAAAAAAGGCCAGAAGTAGAGCTATCCCTCAAGTGGTGGTAAGTTTGCTATTGTTTCCCTTATTATATGTGATGAAGTGAGATAATTAAAGCTCCGAATTTTTGGTGGGAAGGTTGAAAAGGGGATCTTGAGAAAATGCCAGGATGCTGCAGTTAGTTATGAGCTTGGGAAAATGACTCCCTAATGACGTTTATGAACTCCAAGGATCCCTCTGGAATAAGGCTGTGATCCTAATTTAGCATAACACAAAATTTGAGACTTAATGTATACATCACCTATGTCCATCCTGGCCACTGGGTGGCACTCACACAGGGGGAATTTGAATAGCCCCACAAAGGGTTTGAAAACTAACATTGGAGCCCTTAGAAAAGCTATTTGAAACTCACCAGTTTGCTTGCTAAAACAAAAATAGTTCATATTCCACAGAATTTAAACAGAACTCAAAGTTGCATAACATAATTTTTAAAATATCCAAGCTACAATGCAAAATTGCTTGACATAGGAAGAACCAAGAAAATCAAGTCAAGAGATACCAATGCTGAGAAGACACAGATGTTGGAATTAACAGGTAAAGTTTTTTATTTAAGCATTATAAAAATGCTTCAACAAACAATCACAAATACTTTTGAAACAAAGTTAAAGTAAAAAGTACAGCAAAGAAATTGAAAATACAAGGAAAAATCACAAATTGAAATTTTAGAACTGAAGAATACAATAGCCCACAGTAAAAAAAAAAAGAATTGCTGATCAGATAACATAATGAAATGGAAAGAGGAAATAATCATTAAACTTGAAACAAAGAAATTTTAAAAGTGGCCAGGTTTATATAATGCATTTCCTATAGAGGAAAAACTGTTTAAATGACCATGGATGTCTCATCAGAAAGTGTGGAAGGCAGAAAGGAAGGGACACAACATTTTAAGGCAGTGGAAAGAATTCTATAACCAACATGCTACTCAGAAATGAACATGAGCTAAAGATGTCCCCAGGTGAGAGGAATGAAGAGAATTTGTTGCCAACAAGCCAGCTTTAAAAGAATTTCTACAGGAAGTTCTTCAAATAGAATGAAAATGATGCCAAATTGAAACTTGGAACAAGAATAAAAGAGGAACAAAAGAAATAATAAATATTTGCAAACATATAATATTCTCTTCTTGAATTCTATAAAGTGTGTTTGACAGTCGAAAGCAAAATTTTCATCCTAAATGTAGATGTTTTCACTGTATGTAGGTATAATATATAAGGCAAGTACACAACAAAGATGAAAGAATAAAAAAATTATGTAGGATAAAGAGAAATTTGAGGTAGAAGGTTTCTATCTTTCACTTGAAATGGTAAATTTAATTCTAAGTACCCTGTCAAAAGTGAAGTTTTTAGTGAAGAACAAACACTAAAAACCTATATAACAGATAATAAATAACAAGTAATTACTTCATGTGGAATCCTAAAAATGTTCAGGTAAGTATAAAGTAGGCGGAAAGGAAAAACTGAGAATTGAAAAACAAAGAGAACAAATAGAAAACAAACAATAAATTGGTAGATATAGTGTAAATGCAATAATTAGAAATGAAGATTATCAGACATGAGTAAAAGAAAACATGACCTAAGTCTGTGTTCTCTGTAGGAAAATTTTCCAATATAATAATATAGCTGAACAAAAGGATAAAAAAGTTGTTCCATGCGAACAACAATTAAAAGAAAGCTGGAGAAGCTATGTCAATAACAGAAAGCAACATCAAAGAGAGAGGGAGAGAGAGAGAGAGAGAGAGAGAGAGAGGGAGAGAGAGAGAGAGAGAGAAGGTGACACTACCAGAAATAAAGAGGAACATTAGCCAGGGGTATAGTTCATTGGTAGAGTTCTTGCCTTTGCCTGAAATTCATGAGGACATGGGTTTGATCCTCAGCACTGCAACAACAACAACAACAACAAAGTGTGGGGTGAATTACATAAATAAACATATCATCAAGGCAATGTAGCAGTTCTAAATGTGTGGGACTTAACATACATAAAGTCAAAGCTGACAAAAGAGTAGAAAAACGCAAATCCACAGTTATAGTTGGAAGCTGTGGCTCTCCTCCCTTTGTAACAGATATAACTAATATACAGAAAATCTTCAGGCGTTTACAAGAACTCAATACCATCAACCAAGTGGATCTATTTGATAGTTTTAGAGACTTCCAGCCAATAATGGCACCATACAAAAGCTTTTCATGGGAATTTGGAATATTAATCAAAATAGACCATTTCCTGGGTCATAAAATCAATTTAAAAAATCTGAAAGAATTGAAATAGCATGAAATATATTCTCAGACCATAAAGAATGGATATATATGTAAATAATAGAAAGTCAATAGGAATATATCCAAACTTGAATAGTAGACAATGCATTTCTAAATAATCCATGATCCAAGAGCTGACTCAAGGGAAAGTAGAAGATATTTTGAACTGAACAAAATTAAAATATATCAAAATGGGTGTGATTCAAAAACAAATGTGGTCATGTATGTATGTCTCTATATAAATGTATTACATATACATGGCTGTAATTGTGGGACTGTTTGAGGCTATGAGGGAGAGAAAGAAGAAGAAAATAGAATGAGAGTGAATAATATCAAAGTATATTTCATCTGTGTAGGAAGAAGGCATAACAAAATGGGAAAGGGAAAGGGAGAGTTATAGAAGTGATTAATCTGATTAAAGTACAGTATATTCATGGGTGGAATACCATGGGGAAACCCCTTTGAACAATGAATATACACTTAAAAAGTGAAGGTCTGGTTGGGGGGGTAGATAATAATGGGAACAAGAAAGTGAATGGAGGGGATAAAGGACAGTAAATATGGTTGATGTATTTCATGTACTTCTGTGAAAACAGAGCAATGAAACCTGTTAAAATTGTTTTAAGTAGAGAGGAGAGGGTGAGGTAGAATGATGGAGGGAGAGAATCTAACAGAGGTACATTGTAATCATATATAGAAATGTCAAAGTGAAATCCTCTGCTACAACTAACATACAATGATGAAAATATTGAAAAAAATATGTGTGATTTAGCTAAAGCAGTGCTTACAGGGAACTTTCTTGTATGTATTGTATGCCTAGATTAAAGCAGAAGAGAGGATGCAAGTCAGTTCTCTAAATTTTGATTTCAATATTCTGGGAAAAGGAGAGCAAAATAAACCCAAGGCAAATAGAATGAAGGGTATAAAAATAAAGAAAGGTACAGAAGTTAATAAAATTTAAAACCTTAGTTTCACCAAAAAAAGTTAATAAAATTTAAAAAAAGAAAAACAGGAGAAGAAAGCAATTTTATTGAAAAATCAATAAAATTGGTAAACTCCTAGCAAAATTGATAAAGTGAAAAAGGAAATACACAAATTAGCAATATCAAGAATAAATAGGGGACCACGCTACTGATCCTACAGCCATTAAAAGGCCAATTTCATGAGTAGGAATTTGAAAATTTAGGAAATGGACAAATTTTTGAAAATCATGATCTACTAAAACTCACTTGAATAACATAGATTACTTAACTCCTATTAAAGAAATTGAATTCTTGTTAAAATCCTTCTGCAAAAGAAATCTCTAGGCCCAGATTTACTGGTGTATCCTACCAAACACCTTAGGAAGAAATTGTGCTAATTCTATAAAATCTTTTTCAGAGAAAAGAGGAATACTTCAACATTTATTTTATGAAGCCAGAAGAGTAACTTTGGCCTCTAAAGAAAAACACTGATATTCCAAACAGGCAAAGATGAAAAAAGAGAAAAAGAAAAGAGTAAAGAAAATTACAAGTATTCTTCATTACTGTAGATATAGACATAATCTATAGAACAGAAAATCAAATATCTCAAGATATGATAAGAATAGCAGCTACAAAGTGGAATTGCCAATCTGGATCAATATCAATATAATCAACATAGTCTAAAGAAAAAACCCCACAGATGCATAAGAATTGATGCAGAAAAATAGTGTGCCAAAGTTTAACATCAATTCATACTGAGAAAATATTCCCTGCAGAGTAGGAATAGAAGGAAACTTTCTAAACCTAATAAAGTCCATCTGTAAGATACTTATAGCTAGTATATTTAATGATGAGAAACTAAATGCTTACCCCATAAAATATAAAACTCATATTCACATTGTACATGAACACCTAGCTGGTAAAATGTGTTAAGAAGCAAAAAAGGCAAATATATTGAAAATAAGTAACATCATTTCTTTATGCAGACTTTGTGATTCTCTCTGTAGAAAATCTCAAGAAAATGACAAAAAAACTCCTAGAGATAAAAACTGAATTTAGCAACTTTGTAGCATAAAAGATGAATATACAAAAGTCTTTCCATGTTCCAACTCTGGCAGATAATTTAGCTGTGTGTAAAAATGAAGGAAAAGGAAAATATTATTAAAACAAAAGGGGAGTTCCTTTGAAAAATGCTTTGAATCAAATTGTAGTCTTTCCACTCCATTAGTTTCCGTGTCCACATATACTTTATGAGATGATGAAAAGTGGTTTTTGCTCTTTGCCTCGGTTTCCCCACGTGTATAATGTAAGCATAATCATTCTGACTGCTGATAATCTTCCTCATGGCATACATATTACAGCATTGCAAAATTTCATCATTTTAATTCTCAAAGCCAGGCATATATTTTACTCATTTCACAGTTTGAACTCTGATGAAAATGACAGAAACTTTTAATAAGGGCAATTTTTAATATATAAGGTTAGAAAAATATCTATGGGGCAGAAAAAAAAGGAAGCGATATTACTTGGTGTGTAGTCTCTTATTAAGTTGGAAAACCCACATCAAAGAATAAAAGGAAATTTAATCACAGATGCCAAAGTATGAATTCTGTAAGAAAGCCACATGGAGGAAGAAATATGGACTGCCTTAAGCCCCTTTAGAAGATAAAGACACTAGGAAATATAGATCTTGCTACTATGTCAGAAAGCTACTGTATGAAATTTTCATGTAGTTGTCCCAAGAAAGCTTAAAGCAGATCCTCCATAGAAAGTAATATGTATGTTTGTTGCTTTCTCTAAAATCACATATTTCAATACTGATAAGGACAACCATATTTAAATAATAGTAAGAGCATTCTTTAAAACATGCATTATTATCGTTGATCTATATCCTTTTGGATATGAACACTTAAACTATAGCTACCCAGGACACTGTCCAATAAAATGTGTGCATGCATGTACACAGCTTGCATGGGAGACCATTTAGTAAATGTGTTTATTTCTTGATGGCATCTTTTGCAATATTATTTTTCAGAAAGTGGTAGAGATGATATTCGCTGCTGTTAAACAGCATGTTCACAATATTTGCATTTACTAAGCAAGAACTAATGGTAACAGAATTTCTGTGTTAACACAAATATCTGGGCTGTTATTTCAGGCATAGTTTATAACTGTACATTCTAAAGATAAACTCAAGACTCTGCAAAATGTCAGGCCTTCTTTTGAAAGCGTTTCCTTAAACATTTTTGTTGGCAGAAGGTGCAACGCTATGGACATCTCCAGTACAGGGAATATATATTAGGCGTGGAGTTACAGATGCTAATAGTGTTAATGTAGTGACTTGGGAGATAGAAAAATGCAAAGAAAATTTTAGCTCTGATATCCCAAAACAAATGCCACTGCAAGGAACATTTCAGTGCACCAGAGAAACTCAGTACTGTTCTTTTCTTGTTGACGTTAATTAATCAAGTAGTTGAGAGCAAAATATTGAAAATGAAATATTCTATTGTATTATGTTTTTAATGTGCACTGAAATTTTGTACTATTCCGACATTTGCATTTTAAGCTTCATCAGTTTTTTTCTTCACTTTTAATTGTAACTTAAAGTTTCAAAGACAAAAATGAACAAAGGCTAGCAGTCCCACTCGTGCTGTGAAGCCAGGCAGGAAGCTTAGCCACTTCCAACGACAGTGTTCTTCCTAAATGTGTTTCTGAAACCCTTAAGGTAAGACTTGCAAAAAAAATTGGACAATTGTCAAGGATGGTTGATTTTTAAGGCTTAACTACCTGAGCAATGTTCATTTAAAATAACATATGAGTCTCAATCAAAATGATCTAAGCTGAGCAAACGGCTCCTTTGTCCTTCCCTTTCAAGAAGTTCTGAGGTGCTACAAAAATCTGTGAGAGAAATTTCTTTGGTTAGTGTTCTTTATTCCTTTGGGACAAAATTTTTTCTGCATAGCTTTAAAAAAATCAAGCTTAGAAGAAACCTTATAAGAAATTTTCCTAGAGAGTCCAATTTTTTTTCTCATTCATCACAATGTACATCTACTAAGAAAGTGTGATGTGAAAGTACACTTACCTTTGGGAACTAGACATTTCTGTCAGAGAAATGAAGTTTCCCTCAGGTTAGTTCCTCTGGCGCTCAGGGTTGGCAGTCCTTATACTTTTTGGGTGTGGCCCCTAACCGTGGGCTCCGTGATGGTGGCAGAATCTGGAAGTTGAGAGTCCGTATTTGAGTCAGCTTCTGTTCTTAGCTAGGCTTATTTTGTGCCTTTTGCATTCCAGACATGGCCATCATTTCCCGAGAATCCTGGGTATTCTCCTAAGGTGCGGCCTTCTCAGATGGACAGCCACTGATGCTGCCTAGTTAAATTGGTCCAGTTAATGTGAATAAATGAATAATAAAAAAAATTGGTCCGGTTACTCCACCCCAAAAACCTGCCCCCAAAGTGTGCACACATCACCATGGTTATTCCTCAGGGGAATTCCCTCCTGCTCCTTACTGTCCTCTGCTTTCTTAGCATACTCTTGCTCCTTGTTGAACTGAAAATTTTCAGGGGAGATTTTATTTTTGGTATCACTTTTATTCTTCCATTGCCATAATTCTTTGTTTTGGGCTACTGTAGCAGAAGTCTAGAATCATGAGAATGTATGACCAGGATCCTTTAATGATACCTGAACATATGAGCAGATATTTTAAAACAGCTCTCATAAGTGTTTTAAATGTGTTCCAAAACAGCACTGACCCCTTCATAGGTAATTCTCTTATTAGGAATGGCCTTTGGTTCGTTGTTTCTTTCTTGCTTTCTTTCTTTAATTTATTGTGCTGGGTGGGGGTACATTGTGGTATTTACAAAAGTTCTTAAAACATAGCATACTTGAATTAATCCCCTCCACCATGCTCTTTTACCTGCCCTTCCCCCATTCCTGGAACAGTTTCAACAGGTATCATTTTCACATTTACATACACGTGTACACAGTATTTGCACCATATGCATCTTCCCACACCCTCTTCCCACCACCTCACCCCTCTGGTTGTTTCTTTCTGGCTTATTGATTTAGGGACCAGTTGCCTCCTGGGAAATTGTGATCAAAACCTATAAAAGTAGATCACAAATATGTCAAATGCATGAGTAAGAATTAAGAAACTTTATTTGTTCTATGATCCAGTCTGGGTTAAAGATTGGTGTTACTTGAAACGACTATCCTTAGAGAAGTTGTTGACATCCCCCCACCCCAAGATAGTTTGTATGTGCTCATATATGTGTGTATACTGCATAACTATAACCTCATCCTACATCCTTCCTCTCCAATTTCACAATTACACATTTGGTGACTCCTGTCTTTCTCTATCCCTAACAATACATAACTCAGATAGGATCAGGGTTGCTAGAATGTCCCAAGTGTTACTTCATTAAATTAAAGAGAAATAAATTATGTATTTAGGAAGTAGAGAGAAATTGGATGAGTATAATAAATTGATTTGGAAGAAAACACACAGGAGAGCTTTAAAGGAGTAGATGGAGGCCTTGGTAGTAGTCTAGACCAAGAGAGCAAAAGGGGTGCCTAAACATTAGAGAGGGTGTGGGAGGGAAAGTTCTGCAAAAAAGATGATACAAAGCTCAGACTTAAAGAGCAAATTAGAATGAACCAGATGAAAGAGAGCGGGTAAAGATAAAAGTCATTACATTCAAAACGAATAACAAAGAACAAGCCCCATGATTGAGAAAAAGCTAGTAAATATTTTTATTTTTTAACTCACAGAAGTATTATTTCTTCAAAAGGATGTAAGGGAAGAAGAATCGAAATATGGCAGAAAGTGGAATAAAGGACTGAGGAAATGACTCTTCATTTACTTGTTGGCTTGACAATTAGTTTGCTCTGTGAGAAGCTGGTGATTGACTCTAAGTCACTGAGTTCTGCAACTACTATATGATCTACTGTAAGTTGAGGAATTGTCCATGGGAAGATAGTAAAAATTTCAAGGGAAGAAATTCTCAGAATAAAATAAAATTTTATTAACTTGAGTATTGTTTTATTTCATTGTGACCTTAAGGAATAAGATTAAAACCTTTCACAAATGTTATAATTTCTTCCTTTTCTAAATTTGCCCTATATTCTATACTATACTATTTTCTCAAATTTATCAATGGTTATAAACTTATAGTCCCAGAACTAGCACCATCAACATTAACTGAAAACTTATTAGAAATTTAAATCCTTTAGCTCTAGCTATAGACCTATTGAACCAGAAACTCTGGACATTTGCCCAATCTGTGTTTTAGTACTCCCTCCTGGTGATTCTATAAGTAAGAAAATTTGAGACCATTGATCTATACTATTCATGTTTTCTATCTAAAACACTTTATATTATTTTCTCCTCAATTAAATTTCTGTGCACATTATATTTTAATAACTGACTTTCAAATTCCTAGTGGGCAATGATTCTGTTTTGTTTCTAACATCTTTGTTAGAATATAACCAACATTCAATAAGCTGCACATTGGAAGTGTACAATTTGATCAATCTTTACATACATATACACCCACACCATAATCAAGATAATGAACAAGTATCTCACTAAATTTGTTGTATTTCTCCTTATAATCTTTCCCTGTGACCCTTCACTGACCGCCCTTACCCCATCCCAAAGCAAGTACTTATCTGCTGTCTGTCTCTACAAATATCTGCATTTTGTAGAGTTTCATGTAAGTAGAATTACACATTATATATGGTTTCATATATCAATAGTAGATTCTGTTTTATTACTGAGTACTATTTTGTATGTATATACCAAAATATGTTTATTCTGTAATCTGTCAGTGGACTTTTGTGTTGTGTCCAGTTTGTGCAGTTAAAAAATGAAACTGTTAAGAACATTTGTGCACAAGTCTTTGTATGCACAGTGGTTTTCATGCTCTTTGATAAAAACCTAGGAGTGGATCATATGTATGATGCTTTGCTCAAGTATTTGGTCATAATGATGAGAACACTGACTAACAAAGAAATCTGGTACCAGAAAAATGAATTGATCATGTGGTTCAGAAGCATTTGGAAATAGTTTGTGGGAGGAATTTGGAACTGGTTTGTTGGAGGAATTTGGAAACATTTGGATATGCAGGCTAGAGAAAGCCTAGGAGGATGATGTAAGCAGAGCTTAGTGGGTGCTTTATGTGGAGGCTCAGAAGACCAGAATGTGGATAAGAATGTAGACAGCAAGAACTGTGCTCTTGAGCTTTCAGATAGGAGGGAGATACATGCAGCTGTGAGGGTGAAGCCTAAGCTTCAGTGGAGACCCCAGGATGTTATGGATTCCAGAAACATGGAACATCTGCTGAGGAAAGCCACAGCCAAAGAATGGAGCTAGCCCAAGAGAGATGCCATCTGGGCCGAAAATGGCAAGGCCATAAGGGTGGGGCTGCCCAAGTCCTTTGGAGCTCATGTCATAGCACAGTGTGCCCTGGATTCCAGAAATGGAGCTACAGTATTTAATGTTTGCCCTATTAGATTTTTGTCTTGCTTTGGTCTCATTCCTTCTTTCTATTCTCCCATTCACCCCTTTTGTACTGGAAATTTTTACTCCATGTGTTTTTGTGCTATAAGTTTGTAAAAATTTAAAATTTATAGGGGCTCACAGTTAAAGAGTTTGCCATGAGTCTCAGAAGAGACTTTGGATTTGAACAATGTTAGAACTGTTAAGACTATGAGGACTTTCTGAGATAGAATAAATCCATTTTGTATTATGAGATGGACATGAATCTTTGGGGCTCAGGGGCAGAATGTTATAGTTTGAATATGAAATCTTTCCCATAGGTCATGTGTTGAATGCTTGGTCTCTAGCTGGTGGTGATATTTTGGCAGGTTCTGGAAACTTTATGAGGTTGCATCTAACTGGAGGAAGTAAGTAACTGGTGGTGTGTCATGGAGTGGGGATTGTATCTTCTCCCAGTCCCCCTCTGCTTCTTGTCTGCTATAAGGTGAGTAGCCTTTGTCACATTCTCCCACCACCATGTTGTTCTGTCTCCCCATATGATAAGAATCAATGAAGCCAAGTACTGTGTACAAAAATCTCTGAAACCATGAACCAAAATAATTTTTCCCTTTTAAATTGTCAGATATTTTGTTACACTGACAGAAAACTAACATTAGGTGTGTGCTTAAATTTTCTAAAAACTCCTAACCTTTTCATTTTACAGTCTCATCAACAGTGTATGAAAGGTCCATGCACTCTAAATCTTTGATATATTCAGACTTATTAGTTGTGGTCTTTCTAACAGGGTGCAGAAGTGTCCCACTGTGGCTTTAATGTTGCATTCCCCTCATGGCTGTCTTGAGCATCTTTTCATGTGCTCATTTGTCATTCATTTATCTTATTTGACGTGTCTGTTCAAATATTTTGCCCAACTATGTATTTATATTTTCTTATCATCTGATTCTAATAATCCTTTCAGTATTCTATATAAAAACTATTGATTATATTTCATTATCTGCAATATATTCATACATTGTTGGCTTTTCTTTTCATTCTTTTCACAATATCTTCCAAAGAGCTTATGCTTTTTAATTTTCATGAAGTCTAGTCAATTTGATCTTTTATGGCTTTTTTTTTGTGGTATTTAAAAGAAAAAATATTTTGACTAACTCATGTCACAGACTTTTCCCACCTATATCTGTGTGTTTGAAACATATAGGGAAATCTTGCTTTTTAATGCAATGCAACAATCTCTATCTTCTAATTGAGGTATTTAGACCACTAATATTTAATGGGGCTATTGGTATGGATAGTTTTAAATCTTACATTTTACTATTTCTATTATACTTGTCTCATCTGTTTGTTTTTGTTCTTTTTATTTTTGTTTTCTTTTGGATTAATTGAATAATTTTATTCTCTTTAAATTTAAATTTTATTTTTTATTGTAATATTGTTGTACTGGGGGTACACTGTCACATTAAAAAAATTCTTGAAATATATCATAGCTAATATATCATCAGCTATTTTAAACAAACAAAAATGTCTTTTTTTTTCAAAAACAGAGAACAGGAAGGTAAAACAGGCCCTGTGTGGATGGTTGGTACCGGTGGGAGGGGGAGGATCTAAGGAAAGGGTGGAGGAGGTGAATGTGGCAGAAATGTCATGTACTCAGGCATGAAAATGGAAAAATGACACCTGTTAAAGGAGAATGACTAACTCAATCAATTTTAATGAATTTATTGAATAAATTTTAATGAATACATTTTCATTGTCACCTCTGTTGGCTTTGCTTTGTTGTTGCAGTGGTTACCTTAGGATTTATAGCATATCTTTTATTTATTACAAACTATATTCAAGAGTTATAATGTAGCTCCACACTGCATTGTTACCATTAGTTTTTGTTTAAACAGTAAATTATATTTTGAAGAGAAGGAAAGAATAAGTATATGATAGCTCATTATATACCATTTGAGTTGGTTGGTCTTCATTTCTTTGTGTAAATTCAGGTTTCTGTCCAGTACCGTTTCCTGTCTCAAAGATTTCCTTTAATGGTTTCATAGTAAAAATATGCTTGTGAAGTAATATTTCAGCCCTTGTATATATGTAAAATTATGTTTCATTGCCTTTTTTTAAAAAAGATATTTCAAATTCTCAGTTGGCCATTTTACTTTCTTTACTTTAAATATATTTCCTCACTATCTTCTAATTTGCAGTTTTAATGAGAAACTATTTTAATAATTATTTATGTGACTTCTGTCTCTGGTTACTCTTCAGATTTCTTCTTTATTTTTTATTGTTTGCTGAGTGGGGGTACATTGTGGCATTTACAAAGGTTCTTACAATGTATCAAGTAGATCATACTTGAATTCACCCCCTCCACCTCTCTCTTTAAGATTTCTTCTTTATCTGTGATTTTGAATGTGATTATGATGTGATCTGCTATAGTTTCTTTGTGTAATGTTGAGGTTTGTAGAACCTTGGTTCAAATTTTGGAAGATATAAAATGTAGTTATACATTTTATAGACAATACATATAAATGTATTAGTTCATTTTCCATTGCTATAGTAAAATTCCTGATTTGGATAATTCATAAAAGAGAAGATGTTTATTTAGCTCACAGCTTTGGAAGCTGAAAGTTCAAACAGTGTGGTGCCAGTTCTGGCAAGGTTCTCTCTTCATCACATCATGGCTGATTACATAGGGATGGGAACATTTGTGAGAGAGAAAGATCTCATGGAATGATAGAAATAAAGAGAGTAAGGAGGGGCTAGACTTACTCTTTTATAACCCTGGGAACTTACTTAGGGTCCCTCAAGAACTACCTCCATCAATTCAAAGGGCAGTACTCCCAGTGATCTAACTAAGTTCTATTGGACGTAACTTCCACTGTTACTCTGTAACTCTCCACTGGAAGTAACTTCTACCACCTCTCAAAGGTTCCATTGTGTCTCAACAGTGCCACACTGGGGTCCAAGGTTGTAACACACGAACCCTTGGGGGATACATTCAAGCCATATCAAAACAATAGCAATTATAATAACTTTTTTTATGTCCTTGTGTAATAACTCTAACAACTGGGTCAATTGATTTGTTTTCTCCTCATTTTGAGTTGTAGGTTCCTACTGTCCTTGAATTCTGGTAACTTTCAATTGGATGTCAAAGAACTGGCATAGAATTTTACTTTCTTGTATTCTGGGTATTTTGAATTTCTTTTTTTTTCCATTTTTCTAATAACCTTTAGTAATCCAGCTTTTATTAATCAACCTCATCAAAATTTAATGGCTTAAAGTAACAAACATTTAGTATTTTTCATGACTCTGTAGATTGACAGAGAATCTGCATTTCTGGCTTGTGCTGATTCTGCAGGAGCTGGATGTCTTGGGGTGGCCCAACTCACTTGGTGGGGACATTTGAAATGACTGGGATTCTCTCCATCTGATTGAATTTCTAGTAATAACCTTGAGCTTTGTTCTGGGATGCAATTAAGTTACTTGGAAATAGTTTGATTCTTTAGGATCTTACTTTAAGATTTGTTAGATGGACAAGAACAGGGCTTAGTCTAGAGCTAATATTATCCACAAATGAATCAAGACCTTTCTGTGTTTTCTGCCTGATGCCCTATGAATAATTAGGTTTTTCCATTTTGAGTGAGGGGAACAGGCACTCTTCCTAGCCTTGTGTGAGTTCTACATCCTGCTACCACCTATATTTTTTAGTAGTTCTTTCAGAAGCCTTGGGTAGTTTTGTTATATGCATGTACTAATTAGTATCCAGCTGAATACATGAACTCTGTAAATCTCCAGTGTTCTCTGTCTGGGCAAAGCTGTCTTCTCTAGTACTCTGTCTTATGAGCTTTTGCTGCCCTGATCTTCTGGGCCTCTCAGTTGTGTCTCCTAAACTGAGGGAGTCTGCCGGGCTCTGCCTGACTTTACCTTCTAGCATATAGACTGGCTTCTCTTTCTTAAGGGACTCTAAGCTGAGACAATCATAGGTCTCAACCCATCTGTTTCTCATCTCTTAGAGACTACTGTCTCTCCTTGCCTCATTCTAGAATCTCCTAAAGTGTTCTACTTTCATTATTTTAGGTGTGTAGGTAAATCTGTTGGTTGAATGCAGAAATTTTGAATCCTATTTTATTCTTTTATGTATTGAACTTGTACATGATGCTGGAGGATAAGAGTAAAACGTGTTCACATTTAAGTACTACCAGCTACACCTTTTTTCTCCAATATTCCACACTGACTAGTTTATTTGATCCTTGCAACAACCTCAGGAGATAAATGTCTGTATTTTAGAGATGCAAAGTGAGGCTTGAATGACTGGCTCAGAGTTCCAGTGGCAGTAAGTGTCAGGGCCAATATATCATGCAGGTTGCCTAAACTCATGCTTCAAGGAATTGAGTCTCCTACAAGAAGCTCCCCATGTCAAGTTACCCTGAAAATAGTCAAGTTTGTGACATTTATTGAGGGTCTTCTATGTGATCAAATCTCAACTCTGCCATTTGACAGGTTACTAACTCTCCCTGGGCCTCAGTCTCCTCATTTGTAAACATGGACTAGTCAGCCCTACTAAGAGAGTGATTGAGAAAATAAAATAAAAATACCAAATGTAATGAACCAATTACAGTATCTGATGACTTCACTAAAAATTGCTGGTAAAATGCAAAGTCTGTCCATGCCCAGCATTTGAGAGTCACTCACTGTCAAAAAATAAGCTTGTCGCTGTGCAGCTCGAATGAGGACATGCAACATCTTTATTTAATTCCAACATGTAGTTGTTTGGCTTTCAAATCCATTTTTCATTTCACCTTTGCAATCATGATTCAAGAAAGAGTTATATTTCTTGTTGTTTTACAAATGGAGAAACTCAACGAAGGAGAGATTAAAAGATTGGGTCAAGACTCCAAGATTAGCTAGGTATTGTGGTGCATGCCTATAATCTTAGCACTCAAGTGGATGAGGCAGAGGATGTGAGTTTGAGGCCAACCTGGGCTACATAACAAATCCCTATCTCCAAAACAAAAAAACAGCCCCAAGATTAGCAGATGACAAAGCAAAGATTGGTACTTGGGTTTTCCAGTTGATTTTAGTTCTTATACTGTGGATGGAATGTCAGTCAAAATTTGAAAAGTTCTTTGAGAAAATCTGTGAACATTTAGGTGGATAGATTTATGTCCTCAATGTTATAATTAAAACCCAAGGGAGGGGTATTTTTCCAGTAAATGGGAATGTGTTTTGGCGACTGAGTCCTTCCATTGCTGGTAGTGAAGAGATGGGTCTTTGGACTCTGGTTTTGTGGATTATTAGCATCTGAACCAGATTTAGTGTTCAGAATGCCCTCTGACCTAGCCATGGTCCCCAGAGTTGATGATATACACAGAGTTGCTGAATTGATTTTCTTTTCTCCTTCTCGACTTTTATATTGTGTGCATGTTTAAAAAATCACCTTTAATGTTTATTTTTAAGTGTGATGATATGAGAGCATTTCTTTTTATGAGTCCAGAATTTAAACCTGCAGGCAGTAGGAGTATTGAAGTAAAATTGGCCTTAGACACTTAAAAAATTCTAAACGGAGATACATAAATCAGCAAAGGGTATTTTTTAAAGTGCTCTCTGCCCCACCAATGGTGGTTAAGGGAGACCAGGAAAGAAATGTCTTTAGAGAATTATTTTCTATCGTTTCAGAAAAAAGAGGAAAGCACTGAGCATTGCCCAGTGCTGGTTAGCAGATTGTCATTTTTAGGCTTGATGTTCCAGGGTTTAATTGTCTTTCATGTGAACAATAGCAGATACTCTCTGGTGTGCAATGCTAGCATGATAAAAAGGGGATCGTTCTTGCATAGCAATGCCTTTTTTTATTATTAGCGTAAAAAATTAGCAAGCTGGAAGTCGTTAGAAGGAGTTCCACTGGCATTAATTGTAATGCAGCCTGAATTTGTTTGCAGACCAGTGCAGCAAGACAATAGCAGAGAGAAAAAAAGAGCAATATTAATAGCCTTCTACTTATTGTATCATTTTAGTGGGCCTTAATAAGGTGTCTGCTGTCAACTGGAATTTATTTAAAAAAAAGACATAGTAATTGATGTATTGCAGTAAGTATGGATGAGGGCTCAACTTGATTAATGTATGAGTTGGCTTTTTAAGGCATTTTAAAAAGGCTTCTTAACTGGGTCTTAAGAGACTAGCGCGAGCCCACTGTAAACTACCTCTTTGCAGTTGGAAAACAGCCTGACAGCTGCTGATGTCTCTTGTGGGTTTTCCTCTTTTTTTCTCTTCCTGATCAGAGAAAAGTGAAGTAATATACTCCTCGTCAATAATTGCGCTGCTTAAAAATCTTATAAAGGGATTTTGACTCTTGTCTCTGGAGAGAACTTTCCAAAGGTTAAATTAGTTTTACTTGTGTGTGCTTCAAATATCATCACTTTCAATAAGGAGTGGATTTGGTTTTTAAATAAGGTGCTATTTTGTGGGATGTTAAACCTTGACCCATTTTGACATAAACTGTTTTGATGTCAGAGATGGTCTTGGTCCAAAAGCAATTTCAGGTCAAGATGAGTTTCTTCACTATCTCATGGATTGTGTTCTTTCCAAAGTGCATGTGTGTGTGGAGACAGAGAGATTGAGAGAGACAGACAGACAGTGGCAGAGAGACAGACAGATGGATTAAGGAACTGGTAATATGTATAGGAAGAAAATAAAGAGTAGGCTTCCTGGGAAATTTTCCTTTGCTTGAGTCTCAGATCCACTCATCCATTTCTTCTTTTACTCCAGCTACTGTGTATCAACGCTATGTGTTTCTATCATAGAAAGTTTTTGCTTTATGTATACATTTAAGAAACAAAGTATCTGAGTTATAACTCCAGAGGATATGGCAGGGGCATGATGGGAACAGAAAACCAAAATGCTTTGCCTCTTTGGTAACCATAGGTGTCAACACAATGCCCCAGATAGTAAGTCACCTCTTTTGATAATAAGAAAAAACAGACACTTGGAGAATTCAGGCTATGACCATGCAGTGTGGAAGCAAGCCCCTCATTATCATTCAGCACGACAGTCTTTACTTGAATTGAGATAAAGTCCATGAACATTAGAGAAAGAAATGAGAATAGAAAGCGTGGAAAGAAAAACACCCTGCACGCAGACCTTTGCGCAATTGGATTTTCAAGTCAGCAGTAATCGTCATGAGGTGTGTTCTCCAGATGCATCAACAGCAGCCTCTTCACAGTGAGCGTTATCTGGTTGGTTCACCAGTGTTCACCAGTGTTTCCGCTTGTTCCTGAGCTGGTGCATGGTCAGACAGGGACAGCTGATTGGGAGGATGGAGTGCAGATGCGTCACACAGAAGACTCTGCCTTCATGTATAGTATATTCAGACTTGCTGCCACTGGGGCAGTGACACCGAGTTAAAAACAAACAAACAAACAAACAAAAACATTTTGTTACCTACTTTTGCAGGGGATTGAACTCAGGATCTCATACTTTCTAGGCAAGTACTCTACCACTTGAGCCATTTCTCAGTCTTCTTACTTTCTACTTTTTGTTTTGTTTTTGTTTTTTTGTTTTTGGATAGACTTTCATACTTTTGCCCTGGCTGGACTCTTACTGTGATCTTCTGCCTCTGCCTCCCAAGTAGATGGAACAACAGGTGTTCACCACCACACCTGGCCACCAACTTACTTTTTAAATTTATATCCTTTTCTTAATCTTTCAGACTTGCCTTTTCAAATCTGTAAATCAGAGAAATATTAGTACCCACAGAGAGTTTTCTAAAAATTAAATGAGATAACTCACAGAAAGCACGTATCCTAGTGTGAGACCAAACACTCAAGTCAACTCTGCAATAACTTCAACAGCAGCGTTTAACTAAAGGCAGGGCTCCTGTTTGTTGTTTTGAAGGTGCTGTTGCCAAGAACATGGCTTTGTCACTAAGCCTTGTAATTGTTCAAGCCAGCTGTAATGGGAATGTTTTCTGACTCAGAATATTAAGTCCAAATATCATATTAATTACCTAACTGGTTATAAAAAAAAAAGATGTTACCTGTTTTCTTTCTTCAGGATGATCATAAATACATGAGCAATTCTTCTAAAGTGGAGCCACACATTGACCCAGAGAACTGCAAGACTGACCGGACAGGCTCTCTAGCCAAAAGCATTCTATTGGTTCACAGGCATTTTCAGAGGACAGACACTTCTAGAAGACTGAGCCATGTGACTGGCTGTTTCTGATATCAGTCAGCCAAGGCTATCACACAGCCAGACAGAGTTCCCTTGGGTGCCATAAAGACATTGCCGTTTCCACTATGTGCGCCCCTTCCTGTTTCTTCTGCCCTTAGAAATGAAAGTAGAGAGAGTGAATGCTCTGAGATGGGGCAGTCAATTAAATGGCATTTCAACAAAATTTATTGGATTATTTTATACTTGTGTATTCATTGGTAACTACACCCAGTGTCTTTGTTAGATGCTCCAAGATGTACTAGATGGATAAAATCAGTCCCTGATAGTCAAGAAAATTCTAGTCCGAGAAGAAATACACATAGGGAGACTTAGTTATAGAAGTAGCCAGCTAAGCCCAACTCCTACCTTCTTCACAAAGTAATTGATGGCATCATGTCTGGTTGTCCTCTATGTCACATTATCATATTGTCACAGATTTAATAGAAGGCATACTTGTTCTATAAGCTATAAACAGACTTTAAAAAACTATAAATAATAATACACACACATATATCTATATCTATATCTACCTATCTAGTGAAGAGTTAAACAGTTGACTCATTTCCTCATAAAACAATCATGAGGACTGTAAGTATGCCTCAAGTGGTAGAACACCTACTTTATAAACACGAAGCCCTGAGTTCAAACTCCAGCCCCATTACAAAAGAAGGAAAGAAAGAACCATGAAGTTTTTGAAAAGTTGTAAAGACGAAATAAAAGATTAAAACTAGTGCTCAAAGCAACTCACTGTGGAAGTCTTCACTGGGACTTGGGGGATTAGGAATGGCATCTTGGAGGATCAGCCAGTTTGGCTGCCCTTTTGAAGAGCGGTAGAATGTGATGGGTGAATTGGTTGGGAGTGGGGGGCAAGGGAGGATGTTTGAGCGTGTTCAAGGGGGAGTAACATTTAAGGTTCTGGGACTGTATGAATAAAGACAAGAGGCAGGAGAAAAACAAGAATGGAGGAGTTAGAGTGTGTGTAGAAACTGAGTGTGATTCTTATGGAGGACAAAATAGGAAAGATCATAACTCTTATAAAAGAGTTTGGACTTTATTACTTAGTATGTAAAAAAAATGTACACCTTGGAATGTTTTTGAAGTTTGATGTGACATGATCCATACTGGCATTTAGAAGCTAACTGGCAGCATGTCAAGGGTGGGTTGATAAAAGGGTAGAATCCACTGTGAAAATTAAGCCAAGACTTGGAGGACTTGTTTCCTTGTGATACTCATCAGCCAATTAGCCTATATACAGTATTCCATAAAAGAAGTCTGGCAATATTTTTTTACCTTTAACTTGATTCAGTTCATTAGCATAACCAGCATGTAAGTATTTTTATATGTGTTTATATCTTGGACTATGATGTAGAATGCTACTAATTTTGGGAACTGCTTGCAATAGGCAAGGGTCTAACAGGCTGAGATATTGCAGGCTAAAGTCACTTCTATAAAATCTAATTTTACAGAAAATATGTGCAACAGATAGGTAATGCCTGGTACATGCCATCTCCTGGGACTTAGAAAAGTTAGTGAGGCACCAGAGTGACTCAAATATGTGTCAAGAGAGTAGACCAATTAAATGTTGATCTGAAAGGAACGCTGGAAGGAAGTAGGGTGACAAAGGTAGATGAGTCCCATCTCTGGAGCAAAATGTTCTGAATTTGGATTCAATTCTCAGACATTTGGAGCTTTGATGTCTTAATTTGAAAAATCATGTTACTTAACTAAGTTATTACCTTTTTGCTCAATAATTCTATGCTTTTTTAATATAAAACAAACATTATTCTAAATTCAGTGATATGTACCACAGAAACACTTATATATACCCCTTTTTTCCTATATGAACTAAACATTAAATAAGATAGAAAAAGATTTTTCTGATCTTCCAGGAGTTTATTGTCTCATTGCAGAAATACCCACAAGATATACTAATTTACTAAAATGTATGTAATGAATAATAAAATGGTTAGCAGGTAAGTGAGTTAATTTTTGCAATTATGTTAGAACTCTCTGACCTTACCTCTGTCTTTCATTTCTAATCTGTGTACTGTGTTTTCTATTCCAAGGAACTTATCCTTGTAGTGTTCATCGTCTTGCTTCATTAGTGTTCATTCTTCATGAATATCCTCGGAAGAGAAGTGACAAGATCTCGGCTTATAGCAGTAGTTTCAATAGAGACACCAACATTTGCCACTAATATTTTTAAAGAATTTTAAAGAATTAATGAATTTGAAAGAAGAAGGACTTAGGCTAAATAAAAATTTGAAGCAACATTTCTTAAATCACAAATAAGCCAAGCATAAGCAACCCCTTGAAGAAATCTCTTTTCTCAGTTTTGAGACTGTTCATTTATATAATAACTTGTCATCCATAAGTTTTATCTACTTCTTTCTTAATTGCTGTTCCTTTGTCAGAATTTGAGTTCTTTCTTTTTAAGTGAACCATCTAAGGATTCTTTATTCTCCCTTATTTTGTAGTTACTGTCAGTGTGGCCCAATTCAGGTGATTTTTAAATTCACCTCAAATAGTAGTTTCCCAATATTTGTTTGTGTATCTTGTTTATTTCTGTGTATCTTGTTTATAAAAAGCATAAAGTACTCTCAAAATGCTGGTGGGAGAGGTACACTTGTGCCAGTTGGCAAGCAACAGAAGTGTCTTGGTTTGGGCTGCTACAACAGAGCACCTTAGACTGGAAGACTACAAACAACAGAAATTTATTTCTCACAGTTGTGGAGACCAGGAGACTGAGATCACTGTGGAGTTCTGGTGAGGGTCTTTGTGTTACAGAAGACTGACAGCTATCTGTTTGTATCTTTGTGGGTTAGCTGGCTCTCTGGCCTTTGTTAATTAGTGCACTAATCACATCCATAGAGGCTCCATCCTAATGACATGATCACCCCCCAGAAGCCCCACCTGCTGAGACCCTCACATTGAGGGTTAGGATTTCAACATATAATTTCTGTGGTGGGATGGCACATAAACATTCAGTTAATAATAAATAGTTCTCTGCTAATTTGCTGCATCCTGAAGCTGATTTTGATGCCAAATGCAAGGGAGAAAAGTAAATGCATCTTGTTGGTTTGAGGTCAT
The DNA here is from genome assembly GCF_047511655.1 of Castor canadensis. Taxonomy (NCBI): domain Eukaryota; kingdom Metazoa; phylum Chordata; class Mammalia; order Rodentia; family Castoridae; genus Castor; species Castor canadensis. Next base: position 117,264,312 of record NC_133396.1, read on the forward strand.
GCTGACTCAGAGCAGGCAGGTTTTAGTAATGAGTGGGCATTCTGCAAAGCGTTGTTATTTCTTCTTTACAAAAAAATTATCTTTGTAATTAGGGATAGATCTTTAATCTTTCTTGGTAGTGCTGCCAGGATTTCTAAGAGGAGTTCAGTAAATATGATTATATCCCGATATTTGCTCATATACAAAACACATCCAATAAAACAAAGTATCATGTTGGTAGATAGAGTTTTACATTTATTGTATTATTTTATATACTACTGTTAACAAATGTATGTAGACTACACTTTGAGTCATATTTTCAAGATAAGATAAAGCATCAATCAGATTACAGTCTTTTTTTTATTATTCATATGTCATTTCTCCCCCCTTCCTCCCCGCCCCCTTCCTTGCCCCCCCATTCCCCCTAACCCCTTGCTACCCGGAAGAAACTATTTTTCCCTTATCTCTAAGAACCAAGGGTTTTTGCTGGTTGAGATAAGGATAGCTATACAGGGAGTTGACTCGCATTGATTTCCTGTACATGTGTGTTACCTTCTAAGTTAATTCTTCTCGAACTAACCTTTTCTCTAATTCCTGATCCCCTTCTCCTATTGGCCTCAGTTGCTTTTAAGCATCTGCTTTAGTTTCTCTGTGTTGAGGGCAACAAATGCTATCTAGTTTTTTGGGTGTCTTACCTATCCTCATGCTTTCCTTGTGTGCTCTCGCTTTATCATGTGATCAAAGTCCAATCCCCTTGTTGTGTTTGCCCTTGATCTAATGTCCACATATGAGGGAGAACATATGATTTTTGGTCTTTTGGGCCAGGCTAACCTCACTCAGAATAATGTTCTCCAGTTCCATCCATTTACCAGCGAATGATAACATTTCGTTCTTCTTCATGGCTGCATAAAATTCCATTGTGTATAAATACCACATTTTCTTGATCCATTCGTCAGTAGTGGGGCATCTTGGCTGTTTCCATAACTTGGCTATTGTGAATAGTGCTGCAATAAACATGGGTATGCAGGTGCCTCTGGAGTAACCTGTGTCACAGTTTTTTGGGTATATCCCCAAGAGTGGTATTGCTGGATCAAATGGTAGATCAATGTTTAGCTTTTTAAGTAGCCTCCAAATGTTTTTCCAGAGTGCTTGTACTAGTTTACATTCCCACCAGCAGTGTAAGAGGGTTCCTTTTTCCCCACATCCTCGCCAACACCTGTTGTTAGTGGTGTTGCTAATGATGGCTATTCTAACAGGGGTGAGGTGGAATCTTAGTGTGGTTTTAATTTGCATTTCCTTTATTGCTAGAGATGTTGAGCATTTTTTCATGTGCTTTTTGGCCATTTGAATTTCTTCTTTTGAGAAAGTTCTGTTTAGTTCACTTACCCATTTCTTTAATGATTCATTAATTTTGGGAGAATTCAAGTTTTTTGAGTTCCCTATATATTCTGGTTATCAGTCCTTTGTCTGATGTGTAGGTAGCAAATATTTTCTCCCACTCTGTGGGTGTTCTCTTCAGTTTAGAGACCATTTCTTTTGTTGAGCAGAAGCTTTTTAGTTTTATGAGGTCCTATTTATCTATCCTATCTCTTAGTTGCTGAGCTGCTGGGGTTCCATTGAGAAAGTTCTTGCCTATACCTATTAACTCCAGAGTATTTCCTACTCTTTCCTGTATCAACTTTAGAGTTTGGGGTCTGATATTAAGATCCTTGATCCATTTTGAGTTAATCTTGGTATAGGGTGATATACATGGATCTAGTTTCAGTTTTTTGCAGACTGCTAACCGGTTTTCTCAGCAGTTTTTGTTGAAGAGGCTGTCTTTTCTCCATCGTATATTTTTAGCGCCTTTGTCAAAGACAAGTTGGTTATAGTTTTGTGGCTTCATATCTGGGTCCTCTATTCTGTTCCACTGGTCTTCATGTCTGTTTTTGTGCCAGTACCATGCTGTTTTTATTGCTATTGCTTTGTAATATAGTTTGAAGTCAGGTATTGTGATACCTCCTGCATTGTTCTTTTGACTGAATATTGCCTTGGCTATTCGTGGCCTCTTGTGTTTCCATATAAATTTAATGGTAGATTTTTCAATCTCTTTAATGAATGTCATTGGAATTTTGATGGGAATTGCATTAAACATGTAGATTACTTTTGGGAGTATAGACATTTTTACTATGTTGATTCTACCAATCCATGAGCATAGGAGATCTCTCCACTTTCTATAGTCTTCCTCAATGAGATTACAGTCTTAATAAATACATTGATAATAATTAATCACATCCCTGTCTCTCTTTGAAGTTCTTTTGTTCTGTTTTTTTTTTTTTTCTGGTGCTGGGGATGTGATCCCAGGACCTGAAGCATGGTAGATAAGGGTTTTACCATTTAGCTACACCCCTAGCTCCGCACATTTCTTTTTTTTTTTTTTTCATTCATATGTGCATAAAATGTTTGGGTCATTTCTTCCTCTTCCCCCTCCCTCCTTCCCTTACCCCCCCATCTCTCCCTTATCCCCCCAACCCCTCGCTACCAGGCAAAAACTATTTTGCTCTTATCTCTGGATTTTGTTGAAGAGAGAGTATAAGCAGTAATCGGAAGGATCAAGGGTTTTTGCTAGTTGAGATAAGGGTAGCTGTACAGGGAGTTGACTTGCATTGCTTTCTTGTACATGTGTGTTACCTTCTAAGTTAATTCTTCTTGAACTACCCTTTTGTCTAATTCCTGGTCCCCTTCTCCTATTGGCCTCTGTCACTTTAAGGTATCTGCATTAGTTTCTCTGCATTGAGGGCAACAAATGCTATCTAGCTTTTTAGGTGTCTTACCTATCCTCATACCTTCCTTGTGTGCTCTCGCTTTATCATGTGGCCAAAGTCCAATCCCCTTGTTGTGTTTGCCCTTGATGTAATGTCCGCATATGAGGAAGAACATACAATTTTTGGTCTTTTGGGCCAGGCTAACCTCACTCAGAATGATGTTCTTCAATTCCATCCATTTACCTGCGAATGATAACATTTCATTCTTCTTCATGGCTGCATAAAATTCTATTGTGTATAGATACCACATTTTCTTAATCCATTCATCAGTAGTTGGGCATCTTGGCTGTTTCCATAACTTGGCTATTGTGAGTAGTCCACACATCTCTTAACTAAGGAATGGTTCCTTTTTTTCTTGATAAATACTTCATCTGTAGTTTGAGTGTAAAGTACAAAACCTGTGGTCAACATCATCAATCTTTCTTATTTCCATATTGGAAAACAGCAAGGTATTTATTACAGATTATAGGAAGAGTTTAACTCTTAGGGAAGGTGATGCTTTTTTCATATTAAATGCTACTGTCTTTAATTTCACATATATTCAAATGTCATCAAGAAATACACACTTAAAGTAGGTACAGTGGTGTGCAACTGTAGTCCCAGCTACTTGTTAGTGCTTGTTAGAAGGAGCACTTGATTCCAGGAATTCAAGACCACCCTGGGCAATATATCAAAACAGGAAAAAACAAAAAAGGTCCTTTGATTACTGGTGTAAAGAAGACAGGATTCCAGTGAATTACACAATTATTAGGCCACAGATACACCTAAGGATGTTTCACTGTATCTCAATTTCAGCCTCCTTTCAGACGTTGTGTAATTTTAGATGAGGTTTGTGTTTTGAAACTACGGAGACATAGTTGAATAGACACTATGTATCTTGTAAGGATACAAACATTAAAGAACTGTACCACTCCCACCAAAGGTAATATGTTCTTTTAACGTTGAATTAGCATATATCAACTGTACAAAATAATGGGTTTCATTTTGACATTCTCATTCAATGTGTATAATGTGCTTTGATTATACGTGTTTCCCTATTACACTCTTTTGGTCCCCTGCCCCCTCCTGCTGGTCCCCTCTCTCTTCCCAAATGGAGCCCTTTTGATTTTTATGTCTTTTTTAAGTGTGGATTCTGTATACCAGACAAAATACAGTATTTGTCTTTCTGAGTCTGGTTTATTTCACTTCACAATGTAACTTGTACTTAACATTAAGAATTCTGGCTGGGTGTGGTGGTATGCACGTATAATCCCAGAATTTGGGAGGCTGAAGCAAGTTTGCTTAAGCCCAGGAGTTTGCCGCCAGTCTGGGCAAAATAATGAGACTCCAACCTTAAAAAATTCTAAAGTAATTAATGAGCTATTGCATTCTTAAAGAGCAGAGGAAAAGTAATAGGTAGCACTTTTTAAACAGCATTTATATCAACAGCATAGGTTACAAATGAAAATGCAAGTGTCATTTAACAAACATTTGCACAACTCACTTCAAAATTTGAGGAAATAAAACTCAACGCAGTGATTTTAAAGAAAATATTTCTTTGAAAGATACTTTGCCCATCTAAAACATTAAATTGTGTGTATATTTCTGCTTGAAATATATTCAGTAAAAATATTTAGCTCATTTTAGACATAATAAAATGTTGTGTCAAACCAGTAAAAGGAATAACTCCAATCTTGTATAGAATTGCACAATAAGTACATTGCACTTCTAAAAGTCTCTATTTATTTAGAATGAAAACTGTAAGGTATAATTAGAAATATTTATAATAAGTCAATCACCAAAGTGAGAAATTTCATAAAATCTTGCTGCTGAAGATACACCCTCAATGTGAATGAACAATTATGAGTCATGTCCTATTTTTAATCCAGAGTGTGATCTGGGAAAACTGTAGTGTAGATGGCTCTGTATTCCTGCTGTCTGTGTCAGTAAATCAAAGGAATCCCACCTTTTTATGGGAAGATGCCGAAATTTCAGTGGCAACCTTAGACATTTCTCAATATTTGAAGAACCCTGGTCTTTTTATATTCTTATTAATGTGTTTCCTAAATAATCAGTATGAAAGCAAGTGTTTAAAGCACTTGATAGCCAATGCTTAGAATGAAGCAGGAAGAATCCTTTTGATCTCTTGGGAGTTAACTCTGTTTGCAGATAATTCCTAACAAGAACCTTTCTGTTCGTTTGCTCTCACATTCACTAGGAACAAGTAGAATTTGAGTTCAGCGAAAGATGAATAAATAAATAAAAGTCTTACATAGGCTTTTGAATGCACACCTTTAAATATCAAAAGATAATGATTTGTATAGCATTTAGCATTGCTATATAATGAATTTCTTGTCTTCTGTTGGGTTCATGTGACGAATTCCAGTTGATAAGCACCAGGCTCTGGAGTCAGTTGTCTGGCTAGTTATTGAGATTAAGATAAGTCCTAAGAACGAAAGATATAGTGCCGTGTACTACCTTTATGCGATTGGGCCACCTAGGATTCTGAGTGTAAACAATGAATTAGTTCACCCTGACTCTCTTTCCAACCTGAGGCGAACACTGTAAATATTGGCAAAGTAGGATTGAAGATTATTTTTTAATGGAAAATATTTTTTAATTATAAAAAAAGTCCAAACTGTGTGCAAATGTGGTACTAAGGTTATAGAAAAGAGATTTACTATTTTTCTCTTTTGCTATTGATATTCAGAAATAGAAAGATAAATAATGGGTCATAAGTGGTTCATATTAGAAAGGCATTTTATCCTCATAAAATATGCCAAATGGGGGAAAAATGCAAGATAGTTAAGTGTAGTTAGGGAACTTTAAGATGAAGGATATATTAGTAAAAAATATATTTCTAATGCATAGTCAAAGCTAATCTTGCCCATTAAATGCTTCTCAGTCATTTTTCAAGAAGAGAAAAGAAAAAAAGTGCACGCACTGTTCTGTAAAGCTGATGGAATGTTCCAGAGGCATACCAAACAGAGACAAATATTTTCTGAAGTTCGGTCAATGATTCACAGTAAATATAGTAAATATGATCTTTGCTGCAAATTGGTAGGCAACGTTTGGAGCACTGCAAAGTTTAACTGTCTGTGAGATGGCGGGAGGAGTGATAGAAAGGGGTAATTTAACAAGCAAACCATAGCAACACGCTGCGCAGTGTAGAGCACTGAATACCTATTAATTTTTGTTAATGAATTTAAAACTAGATGTATGGAAATGGTTATATGAAATGTATACACTGCTAAACAGTTAACTAGTCCTTAGGGCTTAAGTTTAATTATCTATGTGTAAATCATTTTGAACAGGGCGACCTAATGAGTCAAAAAAAAAAAAAACGAAGAAACTCATATCTAGGTTTGTAGTGACTGTTGAACACAACAGGCAAGTAGAGAAACCTGCACACGGAGAAGAAAGAAGTTTATGATTGTGGAGAGCTCAGTCCTCTTGGTAGCTCACTAGGGCTGTGTCACTTGCTGCCTTTCGCATCCCAGAGCCATTTTTGGCAGAGGTGATAGTCAAGTACATGTGTATTTCTGGGCATTTCCCTGTCTTTGGGTTGATATTCTAGGGTCTTCCCTCTTTGGTGCCTGCCCGGAGAATGGAACAGTTTCTGGAGACGTTTTTGGTTTTCACTGTTAGGTGGTGCTGGCATCTAGTAGACAGAAACCAGGGATATTATGGGATGTCCCACAATATTCAGTGCAGTCACCCACAACAAGGAATTCTCTGCCCCCAAATATTAATAACACTGAGCTTGAGAAATCCTACTCTACGCCAGCTTTTGAGAACAGCATTTATTTATATTTAAAAAAAATCTATCAAAGGAAATACAAATGGAGTGCTCCCCTTCCACTTCCTGAACATATTATTGGTTTTGAGCTTTAGAGATTGTCATCACTGCCACTATATTTTATTTTATTTTTGCTGGTGCTGAGGACTGAACCCAGGACCTCATGTACACTAAGAATATGCACTACCACTGAGTTCCATCCCTAACCGTCAACCACTGTGTTTCCTGTCACCCAGATGCCTATCGTCTGTATAGGGCCAAGGACTCCTCAAATCAACAGTCCTGTTGCTTTGAGAAGAGGTCATGAATGAGGAAAGAACACCCTGGGCTTAACATGTCTTTGTAACATAGTAGAATTGCAGACCCAGACACGCCCACTTCCCAGAGAGAGTGTATGCTTAAGAAGAATGAAAATTACTCTGTCGACATAAGAGCCTGTACTAAAATGACTCTTGAGATTCATTCCAGCCCCCTCATCTCTGTTGGGTGTAGGAAGAGAGTTTCATTTGTGTAGTTAAGAGGAAAACATGACAGAATGCAAAACAAAACAAAACAAAACCCACAAAAAAAGTGCTCATCATTTCTCCAAGAAAGTTATTTCAGGAATTAAAACTTACCTCTTTCCCTTCTACTCCAGTGAAGCCTTTTGGACGCAGGGACTCAGCTGAGAATACATTGAGATTCTTTTTCTGCTGAGATAAAAGATAAATAGCAAAATGGGCTCTCCATCCCTGTACAATTGATTAAGTAAAACCAAAATTGGAAGCATAATGCCATGTTAGAGCAGATTTATAGTGAAATATTACCTGAAAAGTTTAAATAGAAGACATTTATACCCTCACACACTTTTAGGCTTTAATAATATGGAGCCCTGGTAGCAGGAATTTTGCATAGCTGGTCTCATATTGACTGACTGTATGGGAAAATTTTGCCAACCCCTCCAGACAAAAACATGTGCTTATTGTTTCCCTGTTTATCAAATTTTTGAATAATTTAATAGGGCATTGATAACTACATGACATTAAGTCTCTGTCATGAACTATTCTGTCTTGCCCAAAATGTTTATCCACAATTGTTTTTTGTGTAGTGCTGGGGATCAAACCCAGGGCCTCAAAACACTAGCATTGAGTCCCTTCCTCAGCCCTTTTATCAAGAATTTTAAAGACATAGAAAAGAAAGTTGATTTGGGAAGTACATATAAGCCAGTTGTGGTGATGCATACCTTAAATACTAGGTAAGAGGATCACAAACTGATGTCAGTCCAGGCAAAAACATGAGACCTTATCTGAAAATAAATAAAGCAAGAAAGGCTGGGGGTGTGGCCCAAATGTAGAGCACTTGCCTAGCAAGAGCATGGTGCTGAGTTCAAACCCCATTACTGCCAAGGAAAAGAAAAAAGAAAAGAAAAGTGTGGAGTACATGTAGATATTAACCATGTAAATATCCAAAGAGAAGTAACTGAAAGGAAACTTTATGTTTGTTGTTTAGGGAATTTAGGATTATACTTATTTTAGGTATTATGTTTTTTTCTTTTTACATGATCTAAATCATCTAATGTGTTTTTGAAAAATTATTTGTACCATCAGTAATCATAAAAGTTTAAACAGTTATTGTAAAAAAGAAAAGAAAGACTAGTACCTTCTGTGGATTGTTTCATTCTTGGTGCAACTGAAGGGCAGTTCCTCTATGTTCTGCTTGGAGAGGTGGAGCAGAGATGATTGGGGTTGATGGCATATTTCTTTTCCAAGAGAGCAGGGTCATGTTTATGACTCGTGACAGCTGTTGCTTTTCGATGTGGAGGTTGATCACATTAGCTTAAGTCCAAGAGTAGAGGCTAGAGAGAATGTGGTGCTTGAATTGGGATGTTTTGGCAGAAGGACATAGATGAGTCAGAAAGTTCCAGAATAGAAGTGTTTTCAGGGGAGGGAAAAACTGAGTCAGGTACTGTTCTGGAGGCCATTGGTGCTTCAGGGTAGAATTAGGGGAACAATGCAGCTGGCAAGTGGGAAAGGGCACAGGATGGGAGAAGTGGGAAGCAACTTGGGCCATTCCCTCTTTCCCATTCCTGACAAGGCCAGCTTTGTTCAGAGTTAGATTTTTCTTTCCAGATCTTCTGTGTCTCCCTCCTAAAGCCAATGATAAGTACTTAACCAGCTTTAGTTCTCTACAGGAAGTAGAATACATTATACTGAACAAACACAATCCTTCTATTATTTAGATTCTTTATTGGGATAAAATGAGGTGAAGGAAACTTGTGTCATCTCTAACTCTGGTTTGAGTCTCTTGCATCTTTGACTACCTCTGATTGACTTAGAATCATTCATGGTGAGATATTTCTGGTTCTTCTCTTGCTTGTCAAGTGCTATTTTTAGTACTAAATACATCAAAGTGAACAAGATGGAAAAATATTCCTATGTTTCTGAATTTTAAATACTTGGGTGTAAAAACAGACAAGAAACATATATACATACGTACATGCAGTGATATTTCAGATACTGATGAAGTGATAGGAAGATTACTGAAACCATGTAATAAGCTGGTGCTGTGGGCACAGGGTAGGGAAGGTGCTACTTTAGATCAGAGTCATTTAGGGTCTTCTGTAAAGAAAACATTCCACCTGAGACTGGAATAATGAGGCAGAATCAGCCATGCAAAAAATTCAGTTCAATTCAACTAGACAAATATTTGGATTCTTCCAGGTACTGTTATGGTCACTTGGATTGTATTAGTGAATTAAACAAAGGCCCCGCTGTAGGGAGTCATTATTTTTTTGAGTGTCTGTGTGTGTGTGGTATGTATGTTACTAATTTGCATATGCACACTAATATGTAAATACATGAACACACATGAGTGCTATGAATCAAGGCAAAGCAGGATGAAAGAGTAGGATAGGGTACACAAGTGTTACTTATAGCAGAATCAGAAAACCCTCTACAATTTTGTATTAGAGTAGAAGTATGAAAGGAATTAGGGAGAAGTTCCAGTGTGGAGTGTCTGAGGAGGGGCCTTGGTATATGTAGATGATAAGGAAATGGGGGGATGGGGTCTGGGACTAGGATAGTAAGCAGGAGAATGTGACTAGCCGAGCTGGGCATGGTAGAGCATGTAGGGCCTTTGAGACTGAAGTGATTGGTTTAGATTTTCTTCAGCTTACAGTAAGGAAGCTTTGTAGAGGTTTAGAGTAGAGGAATAAAGCATCTTTTAGTTGAGGGACTTCGTGGCAATAAAGGTAGGGAAGAAGTCAAAAACACTTAACCTAGAGTTTAAAATGTCCAGACAATACCCATCCGTTCAATTTCCTCCTCGTCAGAACTTTTACTTGAACTGATCTCAGAAAGTATGAGATGTAGGGAGAATCTGGCTTTTCGTCCTCCAGCCCTGTAATGAATTTCAAGTGCTACCTTCATAAAAAGGTTCCTCTGACCTGGGAGGAAGGAGAAACAAGAGGACTGTTCTCTCCCATCTCCCCTCCCTTGATTCCTTTACTTTTATTAAAAAAAAGAGTTGTATTTTCATCGTCTAAGTGCTGCATATTAAGATAACAAGCTCAAAGGAGAATGCACCCAAACAGTTCATGAGGTAAAATTAGGACAATACTTGGATTCCTGAGGGCTGTAATTAAAGCTATCTGGATTCAAAGAGAGTTATTTCACTGCAGATTTATGTTCCAAGGAAACAAAAAAGGAGGAAAGAATAGGAAAGTGAAATACAGCAAAAAGAACTCTTAATTCCAATGTATTCAACTCACCCATCAGAAGAAATGGCATTAATTCAGGTACCCAATTACAGTAATGTGGTTCAGAGCACCTCAATAGGTGTTTCAATCTCAAGCCAGGACTAACATTTGTAATCCTTTAAATGCACTTAAGAAATTGATGTTACAGCCCCACAATCTGTTAGGGGCCTTGCTTGCTGGATGATTGTAAAGTGTCCCCCCATTAATTGGATGATCAGCATGTGATCCTCGTCCTGGTCCCTGGATTATGGAAGACTAACTCTGCTCTGATGTGTTGAACCAGAAGCTACTTTTGTGAGAGATTTTGACCCTTAATGTAGATAAGTGGTATTTTTCATCAATCTTAGCTTGCATTAAAAAAGGGGAAATGTCAATTCAGTGTGGGGCATTTAACGTAATTCAACATCTTTTCATTTAATACCTTGGAAAAGTTAGTCTTTCTGACCTACCTAATGCTTCTACTGATGGAATATTTTGTAAAGGCCTGTTGAAAAAAGGTTGTCTTCCATTTGTTAATAAAAATCACAATGTTGAAACTCCCATTCCCTGCTTGCATGTATGGTTGGAAAAAATATATATATATACATATATATAACCCCCCCAAAATCTATTTCAAATGTAACAAAAAACCAAAATTTCTTGCGACAGTGGTATAAAGATTCATAGGAATATTTTTAAAAGAATCTGTCTTGCTAGTTTCTTATTCATTAGCATTTGGGTAATGGAGAAACTAGGTGTTGTGTTTAATTGCCTGGTCACTATGAACTTAGGACAAGGTACAAAGGTTAGTTTTAATCCCTTTAAGGCAAAAAGAATGAATTAATCCAGATCAGTATTTTTTATCAGTCAATTTTTTTTTTTCAGTGTAGGGTATCAGACCCAGGGCCTCATGTATGCTAGGCAGATGCTCTACCTCTGAGCCAAACCCTTGACCCTAATTTGTTTATAGTATGTGTTTCAGAGATATGCACTTAGATTCCAGTTTAGTGAACTTTTAGGATTTTTTTTCCAGCTCAAGGAGGAATAACACCCCAACATTCACTCATTTCAGATTGCATATGGCACATGAGGTAACAAAGCAGTCTTGAGCAGGCTTTTACTTCTTCACAGGTTTGTGGTATAAATGCCCAAGCAAATCCATAGCACCTCTGCTTCTTGGATTAGTGGTGTAGCTTCACTGCCAATGGGTAGACAGAGATGCATGCCTTCCTGTGAAAACCATTTAAAACTCAGTGAAATTGCCAGATTGGACTTAGAAGTGTCATATACTGTTTAATTAGAGACTTGGGTGACAGTCTGGTGGCTGCTGCATCGCCAGGCAAACTACATCTGCCTCATGCTTTAAAGACACTGTGGATTGGGCAGAAAAGTGAAGTTTGTGACAGAGAACATATACTGGCTCTTGATGTGCTGAAGACAAATGGAATCTCAGCTGAGGATGCTGCAGCTGGATCCTGGTGTTCTGTTTGGAACAGCTTTTGCTTCAGAGTTCACTGTGCACTTCTTTCCTAATGGGGTCCCTTGGTAGTGAGTGCAATGCCAGCACAGGATGGATGAGAGACCCTGTGGACCCATGTCATACTTCCTTGTAAGCAGTGTCTTCCTGAACTATGAACCCGGGTTCTCTGAAGTCACAGGAGGAGGATATAAATTCAACTGTGAAGCACAAAGAGAAACTAAAGACCTGTACATAGAACTAGGTATAGTGAATAAGTTTCTAGCAGAAATATCTTAGTAAAAACTGTCCTGCATCAAAAATGATCTTTGGTTATTGGATATGTTATAGTCTTTCTTGCCAATGTGAATAGTGGAAGAAAATATCTTCTGGCCTCACTTTGTTCAATCTGGCAACAACTTCTAGACAAATTAATTTTATTCTCTTTAATAGCCAAACTTTATATTACATTAGCTTTGAAGATTGAAAAATAGATGTGAAAACTAAACCTCATTATGGAATACAATGATTTATAAATTATTTGTGCAATCCTCAACCCAGATGTTTTCTATTTTCCTTTTCTGAATGTAAAGATTAATTTTTAAATGATGTTTTCTTAATTTGCTGAGTCTGGACGAAATAATATGTACATTTCTTAAAGGCTTTTTTGTTAAAAGCAGACACTTGCCTTTTTGGTTTTTATTCCATATTACATGCTATTATGCCTGTGCCTGCAGGCTGGAAGGGTGGTTAGGAGGTGCTGCTGTGATAAAGTAAGCCTGCCATAAGCTACCTGTCATATTGTTTCATGCTTTCACCTGGCCTGCTACTGTCTGTGGAGGAATTCTTCTTAACTGCTTTCCAAAGTGGGCTGCAAAATGCTCCTGGACCTCGTTCCTTCATGTTAAAGTTCCATCCTAAATGAACCTGGCAGCTGGTCTTGTCCAGTGCTTGTGGAAATCTACAGTTTCCTTCTTTATGGAATTCCTTAGAATCCCTTTGGACAAGCAAAGTGTGTAAACCAGTGCTGACCACACAGCTGGCCTCTGGTGTTAAGAGTAAGGTGATTATCCTGAAGACAGGTCTATTTGTGTGCTTTAGGACTTCCTAAAAGGGAAAAGTACCATGGAGAGGCAATTACTAGGAGTCTATCGTTAGTGTGTGTGTGATGTATATACTGTCTCTTCTCTCCTCCCTGCTTCTCCCAGCCCCCACTTTTCTCTCCAGAAATTGCAAAAACAAATCCTATTTTAATTTTAAGATCTATTGTATCCTTTAACAAAGAAATTGCCAGTTCAGTCTCAAGTTAGTTGGTGATAACATTTAACAATTATTTCATCCTAAAACACATAAGTTGGTTAGAGCATGAGAACTGAGGACCAAGGTCAACCAAGCAACTATTGTGGCCAATTGGTTTGCCCTGTGATAGAGTCACAGTGTTCCCCTAAAACTCATCGAAGTCCTCAGCCATGTCTGCCTCCAGCCCCTGTGGTATTGGAGAAACAAATGTCAAGGTTTTGAAGTTAGTATCAAATGACAAAATGTGGATGCTAATGGTCACTGGGATGATCTTCGCTTTGAGACACTGAAAAAGAAATTGAACCAATTTTCTTCACCACAAAAGTGCTTCTTTCATTATTGCCAAAATTAGAACCCCTTTACACTCATGATACTGAGAAGTTATGAGTTGTGAGTAAACAAGAAATGACTTTCACTTTCCTCTCAGTGCCTTCCTGGTTTCAGGTGCTCCTCTAGGAGGAGGCATCTGGTGGGAGAAAGGGGCTTCCTTTACTAGGTACCCCCTGAGCACAAGGGCTGGGCTACAGCAGTGCCTTCCATCTGCATTTCCTGCCTTCTCAGGTCCAGCTGTGTGAGTGAGGAGCTACTGTGGGGAAGCAGACTTAACAGCTCATCTTCCACACCTGGGTGGAAAGAGACTGTCAGTTATATATCTGAGTTCAGATAGCTGCATGTACCTACCCTAAATCTATTCTCCCTCTGCTATGTGAGGGTTGTGAATGCTGACTGGCCTTGTAACCTACATTGTAAGAAGTGTGCACCCATAACTATTAGACAAAGTTAGTTTCAGCCCTTTGAAAACTGTTAGGATTACAAAGGACCACTACCTGGCAGATCCCACAGGTCGTCATTCTATGCACAGGAAACCATTGTGCTAGAAGCAGTGGTCAAAGTTCGTGCCTCAGGACCCCACCAGCCTGCTTTGAGCTCCCTATTGCCTTTCAGGATGAATTCTTCATCTTCTCCAGCCCACAATATCAAATTCTTCTGATGAGAACTTGACATGAGGAAGTCCTTGGTTTTGGCACAAACCAAGATCTCTTTCACCTGAGATCTACCAGTCCTTAGCCTGTGGCTCCCATTTCTTTCCCATAATAATGACTATTCAATATCTACATGGTCTTTCAAACATGGAATAGTTATTTTAATATTTACAAATTGGACATTCAATGGAAAGGGTCACATTTTTAAAAAGTAGGTATTTCTTTACCTGTGACCAGAGTAGCTCTTTGTCATTTTATATGTTTTTCTTTCTTTTTAGAAGCTTATTGCATGCTTGATCTACCCAGTACTTGAAGCCAGGGAACATTTTTCTTCTCCTCTGATTGTGTGTGTGTTTCTGTCCATCTGTCTGTCTCTGAGTGGCTAGACATGTGCATACTATAGCAGCCCATTTTATATTGGATTATCATTCTGTTATTTCTCTTCTTTTCCCCCTTTGTCTCTGCCACTCAAACCAATTTCAGCCATCTACCAGCTCTCATTTGGGATAATAGCCTTTCTTTCTGCCATCGTCTTGTCATGTTTGATTCGGCTGCACAGGATTTTAAATTAGCCAAAAACGTTTGCATGCTGAGCTTCTTCTACTGCCCGACTGATACTGATGATTGCCCTGAAAAAAAAAAAAGAAAAGAAATGGCTGGTGGCTGTTGTAAAACTCAGTTGTACCATGGCCCTTTTCTACAACAGAGAGGGAAAAGTAGAGAGATCACCTATTTTCCTGCTTCCTCCCTGGTCATCCCATTGTCCTGGTGCCAGGCTCCCACTGGGAGATTACAGTCTTTCTAGGGCCTATGATTGCAGAAATAAAACAGTAAGAAAGTAAAATAAAACAATAAAAGACATGCAGTTAAATTCAGTGACTTACCGCTAATGGGTTCAACTCACTGGTGAGAGAAATCCCAATTTTATTTCATTTTATTCTCCCTTTTCCTGAAGTTTGCTTATTGGGGACAAATGAAACTGATTCTTGACACAGGAAATTTTCAAGTATAATCTCCCATGAAACTAGAAGACAGAAAGCTGTTGTTGTTGTTTCTAAAATTTGGCTGTTAGTGTACCTGAGTTGGGTCTTCTATCGTCACAGTTTTTGTTAGGCTTAAAAATCAGACTAATCATATTATATATTTCTAATTTATCATCCCATTTTTGTTAAAATAGCAGTGTTGACTGCTTCCCTTACCTTGAATAAGCAGGACCCACAAGTTCTAAAATACTGTACTTGTTTGAGAAACAAATACATACTTAAGCATGTATTTTTTTTAAACACTGCTTTTTGATACTGTGTGACTATTGCTAAGTTTATGTGATTCCAGAACAATGGGATTAAAGAATAGAAGGAAGAATCAATAAATCTAGCTGTTTTGTTTATAAAATATCAGTCTTTTTAGCTAAGTTTCCTCATTAAATGTTCTAAAATAAATATTTATATTTATTTTTGTATATATATTAGATATGTACATAAAAATATATATTATATTTTGTTGAACCATGCTTTGCTGTTTCACATGACTCCTGTTACTGGTAGTCTTTGAAGAACCTCAATGATGTCACATTCTTCATCATGCCACTTGTCCATGGTCAAGTTCAATGGAGCATCTTCTCTCCTCTGGCACCTCAGATGAAATGAGCTTTCCTTGCAAAACTGATCCCAATCCTTTGCTAATCTCTATTATTCAATTCTCCCAGTGCATTTACTCACATACTGAATTCCTCCAATTCTAGAAATAACATGGACAAGCAAACATAAACTTCCTTGTAAGTATTGCCTTTCTTCTCTCATTCCTTTGCCACCAGTTTTCTCATAAAAATGCTTCATGGGCCTAGTCTCCACCTAGTCATTATGGGCTGCTCATTAACCCAACATGACCTGGCAACTTTGAGGTCACCACTCACGTTCACATCTCCAAATCCATTAACTTTTTCTCAGTCTCATATTCTTTAACTTTGTGATATTTAGCAGCATTTTATTTTTCTTACTTTAAAATGATTTTATTTAATTTAAAACATAAATTGTACATATTGTGCTAAGTTGAAAACAAAAACATAAAAATTACACAGTGATGGGTATCTTGTGTTATTTCAGCCCGTGAATACATTGTGTACTGTTCAAATCAGGTTAAATGTATCTCCTCATTTATCATTTCTTTATGGTGAAAATATTCAAAATCCTTTCCTCTAGCCACTTGATGTATGCAGTACATTACCATTATCTGTAGTCACCCTGACATGCAATAGCATACTAGAACTTACTCATAGCTAAATGTAGCTTGGTACCCACTAATCAACCTCTCTTACTGACACTCTTGTTCTTCAGCTTTCATGACCCTTTTCAGCCCTGGATTTCTTCCTCTTTCTTAGACACATTTGTTTCCTAATTTCCAGCATCTGTTGTCATCATTTTTCCATGAGTGGAACTTCAAATCATATGTCTGTGCATATAGCACCCAATTGTACATTTCTGTCTTCACCTGTCCTCTAATTTCCAACAAGACATCAAAATGCTGCTCACAACCACCTGGATTTTCAGTCTGAAGCTCAATATGCCCATTTTCCAGTTTTTCTTACCTTTCTTTCAAACTTATCACCTCCTAACCTTGATTTTGTTAATGCCCCACCTTTTACTACAATATCTGCAATAAACCATGTTCAAGCCACTTTTGACTCAATCACTTTCCCATCTAGTTTTATCCTTACAAGATGCGTGAACTCTTACAATGTTTTATTTCATCCTCATTGCCATGCTGTTAGTTGGATAATGTTAGTTCCATGTTTATTCTATAAGTGAGGGGTTGGAGACTTGTGGTCTCACCTCAGCACTGGTGTTCAGAGTGTACTAATTCCTGTTGCATATGGAAAACTACATGACAACTGGGGCCCTCTGCAAGCCAGCCTCAGCCTCTTGCCACCCATACCATTTTATTGCCACTTGCTTCTCCTATACAGTTATGCATAGGCAGCACAGAGCTGGCAGCTTTTCCCCAGCAAATTCTCCAAAGAACCCTTTTTTAGATGAACAGTGATACACAGTAGCCTGAGGGCAGGTATACTGAGAGAAATTTGGTAATTGGATTAACCACCTTGATGTAGACAGATGATCTTTCTCTCCCTTAAATATAGCCTTAAGCAGTGTCTGCTGAGTTCCTTTAAAAGGATGAGAAAAGAAAAGAACAACAAGTGAGGGTACTAATTGGCTAACTTTATTTGTCAAATTTTTCACAGAAACAAAGAATCCAGATTTTGAAGGATGACCAAACTGCACACAAGCAGCAAAGTGTCCACATACTGTTAAGCTTACAGACCTATAAACTCATGCCTTGTACTTATTATTAGAACAGATGGATAGCCTAGAAAATTGTAGTTAAGGTTAGTAGCAATAATATAGCCTTGGAACTGGATATCAAATACTATAGATTTTAGGATTGGATTCTTATGACCAAATGGACTTTTTCACCTGTGGGTTATTTTTAAATTACACATTTTAAAAATACCCTGTGGTCAAATAATTCTTTTATAAATTTTGAAGTGTAACATTTAAATGTTCTTTTTGATAAAATATGCAATTTTCCTTGAGAAAGGTTAATCCACAGGTAATTTTTTGAGCACTTACAATGTGCAAGGCCTCACAGAAGATAAGTGAGGGGCTCTGGGCTAATTAGTTCTGGGGCTTCCAAGCAAAGTGGTGGAGAAGCGTGAACACGCCGACCCTGCTCTACCCTGGGTTCACATTAGTGCAGCTGTTCCCTGCTGCTGTTACTCCCCGAAATCTAAGTGTTGTCCTATGGGAAAGTTAAATGAAATTAAGTTAAAAGGATGATGGTAGTGAAGGAATTTTAAAATGAGGTGTCTTTGTCTTCCTCCAGACCTTGAGTGTTGGGGTGCTCAATCAGATGGACTGGTTATTAGCTAATAGGACCATTTTGCTAAATTAGCCTGCCGGGTTTCATTTTCCAAGTTGTACAATGTGAGATGCTTCACAGACCACTGCTGTTTATAGAAAGGGTCATATAACATGACCCTGGAGCAGAATAACATTTCAGTAGGCAACTTCTCTCTTCTCTCTCTCTCTCTCTCTCTCTCTCTGTTTTTCCTGCACTAAAAGAATAATGCAATACTAGTGTTGTCTACCTACAGAGAAACCTGGTCAAAACTTATAGTCAAAAGGAACTTTCCATTTAGCTGACCAGAGTCAGTGTTGAGCAAGGAATTTCCCAACATGTATATTATAATTGTCCTTTTGTTTATATGTTTTACTTGTTTTGCAAAAATAGCTGTGGTTCTTGAGTAAAGATCATGGTGGCCTTCCAAACAAGAAAAAAGGTGAAGAAAAAACTGAATCAAAATGATAGTAAATGGACAATGATGTCAAATGAGCATTTGGGCAGAGCTTGCTTACAAGAATGCAGCATCTTGGCTTTAGCTTATTGTCACATGAGAGAGCCCAAGGGGAACAGTGACACCCTGATGTCTGTGCAGCAGAATAAAGCATGAAGAATCATTACACACCAAGGCAGGGGAAGAGGAGAAGCAACTTGGAGGAAAAGAACAATGGAAAATAGGGGTCTGTTTACAAATGTGTATGTTGTGTATGTGCTATATATATGTGAGTAAGCACCCACTGAATTGAAACCATCTTTTTCATTGTTCTAGGAGCTGATTTTCACACACCTCTGACCATTCTCCTTATTTAAAGACCAAAGAAGGCCTTAGTAATAATGAATCTTGGTTTTCCTCGTATCGTTGCTTAGAAAGTCATTTGTAGCTGATCAAGAATTGATTATATCCAAATGAATATCATGTTGTATGGGATGAGAATTATCGAATAGTTTGCTTTAAGTAATCTCAAATTTATTTGCTATTTCTATGAACATTTGACAACACATTTAAACGCACACACACTTTCTCTTCAATGAGAGTCAGAAAAAACCCATATTTTCCCCAGAGCTTTGTCTCCTCAAGCTTTATTTGGTAAAAGCAAGTTTAGATTAGATAATTTCAGTTCTTTGTGTGAAGCTATTTTTAAATGTAATTTTTGCTAATAATTCAATTAGTTGTGTTTTTTGCATAATTTGCAATAAGGTGTTGCAATTTAAGAAGTTTCATTTTATTTTAATTAACAACTGATCAGTAATAATAATCAAGCCGCTGCTAACATCACCAATTTTAACTAGTTAGAACATATATCAGGCATGCAGTTCCTCCACCCCTATTCCCTCCCTCTTTGAAGTATTTAATAAGAATGCCATGTACAAAATTATCCTGTTGGAGAGAACCAGAGCCACATCCCAATATAAATCACAGTGGAAAATCAGTCAAAATTACATTGCCTTCCCTCCCTAAGGACCCCTCTTTTTCCTCTTTTCTTCCTCTCCTTCCCTCACTCTTCCTGTCTCAGAGTTTGGGTGCACAGTGTGGTTGGGGGAGAGGTGTGATACTCAGTTTATTGTGCCTAACAATTCCTTCGTACATTCCATTAGCACATTATTTATAGCTTCATAAAAGGATCCTTTTTTTTCTTTTTACAATATCCTTGTACCTCTGATGATAATGCTATCTGAGGTTTGAACTGCTATTTTTAAAATATCTGTTTCCTAAGTTGTCTCCTCATTGGCTCACTCACTTCAGCATCCCTCCGGTCACACTTAAAAGTCTACCCACAAATCCTCTCAAGAGAAGTGGCTCAAATCTAGCAGTTGAAAAAAAATTCTGAAACGATCTTAGGGCCGAGATCCTATACCTTCAGCCTGCAGTTTCCAAGGTTGTGACAGCCTGAACTCAGATGCCTGTGTAAACAAGACTTTCTAGAAGTCATTACCTCATAACTCCTCATAAGCTTCCCCTGACAAGCCTCTCAAACTCAGAGGGCTGTGTTTTCCCTAATAAATTCCTATCTGAACCCACTTGTTAGTCAAGCGTTGTGCACACTAACTACAGGAAGGACTCTGTGTCTTGGGCATAAATTACTCTTCTGTGCCACTGTCTCTGAGTACCCCCCAGTTATGGATTACTTTGTTCTCGACTTGACAGGGACATAATTAGAACTGTTGATGAAATCTACCAAATTGTTCCTCCGTGGCCTCAGTGGTCAGGAAATTTGGCTGAGTCGTATTTGTCACTGATGTGGAGGCACTAAACACTTCATATTAACTACGTTATTAATGTGTCCTCTAATCTGCCCATGAATTGGTAACACTTGAAGTGAGCCCAGCCCTAATGGCACCTTGCAATGAATGCATTGTAGTGCTGTATTAAAAGTTTCAGCAGGGATATGATAATAAAATGCCCCGTGCGTGTGTGTGATTGACATATCATTGATGCCTTCATTTCAAAACACGGCTTTCTTTAGGCCTTTATTCATACCTCAGATTGTACATGATGTAGTTTGCTATTTTTCGCCCCTGCTTAATCCCATAAATCCTTCCTTTAAGGTGAGGAGACAGTAGAAGTTGAGTGGTTAAGAATGTGGGTTATGGAGTGAGATAGGTATGGGTTAAACATCCTTACTTTTGTATTTATTAACTATAAGCTTCCTAAATGAACTTCTTAACCTTGCTATGCCTCATTTTCACTATCAGTAAACTGGGATTCAGAATATTAACTTTCTAGGATGGTTGTAAGGAAGTAAACTCTGAAGGAATTTATCACAGTGACTGGCTAGTGGCCAGTGGCCTGTGGTGAAGATGGGGATGATGGTGAATGATGACCTCACCCCTCCTCTGCTGTCACTAGAGAGGTCCCTTTGGGTGTGAGTGTGTTCACAGACAGACTTGGGATGGTAGGAGGTCATGTGCTCTTCAAGTAATGCTTATAGCCTTGGAGGAAGAATAAATCTTACAGGTTACAAAATATGTTGAATCCCATAGCCATTCTATCAATGTGATTCATATTGCTTAGTCTTCTAAAATAAGAACCTTTTGACCATTTATATGTATACTGTACCCCATTGGTTTTCATATCTTTAATGAGAACCTGAGCACCTTCTTTGTGTATTCCATGGGCTGATTCTCCAGGCCACCCAATCTATCCCTAACCCTGGGGCACCAATGGGTTGACAAATGTTCACTGAGAGCTGTATCACAGTCAACTATTATACAATGTAGACGAGGCTGATGGAAGTTAATAAAACAGAAAGGGTGAAAGATGAACTGATGGTGAGAGGCCATCATTTTTATATGCAGATTCTGGCATCCCAGAAAGCACAGTGACAAAGTTACTGGTTGCTGAAATATATAGCCTTTGGTTTCATCTGTTGATTAGGCATGAAAATATTTTTAAAACCTAACTTTTTATGACCAGCTGTGTTTTTTGGCTTCATACACTATGCCTGAGTTTTCCACTTAGAGAAAATACAATACCTAGAGAAAAAATAAGCAATCTTTAAAATACTAGGGAAAAGAGGCTCAGTGTGTGTGTGTGTGTGTGTGTGTGTGTGTGTGTGTGTGTATGTGTGCATGCACATGTGTGTGTATTCTGGCAACATGATTTTGATTTGCTTTGTTTTAAACAGTTACTTTAGACCATGTAGTTAGTGAGATGCAGAGCTAGGATTATAGCTAAGCTTTCCTCACAGTTATTGTCTAATGCTGGAAATCAGGAGAAAAAAGCATTGAGCAATAGATAAATGTGATGTAAGTACAGATCACCTTTAAATAAACTTTAAAACCCAAAACAGAATAAGGAGAATGTCCATACTATAAGAGAGAACATTTCAGAGACATCTTTTAAACTAATGTATCCTGATAAATACATCACCACATTGTTTTTAACATTATTTTAGTTTATTTTTTGGGTGGGACTGGGGTTTGAACTCAGGGCTTCCTCTTGCAAAGTAAGCACTCTACCACTTGAACCACACCACATCAGCATAACGTTTTAAACTACAAAATAGTAACTATCTATTGTAAAGTATTTTCGTGATACAGACAAACCTAAAGAAGAAAATTAAAATCCCATTGTATACAGAAAGTTACTGTTAATATTAAGTATAAATAATTCTACCAGAGTTTTCTTATGGCCATAATCTGAAGACCTGAGCTGTGTTTTTCTTATAGTTTTGAAGCAATCAATGAATGCTTCAGTGTCAATGTCTGTGATAGACAGTAGGAATCACCCCTTCCCACCATCTACTGATACAGCTGGGAAAGAAAGAGCTTAAAATGTTGTTATGAAAATTCTGCCCTGATTGTCGATAGTGAAGATCACTTTACTTGGTCCCTTGATCATTGCAGAGTTTTACGGGCACCAAAACATAGAAAAGTGTAGTGGAACAATTTCACATTCTTTTCTGAACTTAAAACCAGAAGAAATAATTCCATTCTACTTAAGACTGTGATATATAATCTGAAATTGGAATTTATGTAGTATGGACTAAAATTAAGAGCAAGACCTTTTAACTCAGAAAGATTAACTCCCTTGTCATCAGGTAAGTTTCCTTTTCTATAAAATGGGATCAATAATACTTACCTCAGACACATGTTAGTATAGGGATGAAATTAAATTGGAAATGTGTATAAAAGATTTGCATGTGACCCAATCATGTTATATTAACACAATAGTGTTATTGCCAGTAACCTCTGCTTATTACCTGTCTACTTCTGAGCCATGCTGTAAACTGTACTCAGTTCCATATGTTTGGCAAGTGAGATCTCACAGCTAACACTTGGAACTCAAGGTCAATAGGTATATCAGTTCCCATTATTCTATACTGTACATTTGATCCTGATAGTACATTTCATCTTGCCATTTGTTTACTATCCAGATAAATATATTAGGATTGTACTTTTAGTCAATATTCATTGACATACTGTACACCATCCATATGTCTCCATTTTTTAAACAATTTGCTTGGGTAATAGTGACTTGAGCACTTTATAATCATTAGAATTTAATTTAAGTAATATTCGAAGTACCTCTACTTGCCCTCTCTTTACACCTTGGCATATGAAAGTTTAAATAAATCTTACTGGTTCCCTAGTTCTGTTAGCAAAGAAAATATAAGCAACTTGAGTGAGAGCTCATACTCCCAACTAGATGCTGCAAAACCAACAGTGATTCTCCCTTCAACTTTGGGCAAAGAGTTGGCTTCATTGGATGGGAAGTTTTTAGCAGAGAAAGCTATTGGATTTAGTTTGAATCTGGGAAATTGGCAAGTGATATGAGGCTCATCTTCCTACAACTATGTACCTTTCAGTACTGCTGGGTTGAGGATTTCTATCATTGTGTTTCCAGAAGAACCACATTAGGAAGCTGATGCTGATTTATGGTGCCTTAAGTCCTCTATTTACAAAGCTGTGTAGAAAGCAAGCAACTGGAAGTGATTTGCAGCCCAATGCAGTGCAACTAAATGCTATATATACTTTCATCATCAATAGTACCAAATTAATTTGCCTCATACATTTAACTTATTTCTCTCCCAATTAAGTTATATTACCTAAATAACTTGGAATTACCGTTTCAGATTTTCTAGCTGTCCTCCCTTTTCTTGGTTTCTGAAATGATGCTGACACATTTGAAGGCATGATTTCCTTTATGATAACACATTGCACTTGCAAAGCTTCCTTCATTCCAAGTTTCTCAGCATTATCCCTATAGATGTTTGTAAAAACCCAGCATTTATCCATTTTAAATGTGATCTGACTTTTTAAAAAAGTCTAATTACATTTTCTGTAGCCAGAGTTTTACAATGAGAACATTTTAGCAAGATTCAGATATGTAAGCAATGACTGGTGGAGTTCAGTATGAAAACTTGTTCTTCTGAGGCTGAAGCCAGTGATGGCTCCATTCAAACCTTGCCTTGAAGAACAGGAAAGATGTGAAAGAAGGGCTTGTCCTCAGGCCCAGAGGCTTTCATAAATGACACATGGAAGTGATGATGCCTGCATTTTCTTCATACCTTGCCATGAGAGGGAAAAGAGCCCACCATACTATACTAGGGTTTTGAACGCAAGACTTCATGCTTACTAGGCAGAACCTTCTATCACTTGTACCACTTCCTTAGTCCTTTTTGCTTTAGTTTTTTTTTTTTTTAGCAGTGGGGATGAGGTCATGCACTTTTGTGCCCAGGTTGGCCACGGACTACAGTCCTCCCACCTATGCCTCCCATACAGTTAGAATTACAGGTATGTACCACTCCACCTGACCTCACTCTCATGATTTTCATGGCATGGAACCAGGACCTGCTGGTAAAGGCAGGCTCTAGTTAGAAGCAAACAAATGGATCAGGTTGTTAAGAACAGCCTCTATACCATTGTGACATTTTCTGTAGACTACTGACCTTCTCATCTAGTTCATTATTTGTTCTCAAGTAGGACCATATGCAGACAGTGAGTATATGTCTTTAAAACATTGTTCTTCATTAGTTAGGTGGGGCAGATAGACAGCAAACTCAGTAGGGTTCATGGTTTGTTACTTCCCATTTTTATTTCTTACACAAATATGTGCTAAAGTCCACTGTAATAAGGTACTAGTTTAGTAAATTGGCGAGTGTCTTCAGCGTTTCTTGTGTGGAGCATGTGCTTGTGTTTGAAAGGATGACTCACAGTTAATTATTATAAGAAAAAGACTTACCACTTCATAAACTCTAGGAAAGACTGTTTTCTTTTCCAAACATTTAAATTACTCAGCCAATTTATGCATTAAAACCCAATTATAACTTAGAATGTTAGAGAATTTCAAAAGCTGCTCCCTGCAGATCTGTGCCTAAGACTACATTTTATCATTTATTAGAACTACACTTTCTAGTAGAGGTTTAAAGAAAAAGGATTAAACCACAATGAAGGCACTTGACAAGACACTGGGTATGCTCCCAATGCAGCATTGAGGAATGTGGGAGAAAGAATGTCAGTTTACAGCTTCTCTGGACTTTGCGCCATCGTTACACATTGTCATGTCAGGAAAGGGAGAAATAAAGGATATCTTGTAGTCCCCAAGTCCCATACAGTTCTAACCATGTCCATTTAGGAAACAGTGTGTACAAAACAAACTTGGCTTTTCATGTAATGGGTGGTAGTCCACCAGTAGCAAAAGATGTGAATATTGCTTTAATATTTCCTGCACTTGTAAGGTGTGAAATAATACTCAGTAGAAGTTTCAAGTTTCCCTGAGAAATCTTTTTTAGAATAGTGCCTTGAAAAAGCTTTTATTCCTGCCTGGACATGGTGGTTCTAAAACTTTGGATGAAAAAATAAACAGGTTGGTCAAATTAGAAAACAGCTAGAATTCAGCTTATTATAGAATGGAAATAGGATTATGTGATTTAGTTTCTTAAAAAGAATGAGTTTTCGTTTGTATTCTTCTACTGGCACAAAAGTCAAAGCCTTATCCCAGCAGTAACTAAAGTAAGATGGAGTTCCAAAGAAAGTATAAGGAGCAAACCCCCTTCCCCCATCATCTTCACCCCATTGCAAAACTAACACCTCCAAACATCATCAGGGAAACATGCAGTTTGTTTCTTTCTAAATATAAAAGAACCAACATAAGGAATCCTTGGCCTCTACTTGGGAATGTTTTCCATAATTTTATTACAACAGTACTTTGGCTCTCTTTCTCTAGTTACCAATAATAGTGTAACTGTATTAAATAAGAAAATAATTGGCTAGTAGGTTGAAATGGGCCTTTGCATCCAGTGGTGCTCCCACCTCTTACAGATAAGAAGGGGTTCTGGGAGTGTTTACCATTCTTTCAGGTAACGAACATGCTAGGACCGAAATCATAGAATTTCTCTGAAATTCTTAGTACTTTGGGAGGGAATAAAAAAGCCAGAAGACTCAGATACAAATCAAACACCCTCTCTCCCTTCTCTACTTGAGTAAACTCATCTTCAGTCTTAACAAAAATTAAATAAAGCAAGCAAAATATATGGTGACAGCGTTATTTTTTGAACCTTGTCTCAAATCAAGGCAGTGCATTCTTTGTGGAGACTGGAGATAAGTATCTGGGTTGTGTCGCTTCTTTGTAAATCTGAAAGATTGTATTAAGGTTCCAAATGATTCTGAGATTTGCTAAGTAAAGTCTACTTGTCAATAGCTCCTCTTGTTGGATATTTAAAGTTCAAGAGCATTGTTTGCTTTAGTTAAGTGCTCTGAAGTGTTTCAACAGCCATTGGGCCCATTTATATAAACAAACGAAGGAACACACTGATCACTCATAATCCATGATACCCAGAAGCAGTCTAAGGAGAAGCAGAAATTCTTGATGACTTAAAGATAAGCCCTCCAAACACCTGCCTGATTCACTTTGTAAAACAACAGGTGTGTGCCAGTGGTTTTCACTAGTTTCAGAGAAGGACTTGGAAAAAAATTTCCTACTTTAAGACCATGTTTCTGTCTTTAACTTTGTTGATTTGTGAGCCTTTTGCTAAGAAACATAATGCCAATCTGAATACCACTAGTTTTGAGATACATTTTCTTTTGTTGATGGTCATCCGTTCTAGAATTTTAGTTGGGTTTGTTAGTAACTGTGTTTCTCTTGAGTGTTAGTTATTTTGTGTAGTTTATCATCCATGCAGACTTTTAAAGTATCAGTGTTTATCTCTCAAGGAAATTCCATATAAGAACAATGGCTTTGGGAGGATGTTTAAACATAGTCATGCATTTACACATAAGCCATACACAGTACATTTCTGTACTTAGACTGACTTTCACTGTCAAGTTATGTCATTTTCAAAGAACTCTAAAAAATACAACTCTATCTTTATAGAGAATTAAAAAGACTCAAACTGAGATCTTGTTTATCCTGCAGAGTTACTAACTACTTGAAAGATGGGTGTGTTTGTGACAAAGATTTAAACTGCGCCCCCATCCTGGCTGGTCAAGTGGGGGACAGTTAATGAGAGAGAGTAGAGCACTGAGGTCAATGTGAGGCCACATAGATCCAGGTTTAAAGCCCTACTTTAATTTGGGAATAGTGCACACTGCACTAAAATAGTACAGAGGACAAAATACTACATACCACTACACAGCATCGTAAGACTTGAGTGGGATGATATATTTGGTTGAATCAGAAAGAACTTTCAATATTAAGCTCTGTTATCAGGGAAAAACATCTTACAATAATTTCAAATGGTTCAGTTGAATGGGCAATATTGTAGAATATTTCCCAACAAATAGAAAGTCCTACAAAATAGCAAATTCAGAAAAGGGGAGAGGATGGGCTGAAAGAATTGAAATCTGGACTAGTTGTGGAGGGTAAAGCACACATCTCTCCCAGAAGGAGGGAGTAGTAGGCCAGGTAAGAAGGGTGATGATTGCTAATAGTTTCTTTTTCCAACTGTCTATGGGTTGGCCCAACCCTGGTATATCTTTATTAGTTTGGATATTTATATGAATTAGCACACCTATGTAGGAGACTCTGCAAAACCAAGTCAAGCTCTAAAAACTTCATAGTGTGGTTTATTTGTGTTTTAGAAATATTTTCAAAACAACCTTTCATCAAATATTACTAGCCCACAAAGGCTGGAAAAGTAAAGTTTGTGAAACCATGAAGACAGCACGTACACGGGAATGCCTCCATGGGAAATAAAAGAGGTGATTTCATGAATGGGGTTAGTGCTGGGTATAGAATTGAAAGTTTTATAGAGTTTTACCACTTTCTCTGCCCTATCAGAGTGACACCCTTGACCTGTTGTCAACAGTTACACATGTCGAGTAATTTATTAACCCTCACAAGTATAAGTGCTTAATTGCAAAGCCAGTGTATTGTTTATAAGAGGCTTTAACCAAATGCTGGACATACTCAGAAAAGAATCTCACAGCCGCTGAACCACCTGCCCTGGGTTGACACATCTTGGTTCACACAAGAACTTGAGAACACTCTTGAATTCTTGAATGGGTGCCTAGAGTCAAAAGGCTTGCCAGCATGGGAATTGGAGCTGAAAAAAAAAAAGAGATGATATCATTACTGTAGCTAGGATCATTGTGTTATAATCAGAATAGATTTGCTATAGCAAACCATGTCTGGTTTGCTCAGACATGACAGAGGGATGTAAAAAGACATTAGGTTGGGTGTTTCCTACAATTTCTGTCAGCTTAATAAATTGTTTTGTCCTCCTTTTCTCTTGCCATTCATCACGCCATATTTTGAATCTTTTTCCTCTCTCAAGTTTCTTAATGTCCTTAAAGGGAAATGAAGGAATAACCTTAAAACATTCATGAAGGAATTGGACTTTAATTGGATAGTTTATCAGCTTATCTTGACTCTGGAATATGTTAAGGGGGTTAGAAGGAAATGGTGACACATTACTGCTGTGACGAAGAGGGGTTGGCAAAAGATTCAAAGAACTGTATTCTGGGATGCAAGGACTTCCTTAAAGCTTTCCTTCTCATCTAAAATGTCACCAGGGTATGTTTTTATACTTATTAATTTGAATGCAGAGGCATCTCTCTCCATAAAGAAACTCTATGATTCTGTAAGTGAAATGGAGAACTCTTCTCTCCTCTCCCCTCCCCTCCCCTCCCCTCCCCTCCTCTCTCCTCTTTCTCATTCATAAATCTCTTTCATTTGCTACATGTCTCCCTCTTGGTTGGCATTGGTGGAAATTTTATTTTCCAAATTGCATTGTTTATGTTTTTCCCATAGTCTGGAAATGTTTTTGTCATTCCATGGAGCCACATATTTTCTCTTCTGTTGTGTTCAGTGTTTGAGGTGGTAGGGCATGCTTTCTCTTTTCAATTGATTCTCTACTAAGGCAATATATTGCTCTATCTAGGATTATTGTGGTAATTCCTCATATCTACAACTGGCACAATTGGCTAATTTGAACAGTGAACTGAAAAACAGTGAGTGTAACACAAACAGGAACACTTAACAGAACTAGGTTCAGTCAATTCAATGAAATTACAAAAAAAAAGAAAAATTCTGAAAACCCACCTGGTAGAACTGTGATGAATATTGCAAGAGAGAAAATACTAGAAAAGAAGACTTAGGGTGTTTATCCTTAAGGGACATACTTATAAGTCAAAGAACCATAGCAGGAGACAGGATAGGATTTGAGCTATAGGCAATTTGCGATCTTAAGCATAACAGAAGGACCAATTCTTTTGGGTGAGTGGAAAAAAGACCTCTTAAAGAAGGAGGTGTGTGGGAGACTTTAAAGCATAGGAAGTGCTTTACATTGTTGGTCGATTTTCCTCCTTATTAAGTTACAGTAAATTTTCATTGACGAAAACTATCAGAACATACAAGCAAACTGAAAGAACACAGGGCAAAAAAGTACCAGAAACCCTGGGTGAGAACTGCAACTAACTCTTGACAACTAGAACACTGGCTAGGAGGGTGAGGACCACAGCAAAGATCTTGTTGACCTGACACCTGATACCATGTGGTCCTTCCTTTTCCCAGAGTTCCAAGCATTTTCCAGAAGTACCTGCACCAAACCAGGTTGTAGTGGCTTATTCTTCCTCCATAATTTTCTGATCCTTGTGATGAAATTGACTAAGACCTGATAGGCAATCTCATCTCCCTGCAAGGGAAAGTGAATGAAGCAAAGCTGAAATGCCAACCTTTAGCTCTTCTTGTCAGCATTTCAGTATGATCTTGTCTTATAGCATCAATCTGTTAATTAGTAATTAAATGATAAAAACACTACTTCATTTCTCCCATGAATGAAGACAACTTTCCTTCTTTCTGGAAAAGCTATTTCCAGAGGTTTTAGTGAAATGAATAAATGTATTTCTTTTAACACTTGTGTTGTTTAAAAAATGCTATTGTTTCATTTGAGGTGTGAGACAATGTGCTAACCTTGTCATCATTGGTGCAGTAGTGCAGAAATGATAACTGTATATACATTTTTTTAATAAAAATAGAGAAGAGCAGGAAAGAGAGAGACAACTTATTTAAATCTTGAATACAGTCAGACCTCATATGCATTGTTAAAAAAAAAAAAGCCCTAAAGAATTGCATATGGATTAGAGGGATGAATATTCTATTATTTCAGTCTGTTCTGCTGATCTCCTTATTGTGACTTTGTGCTTCAGAAATCTGCTAGGAATTTGGCTTTGCCGTAGTAGGCAGTAATTTTAAATGTGTATCAAGCACTTGATAGTGTATGATTTGCGTGCTGTTGCATTCCTATTCCCTAAATTTTCCACCAATTTATTACTTTTTTCATACTGTTTTAATATTTCAGGATGATGAATATATACAGCATCATTAAAGGTAAATAAAAAATGCATGAAATTAAAAAATGGAATATTAGATGTTTCTTGGCTGTAATCCCTGGCCCAATAGGAATGAAATGTCTCTGTTCTGTCGAGTAATCCCTAAACACGATTAGGAACTGGGGAGTGTCCACACAGCCCACGTAATATTTGTATCCTCTAAGCCTATTTATGTAAGGGTTGAACAAAAGTTGTTATTAGAAGACCTATAAACCCATTTTACAATTTTGAAAGATAGGCTTTCCTCTTCATCTTTTCTGCCTTTATTATTTTTGCTGGAGTTGATGACAATGTGTTCTTAATTCATTTTTCAGAAGGCTATTATTGTATGTCTTTTTCAGACTGAGATAATGCATTGGTGATTCTACTGAAATTCATTTTTAAGACCAAGGATTGAGTACAGCAGTTCATTTGCATCTGGAAGCTGTTTTTTTCCATATTTGTAGGAAGGAGGAGCTTGTTTCCTAGGGTCTTTCACAACCTCCAGATGTTATTTGATGTGTGTTTAGGACCATTTCTGCCCCACAGTATTTCTTCTTTTAAGGAAGCATGGTCCATTGTGATCCACAAAGCCCCTGTTTTCTTTTTAATGATGATAATTTACACTCTTTGATGCTGTGCTACAAAATTGCTTAAATTTATTTGTGATCTTTTTTAAACCAAAGAAGGCAAGGATTGTGTAAAGATAATACTTGAATATAAAAAGGCCAAGATGTACCTGGACGCTGGTGGCTCACACTTGTAATCCTACCTACTCAGGAGGCAGAGATCAGGAGGATCTCGGTTCGAAGCCAGACTGAGCAAATAGTTCAGCAAGACCCTATCTTGAAAAACTCTTTAAAAAATAAGGCTGGTGGAGTGGCTTAAGGTGAAAGCCCTGAGTTCAAACCCCAGTACCGCAAAAAAAAGTCCCCAAGATATTTTCTCTGTACTGTAGGAAAATGAGACCTGGATGGATGCCCCATATTGCTTGTCTTTGGGAGATATTTTTTTTCTATCTTAGCTAGCCTTCAGTCTTTGTCTCTTTGAATGGTTTCTTTATATGGAGACTTTTTTTAGAACATCTTAAAAGTCATATAGATGATATCTTTTTTTCTCTTCCCCCCTATTAGATTTTAGCAGATACTAAGCTTCTTTTAATCCAGTTTAGTTCTTTTAAATTCGCAAATATTGATCTAGCAATTGCTTGTAAAAACTCCAGGATTTGAAGAAAGTTACATGTGCTCTATTTGCAACCTTATTCCAGAGGCATTAAAATTGCAGAGCATCTCTGGATGTGTGAGTCTTTTACCATATCATTCTTACCTATTGCTTATTTATTTTTGGCCTAAGCATATAAGGTATTATTTTATTATTTACTACTTAACCAAAGCCATGAAAAGTGAAGCTCGATAGCTAGCTCTGTCTTTCTTTCTTTTTTAAGACAACAGAAATTTATTCTTTCAGAGTTATTGAAGTTATAATTCCAAAGCCAAGGTGGTGTCAGAGCCATGCTTACTCTGGAGACAATAGGGGAAATCCTCTATTGCCTTTTCCTAGTTCCTGGTGTTTTTCAGCAATCCATGATATTCTTTTTTTTTTTACAACAGCATCACTTCAAACTCTGCCTTCATCTTACATGGCCTTCTCTGTGTTACCATATGTGTCTTTTTTGTTTGTTTGGTTTTTAAAATTCATTTACTCATATGTGCATACATTGTTTGGGCCATCTCTTTCCCCTGCCCCTGGCCACCACCCTCTCCCCTCATCCCCCTTGCTTCCAGGCAGAACCTGTTCTGCCCTCTTCTCGAATTTTGTTGAAGAGAAAACATAAGAGATGATAAGAAAGATATAGCATTTTTGCTAGATTGAGATAAGGATAGCTATACAGAGAGATTCCTAGCATTGCTTCCATGCACATGTGTATTACAACCCAAATTGGTTCATCTGTACCAGACCTCTTCACCACTTCCCAGTCAACTTCCCATAATGGCCTCTGTCAGTTTAAGGTTACTATATTCACTCTTCTACAGTGAGCACATCAACCACTTTCAAGGTTTGGGTTTCCTACCTTTCCCCATTCCTCCTGTGTGAGTTCTCCCCTTATCGTGTGACCCATGTCCAATAATATTACTGCATTTGTTTTAGATCTAAAATCCACATATGAGGGAGAACATGATTTTTGGCTTTCAGATCCTGGCTAACTTCGCTTAAGATGATGTTCTCCAGTTCTATCCATTTACTTGCGAATGACAAAATTTCATTCTTCTTTGTGGCCCAGTAAAATTCCATTGTGTATAAATACTGTATTTTCTTAATCCATTAGTCGGTAGTGGGACATTTGGCTGTTTCCATAACTTGGCTACTGTGAATAGTGCTGCAATAAACATGGGTGTGCAGGTGCCTCTGGAGTAACCTGAGTCACATTCCTTTGGGTATATCCCTAAGAGTGGTATTGCTGGATCATATGGCAGATCTAGTAGCCTCCATATTGTTTTCCAAAGTGATTGTACTAGCTTACATTCCTACCAGCAGTGTACGAGGGTTCCTTTTTCCCTGCATCCTTGTCAACATTTGTTGTTGGTGGTATTTTTGATGATAGCTAGCTCTTTTTCTTTATTTGACATTTAAAAATTATATATTTGTTGTGTGTAACATGTTGTTTTGAAACATGCATATATTGTGGAGTGATTAAAATTGATCAAATCAATGTGCATATTACATTTTTTAAATAGCTCTCATTAAGTCCACAATGATGAGATATGTTATTCTCAAATGACCATAATTTCAAATAAGCATCCATGAATGTGGTATAGTTTTAAATCACTTTAAACCTTTGATCCTATTTTGGCCAGTTAGCTCTGATGAGCTAAGGTGAATCTTAGTAGTAGAGAAAGAGGCACTAGTTTGGCATCTGTGTAAGTCAATTTCAAGTTTGCTTTTTCTGCAGACACCAGGTTTGAGCAGAGAAGTCACAGAGTTGCTTCTTTATACTTTGAAAGTGTGCCATTTGGTATACATGCTGTCAGCAATCGTGAACATTTTCTTCTGGAAGCCAGTTTCTCTGTGTTTGTTCCTCAATATGCGAAAAAGTGACACCAACTAACATATGGCCAATAGACCCCTAGATGAACTTTACCCCTAGGAAGGCATTTAAAAGCTGGGAGGGAAAAGTTTTAAATAGCTCATACCCTTATGCTACAAAAATTAGCCAGCTAGTACTGTGCTTTCGTAATGGGTGTGTGACAGGGCTGCTTCATTGTGTTCAGTTCAGCGGAAATCTGAGCCTCCCTCCACCAGCTGCACTGAACTGAACACAAATGTCTCAGGTTCAGTTGACAGATTAAAGCCCTGCTGTGTTGCAACTGCAGCATGAGGGGGGTGGAAGACTACCAGGTGCAGCAAAGCCAAGAACGCCTGAGCCTGGGTGGTCTTCATCTCAAGGCAGGTGGCCCAGTACCGCAAGAGGAGAGGGAAAATATGGGCCACTATTCTGGAAATTTTCTGAGTTGGCTGTATAGTATCTCCCACTCTGTAAATCCCTTGCAGAAAATGTGGAAGCCAACCATACAGAGAGCAGTGTGGCTCATGGGTTAGAGCTCAACCTTTGCAGTTGGTTCCCAGCTAGCTGTATGACCTTGGGCCATTTACTTACATCTCTGTACCTCAGTTACCTGATGTGTAAAATTAGTATAATAACATTATCTTCTTCAAAAGATTAAAGAAGATAATCCTTTTAAAGCGCTTAGCTCAGTGCCTGGCACATAGCATTCAACAGTCTTAACCACCATGAAGCTGCTGTTTCTGGTCTGTGCAGTATTATAAATGGAGAAACTGAGGCTGTAAATCGTGAGATCACCTGAGACCATATGACCAAGAACAGAATTCATGTTTCCTGGCTTTCATGCTATTATGAAACCACAAATCTAGGCTCCTTCCTTATATGAAGACTTTAACATTCCTATTATTGATTAAATCGAGAGGAGGATTTAAAAAAAAATAGTATGAAATAACGTCATTGAGATTAACTTAATCTACTGCATTTCATTCTTGAAGCTGATCATATATGAAATAAATAACAATCTGGTTTTAGTCACTATTTCTCCACAGCTAAAAATATTAGATTTTTTTTAATTAAAATTTTTAAAATCCAAAATTCTTGGTGAAATTGGCAAGTTTTACAAAAATATGTATGTTTCTTGTATGTTTCTGAAACTATCTGCAGACATTTAAATGGGCTCGGAACCTTGGGCAGAATAAGGCAGAAAAATGTTTACAGTTCGTAATTGTGAAGGTGCGTTGCAGTCTTTTGCCTTGAGCAATACAGAAACTCCTGGGATAAGCACAAAAGGACATTTTTAAAGTGAAAGACTGAAGAAAGTAGCAGAAATATTACATGGTAAGGTTAAAAACCATTTAGATGGCTGGACTAAAAAGCACAGCGTGAAGTCTCTATGCTTCCTCTATTAATAGTGAGCTGTGTCTACATTCATAAATTAGTTTCCAAGTTAATAATAAGAGTTGTCAAAACCACTGGTCATTAATTATTTGAGAAGAAAACAAAGTTGAATTTGCCAGTTATCTGTGTCATTTTGTCACACAATTCCCCAAAGCATAAGCACACAAAACCATTGGTGTATATAGACCTCATATAATTCAACTCCCTCTAGGTTGTGAACTTCATTCCGCAGATGGAATTTCCTTCCACCCCAGAAATAAATACAAAATAAGCACAGGTCTGCTGCTAGTGTCCATGGCCCAGTCAGGCTGCTGATTTGGTTTGATTACTAGATATGGCCCAGTGGCCTGGAGAGCGTAGGTTGCTACTTAGCAAATGACAACAGTATTGTCATGGATACAGTAGGAGTCTTCCTTCTTCCTTCCCTTCCTTCCTTCTTTCCTTTTTTCCCCTTTTTTCATCACCAAGTAGCAAAGCCTTTTGGGCACATTAGTGCTACTATCAGTAGGAATAGAAAACAGGAAATAATTGGGTTGAGTCCTGGGATATCAGTGGTGCTATGAGCAGGAAAGCAGGCATTGGAAAATAAATGACAAATTAGTATGCTTATTCTCGTTATTGTGAATCAGATGCCACAGCAGAGGTTCATAATACACTCATAAACACCAATTAATGCAAGTGAGAAGTGTTCCTCAAATTCACAAGACTGGTAAGAATGCTTTCCCAAGAAAGTAAGCTTGCTTCCTGAATGATTTTCCCCCTGAATGAGCCAGAATCGGGTTTACACCCAAGGAAGAATAAAAACCATGATATAGGTAGTATGTAAGCACTGATGACACTTTCATCTATATCCACCTGCCTGAGTGTCTCTGCTGCCTTAGGACATCCCTGAGAGGATCTTCAGTTTCTCCCATTTTTATAGATAAGCCCCAAGGCTAAGAGGGCTGAACAAGTATTGCTCAATGTTGTCCAGGAAAGAACTTCAATCTTAGTTTCTAGGCTTCAAAATCTGTGTTCTTCTGACCTCCATCACTCCACCTATGTAGGATGAAAATCTGTATTAATTATAACTCAATATAATATGAATTTTGTCTCCTCTGAGTTGAGTCGTATTCCCTGCCCCATTATAACACATTCTATAATATTATAATTATAACTAAATTCCAAAATATTACTAAGTTACTGATACTGCTTGCCCTCCTTTAGTGTTCTTTGTGACATAAGGCACTCCGTAACCTTTTACCTATGGAAACTCTGAGACACACAGAGGGTCATGGCTGAGCCATTTTGTGATCAGAATATCACTGACCAGGTTTGGCCAGACTACCACTGTCAGTGCTCTGACTTCTGGCTGATCCTATCATGTGTTTGACAAGCGATGGTATCTATGTCCTGGGCTTTCTGTTCTAGCATCTCCAGAACATGAGTCAGCTGCCGCTGCTCACGGGATCTGTTAGTGACTGGGCATCTTTACAGTAAACCCTTCCAAGTCATCTCTGGTTACTCTGTTAGCTTATACTTCACTGCAGTTAGCTGTTCAGCTGTGCAGGGTTGTTTTGTCTTAGTTAACATAATGTTTTGGAATTAGTCCAATACTTGTTATGAGAGTGATAGTTTTGTATATGGAGACTTTTCATTCCTCACAGATGTCAGTCCTGTCCTCATTGCTATGTGTCATACCAAACAGGCACCAAGTTTATGCTTGTTGGTCAATTGATCAGAGGGGCTTTGGCTACCACAATCCCTCTTTTTGTTAATGCAAGAATACCTGCTGTATGGTCAGTTAGGACAATAGTCACAGTAGTAATGGGAATGAGAAGCTATCTGGCCCAGGTCTTAGAGAGGAGGGGTGGGTGGATAGAAACACGTATTAAAGAGTTGGAGCTGTAAAAGTGGTAGAATGCTTGCCTAGCAGTCCCAGGTTTGATATCCAGCACTCAAAAACAAAACAAAACAAAACAAAAAAGCAACAACATTGTAACAGAAGGAAGCATCATAATTTGAGCCAGAATTATCAAAATTAATTTCAAAGGAAGAAAGACAAATTGCTAGAGAGAAAATAAAAGACAGTACATAGCGAAGAATGCCAGAAAGCAAACATAGCTCCCATATTTTCATTCTCTGAATATTGAGTCTCTGTGGTCAAAAATGGTTGTTCTTTTCTGCCTTATTCATTATCTCACTGACTATTTGACTCTACAGAAATCAGAGGCTGGCAAGCTCCCAAAATAAGTTAACTATAAAAACTATCCATCTAGTAGTAATGCAAACATAATCTGATTTATTTATTTGTTACTTCACTTATTGATTGATATGATTATTTGTTTGTTTGTGGTGCTGGAAATTGAACACAGGACTTTGCACATCCTAAGCACAGGCCAACCTCCTGAGCTCCATCTCTGGTCCTCCAGAACTTTTATTTTTTTTCTAAATTAGTTTTTATGAAGCATTTAAATGCATCTACTTAGTATTGCTGGATAAAAACAAAAATTTTCCTATTCTTTCTAAACTTAAAGAAATAGGATAAAAACAGACAAGGTGGCAAATCATGGACTGGATTTTTTTGACTAATACCTGAGCATAGATTTAACTCTTTTGCTTGGTTGTTTTGGTGTCTTTCCTTGGGAATGGGAGGGGGAGGCTTCCAGGGCAATTACACCTCCTGCCTTTCTGTGGACAGTCTATTACTGTTTTCTCTATATAATGTATGATTGTGTAATGGATAAACAGTATTACCTGTGTTTTAATGACCCCCGCCCCGGCCCCAATTTGACAGTGGCCGACATGTGCCAGAGTCAGCTCCTCGGACAGTTTTTGTTCTCTATTCCTCAGTATTACGACAAAAACTTTACGTTTTGCTTGAATAGCTTCAACACCATTTTAGAAGACTTAAGATTGCCTTTGAACGTATTTGAATACATCTTTAGCCATCACTGGGCTTAAAATGGAAACCCTTTTTTCAGCTTATCTGTATTAAACACCTGTAAAAATCAATGCTACTGTATTTTTTCCTTATAATGCTCTGTTCCTTTAACTAACGCCAGAAATAATGCACAATTTATTCTGGCGTGTTCTTTTCCCTTTGCCTGATGTTCTCTGGTAGTAAGTGGCATAGTGTATAAGAACTCACTTTTGCTGACTTAATAGTAAAATTGCCCGGTTGATGCTGCAATTCAACCAATCGGAGCCTAATCCTCAAGAAGAAATTTGCTGTCTCTTCTACTGATTGTCAGACGGCTTCTTCACAATGAATATGCAGAAAGTTTATATTTTTGCAAGTGCACACACATAAGTGACCAATAGGAGAGGTTACAGTTTACTAGTGATGCGGTTTTTTCAGCATTGTTATTTTTTCCTAAAATCAGAAGTCATTACATTTATATTGAAAATATTGAGTGATTTGTGTGAGCTTCGTGCCAAACTTAAGATTCGTGTGCTGCAGCCCATTACAAATGTGGATGACTGACCATTTTTATGAGTTAGAATAAAAATATGATATTAATGTCTTCTCATCATCATAAAGAGATGATAATGACTAAATGAAATATTTATATTATCTCATTTTACTTGATAGGTTCCATCTTCTCCCATATCAAACACTCCCTCAAAGAGTAACCATTGTGTCCTGTTTGAAAACAAAATCTTTGTAGAATTCAAGTTCTTTACATTTGTGCTAATAAAGCTGGTAATCCAGTATTTCACTTCTTTTTATTCTCTTCAGTTTCTGGAACTTGGTTGTGTCTCTCAAAACAGAGCTGTACATAAAAAAGCTTATATTTTAGTTTCACTCATTTTTCTGTTTGTCCAAATATTGTTCTTTACAAATTGGAGCTAATTTTAAGCAAACATGGGTACAAATGCATGTGCATGTGTTTATATATAACCCATGGATACACAAACTGCACAAAGCCCTCTGTTTCCATGGATTTTGCACTCATGGACTCAACCAAATATGAATAAAAGATATTCCATCTGTACTGAACATGTACAGACTTTCCCCTTTTTGTTATTCCTTTAAAAACACAATATAACAAGGATGTACATAACATTTACATGATATTAAGTATAATAAATAATCTAGAGATTTTTCAAAGAATAGATGAGGGTTATGTAGGTTATATACAAATACTATGGCATTTTATATGAAGGACTTAATCATCCATGGATTTGGGTATTCATAGGGGACCTTGGAACCAGTGTCCCAAGGATATCAAAGGACAACTGTGTAAACATATATATATGTACATTATATCAATTTTTTTTTTAAAAAATTGGCTTTATGGTAGGGTACATGCTTAGTATGTGTGAGATTCTGGGTTCTATCCCCAGCACCAAAAAAAAAAAAAAAAAAAAGGGAATTAATTGTACCTTCCAAAAGTAATACATATGATGGCTGATTTTATATCTAAAATACATATCATACATATCATGGAAACATCTGCCCTCTGTGGCTGACTAGTCTATTTTGTTATGCTACTGTCTTTCCATCCATTGCATTTTGAGGCTTTACAGCCTGTGTCTTCTCCACTCATGTACTGTCTTTCCTTCTACTCAGCTGGATTTTTTCCAGATGTTAACATTTTCTTTGAGACTTAAAAGAGAGGAACACTGACATATACTGCTGTAAAGCTGTGTGCAGATTCAGTTATAATATTGCTTACTCTGATGATAGATGTGCAGGTGGTAGCCAAGAGCAAGAGGAACAGAATGGCCTGGAAAAAAGGGTTGGCTGGTTTAGCTATTTGCATGAAGACATCAGCGTCTACCTTGAAGTATCCAGTACATGCTTAGGGAAATAACTTAAGCCCTGGGAATCTGAATGTGGCCCTGCTACTGCCTGCTCCTCACTGTCACCATGTTGTAGTTGCTGGTAAGTGGAAAATCCACTCTTACATCCTACATGGATGTATCCAGGCATGATATGTAGATGTAGTGAGGGTGATAATAAATCTTACTAAATGTTGGGGGGGAAGGTTACAAATAGGCATGATGGGCCAGGTATGAGGCAGAAGCAGAGAGAGGGCTTTCTGCTTCAAAAGTGTTTTGAAAAGGTCACCGTAACCTCTGGGAGGGGTAAAACCTGAGTAGTTCTCCATCGCCAGTAATCAGCCAGTGGGGAGGGGTTTGAGTGGTCTTTGGGCTAGGGCGGTGATTCCAGCTGGCCCTGGCACAAGGTGTGAACAATCCGCACATATCCACAATTGAAAAGAAGAGTCAGGGAGAGAGAGAGAGAGAGGGAAAGAGGGAGAGAGAGAGAATGTTCAATCTGAAATATAATATTAAGTCATATGTTTTAAGATTTTTTGCCTCTGTCCTGATCTGCCTCAGTCACACATGAAAGATTCTGAAGAGTTCCCAGGAACGGTTTTTAGGCATGTACAGTGTCATAGTGCTTTCATGTGTACTGAACTCTCCTTCTTTCTCCCTTCTTTTCCTGGCTATTTCTCTCTTCCTCATTCCCCATGCTCATCTCATTGAAGTCAGAGAAAAGAAAAAAGATTTGAGGCTTACCCAATTTGTTCTGACATAAAGAGATGTTTAGCTTTGTGAAAGGTGGTGGAGACCAGCCGAGTGCCTGACTGACATTTCAACAATGTGTTTGTGGCAACTGCTCTCTCAGGCTCCTCCACTGTGCCTCTCCTGGCCCTTGACGAGCACGCTCCTCTATTGTTGGGTGACAGGGGCCACTGTCCCAGGAGCTTTGGCATGCAATACCTAGTCATCTTCACTAGGATGACACTGTTTTTGTTGAGCACATTTTATTTATTTATTTTGCACAAAGTGTTCAGGTTTTGCTTAAAGCATAAAGAAAACATTTCTGAGGAATTTTAACTTTGAAGGGGAACAAACACAAACTATCCTGTGTTCCAAACACATAGCTTTGCTTTGTAATGTTCTTAAATTTCAAAAAAAAAAACCATTTTGGATTCAGCATTAAAATGTAGCAATTGCCCAGCATCCCTTAAATCCCTCTTTGGCAAGATTTCAAATGATGAAAATAAAATCCATTGTACTGCTTTACAGAATGGAGCTAGTTATGGCTCCAAGTTCATTCTCTTTTGTTTTGAATGATGAAGACTTCCAGTCCTTTCATATTCTTTTCTTTTACAATAATATAGTTAGACCCTTGTTCTACCTAAACAATAAAAGCAAAATACCAAATAATCTTGCATAGTCAGAAGGAGTAGAATTTTAGAGTCAAAGTTAGTTGTGGGACTTTGGCTAATTAATTATTCTTTCTAAGCCTTCTTAACTTATTGAAATAAAAAAAAGAGAGAGAGAGAGAGAGAGAGAGAGTTGGGAAAACAGCACCTGCCTTGCAAGGTCACTCTGAGAAGGTAATCAGGTACTATATAAAGTTGGCATAGCTCCTGGTATGTAAGTATATAGACCTCATGTGAACCAACACAGTGCCCGGCAACAAAGGGTCACAACCATTCCTTCTCCTTCCTCCCTTTCTCACTTTCACCTTTCTTATTTGAGAGGGAAACTATTAGAAAAAAATATTTTTCACAATATTATATATGAAATTTGATGTTTTAAGTAATGATTTTACAAGCTAAAGTGTGGTTAGATTGAGACTTGACCCAGGAGAAAATAAAATTGCAAAGAAATTTGTGCAATAGGTTGTTACTAAATCTGATGCTCCAGTCTCCAAGTTTTTAATTTTAGATTCATTAATGATCTCCAATCAGGTCTCATCCAAGTCTCTAGTTCAGACAGGACATGCTTCTAACCAAACCACTCTGCATAGACTATCTCGTCCTGCTGAGCCTGCTGAAGAGTTTGTGGCATCTCACAGTACCTATAAGCCATGTTATAGCTTTAGAGCAACAATGACACCCAAGCATCATGAATTCTAAATTTTTTTTTACCAGCACCGATACAAAAACTTTTGAAACTTATTTGGGTATTTTCTAAATTTTGCCAAAGAGACTCCTTACCTTGGAAGGAATCTCATTTCAGTCTACCCGGGCTGGTATAGTAAGAATTCCATATTGGAAGGCAGGTTGGATAAGTACATTTCTAAGATTTCATTCAACTTTAGGATCCTATGAACTTTATATTCCAGATTACAGATGTGCCAACACTTAGAGACTCCAGACCCAGCCATGAGCTTAGTAAATTTCTTTTGTTGTTTTGCTACCTCATACACTAAGCCCCTGACTGTAACACCTTTGTGGTTTGTCTGAAATCTCAAGGGACCAGTACTGTACCTGGCACCTAGAAACACTGAGCAGTGATGAGTTATTATTATTACTTAACAACCAGAGTTCTTAGGTTGCCATCCTTATCTTGGTTCTTCCCTCTCTCTGCAAACTATAATCACAATCCTTGATGAATTTTTATACTGACAGAGGAAGAGGTGCTGTGCAGAGGAATGAAGAGTGTGTCAGAAAACTCACTCTCTTCTCCTGCCTAGCTCGGTCCAGAGCTGCCTCTGTCAATTACATTTCCCCTGGGGTTCCCCTGCCCTACAGCAACAAACTGAGAAATCACTATTCCAAAAGAGAAGGCATTGCATCCCATCCACTTAATATGTTTTATACTACATTTTAAATATCAGAAACAGAAAAAGCAGTTGTAAACCGTTAACAAAGTAGGACAGAAAGTCTGGTTTGCAAACTAAATTTGAAATTCTTCAAGTATATTTTTCTGACTCCTGGGGACCATTCTAATATGATTTCAAGACCCAAACCAAGCCTCCAGAAAAAATTGGAAGAAAAGAATTTATGAGCACTCACAGAATGGGACTGCATTTCTCATAGAAAGTTGTGGGAGGCCCCTGAGAGCCCTCCCTATCTGCCTTTGCAGGTGGAATAATACCATTAGATAATGGAAGAGTAAAAGTAAAATTTTGGAAAGTTGCAACTTGTTCTCCAAACCAGCAGCTAGTTTCCTAATATATGCATGTCAAACCATGGCTATGAACTTGGTTGTTAATTGTCAGTTACCGATTATAGCCACTGCCAGAATGCATTAGAACTCAAGAAATACAGAATTGGTTCCTTAATGAAGAATGTGGAATTGCCAGGCTATCATATACAAAAGGAAAGTTCAGAGGAGTTATGGAGCCCTGGTGTCACAAATAGGATTCTTTTACAAGCCTACAGGTGCCCGTTCTGCATTTCTTCTCCACCATTGTGAGGTAAAGGCAATAACATCATTTGATGATTCTCTTCCA
This sequence comes from Castor canadensis, assembly GCF_047511655.1. NCBI lineage: Eukaryota > Metazoa > Chordata > Mammalia > Rodentia > Castoridae > Castor > Castor canadensis. The sequence goes on from NC_133396.1 coordinate 117,307,119, forward strand.
ATTTCGAGATTGAAATAGAAAGACGACACCTGAATCTTATTCTCAGGGCAACCATGTACTGCCCAGCCCTCTAAGTTGCACAAAGGCTAGTGAGCCCAGAAGAAGTCTGTTAGGGGATTTGTTCCGTGGAGCTCAGGATGTCTTACCTGCACGTTGTAGCCGATACTTAATTTAACTCCATAAGAAATATAATAAAAGGGGCAGGACAAGAGTGAGGGGATTGGTACTGCCTTCAGACTGTATAGGATGCCTGACCTTGCAGCTGAGTACTAATTTGAAGGAGTGGAATTAAAATTCCTATTCTTTTGCACTGTCATGTCTCACATTGATAAGCACAAAGAAATGTAAATAAAAAAGACCTATTTCAAAACCTTCCTTACAATCTTTTTGTTTTATGACAAAAGACAGTTAATTAACATACTAGCAGTAAGCAGCCTTCCCAAACTCATGCTAATTATGTATTCTGTTGACCGTGACTCTAGTCATACGGTAATTGGCTTGCAGCAACATGACATTTCAAATCATCTCTTGAAATTACATCAAAAAGCCAGCCTGTTTTGTTTTGATAGGGGAACAATCAATTTGATAAGTGGTAACACAGCTCATTGTTTCACATTAATTAGACTAATTGCTGCATGTTAGCCTCTGAAACAGACAGAACTTGGAGAAGACAAAGGCTGCGGCCTTTAGCATGCAGTGCGTGTGATGGTTCCACTTGCTTGCACATACTGTAGGCAGAAAACAGAGCTGTTAGGAGGCAGCCTTGCGGGCGGCTGGGTGTGAACAGTAGTTTGATGTGTTATGCTTAACACACTGGCTTTCAATTATGGCATCCAGGTTCCAAGTCCCACAGAGGAAAAGAAAGGAAGAAGAGCTGTTTCCAGGTTTGAGCTCCAAGGAAGTGTGAGCAATCTTCCTTCCATCCTCTTCCCTTCAAAGCCCATGCGCTCTTAGGTTGCTACCACGAAGGCACTACTAACACCGTCTGCTCAGTTCTGGGCATAAATGCCTTCAAAACACAGATTGACATGAAACAAACAAAGTCAAAACAAAAGCAAATATCTAAAAGTAAAACAAAAACACAGTGTTTTAACCAGCAGAGATTCAGCAAACTGCCAGTAGAGAAGCCTAACACTGGAGCCTTTCACATGCCTTTCAATTTGACAATCTGTACCTTGGTTTAGTCCTAAGACCACCAATTTGGCCAAATTGGACAGTGTGATCTTTATGACAACAGCACATGTCAATCTCAATTGGCAATGGAGAGAATTTCACTTGTGACCTGCCTGGACTTCTGGTTGCTCACATAGGTTGTGATATCGTGTTACTCGGTGTCTGATGCAATGGAACAGAGCTCCCGTCCAAGCAAGAGGCATGCAGCACTTTAAAATCCCAGAGGCACTCACTCTGTCGCTCTCATGTTGTCTGGTTATCTACACACAGCTTGAGAATCGTCCTAGCTAACTGAACAATTGTCCTGATGGGACCTGTCTTGTGTGTACCGACTCATGTCTACATGGTTTTTACCTGTGAAGTGGGAAATTAGTCTACATATTTGATTCTGCAGTTGTATGTCACCATGTTCAGTGAGGTTACACGGTAAATCATCCTGATGACTTTGGGCTGCATTTGATCTAAGAGACAAAGTGTCAGACAACAGACTGCTAACTGCTACCGCAGCTTGATTCAAAGAATAGAGTCCACATGTTCGTGGTGTGGAAAGGACTTCCTATTTCTCACTAGTTTCTTCAACTATACAAGAGTGGTGTTGTCTTTGAACAGGAAGGACAGCAAAAATAAACATATCAGTTTTTTCATAAGATACACAGCTGCATTACACATCCCAAAATTGTAAGTACAATATTTCTCCATTTGTAAATGCTTATGGACTTTCATTGAAATTGCAGAGGGAAATTCAAACTTGGCATGGAAAATGAATTGGAAACATTTGAAGGAGAATGAGTTGCTTTTGTATATGAAGTCATCTCGGGTGGGGAAAGGGTGGTGTGCAGACATTTATACCAAAGGAGAGCAGTTCAATTCTTTTTATACCTCCCTGAAAGGAATGATCCTTTTACAGGAACTTCAAAGCATGAATTTGTGCATCAAGTTTAATTTGGTCATTTAAAAAAAATTGCATGTGGTGTGGCAGAAGCAAGCAATTAAATGATTGCTCCTACAAGTTAATAAAATCTTCAGCAGCCTTTTTAAAAAGGTACAAGGTTTTGTGAGTTAAGTGTAGTAATGTGCTGTTTTGCCTCTAAAATCCCAGGGTTTATTCAGAAGGTAAATGATTTGGGGATGGAAAAAGTATCAAGATTGAAACCCCTTAACATTCAGCTTAAGTGCTAGTTCCACTTGCCTGAGCACAAGTTGGAAGCAGCTTTGTTACAATGCTAGGCGGCATCTTCACTGTCACTCCTGGTCCTTGCACAGTCAAGCCCCACTCTGTGCAGAGCAAATCTTTGCTCAGTTAAGCGAGCGTCAGTCATTGCTAAGTTTGGCTGAGGGCCCAGGGTTGTTAGTCTTTTCTATGCTACACCTGAATGAGATATTTATGGGCCATTGCTACCCACACAGAGCTGAGAAACTGGCTAACTAATAAATAAATTAAATTGTCAAGAGGCTGACAGAATAATTTTGAAATTGCTCCTTATACTTCCAGTGCACAGGCAGAACAAGGGAAGAAGTGCTTGCTTGCTGTTGGGGGGTACCACATGGTGGTTTTCTTTCTGCCTTCACATTGTGGATAAGGAATGAGAGGTTGGGTAGAGGGAGAGAGGTACTGGCGGATTCTTAACCTGTGTAGAACCTTTTTGGTCAGTTACTTATTTAATTTGAATAGGCTTTGCCCTATTATCTGCTGAACAAAATCTCCCCAAAACAAAACACTATGGAATAAAGTTCCCAGGCTTAGGAGTAGAGAGCAAACTCTTGACAGCAGGTAATTTCTGCTGAGGAGAAAAGTTAAAGATCAGAGGAAATCAGGGGTAAGTAGAAAAAAAGACATAAGTAGGAATAGGTTTTAAATAAGAATGCGTGGCAGTGCTGTTAATCACATAGAGTGCTCTGATGTATGGGGTTTTGTGAGTACAGCTAGGACCAAAGGAAAGAGACTTCACAGAAAGTCCCGGATTCTCCACCTAGTGCCTCCTCCCTTATAAAACATCAAGGGGTGACCAGTTAATTTTTTTTTACAGAAAAAAAAATCTAGGAAAATCAGGGAATTATGGTTAATATTTAGATTCTTTGCTTATGACTGTCAAATTAATACTATGTTGTGGTCCCGGTCATTATTCTCTGGAAATGGGAAGTGTGGATTTCTCGGATGGCTGTAGATTGTTCAAGCAGCAGCATTTGATATTGGAGGGGTTGGGTTGTGCTGGGGACTCTCATGAACCTGAACACTTGTGTGAGCTTTTGTTTCAAGAAACTATTAATTGGAAGTTTTTCAGGGAAATCAGAAATTACTGGAGGTTCTAAAGAGTGAATAACTTCCTTTTAAAATAGATTCACTACTTTGGCAGTGTACCTGTGCTATTTTAATGCGTAATTTCTCGTGGAAATTATATAACTTCTCCTTATAACTGTATCTGCATTGAAAAAGGACAGTTATAAAAGGACTGGCATTCTATTCCTTCCACATTCACCCCACATTCCTACCAGAGGTGGTTGTTGTGGGCCTCTAAGAAGGAGTTTAATTAGAATGGTGTCCTATGGGCCCTCATAGTCCAGATTTTCACTCATTAGCTACCAAAAGCACAAATTCCCTGGCTGACCTCACAAAATCTGGACTTTCATGGCTCAGTGAAGACAGATCCAAAGAATTGGAAATACCCATTTACAAGTGATTGCTGAGCACTCACTGGAACACAGCATGGCACAGGGCTTTGAGAGGATAGTGTCAAGAAGATAATACCACTTTTCCCTTCAGGAGTGCTTTATTCTTTCAACTTTGGTCTCATAATCAAAAACTGGGGTTAGTAATATTGACCTCATAGTGTTGCTGAGAAAATTAAGTGAATATAAAACTCCCAGTCTGGTGCTCAGCACATCTTAAGTGCCTCATGGCTGCCATTTTGAAAATGTGGGCTTTGTATCCAAGGTAATAAAAGATAGGCATAAGATTTGAAATTTCCTTCTCATATTATCAGGGCCTAATTCACAGATATGGTCCAATCTATAAAGTCATACAGGCCCCTATGCTCAGAAGGGTTCCCTTACATACTCAGAAAGGCCTTGAAATTCTTAATAATTTCTGAACAAGAGGCCCGGCATCTTTATTTTGCATTGGGCCCAACATATTATGTAGCTGATCATGAATACTTGATTGCTTTCATGTATTCCTACTTGTTTTCCAATGAAAGCTTTTATTGGACTTCTTAAACTACCTGTGGCGTTATCAGACTGAGAGTAACCATTCAGTTAATTCTCCCCTCTTGACTTTGTTCTGTAACATGCTTCCCAGTAACTCCCAGTTTGCTCCAACCACACTCCACTTCTTACTCCTCCCTTGCCATTACGTCCCTTCCTTGGGAAAAGGCACAGAGGTAGTTCTTGCCCTCCAGCCTCCATACAGGTCAACGTCCCTACTTCCCCAGGCCAAAAGAATGGACATCTTAGGGGTGTCTTCACAGTGTCTTTCTGTATACGCATACAAACACTTCTCCAGTAAGGCACTAGACGACAGTAGGCTCTTTCAGGTAAGGGATTTGATCTTTTTCAAACCTCTTGCATCTTACTACTCTGACACATAGTTGTTAATTCAGTTTGTTCACTGAGTAAACGAACAAGCAGACTGATTTCCAGAGCTGCCAAGAAGACCACTGACTCCTTTTTGTCTCACCTTACTTTAATGTTTTTCTCTGCTTTTCTTATGCAGAGTATTTTTGAGTAGCAGGCTGCCTCAAATGTATGATATTGGGACCACATGGGAAGCAAGTAATAGGGCCACCTCCAAGAAGGAAATCAGCTCCTAAACTGGTAACTTGGGCTGGGCTGTGGCTCAGTGGTAAAACACTTGCCTAGCATGCATGGGGGGTCTGGGTTCCATCCCTAGTATCAAAAAAAAAAAAAAAAAAAAGACAGAGATTGGAACTTGCAGAAAAATAAATAACCCATTTGTTTTTTATTACTTGGATTTGAATGCTAAGCAGGCACTCTACAATTTGAGCCATCCCACCAACACTAAATAACCTGATTTTAAAAAATTGGGCAAAGGACATGAGGAGACTTTTTTTTTTCAAAGACCGTATAAAAATGGCAATTAAGGGTATGAACAGGTACTCAGCATCACTTAGCTATCAGGGATATGCAAATCAAAACTATGAGATATCATCTGATATCTATTAGGATGGCAATTATCAAAATAAACTAAGAAAAAAAGGGAAGTGTTGATGGGAATGTAAGTTGACCACAGTGGAAAACAGTAAGAAAGTTCCTAAAAATTAAAAATAGAGTACTGGTGGTCTGGCTCAAGTGGTAAAGAGCTTGCCTAGTAAGCTCGAGCCCTGAGCTGAATCCCAGCACTACCAGAAATGACATTAAAAATAATCTATTAAAGGAGAGATTTCATATTAACTGTTTTTGATAATAAAATGAGAATTGAGAAAAAACAAAGAAGTGATATAAAATTTAAATTGTATGCCATACAATCAGTAAAATTAAACTCTCAATTCCTATTCTATTTGGCAATATATTGGAACTGTTAAACTCTTGTCTCAAAGTCTTTCTTTCTTTTTATTGTTGTCTTTCAAGAAAGAGTATCACCATATAGCCCCAGCTGGCCTCAAACTCCTGATCTTCCTGCCTTTACCTCCCTAGAGCTAGCATGCACCATCATGCCCAGTTTCAAGATCTTAAAGCATGTTTCTTTAGTACGGGACTTTATAAATTCAAGGGATTATAAGCTTTTACCACAAGACAATAGAAAACACATATCAGAATTGGTCTGATGGGGGCAGAGAGGTAAGCATAGGGAGTTATCAGGAAAGAAAGTTCCCAGCTTTCATCAGGTCCTCAAAGAGCCTCTGGCCCCAAAATAATTAAAAACCCCTTCTTTGGTATTTCAACTTGAGAAAATAAATTTTCTTTCTTATGAAAATAGAATACTGTTTATAAGACATCCTTTTTAAAGGGTCCCTTTCATAGTTTTTATCAACCCCCTTATATCCTTCTGTTTATCAACTGTATATTTGGAAAGGTGTTTCTTAAGTGGTCTCAAGTATTGATTGAAATCTTTTTCTTGCTTTTCAAAGTTACTTGCAGTTTTCTTCTCCCTTTTCTCTCCAGCCTGTCAGTTCTTCAGTGTTCTGAGGAATACTAGGAAGGGCAGTGGGGAGAGTTTCGTGTGCCATTGACTGACTGGTACTTTCCTCTTGTTCTGGGTTGGTTTTTGAATTAATTTCATTGATATACTTGGGCCATTGGTGATATTTTGTTAATGGTTTTTTTATTGGGCACACAGCTGTATTGTGAAGTGTGAAGACTTTAGTAAAATCATATGTTTTATTGATTTAATATCACCTGTAATGATAGCTCATTTACAACTGAATTTTTGGTCTACTTTTCTCACCTTTTGCTACATCAGTTTCCTTTCTTCATTTAAGTATGATTTCCTTTGGAAGAACTGAGATTCCCTTCTCCACCATAAATTAGTACACTTTTAATTACAAATGTGGGTCTCCCCTTTTTTTTTATTTTAAAGTTTTTTTAATTTTATTATTCATATGTGCATACAAGGCTTGGGTCATTTCACCCCCCTGCCCCCACCCCCTCCCTTACCACCCACTCTGCCCCCACCCTCCCCCCCACCCCCTCAATACCCAGCAGAAACTATTTTGCCCTTATCTCTAATTTTGTTGTAGACAGAGTATAAGCAATAACAGGAAGGAACAAGGGTTTTTGCTGGTTGAGATAAGGATAGCTATACAGGGCATTGACTCACATTAATTTCCTGTGCGTGTGTGTTACCTTCTAGGTTAATTCTTTTTGATCTCACCTTTTCTCTAGTTCCTGGTCTTTTTTTCCTGTTGGCCTCAGTTGCTTTTAAGGTATCTGCTTTAGTTTCTCTGCGTTAAGGGCAACAAATGCTAGCTAATTTTTTAGGTGTCTTACCTATCCTCACCCCTCCCTTGTGTGCTCCCGCTTTTATCATGTGCTCAAAGTCCAGTCCCATTGTTGTGTTTGCCCTTGATCTAATGTTCACATATGAGGGAGAACATACGATTTTTGGTCTTTTGGGCCAGGCTAACCTCACTCAGAATGATGTCCTCCAATTCCATCCACTTACCAGCAAATAATAACATTTCGTTCTTCTTCATGGCTGCATAAAATTCCATTGTGTATAGATACCACATTTTCTTAATCCATTTGTCAGTGCTGGGGCATCTTGGCTGTTTCCATAACTTGGCTATTGTGAATAGTGCTGCAATAAACATGTGTGTGCAGGTGCCTCTGGAGTAACCTGTGTCACAGTCTTTTGGGTATATCCCCAAGAGTGGTACTGCTGGATCAAATGGTAGATCAATGTCTAGCTTTTTAAGTAGCCTCCAAATTTTTTTCCAGAGTGGTTGTACTAGTTTACATTCCCACCAACAGAGTAAGAGGGTTCCTTTTTCCCCCGCATCCTTGCCAACACCTGTTGTTCGTGGTGTTGCTAATGATGGCTATTCTAACAGGGGTGAGGTGGAATCTTAGTGTGGTTTTAATTTGCATTTCCTTTATTGCTAGAGATGGTGAGCATTTTTTCATGTGTTTTTTGGCCATTTGAATTTCTTCTTTTGAGAAAGTTCTGTTTAGTTCACTTGCCCATTTCTTTATTGGTTCATTAGTTTTGGGAGAATTTAGTTTTTTAAGTTCCCTATATATTCTGGTTATTAGTCCTTTGTCTGATGTATAGTTGGCAAATATTTTCTCCCACTCTGTGGGTGTTCTCTTCAGTTTAGAGACCATTTCTTTTGATAAACAGAAGCTTTTCAGCTTTATGAGGTCCCATTTATCTATGCTATCTCTTAGTTGCTGTGCTGCTGGGGTTTCGTTGAGAAAGTTCTTACCTATACCTACTAACTCCAGAGTATTTCCTACTCTTTCCTGTATCAACTTTAGAGTTTGGGGTCTGATATTAAGGTCCTTGTTCCATTTTGAGTTAATATTGGTATAGGGTGATATACATAGATCTAGTTTCAGTTTTTTGCAGACTGCTAGCCAGTTTTCCCAGCAGTTTTTGTTGAAGAGGCTGCTATTTCTCCATCGTATATTTTTAGCTCCTTTGTCAAAGACAAGTTGGTTATAGTTGTGTGGCTTCACATCTGGGTCCTCTATTCTGTTCCACTGGTCTTCATGTCTGTTTTTGTGCCAGTACCATGCTGTTTTTATCGTTATTGCTTTGTAATAAAGTTTGAAGTCAGGTATTGTGATACCTCCTGCATTGTTCTTTTGACTGAGTATTGCCGTGGCTATTCGTGGCCTCTTGTGTTTCCATATAAATTTAATAGTAGATTTTTCAATATCTTTAATGAATGTCATTGGAATTTTGATGGGAATTGCATTAAACATGTAGATTACTTTGGGGAGTATCGACATTTTTACTATGTTGATTCTACCAATCCATGAGCATGGGAGATCTCTCCACTTTCTATAGTCTTCCTCAATCTCTTTCTTCAGAAGTGTATAGTTTTCCTTGTAGAGGTCTTCACATCTTTTGTTAAGTTTACACCTAGGTATTTGATTTTTTTTGAGGCTATTGTAAATGGAATTGTTTTCATATATTCTTTTTCAGTTTGCTCATTGTTAGTGTATAGAAACGCTAATGATTTTTCTATGTTGACTTTATATCTTGCTACCTTGCTATAGCTATTGATGGTGTCTAGAAGCTTCTGAGTAGAGTTTTTTGGGTCTTTAAGGTATAGGATCTTGTCGTCTGCAAATAGGGATATTTTGACAGTTTCTTTACCTATTTATATTCCTTTTATTCCTTCTTCTTGCCTAATTGCTCTGGCTAGGAATTCCAGTACTATGTTGAGTAAGAGTGGGGATAGTGGGCCTCCCCTTCTTAAAAGCATCACATTGGGCTCTCCATATCTGTGAGTTCTGCATCCTTGGATTTAACCAACTGTAGATTGAAAATATTCAGAAAAATTCTATCTATTTTGAACACGTACAGACTTTTTTCATGTCTTTTTCAATTTAAAAAATACAGGATAACAACTATGTATACATCATTCACTTTGTATTAGATATTATTCATCATCCAGAGATGATTTAAAGTATACAGAGTGATTAGCGTAGGGTATATGCAAACACTGTCATTTCACAGAAGGGACTTGAGCATCCACAGATTTTGGTAACCTCAGAGGTCCTGGCACCCTTTCTTATGGATACTATGGAACAACTGATCATGACTCTCAAGTAATATGAATTATTACCCCAAATTACTGACAAATGAGACATTTTCAGTCATCATTACTTAGTGGAAGTGCCTGGGGTATGTGTCTTTTGCTTCTAGTTTATGTTCGTGTTGAGGATGTATGCTTTGTCAATGGTTCATAAGAGCAAAATTTTCTCCTCTTGGTTAAGATTTTGAAAAGCTTTTATTTTAAAATCGTCATTGTGATAGTGTGTCCCATTGTTCTCAGCTCTTTTTTGTCATTAAATATTCCCCATTCCCTCTACTCTAAAATCTGTCCAGTCTATCTAGAGTCTGAATTGACTTATCATTCATAACTTTTACAATGGCATATCCAATCTTCTTGTGTATGGATCAGATTTACCTTCCATCTTCATTGTGTCAGATACATTGGTAACGTTTGTGAGTCTTCGCTGATTCACGATCTTGACATGACTATGATTACCACCACTCCTCCTCTCCCAAATTGTCAAGCCAGCTATGGTTCTGTGGATAGTGCCTTTGGATGTTTAAAGCTTGCTGGGGTAGAATCTTCCCGAAATACTTGGTAAAATGATAAAATTATTAAGGTAGGGCCATGGTATAATGGATAAAAAAATGAAAAATCAAATTCTATGAGTCCTGAATGTGAAATGTTTAGGCATGAATAATCAGTTTCATTCCTAAACATCAACCAGAATTCCTTAGTCAGGAGGACAAATTTTCTCAACTCTCATGTTTTTTTTTAAAAGAATCTGTTTGGGATTGCAATGGTACAGGTTATGTGTATTGAGTGAGCTTTTTGAGGCACAGCATACAGAAGAGTTTGTGGTTGTCTTGGATTAGCAAAGAATATTGGCTAAGAAAATTAATCATTTAGAGTTGAGAAGGTTTTAGGAACTGACCAAGACTCCTCCTTTGGTCAGTTTAGGGATTGATTCCTTAGCTGATTTAGATAATCTGTTCCTGAATAGTAACTGATATTATTAATAGATACTAATACATAACAAAGCATTTAAACAATGCTTTGCATATATTAATTACATCACAACATCTCCATGAAGAAGGTATATTATTATCTCTCTTTTATAAATGAAGAAGCTGAGGTACAGAGAAGTTAGGTTACTCTCTCAAGATCATACATCATACTTTCTCTCAAATCTGTCCATTTTCCTCCATCTCTACTGTCCTTACCTTAGGCTAAGCTGTCATCATCTTCTATCTGGATTTCTGCAAAGGCCTCCTCACAATTGTCCTGCATTGATTCGTACTGCCCAGATTAAGTTTGTCTCTGGCTGCTTTTAGGACCTATTTAATTCCAATCTGTTTGTGACACTATCCCAGTGTTGGTGAGCCCCTGGCTTGTAGGATTTGTGGGAGGCAACCCCAGCCCTTATCCTCTGTGTGAGTCAGCTTTCCATAGCTCTGACAAAATACATGAGATAATCAACTTGAAAGAATAGTTTGTTTTGGATCACAGTTTTAGTCTGTGGTTGCTTGGCCCTGTTGTTTTGGGCCTGTGATGAAGAAGAATATCATGGTAGGGAGTTTGTGGTAGAGAAGAGGTGCTTATCTCATGACACAGGAAGCTAAAAGGGGAGAAAAACCAGTGTTAGTGTTCCAATAGCCCCTCCAATTCCACATTCCCAAATGACCTAACTTTTTTATATTAAACCTCACCTCCTAAGGTTCTGCCACTCCCCGTAGCACCATTAGCTGGGACCCAAGCCTTCAATACATGAGCTTTTGAGGGGTTGCTTAACATCTAATGTACGACATCCTTTCACTCTTGCTTATTACACTTCAGGATTTCCTCCAAACTTCCCACATATCAGAGCCTTTGCACATGCTGTCTGTCTGTGTGTCTAGAATGTTGTCTTCTTTCTTGCCTTCATTTTCTTAATAGAGTTCTATCCATAATTTACATCTTAACTCCACCTCTGGGATGGAAGTGTAGCTCAGTAGAGCATTTTACTCAGCACACATAAGGCCCTAGGATCAATCTCCAGCATTAAAACAAAGCAAAACAAAAAACACAAAAGTTCATCTTGTCAGGGAAACTTCCACTGACTCCCTAGCAAAATTAGATGCAACAATACATTTTTGAGTCCCCGGGGACTATGTATGTTTGATTTACCATTATGTTTCTAAAGCTCATACTTTGCATACTACCCATAAGACATTAAGTATTTGTTGAAGGGAGGTAATGAGGAGAGAAAGAAGCCCTAAGGTGGCAGGAATAATTAAATCTCTTCCTTGGTACAATCAAGAGTCAGGGTTCTGAGTTACAATATCTGATTTGGAGCCTAACTACCCTGTGTACTTTAGGCAAAATACATGAGTTGGGGAGCAAGGGCAAAATGGTCAAATGTGATTCTGAGGATTCTAAGTAATCTTGGTAGATATTCTATCCTAAAAGGAGGTAGAATATAACTTCCCGCTCTCTAAATAAGAGCAACGCATAATGACTTCCTTCCTTAAAAGTATATTACGGAAGAAGGGATGAGGAAGAGTACCTTCACAGCAGAGAAATTTGACAAACACTCCCTCATCCATCCATGTGATCAATGTCAGTATCCACAGTGATGAGTCATGTTAATAAATATACCTTGGATATGGTGTGATGATAATAGCAATTTACCTCTATGGTCTTCCTCTACCAAACCGATAAGCTTCATCAATCATCAGAAAAATATCTCTAATGAAGAATTCTGCAAAATACCTCATCAGTGCTTCTCAAAAGTCTCAAGGTTATCAGGTCATCGAAAACAAGGAAGATCTAAGGAACTGTTACAGTTGAGACGAGCTTCAGAAGTCATGATCCCTAAATATAGTGTGACAACCTGGATGGGATCCTGGGAAAGAAAAAGAGCAATAGGTAAAAATAAAGAAGTCAGAATAAAGTATGGAGCTTAGTCAATGTATCATTATTGGTTCATTAGTTGTGACAAATGTACCATACCAATATACGGTCTTAACAGTAGAAGAAACATTACAGAACAAATGGGAAGTCTCTGGACTATCCTTACAACTTTTCTGTAAGTCTAAAGTGATATAAAATAAAAAGTTTATTTTAAGAAAAGAAGTGATGCTGAGGTTTTGAGCTTGGGTAACAGAGAAAGTAACAAAGCAGCAAGACAATCAAGTAAGAAGTCACTGGTTTTGAATACTAAAAGGGGACGGGGTGTGCTGGTGATGGAATCAGATCTCAGAGTTAATGAGATGGCAGGATCTGAGGATAAGGAGGTTCAAGTGAAACCTCCCAGGGAAAAGAAGGAGGAAATTGGGTTAAAGTTAGAAGAGACAGAAGAGACCAGTGAAATTTTTTTCTAAGAATTAGAAAAAAATATATAACAAAGGAGAAGAAAATGTTCAAAGGCTCATTCCATTGACATTTAAGGGTAAGATACAGAAAAATGGTGATCAGTAGGTGCATGGATGGGAACTGTGGCTGGGTTTACCTTGCTTAAGGAAGATTTTATAAAGCCAATGTCTTTTGTTGTTGCTGAGACAATCTTAAAATATTGATGTTGCTAGCTCTTTTCTTTTAAACCTTCAATTACTCTAGAACAGGGTCTACCAGAATCCTGCCTTGGGGATAGGCAGTGGCCCTAGGGCATTCTGAGAGCCCAGGGGGCAATGGGGTAAGGGTACCAGGCTTTCCTGTATCATTTTTTGAGCAAGGTGTTTTCTGACACTCTCTATTACCTCCTTACATATTATCCCCATCAGAATTTCTCTACCTCAATTTTCCAAGATAAAGTAAGGAGGAACAGTAGTTACTGTTCCTTTTCAGGAAGTACATGAAGTATGGAGGGGATACAGTACCAGCCAGCCCCACTTGTTTCCAGCTGCATGCTTCACCCCTGCCTTACATCAATACCTGGGATATTATGCCTTTGATTCATGAGCCTCCTGGTTTTCTATTCACTTCCTGCATGTATTTTGATAAGTTACCGCTCTACACTGTGGTTTACATCATATACAATGGTTCTGCATCACAGATGTCCTGTTTTTATCAAAGATAGAGAAATGCACTTATGTTCCTTTTTTGTTGTTTTACAGATAAATCTTGAAATAAAGGGGTCAGAAAAATCTTTACTTTGTTAAAAATCACAATTCCGAGATTCAGCATTAAAAATCATCTGTTTACTTATTTATGTGCATTCATTTTTTAAAAAATATATGTTAAATTTTAATGTATACTTTAGTCTGTTTATCCACTTATTTGAATGAAAAAAGATGTACATTAAGAAATGGAGCTGTCAATTTGTTTTTCCAATGAGTCTGGTTAGTTTAAGGTTTAGTTCTTAGAGCATATTACTTTCTGCCTTTAGGGCAGTACTCAAATTTTTGAGAAGTAAGCAATTTTTGTTAAGTGATGCAAGAATCCAAGCTTATTTTCTGGAATGGAAATTAACTGAACCTGAGGCCCTTTCCTATACCACTGCATTTAGTTCTTTTCTTTTTTAATATTTTAGTGAATTTTTTAAGTGACAAAAAATGATTCTGGCTCTTGGCTTCTTGAGCTATATTCAGATGTCAGCTACTTGAGGGTGGAGAGAAGGAAGATAGCTTTTCCTAAGTCTTTTCTTTCCTGAAGGAAGGAGAAGGCTGGAGATGGCATTCATGGTCCCTAAAGATGTAGCTTGTGAAAATCAAGCAAATTCTTCCTCAGGGAAAGGCTACCACTTTCATTCATGCAAGTTGAACTTTCCTTTGGTAAAATTTTAACTAACTATGCTGTGCAAAAGCTCCTATTTTCTCCTCCGTATACATTGAATTCTTTTCACTTTGGAGCAGTAACTTCAGTAACTCTGTCCCAGAGGAGATGATGGTCTAGGAATGGGGCTTAGCCCGTGGAAAAAAACAAAATGTCAATTCAAAGAATCACGTGTTCTTAGAGGCTTCCAAATAGATGCTTTTTCATTTTTCTACATGGTAATGGGATTATTTTACCCCTTTAAGTATCTGTGTTTTCCTAATGGGAATGGGGTTCATGAGCTTGGAAAATGGGTATACTATGAAATATCTAAAATATCTATCAGAATTGACTCCTCATACTAAAGAATATAGTTCCCACCCAAGGAAGTTGGAAAGGTGTTTGGTCACTGATTGTCTAGAGATCTTTATGTTAAGTGAAATAAACCAGGCATAGAAAAACAATTACTGAATGATCTCACTCGTATGTGGAATGTACAAAAGTTGATCTCATAGAAGTTGACAGTAGAATGGTGGTTACCCGAGGCTGGGAGAATAGAAGGGAGGGAGGAATGAAAGAAGGTTGATTAGAGAGTACTAAGTTAGAGTTAAATAAGTGTGAGACAGTTCTGGTCTTATATTGCATAGTAGGGTAACTATAGATGACAGCTATGTAGTGTACATTTCAAAATGCTAGTAGAAAAGGTTTTGAATTCTTTTACCATAAAGAAATGATAGATATTTGAGAGATAGATAGATTTAATCTCATTTAAACAATGATAGTAAATTACCATGGGATGCTTATGTTTAGGAATGGTTTCCTTAAGTCATATTGAATGTCACTACTGTCCCCTAAACCCAAGACCTATAGGGGTTTATTTCTTTACACTTACGTCAGCCATCATGCTGTCATGTCTTAGCTCGTGAGGCCAAGTTTAAATTTGTAATCATGAATGCTTATAAGGCAGGAGGCCAAGGCTTCCTAAATTGTTCACAGAGCTTCATTGTAAATTTATATTGAACTCTTAATGGTGGGAGCATTAAAAAAATTGGAGCTTCTGAAAGGTGATCTCATTTCAGAATTTTTTCCCCTTCTATATTCTCTGAGTTAAACCACATTATTTAAAAAAAAAATACTTCACTAAGCCAGAAGTCTAGAAGTGTAATTGTCATTGAATTTACGTTAATGATAAAAACAGGAAGAGAATCATTCATTCAGAAAATGGATATTGGATCTTCTATGTCCTTAGGCACTATGCTCATCTTAAAGATGAATAAGATATGGCTCCTATCTTCAAGTCACTTAAAAATTAGAAGAACAAGGCAAAAACAAAAACCTACAATGCCTTGTATTCTGTATGAAGCTGTTTAACAAGTTACCTGAAAACATAATGGTTCAAAACAACAAATACATATAATATCACATAGTGTCAGAGGGTCAGGATGTAGGGAGCAGAACAGTTGGGTGGCTCTAGCTCAGGGTTTCTCGTAAGACTGCTCTGAAGCTGTTGGCCATGACTGAAGTCGTCTGAAGGTACCACAGGGCAAGAGGATCTGATTCTAAGAACCCTCACGTGACTGTCCATTGGAGGTCAGCAATGAAAACCACGTATTTTAGTCAATATCATGGGAAGAAAAAAGCAGTAGTTTAAAGATGGAGTGATGGACATAGAGGCTAAATATCAACCAGTCATAGGGAGAGCAGTCTCTGATATCTGTGTAGGAAATTTGTTATGTAGAAATTCTGAACTCTGACTGATAGGATTCTGATTTTTGCAAAGAAAGGGATTTAAGGTTACTGATGATATTCCTATCAGTGGCAGTCTAGGAGCAGTTCTTTTTCACTAAGGGATCATGGTGCCTTATGAAAATTGAAATCTGAACAGCATGAAAGGCTGTATTTGAATGAGCCCCCTCTATGGCTCCGATGGAATAGCATCAAAATCAACTGTAGCTAAGTGATTTTTCTTCGTGCACCACCACATTTAATGCAGGGTTTGTTGTAAGATAATCTAAGGAAAAATTTTGACAGTGCATTTGCAAAGTCATTTCTGATTTAGACTGAAGGGGCATCTTAAACTACATGGTTCTCTTAATAACTCGAGCATTTCATGTAAACTCTATACAAAAGCATTTATTCAGTTTGGCAAAATGTACTAAGGTATTATATGCATTTTTCCTACTGCCTTTACCCCATTTTAAATTAAAGTATATAAAATATGCCTAAGCAGCCCTTGGACTGTAAACACCTAGAGCATCTGTCTCCCCTGGCTTTCCTTGCTATAGCCTGGCAAAAACCTTGGAAGTATATGAAGAGTAATACCTAGAGAAAGAAGAAGAAGAAATTGTATAGGTATTACCTTTTAGGACTGTACTTATGCTTAGAGTGACTTCCAGTCCTTGCTTAATAAAAGACTAGGAGTAGAGAAATAAGTTAGATAAAGACATAATGTGAAATGAAATATTTAGCAATATCTATCTCTAGGATGTCATAGAGATAATGAAAAATATGGACAGCATGCTTCTTGTTGTTGTGTATGCACTTAGGTCCTGTGGCCACAATATTATGAAGTATTCCACTTTAAATTTGATATTTTAGATACAAATGCTACTGGTAGTATGTACTTATTATAGGTAACATCAGGAAAACTTGACCTTTCTTCCTACAGCTTGAAAATAATTATTCTCATATGTTTTTATTCTGAGAACAAAAAGAAAATCTAGTTGACAATAATGAGATCAATTGTGATTTAGTGAAAAAAAGAAAAAGAAAGCAAGGTTCTAGGCTTTCAACAAGGTATATTAAAAATATACTATCTAGGCTTGAATTTCCTCATCTGTAAGACTAGGCAGAAAATTTAGTTCATTTTATTAGGTAGCTCTACAAAGTTTTCTCAAAAGCACAATTCTTTCTAATGACTAGTTTTTATTCACCAGTGCTATGATACAAATGATAATGTTTATAAAATAAACACAAATTATCAGTGACAAAAGTTTGTTTCCTCTGAAGTGGATTCCAGCATTATTTTGTAAATATTATGTTAGAGTATGTTTTTGAGGGTGAGAAAATGTCAGACTCCAAAGTATTGATCATGAAGAGCACATGTTTGAGAAATTAAGGATGATGGTTTTGCAAGGGACCTTTTCAGAGATCAAATCTTTCACTAGTTATATTCTTCTCCGTTGCAGAGTTAATTTTTTATATATCACTTACTCTTATGCCAATTAATGTTGGGGTAAAAAGAAGCACTTAACTATTCCATATTACAAGAAGGTTGGAGCTAAGTACTTCTAATTTCATTCAACTGTTCCACAGTATTGAGATTATGACTGACCTCTCTCTGATTCTCCTGGTCCTTCTATCAAGAATACAAGGTGGCTGTCCTGAATCCATGCAATGCATCTCTGTTGAAAGTGTCCCAAGCATATGGCTCTCCTCTTCCAAGCATGGTCAAAGAGGACGAAATTACAATTGACCAAGAGCAATCATAATTCATTACTCTAGTGCTCAAGTTCTTTTTCCACTGTCATCTAGCCCTCAAATTTATCTTTCCAGCCTTATTTCTCATTATTCACTATCAGACTTCTTTGCTATAGACAGCTATCTTTAACTGTTCTCTGAAAAATGTATTATATATTTTTATTTTTGTCTTTTCTCCATCCTCATACATCACCTTTAAAATCCCATCCCTATGTGACTAAGATTTATCTCAAATTGTTCTTTCCTTTGGATTTCTAAATTAGCTTATAACTTACTTTTGCATGAAACTATTTTATAGAATTATTTATGGCCATATTCTACTAAGTCAAAAAAGACAAATATGATCATGTCCATTTTACAAATGGGTAACAGGCAAAAGAGGTGAGTGACTTTCTGAAGGCATGAGATCACTCAGAACATGCATGAATTGGAGATAATCTGCTTCTGCAAGAAGCGTTCTCCAAAATGGTGTGGAATAGAGAATACAAATGCTTATTTATCTCTCATGTAGTAGACCTAAGTGAATGTTCTAGATGAACAAGTAGCTCAGCTCCTCATAGTTTTTTTTTTTTTTTTGGGTGGTGGAACTGGGGCTTGAATTCAGAGCCTCATGCTTGTTAGGCTTGCTAGGTAAATGCTCTATCTTTTGAGCCACTCCACCAGCAACTCACAGTTTCTTAGGAAACCTGGACTGACTAGTTTGCCTTACTTAACACATGGATTTTTAGGCTGCCTTTGACATAGGAATTCCAGCTAAGGGCAAAATCAGGTTGAGATATTTTCTATTGAGTAAGTGAAGTGAAAATTGCACTTTTGCTCATAATTCATTAGCAAGATCTTTGTTGTGTGGTCCACCCAGCTGCTAAGCTTGGAAATGCAGTCTAACAGGAATACAGGAAATAGAGGGACAGATTTGATGGGCAAGCAGCAGTGGCTGCCACAGACCTTCTTTTATTATTAGCTAAAATCAAGTGTTTGGATTATACATAGCTTTATTCCTGCTTGGTGTGTATGTTTCTGTTAGTTTCACTGCCTCACTATATTTGTTCACTCCATGAGCACAGTGTGCACTTTTTATTATTTCATTGGTATTAACTCTCCTCCCACACTTTTCCTAGACCAGAGCTAAGCACATAGTAGGACCCTCAGTACACATTTATTAAAGAGTCACTTATCATTGTATGTATATCCACATTTTTTTTGTAGGATTTCAATTTCAGAGATTATATTCCATTATATTTGGTTTGTTTTCAATCTTTGCACCTTTCTCCCATGCAATACAGCCAAAAGGAACAGAACTCTGGTGGGGGACTTTATCCTTTGCAGAACACGAATCTCTTAGTGCAATGCAATAATTAAACATTTTAGAGGAGGGAATCCCTTAGTACTGCTGGGCCACTCACATCCCATTTGAAAAACTGAATTGCACTTTTCCTTTATAGACACAAGAAGCAGCACACCATGGTCCACTTTCCCAGTGGCTGACCTTGTGGGAGCAGCAGATGAAACAGGTTCTGTTCCATCCATTGACTGTACTATTCCTGAACTCCCACTGCTCTGGTCTAGGTGTGCTGTGTACTGTGGTTGCTTCAACATGCAGCAAAACATGCAAAATGTTATGATTTGTTGCCATGCTGACAGTGTCACCTTAACAACAGCTGACAAACAGTTTTTAAATAGAGCATGTCAGTTCATTACAGTATTTTCCATCTGCGTTTTTTCCCTTTCCCACTCCTAACACTGAACATTTGAAGAATGTCTCCACAAAGGTTTAGTTTCCAATTCAGCCACTTCCATTCATGACTTGCTGAAAATTGTATGTTAGAAATGAGCATAACAACATGACAATACACAGTGGTATTGTTTTAAAAGGAGACCCTCTCTTGCTCAAGTAGGCCGTTCCCTAAGCACGTTCAGTTTTCAGTTTTCAGTGCATAGCTGGCTTTCCTCTTCTTGCTGTCATATCAAGATGGATACTAAAACCAGCTTTTCTCCCCCGTTCTGAGCAAAAGCCCTATGAAGTTCAAGGGCTGCCTGAGAGACAGATGAGAGTAAACCGTGCCACACCCAGTATGCCTGCACCATTGGCCATGATGAGAATTCACTTCTCTGCCTGACATTGTGCTGAAAGAGCAAGCTGCATTGTGTCCCCATACTCTGCTCAGGTGCTCTTCTTCCCTTTCTCGGCCTTTTACTCAACAGAGAGGCTGACATTGCCCATTAGGAACTTTTAATACCAGAACTGCATTAAGTGCCTTAATTGTGTTTTAAATGATGTGTTGGGTCTGTGTGAGCTCATAATGAAAATATAGAGTGACAATGTAAGTCTGAAAAGGCTATTCCTCTGATGGTTCAATTTTGCTAGCTTTTGTGATGCTACAGATTTAAAAATTCTAAAGAAATTTGATTTTTTTTTAACATCTTGTTAATGCTCCACTTTTCATTCTGGTCACTGAGGGTGTCTTCCTTGCTGTTTTCGTCGCTTAGGCTTTAGCTGCAAATGTTTGGACATCAGCTCAGAACATCGTCTCGGAGGGAACATTTTACAAGTGTTATCTCCTTGTTCACAGGAATCCAAGGTGGACCTAGTGGAGAATTGTTTAGTCATAGAAAGTGAAATAGCATTAAGAAGAGGGATGGCCAAATTATGTAAAATCAGAGTGCATGAATAATTCAGTGCTCGCTTGAGTGTGATTTTTATTTTTATTGTCAAATAATATACTAGCATTTCCATGAACTAATAACACAGAGACTAACCAACTGGTAAGGTTTTTGTTGGGGGTTTGGGGCGTCAGGGAAAAGGAAGGAAGAAAGGAAACTAGGGCCAAGAAGTCATCTTTTTAAAATGGAGTGTGCTCAGTAGAATCTTGATGTAGGCATCTGTGTTGTAATTCTTAAATATGTAGAAGTTACAGAAATGAAACTGCGAGAAATTCATTCAGATATTCTTGTTTTTAGATCACCTGATGTAACTGTGATGTCTTGTGAGCTTTCTTCTCTATTGAGCCTCGGAGTTTGAATCTTGTGCTTTTATAAATATTCTTACCGTACACTCTAGAATACATGTGTACATGTCCCTGTGTTCATAAAATATATAAATGTTTCTTTTACTATGATTCAGATATGTAACTTAAGTATGTAGTTACAGTAGAAAATAATGAAGTCCTCTGCAAGGAATTTATTTTTATCCCAAGCAAAAGTTATTCTCAGCTAAAAAGAAAAAAAATCTTGACTCCAATTAACTATAACATCATGGATATTTTAAACAGGTTAGGAAAGGAATGGAAAATAAGTGAAAGATGCTAAAGTATTGTAAAAACACTAAACATGAGAGGGAGAAAAAATAAGATGTGTATTATCGGGAAAGAAAAACTCCCAGAGGAATCTTAAGGGGTGGTAGAAACCTTTAGCTTATATCATTATAAGCTGGAAGAAAACAGTCCTTACCTATTTATTTATTTTGGGGGCTGGGGTTGAACCCAGGGCCCATGCATGCTAATCCTGTGCTCTACCATTGAGCTACCCTCTCCTGATGCCACAAATGCAGCCTTTAATGGCCTTGTTTAATTGGATGAAATTGTAATTAGCTCAGGGAAGAACTCTATTAACTAAAAGATCAGGAAATAAAAGCAAGAGGTACAGTGCAAAGCAAATACAGGTTTCCAAATGAGAGTGGAATCACCCACAATTGTAAAAGAATGCAAGTTAACCTGATTTTTGGAACCCTGGCTATGCTCTTTTTTATTCTAATTGAGAAGGGTACAAGACATTGCATAGACCATTGTTGGAGAATGTTCTGGACTGAATCTAAACTCGAAAACATGAGGAGAGTCAAGGTCAAGTGAAGGCAAGAGTCCTGTGGGAACACAGTCTTGGGAGGTCTCTCAGACTGCAGCTTCGTCACCCTCAATATTACACATATTGTTGCAATTCTAGAAAGAATCACAAGAAGGTCTGAATCCCTTTAGGAGTTTGTGATCAACTGGGGCAGGAATAGACCAACTGAATTTGGGAAACTAA
Source organism: Castor canadensis (assembly GCF_047511655.1). NCBI lineage: Eukaryota > Metazoa > Chordata > Mammalia > Rodentia > Castoridae > Castor > Castor canadensis. Next base: position 117,328,706 of record NC_133396.1, read on the forward strand.
GTGCATAACCAACTTCTCTGTTAGGATGAGAAGGTAGATTTGTAGATGCACTATAAAAAAAAGGTAGGATCAAGAGATGTGATTTCCTATGAGGTAAAATAATCCAAGCTTTTTAAAAATTTAATTAAAGATTAGTGATGAACAAATGGGTCCTATTAAAAACAAATTCTGAAGAATCTCACTGTTAGAAGGCAAAGTGTCTCTTACTAAGTACATTAATATTGGTAATCGTGCATGTAATAAAGGACATACCTTTGTAAACATCCTCACATAAATGGTAGTCAGAATCAAGTTGATCACTCAGCAGAGCACTGGTAAGAGACTTGAGCCATTCACAAAATAATTGAGACATATGACCAGGCAGACCAAGGAAATAAATTCTAAGATTTCAACCAAAAGATATATCAGAAGCACCTGTAAAGTGTTTTCAAACTTTGAGACCCACCTCCTATCTCCTCAAACCCCAACCTTTGCCCAGAAGATTCTAAAATGCCTGGTAACTATTCCTAGATAAAATGTAAAGTTGGAGTTATTTCATTCTTTCTTTATTTACTCTCTCTGATAACCTCTCTGAGGTTATTTATAATGAACAGGGGACATCCTAGTAGGATTTGTTTTTTTTTAAGAAGGAGAAAATATTTCCTTAAATTTCTCACTGGTTCAAAAGATGAAGTACCTGTTAAAGCTGACAAGGGATATTTTTTATTTTCAACTGTACATTCCCTGTCACCTTCTCTGGAATGCTTGTTTTATTTATTTGTAAAGTAGAAAATGATTATTATAAAGCTTTTTTTTTGTTAGGATCCTATACTTTGATAAAAGGAATGAAATGCAGTTTTCAAACTCACACTGGGTTTTCATTAATGATGATCATCAACCCTGTTCTTAACTATTGACAAAAATGTTATAGCATTCTTGAGAGTAGAACTTGTATTCTTTTAAATAAAGAACTAGTTAATTAGAGGCTCTTTCTAATGAAAATGACCTGATTTCTGCTGCTAAGTGCTAACTTAAAAAAAAAAAAGAAAGCTAAAAGATAGTTTGCAAAAATGCATATTGATTCACATAAATCAATGTTAGAACTTGATTGAGGCTTGAATTCCCCTGGAGTTTCTGAAATGCCCTCTATCTTCCTTGTGCAATAGCAGAAAATGTTTGCCTGCATTTTGATAACCAACATGGAAATTAGATAATAATATATACAGGGAAAGACAGAGACAGAGAGAAAGTACTTTACATCCTAAGAAGGAAGGAATCATGCCATTACTCACAAGTGGCAATGCCACAGGTGACTTATTTGGTAGTCTTGTGACAAGTACAGGTCTCTCCCTGGGCCGATGAGAAGCAGGCTATAAAGGGCAAGATCTACCAGCCTTACTATAGAAAATGTTTTGCTTGTAAATCAAGGCCTTTGTAATCTGTCCATAACTATTTACTCATCCAATGTTTGCAAATAATAGAAAAAAATGTGAAATTGGTTTCTTTTTTTAAATGGAAAGAAATGATATACTATAATTATTTTGGAAATGGAGACCTAGCTTTTTAAAAGCTTACTCAGGTTTATTTTCTAAAAATTTCTTCTTTGTCATCCAAGGTGACAGCAAGGCCAAGTGACCCCCAATTGAGATTTATTGACCTTCAGACTTTTCAATCAGAGGTGTGTCACCTTGAAATCACCAGCATTTGCACACAACATTTCTCTGTACCACTTTGTAGGACATAGATATGAATCTGTTCAACCTGGCTTCTACTTTGCAGCTTAACAATTTCTAGGAATTGTCTGCATATGAGCTAATGAGTTTGGCTTGCTTTGATTTCTGTCTTACTTGGTTATATGCTTGGTTTTTCCAAGTTACCACAGAAGGAGGCAGAAGTGAGGAGGGGCTTTTTTGCCCTGGTAAATGTGGTGTCTCCTGCATTAGGGCACCGAGGGTGGTATGTATGTTGACAGACTTGTTTTTTGATGGCTTTAATTTGTTCACTAAGATATAAGCTCTTTTGAACTGTGACAATATGTTTGGTTTAGCAATTGGAATGCAGAAGATGTTAAGTAAATGTTAATTGGCTTATTGATGGATGCCTTTCTGCATATGCTGACATTATTAATTCCATTGTTGGACACTGAGAAATGAGAAGAATGTGAAGGCTATTTTAAAAAGCTTACAAATAAGGTATTTATTATCTGTAATTTCTTTTACCACTGCTTTTGAAATAAAAACTAAAGAAATTTACCTGACTTTACTATGTCTTCCTCTCCAACAAAGATTAAGTAAGAGAATTTTTTTTGGTTATTCTTGTAGTATGCGTCCCTAATGAAATCTTGTCACAAGATAGATGCTCAATAAAAATCTGATGAATAAAAGAATGTATATGTGATGGATATGGTGGAGAAGTTTAAATAGTAACATATATTCTTTTATGTACTTAATGCCCACCGTAAGTTTTTGTTTTGGGTAAGACAGTGATATTGCTTACTAATTTTAATTTGGATTTTAAAAGTAGGTGCTTAGTTAACACTAGTGGACTATATCACAAAATTATTTATTTAAATTTGTTACACAGTTTAATTTAGTGCTGAAATTTAGTGCTGAATATGTGGGTCCTACTCCAGGACCCACGTATGTTCCTGATAAATGATTGATCTTAAAGAGAGCCACCATACTCAGTCATGATCAAACAAAACTTTGTTTTGCTGAAAAAAAATCTAATTTTGTTCTGTCGCCACAATCCAGAGAGAACATAAAGCACATGAGAAAGAACAGGTTCTGGGAACCTAGTTCTAGTCTTTACTAGGTCACTAACTAGCTGAGACTCCAGAAATCCCTTCTTCCCTCTGGACTTCTGTAGAAACCCACTCTCACTGTGTGTGTGTGTGTATGTGTGTGTGTGTGTGTTGTAAATATGTTATGAAGAAAATATAGATTAGAGGAACCATTGGAAATCAAAAGCACAAGGGCTCAGGTCTCCCTCTGCCCTTGTTTTCTCTTTGTGAATTGAAAATAATGTTAGTCATGGATCCACAGAGTTTCTGTGACAATTAAAGTGATCATTTGTGCATAGTACCTAACTTACTTTTTTGTAAATCTTGGCAGTGACAAGCTCTTATTCTATATCCAAATATTTATGATTTCATGAGAAATCATCTGAGCCTATCCATAACTCAACTTAAAAAATGTGGCGGCGTTCCCAGGGTCCATCCTGATCACTTCTGTCAGGTAAAGAGAAGAATTGCTGGGTTTTCCATTTCAAATCGTATACACAGAGCATTTTCAATTTTGAAAATGTCAGCGCTTTGACAGTGCTCCTTTCATAGCAGCTTTGTTGTTTTTAAATTACATTTGTTAAGCTTGGAATCTATAATGTGAATGATCGGCCCTCATGGTATTTATATAAAAATTAAAACTGTCAAGTTGTATTAAGGTTTAATCATTGGTGAGGGCTCATGAGCCATAGTTTCTTTGTGAGAGCCATCTAGATGTGCTTTCTTGTTTTCTTTTTTGCTATAGATCTCAGCCAGACAAACATGTTGATGGTTTATTGTTATTTTTTGACTAATATTTTTAACCAGTTCCTCAATTAGCTTATGTAGAAGAAAGCAAGGCAGAATAAACTAAAACTAACACTGCTTTTATATTAGGTGTATATTATATGGTGGGTGCTGGTGACTTTAATGTGGCATGTCATTTGATCTTCAGCATTGACCCAGTGCTATACCACTAAGCTCTTTGTATAGAGGAAAACTTTTAGGGAGATAAGTGAGTCAGTCAAGGTCATTCCCAAAGTACTAAATCTTAACCTTTTTTAATGACCTCCTTATGCCTGCCTAATATGTATCTTGCCTCCCCTTTTGTGATTTCTATGATACTTCTAATTACTTCAACATTTTTGACTAATTGTCAATAAGATGTGCTGAAATAATTTTAAATATATTATAGTTCAAAATATAAGACTATAACCAGCAGTACTTTTTCAAACTAGTAGAAATTTCTTCTAGGACAGTATAAACATACTATCCTAGGAGGTTTTATATGTATGGAGTATATGGAGAGAGAGAGAGAGTTTAAGCCTTCACATAATAACATAGTAGCAGAGATACAAACAAAATTCACATAATCATTAAGAAGGGATTTTCTTCACAGGTGCAATTTACACTGCTTTGTTTTGGTGTTGTCATGTCAGAGTTGAGTGGAGTGACTTTGAGTGGAAGACCACAGAGTCACAGACAACATGGCTGCCTCACTGTTTCCCTCTGGCAGCCTATTGCCACTGACAGGTTTCTGGGCAAAAGCTTAGGTTCTCTCTCAACTCAGGATATTTACCAGGTTTTAGTAATGAGCCTCAGTTTCCTCTCTCAGCCCAATGAAAATAGATATTTCTTCCTTTTGAGTTTAATCCCAACTAGATGTTCCTCAAAACTGGAAGATTTATTCTTTTTATCCAAGTACTGCAGACCCTTGGTATCTGAGGGTAAATGACTGCAAGGAGACTGCTGTTGAAAAACTGCACACAAACTAAATATACTACAATTGCAGAGTTCAGTGCTGTACTGAGGACACTTGACTCATTTTTCCTATAAGACTGTCCAATTTCTGCCTAAGTCATGCTGCTTTTCCACAAATCTCAAATTTTCACTGATCATTTAAATTAAACATATTAACTTTTTATTTGCTTTGTTGGTTACTATTTGCTTTTGGGGAGGCAGATTTTCATAAAATTAATGTCAGAGAAACAATGATTTAAACAAGACCAATGGTATTATGGGACTGACTGAGAACGTCTCTACATCAACTGAGCTGTACACAGTGTACATGGGAATTTAAGTTTTTTGTTTTTGAAATGTATTTTTATTTTTTATTCATTTTTTTACTGCACTTGGACAGAACTGCATGTAACAAATCCACAAATAAGGTGGGCTTGCTGTAGTAATTTTGAGAAAGGTGTACTATACATTTCAGCCAGAAACAAGGCTCCTGTGTATGTCTGTAGAGTGCACAGGCTTGCTGGACATTCCATCAAGAACTGCTTCAGGTCCCGGAACCCAATCTCTATCCTCTAGTATAGTCTAAGATAGGTCATTAGAGACTATCACTCTACTGCTGCGTGACCCCGGGATCTATAAACCAAGGCCTAACACAACACCTCAGTAGTGGACCCTGTGGTGTGCTATGCAGATCCCCTTCTAGGGCCAAGAAATTCACTTCCATAGCTGACAAAAGTGACAGTCCACAGTGAATCCCTCGACATGAATCATCCTTGCCCAAGGAAGATCCTCTCCTAGGCCTCCAATAATTGGCTTATGTGGAGGCACAAATGACTAGCTCCTTTGCCTCAAATAGGGACAAGTCTGAAGGGTCATTGAGCTTTGGAACTCCTGGTGGGATCATTGCATTGCACTTCTGTGCATTTCTCACCACTAGGTTCTTAGAAGTGCTGCGTAATAGCTCCCTGCACACAAATCTCAGAATCTGTTTCCCAAGAAGCCAACCTATGACAACCTTCAACAAGTTTCTATGTTAGGTGAGTTTTCAGCTTTCCACAGATCTGAGATCAGATACCCAAAATGGCTGCTAGATTCTTACTCATTAGTTAATCTTTGCATGTTGTTTTTCTGTGTGTTGCAGTGACAGATAACAGACAGGTGAAGGCAGCTATTGTTCAATTTAAGTCAGCAGGCAATGTTAGGTTTGACTGTTGATAGAAGCCCTGGTTGTATTCATAAATCAGCATTAGTGTGAGAGGGATTATAGAAGAGACAGTACACTGTCATTCTGCAATATGAGAGTATAAGTAGAACAATGTATCTGCTTTTCAGGGCCACATTCCTTTCTGGGTATTCAGAATAGTAAATACCAAATTAGGCAGGGAGCAGGGAAGGAAGGGAGAAAGAGGAAAGGAGAGAATGTGAATCATTTACAATAAGACTATTGCCTTGTTGGATGTTGGAACTATAGAGATGACCAAGACAGTATGACTCCCATTTTAAAGGTTAGGAATCAGTGTCTCCATGATTATTGAATCTGAATGTAATTGTGCAGTGTTGGGATCAAATTTCAGACTTAAATTGAATCCAGTACTGTTGTTCTTTTATAGCACTTTGCCAATTCTTATCACTTGTTTTTTAGTGGTCTGTAACACATTGTGCAAAGAAAAACTTCCTTGACAGGATGAGTGGAATAAAAGCTAAAATACTACTCTAGATGTTCTATTTGAGATCATAAATATTTGTGGAAACTTTTCATAAGCTCTTCTTGAGCTGGTCTTCATGTTGAGTTGACTGATAGCTTGCCTGCTGGGCTGCTTTTGGGTAATGGGATGAGTTGCTAGGCAGAATTTTAGCTTCACCTCAGAATGCTGTCGCTCATGGACTTAAATCCTGGATCTCACTGCTGGAGAAGACTATTTATATTCTATTACCCCATAATATACAATGCATTTTATTTATGTTAGTCATCTTTTATACAGAACTGTCACAAAATATGTCACCGCTGATTACAGCTTGTATAGGCAAGCTATGCTGGTAAATTATGTCCCTTACCATAGATCATGCCAGGAGTACCTGGCTGGGTAGAGAGGAGGATAAATGCAAAGCAATGATAGATAAACTTCAAAAGGTTAAGGGATGGCTGGGTGTGGAGACAAGCCTAAAGTTAAAAATGCCTAGTGGTGCCATCTTTTATCTTCTGACTTCTTAGGCCCACATTCATCTTCTTAGAACACGCGATTCTCAAAGGTTGTAAACGTTTGTAGTTCCTCATTCTCCATCTGACTGGGCTCCTAGCATGGCCTTCAATACTGTCCTTCAGTAGCTGTCATAGCCATCACCTCTTCCTCCTTTGTCAGGATATAGGGGTCTTGTGGCTTTTTACCCCCTCTCTTAGAATATCTTTTTCAAAGTTATAGAATGTTCCTTTACCTCTTGAATGATATAGAATCTCTTGCCAACATATTTGAAGAGGTTTTTTTCATGTTGTCTATGCCACCATATTGGATATTTGAATGGATCTTTGCTTTCAGAAATTGCACTCAGCATATATTTACTTTGTAATAAACTATACTAGTAGTTGTGCTGGGGTAATGCAACAAGAATGAATATGAAACAGTTTCAGCCCTCCAAGAGTTTAAAGTCTAGGGAGTGAACCTGGAATCATCAATTATAATAGAGTGTGGTAAACAAAAGGATGTGCATGGGCTCGGGATCCCTGGGGGCCTTCTCAGGTGCACCCCAGTCAGCCTTGCAGGCAAAGAAAAGTCCTGACATTCATTAGGATAAGTCAGGCAAATTTGTGTTGGAGGTGGGGGAGAGTAGTTGCTATTTCCTGAGTATTGTTGGAAACCTACAAGCCACTGATTCTGGTTGTTGTGGTTTGTTGTTAGTAAGGTTGGTAGGGAAGAGAGAGGTGATAGCAGTGAAGAAGGAGTCTAAATGTTGGCTCAGGCCTGAACAAAAAGGACCTTTTAAAACATGTTAAGCAATTGGCCCTTAATCCTAAAAGTAATGAAGAGCTATTATAGAGATTTACATAGAGGAGTGACAGGAAGAGCTCCCTATTTTAAAATGATCCATCTGGCTTTGTTGGACAGAATCAAGGTGAGATCAGAAGCTGGAACTCATTTATCATGGTCTTTTAAAGTGTTGGCGAGAGGCAAGTATAGGCTACAAGGTTATATGGTTTCAGAGCTTAAGAGCTAGAGACAGAGACCAGAGGTAACTAAGGTGACGGGATGGATACATCCACACATAGAAGAGTGGAAGCACTTAGAAGGGGATGAACACCATGCTACACAGAAAATAGAGGGACACAGATAGAAGAAGGCAAACTGGATATAAGGCAGAATTTCTGTATTCACATTATTAGAAGACAAGCAACATTTTCAACAATGATGAAAAAACTAAGAAATTGTTCACTCTCCTACGTTAATTAATTGCTTCCGCATTCCTTTTTAGATCTTGTTTAGTCACAGAGTTTTCACATACTTTAATCAGAGTATGCCTTTAGTGTTGCATTTAACCCCTTCTTATTAATATATTATAAGCATTTTTGTGTTACTTCAGAGTTTTCATTTAGGAGCAATGGCTTTGAAATATGACAGTGCCTGTAGGAAAGTATACTGCACTGTACTTGCAGAATGGGGGAAGAGGCAGATTTGGGGGTTCTAGAACAAAGATTTTCATTCATAAAGTGAGAGAGTGAAATGATGATAGTGCAGCGTGACTGATGGGCAGAGGAGACAAGTTTAGAATTTCATGTGGCTTTTGCAATTCATAACCTCCAACCACATTGTGTAATGGAACATCATGTGCTTTCATATCTGTGACATGAGCAGCACTCGAAAGCTAGCTAAACTGTGATGCCTGTCGCAGACTTGTGACACGGGGCAAATCATCGTCTTAAGAGGAACAACAATGTTCTCTCAGGCTCCCTCCCACACAGTTCCAAAGGGCAAGAGGCCAAGGAAGCTAGAAAACACCAATGCTATTGCCTTTGAGAGCAAATTCTCACCAAGTTCTTCTTTTAAAGAAGCACTTAGCTCAGTGCACTGGCCTTAATGTCAAAATATCTGTTTTCAAATTTTGTCTGTATCACTCCTAAGCCTTTATGATCTGAATGCAATCATCTGTTAAATTGTGGCAATTTAACATGATAAGTAGCCAAAATAATATATAAACAAGTCAAACGTCAAAATATTAGTTACACTTTCATTATTTTTGTTATTATAATCATCTAGTTCTTATGTGTAAAGTCCCTTTAGTACCTCAGCTATGACTGGACTGTCATCTGTGATGAAGAACCTATCCAGATCCATACTGCTTCTATACTGCTTGATTTATAAAGAACTTCTCATTTCCAAAAGTACATGGTATTCTTAATACCCTTTACACCCCACTGTTCATCTTATCTTTTTTAGCCTCAAAACAAGCTGTTCTGTAGCTGCTTTCTCAAAAAGGAATGAAATCTGACTGTTTAATATAAAAGATGGCTATGCTTTTTCTTCATGAAAGACCTTAAAGGCTTTATGTTGGAAATTTGTGAATGTCTTTCTATCTTTTGGATGTTTATTGATGTCCCCATTCTTTCTTTTTTCATTCTCTCTCTTCTGATTAGGTCTCTCTCATTCCATTTATAAAAAAGAATTTGTATATTTAATCACAATTAACAATTTTGTCAAAAGTGAAGAGAGTCCCTAAGGTGTTCAATAATCTTCAGTCAAGTTTGTGGTGCAGATAAATTCCTTAAGGAAAATCCCATATTTTCATCAAGGCAGTCCATAGAGTAAATAAAACTAGCAGTTACTTAACTTGGATCATGACATTTCTGGTGGAAGTTTTAAACCCAAACCAAGCTATATCTGTGTGCAAGATGCATAAATTCCTTGGTGAATCTTTTATCTGCCTGGTAAACCCTATTTTCTAATTCTTATCTCTTGAAACAAAAACAGTTAACTGTCTTTTCACCATGAATATTACAGAAAAGCATACACAATTTAAGTCCAATTTTTTCTTTGATAGAGGTCCCTTGGCTGAGATTTTTTTTCATGTCTTGATTGTTTTGTTTGACTTTTCTATCCAAGTGGTCAGATTGAGGGCAGATTCAGACCTTTAGAAAATATGTTGAACATTATAAGGGACGCCATGTCTCATCTCCTACCTAGAGGTAATGGAAAATAAAAAACAATAGCAAACTGTAAGATAATTTAAGAAATCGTAAAGTTCTGATTTTCCCTCCGAAGCTTATTTCTTTTATGGAAACATCAAATTCCAGGTTCTTTCCACACACACACAAAACAGTGTTAGTGTCCCTGATGTGCTGCTGCCCAGGTACATTTCTTAGCTTCTCTTTGAGTAATCGGACACTGGGTCATATCACTAAGCTATTTGGGAATCCAGTTCCAAAGCCAGAAGATCTTGCTAAGCAAAAAATAACTCACTATGTCCTTCTCGTTCATAAAACTAATTTTCTCTGAGGTCATCGGCAGATAGCACATACCTTTCAAGCAAAAGATTTTGTCCTTAAATGTTGAGGGAATTCCAAGGCATATGCTTTGACAGTTTAAAAATTATGTAGGGAGCATCAGTGTTAGTATCTTTCTGTTAGGATAATTGAGTCTCTCACTGTGTTCCAGCTACTGGACAAAGGTAGAGCTACACAGATCTAGAAGTTTCTTCAAAGGGTATAGTATTGAATTTTCTAGAACTCGTCATGTGCAGCTTCTACCTGAGCCAGAGAATTCCTCTGTGATTAAGGATAGAGTTGAGGGAGATGAGGAGTTCTTTGGGGAGCTCAATGTCCTAGGTCCACTATCTTAGAACTAGAAATGACCTTTGCAATTATGTGGTGCAGATTTGACTGACTGGCTATATGTGGATTGCAGATATGCTTTACCGGTGTCTTGTCTGTTGAGCTGGACAGCTGTGACAGAGGTTTTGTTAGAATCTGAATGCATTTAAATGGAGCATCCATTCATCAGCTCAGCATGGATCCCACTACTCCATATTATTTGAACCTTTGCCTGGACACTATAAGTAATTAAGTTTGTGGAGCCTCCTGCTTTACAGAACTGCCATCACTTTAGTCTGACACATGTCCTCTACATAAAGAGATGGTCTCAGGACCTTTGAACGATTACATGTCTGTGTATAATCCTAGGGACCTAAGACCAGAACACAGGCCCCCTTACAACTAGAGATCTGTCATTTTTGCTACACCATTTGAGGTATGAAATTTAAAATTTTTCCTCATTAGCTGTGTCTTTCAAAAATGGAAAACACAGTTTTAAAAATAAATACTATAAATTTCAACTTGCATATCTAATGATATCACAGGAAAAATAACATAATTCAGTAAATAAATCCACTAATGCTAGCTGTCCCACATTATTTCTAGCTATTTCCCAACTTATTAATTGTTTTTTTTTTACAGTGTATGAGGAAGCTTTTAAATACAGTGTATGAGCATCATGAAATAAAGACATATTTTTTCCTGTGGCAGGAATATTTTAGACGCATACTTAGGCATAGTTATCAGCATCTTCCAGTTACAAAATTTTGACAAATTCTGACTTTAGATGTATATTTCACACACCATTAGAATACATTAGAATATATTATAAATTCCCTTAGGGCAAGGCTCTTCTTCCTTGTTCTACATATTTTACTTATTAGATAACTCTATGTACATGCTACAGCAAAGATAATAAGGCGTTAAATTAGAAATGTGCCTAATTTTAATTTTTCAATTGAATTTCTTTATATACTGGTATAAATATATGTGTATTTATGGTAAAGAATTATCGAGCATCTTTATTAGATGGGTAGAATGACTAGGAAAAACCAGTATGGTTTCTGTCTCTTATTTATTTGGACTTTAAAAAATCCCATTAATTGAAATATGATATTTTGGTGTAGTTGACAAAAATATACATCTCTGGAATCCTTCATAACAAGATGGCATTGATAAATCAAAGTTGGTGCTTTATTATATCTAGTACCTAGTTAGAGTAATTTTCTTTGGTGAATAGGGGAGGGAAGGAAGAAGAGAGTTGGGAAAAATAAAAGATAGGAAGGGAGGAAAAGAAGGAAGGAAGGAAGGACTAAATGGGTGGGTAGATAGTTATAATGGGCAGAGATTTTTAAATAGTTATATGCAAAATATAATCTAAAAATAAAACAAGTGTTTATTATTCAAAATGTCTTTTTTTAAGATTAGGTAATTCATGTAACAGTGTGTACTTAATTCTTACTGTTTTGGCTATTACTTATTGTTATATTTGTTACTTATTCTTTCTATAAATTTTTTTTTAAAATTAAATGTATGAGAAATATATATATATGTAGAAATATGGGCAATGAAAGAAAAATGTTGATCTTTCACCATAATTTGAGATCATGTCGTGAGCAAAAAGAAATAGCTGAGCCATTTCCCAGTGCTAAAGGACCTAGGCACATGCTTGCAATATGTACTGGTGAAAAAACATGCAAAGATTTGTAGATTAGAATATGAATAAATGCTAATGGATGCTGAAGAGTCCAGGGCTGTGGAACTAGCTGGCTGGGTACTTCCTCTTCTCTCACTCTCAAGGCTTCTAGGTGTTTATAAAATAACAAACTCGTCTATACCTAGCCAGTTCAGTTTTAGTTTTTCCTCAGACCATCAGATTTCTTCACAGCCATTGACACTCACTTAGCCTACAACAGACACCAGTGTTTTCCTGTTGCCGAGTTGGGTGACCATCTCATTTCGTATCTTCATCCTGTCAGTGTCTGCAGTCTTTTTGCCCAATTCTAAGCCACTTCTCAGTGTTTCTTGGTAGGTAGCTTCCTTGAAGTAAACTCATCTTTAGTTAATGTTCTTTTCTGTTTTCTCTCTACCTTATTTCTCAATGGTATTATCCACCATCCATCTCTCTGCAGGAGAAATCTAACATAATTTCTAAGGCATATCATATCATCAGTTAATTTCCATATTTTTAAGTGTCTGCTAGAAACCTTGATGTGATGCCTCTTCAACATTTCAAATCCAACTTGTCTAAATGTATTCCTCCATAATCAGTCACTAGAAATTTTTAAGCTTTGTTTTCTGCAACTAGAAAGTGTTATCATAATTCTTTTCCTATTGGATATTTTTGTGAGAATTAAAGACAATTTATATAAATGCCCACATTGTGGGCACCTTCAATAAGAAAATATACCAACAATTTCTTAGTTATGAAGACTTTGTTGACTTTTTACTTTGACTTTATTTTTTTTGTTGTTTTAGCTAATAATCTTAGGTATTGCTCTCTACTGGCTTACTGTTCTCTTGTGGAAGAATTATTTGTGAACAAAGTCAACTAATACTTTTTAACCATGTTCTTTGTTTAATAGAACACAACTTTCCCTGCCTTTGTCTATAAAGCTTAAAAATTATTTTATGACAAGAGTAAGGCTAATATCTAACAAGAACAGAATCTACATTCACATTCCAAGTGTATTGCTCTAAAGACTAAGTTATATCCTTGAACTGTGATGCTCTCTTTATTTTTTATTAGCATATTATTGTTGTACTAGGAGTACATTGTGACATTTACAAAAGTTTTTATAATATAGTTTCACTTATCTCCTCCATTATTCTCCTTATACTCCATAAAATATGCATCTACCATTGAGAAAAGCGTTGGCTTGTAATTTCAAGTGAATGAGCTATTCTACAATATCATAATAACATATGTACTATTCTCATATATTTTTTGGAGAAAGGAAAATCATTTTTATTTATTGACTGACTGTAGTTATCCTGTGAAATAGATACTATATAAATAAGTTTAACACAGAGGAAGATCATCGCAGAACAGTGCCTTATCTAAGATCATAAAGACCAAAGTCCTCAACTTCTAGATTAAAAAATATGGGCATAGTTCTAATGTCTTTAGAGCCACAGAAGATACAAGCATGGGAGGGGAACAATCCAGGGCATACACGAAGCAGCCATGTATAAGTCTACCTGAAGCATTGAGGCACTAGTCAAGAAACCAGTTATGAGGCTATTGCAATATATTGAGTAACTGAAAATGCTAATCTTATTCTAAATAGGCAAGCAGACTACTAATGAGAATATGGAAAAAATGACAAAATCAGGAAGTATGGCAAAGACAATTAAGTAGGAACTTTTTTTAATGCTGTGTTGGATTTTGAACGTGAAGTGGTAGATAAGCTCTCTACCACTTGAGCCATAGCTCCAGCCTTTGTTCTTGTCCCCAAATCAAAATGCATACTTAATTTTGGGAGCCCAGGATAAATTTGACCATTGCAGTAAGAAAACTCATTAGAAGATGAAACCCACATAAGAGACAGTCCTGTGCCATTCACTATTTCACCTACCACACCATGTGACTCCTTTCTACCTCTGTAATCAGCTCTGCATTGTGCAAGTTATCTATCTGTTTAAGTAAACTGTACTAGTAGCAATCAAAAGCTTTCAGATTGCTTATATTTTTCTACCACGAGATATATTGAAAATTACAGACATCATGGAGCTATAGCTGACAAAAACCCAGTATCTTGTTATTCAAATAGCTTTAAACTCATTGTTACCATAACCTGTGATAAACATGGCAGGTGATTAGATTACAGGTAAACCTATCTATGTGGCATTTTAGACAGCAAGCTCAAAAATTTCCCCTTTCTAGAAAGGACATATATGAAAATGTCAAAAGGAGTTAGGTCTGAGCATTAGTATTAAGAAGTGTTCCTAATTCTTCTTTTTTTTTCTGTGGTATATACACATTTTTATAATTAAAAACAATTATCCCTTCCTTCTTATGCCCTTAGTTTTCAAAAATAGTACCTTTGAAATTTTGGCCAGTATGCACCCATTTGCTTTTTCTTTTCTTCCCTTTTTAAGACACCAATGTGACTTTTAAAACATAAAGAACAATGGAAGGAAAAAGGGAAAACCTTGTTAACTCAGAATAGTTTGCTGAGTCAGGATGATGAGAAGAATCAAGCATAGCATCTCAAGTCAAGTTCACTAATATTATGTCCTTGGTGAAGTGCCTTTCCCTGTGCCGTTCCTCAGATACCTTGTTTCTTAGGACAGAGAGTTAGATTCTATGAATTTAAGATCCTTTCTAGTTGTTAAGTTCAATGATGATAAGTGATTTAAGCTTCATCAGGTTTTATGTATAGGGGAAGGGAAATTGTTTTAGATCAGAAAAAGAGATTAGGTAATAACCACAATCAAATATATAACATCTACATTAAATGAATAATGGATAGAGAACACTGGATCTACAGCCAAAGGCATTTGGTCTGAGTCATGTCTGACCCCAGAGAACAGAACTGTTAAGATCAGTGACGGATAAAATAGAGCCTTCTAAGGAGACTCCAACTTTCTTTTCATATAAGTGCTGGCAATAGGTCGATGTCTCTCTCTGGTGTAACTTCTGATACACATCAAGAACAATGTCTTTGTATTTAATGAAGTCCTCATTGCCATCAAATATCACACTATTTTCCCTACGATGGCAGGTGAAGATTTTTAAAATGATGAAATTTCTTACCACTGAAGCCCATGGAATGTGCCCCTGTCCCCAAGCAGGTGATACGGCATTTCTTTTTCTTCTTTTTATTTAGTTAGTTTTAGTAATCCTCATATTTTGACTGGGGCTGTGAGAATGAGAGGGAAGGGAAGGCAGAAGGCAGAAAGAATCAAAGATTAGAGAAGGTTAAGGCAAGGTTTTCATCTCTTGTCTCTTTCCTGTCCTATGTAACTCCTTCCCCACATATATCTTCTTTGCATAATTATACCTCCCCAGTGCCCCAACAAAATCAGCTATAAATTCAGACAGCCTATGGGAGGAGTTGTTATCTTCATCTTTGTAAGAAAGAGGGAGAGAGCGAGACATAACACTAACCTAATCATAAAGATAGGGTCTTTTTGTCACCGGTTTACATGTGCGCGCGCCTGGGTGAGGATGAGTTTGCTGAATGAAGAGATCAAATCCCGACAGGCTTGCTTTACAAGATTTGTGACGAAGATTGCTTCGCTTTACTATTACATTCTATTTTTACCTCCACTGCCCTGAGATATTTTGAGTTTGTGTTTCTATTGCTCCTGACATAAAAAGTTATATCAGTAGCAAGAAATGAAAGGTGAAAAAGAACCAGGGATCCGTGATACTCCATTTGTGAGTAACAATAAAGCTGTCTTCCAGCTCAGCATGTGGAGTTGAGCTAAAGTCCAGGGATTAGCTCATGCCTGTGTTGTGGGAACAGCATGTTCAAAAGCTTTGTAAGGCAGTGGAGTGCCCCAGGGCTGCTATGAAAAAGAGCAATTCCAAGGTGTGATGTTTGAGACTTCCTTCTTTCTAGATCCCTTACTATCTGGCCATACCACCATGTTTCATGTTTTCCTTGAACGCTGGGCAATTTTGTCTCCTCTTCCTTTGCTCACATTCTTGCCTTAGTTTGGGTCCTCCTTTGCTTCCACAGATCATCTTTTGAGAGAGCAGGGTTCTAGAACTGCCCCCACAGTGCCAGGGGCAGCTTCTCTGCGTAACTCAAATTGTTGCTAACTAGCTATGGCCTTGGGCAGGAATGGTAACCTTCCCTGCCTTAGATTCCTCATCAATAAGACTGGGACAATAGCTGAACTTGTCTTATGAGGCAGTGGTAAAGGTTAAACTACTGAACACATGGACAGTCCTTAGAATAGTAGAACACAATAAAAACACAGGAAATAGAGTGACTGTCATCATCACTATTGTTGGTAACAATGTTTTAGTCATTCTCAACCTCAACAGCTGTGTTATTTGTGATGCCTTTCCACCCTCACTGCCACCCCCTCCCTTCTTTTCCATGCCAGACATCTCCCTTCTGCCCCTCAGTTAGCCCCAGCCTTTGCCACTGGCATTCTGTTCCAGGTGGCAACCTCTAGACAACTCAGCAGGACTCCTGGGTCTTCCAGCTTCTAGTTGTTTCTGATCAGTGGGAATTCTCAGCAGGAGATTAGAGAAAGAAGGAAAAGTGAGAACACAGCATTTATAATCCAGAAAGCTCCCATTGTCCACCTAGCCTTGCTTTGGCTCTATTGCTCAACCAAAAGTCACAGCTTCCCTGAAGGAAGGCTGTTGTGCACAGTGCTCCCTCTCCCAGGCTCTGCACCTCTGCTTTAGCCGCAGCTCCTCAGTCTGGTTCTCTCTGTCTCAACCCCTTTCCCCCGCTTGCAGGTCAGTTCTAGTGTTGTCCTAGGTTGGATGTGCCACTCACTTCCTGTTGGATCCTTTACTGATAGAATTCTTTACTCCTTCTCTTAGAGATTCTCAAATTTTAGTGGCTACAAGAATCAATTAGGGAGATTGTTGTAGAAAATGCAGATTTGCAGCTTCCTCAATCTAGACCTCAGAGATGTTACCCTGTAAGGCTGATCTGACCTGGGATCCAGAAATCTACATAATTGGCAAGAATCCCAGGGAATTCTGAGAGCTATAGAGATAGCATGGCTTATCAGAACATGGCTTTTGTTTGCCTGGCACTTATTTCAGTGTCTTAAATTTTGTTTAATTTTTTCCAGATCTGTCTTCTTTATGAGACTAACACATTGAATTCCTACTCTGTTAAATACTCTTAAGTATTTAACTTATTATAGTTAACAATCCTGTGCCTGTATAAGTCATTACTAGTCTCATCTCATAGATAACAAAACCAAGGATCCTGAGCCTTGAGCAGTGTGCCAGAGGTAGTTAATTGTCTGAGGTCATTCCGCTTCTACATCTATGGGGGTACAAAATCTTTGCTCTTTTCATCGTGTGTTACTGCCCATACATAGTAAAAACTTTGACAGCTTAGTGTTGGAGTGAATGTAAAAACAGAATTAAAGTTAACGTGGCAATAGCAGAGGAAGTATAAGTGACTTTAGCTAACTGAAAACACTATGCAGACACTAATTTTGTAGACAGCTTTCTGTTTGGTGATCTGTTTTCAGGTTTCTCTCAGTCTTTCTCTTTTCTTAATGTTCCCTCTCTCCTGCTAATCCTCCACCATACCTTCCTGGTCAGAAATGTGAACTACAGTGGAATTCATAAAAAAGAAAGCAGTCAACGTTTACATAACCACTGCACTTAAAAATGAAGGATTTTTTCAAATAATGTTTTATTTAGTGATTTATCAAAATTATAATACTTCCTGAAGAGACCTGAAAATATCCACACTATGGGCAATTTTGTTAACATTATATAAAAGTTTATTCTAGATTATGTATATGAAAAAAACCAAATGGAGAATGGAGGAAAATGATCTCAGCCAATTTTCTCTCATAAACCTATTTTCCACTGTAAAAGATTCCAAAATATAATTGTGCCTGCCCCTTCTAACTTCAATCAGCCCATTTTATAAATTGCCTTTTTAGTCTATAATTATAAAAACTGGTCAGAAAAAAGCTCTATAGGAATTAGTACTCTTAAGTAATTATGAATTTAACCCAAAAAGTATTTATTAAATACCTGCTACATATGCTGTCAAAAATGTACAATTTTTGGAATTCCACTCAAATAATAGTACAGGAATTTGTTTGTGTAAGTTACTTCTATATTGTGTATCGTCGTTCAATTTCTACTCTGGGAAGAGCACTTGGGTCTTAGAATTAAGTTTGTAGACCTCAAAATTTTTAGAATGTGCTCTCTGGTCTGACAGGGACTAATTTTCAGGATCTGCAAGAGCCATGGGATCTTACACCCCAGCTCCATTTCCCCACTTCTAGGGTGGAGGGTAACTGAGTGACATAACAGTCCATCCTGCTGCCGTGTGGACTCCTTAAGCAGTGGGTCTGAAGCAGTCGAGAGTGCTAGTGTTGTTGTTGCTATTGTTAACAGTCTACAAAGGCCCACTACTGCCGTACTTGAGAGGCGGATACTCCATATACACCCTCCGACTGCAAAGCCTGAAAAACTCATTCCCTGAAACCTGGGCAATGCATTGAAGAACTGGACAGCTCCAGCTGTAAACCCTAAGTCTGGATTTGTAAGTGAGCTTAATCACCTTTTCCTTTACTCTGCCAAATATTTATTTCAAAGTGTGGTCATGTTTAAGCCTGTATAGGAATCACATACTTTTAGGGTTTGCTCATATAGGAGAAAGAATGACTTCTGTTCGTTTGAATATTTTTCATTTTTTCTCTTGTTTTTAGGCACTGTTTTCTTTTTTTTTTATTTTTTTTCTTTTTTTTATTATTTTTTTTTCATTTTTCTTTTATTATTCATATGTGCATACAAGGCTTGGTTTATTTCTCCCCCCTGCCCCCACCCCCTCCCTTACCACCCACTCCACCCCCTCCCGCTCCCCCCCTCAATACCCAGCAGAAACTATTTTGCCCTTATCTCTAATTTTGTTGTAGAGAGAGTATAAGCAATAATAGGAAGGAACAAGGGGTTTTGCTGGTTGAGATAAAGATAGCTATACAGGGCATTGACTCACATTGATTTCCTGTGCGTGGGTGTTACCTTCTAGGTTAATTCTTTTTGATCTAACCTTTTCTCTAGTACCTGGTCCCCTTTTCCTATTGGCCTCAGTTGCTTTAAGGTATCTGCTTTAGTTTCTCTGCATTAAGGGCAACAAATGCTAGCTAGTTTTTTAGGTGTCTTACCTATCCTCACCCCTCCCTTGTGTGCTCTCGCTTTTATCCTGTGCTCATAGTCCAATCCCCTTGTTGTGTTTGCCCTTGATCTAATGTCCACATATGAGGGAGAACATACGATTTTTGGTTTTTTGAGCCAGGCTAACCTCACTCAGAATGATGTTCTCCAATTCCATCCATTTACCAGCGAATGATAACATTTCGTTCTTCTTCATGGCTGCATAAAATTCCATTGTGTATAGATAGCACATTTTCTTAATCCATTCGTCAGTGGTGGGGCATCTTGGCTGTTTCCATAACTTGGCTATTGTGAATAGTGCCGCAATAAACATGGATGTGCAGGTGCCTCTGGAGTAACAGTCTTTTGGGTATATCCCCAAGAGTGGTATTGCTGGATCAAATGGTAGATCGATGTCCAGCTTTTTAAGCAGCCTCCAGATTTTTTTCCAGAGTGGTTGTACTAGTCTACATTCCCACCAACAGTGTAAGAGGGTTCCTTTTTCCCCGCATCCTCGCCAACACCTGTTGTTGGTGGTGTTGCTGATGATGGCTATTCTAACAGGGGTGAGGTGGAATCTTAGTGTGGTTTTAATTTGCATTTCCTTTATTGCTAGAGATGGTGAGCATTTTTTCATGTGTTTTCTGGCCATTTGAATTTCTTCTTTTGAGAAAGTTCTGTTTAGTTCACATGCCCATTTCTTTATTGGTTCATTAGTTTTGGGAGAATTTAGTTTTTTAAGTTCCCTGTATATTCTGGTTATCAGTCCTTTGTCTGATGTATAATTGGCAAATATTTTCTCCCACTCTGTGGGTGTTCTCTTCAGTTTAGAGACCATTTCTTTTGATGTACAGAAGCTTTTTAGTTTTATGAGGTCCCATTTATCTATGCTATCTCTTAGTTGCTGTGCTGCTGGGGTTTCATTGAGAAAGTTCTTACCTATACCTACTAACTCCAGAGTATTTCCTACTCTTTCTTGTATCAACTTAAGAGTTTGGGGTCTGATATTAAGATCCTTGATCCATTTTGAGTTAATCTTGGTATAGGGTGATATACATGGATCTAGTTTCAGTTTTTTGCAGACTGCTAACCAGTTTTCCCAGCAGTTTTTGTTGAAGAGGCTGCTATTTCTCCATCGTATATTTTTAGCTCCTTTGTCAAAGATAAGTTGCTCATAGTTGTGTGGCTTCATATCTGGATCCTCTATTCTGTTCCACTGGTCTTCATGTCTGTTTTTGTGCCAGTACCATGCTGTTTTTATTGTTATTGCTTTGTAATATAGTTTGAAGTCAGGTATTGTAATACCTCCTGCATTGTTCTTTTGACTGAGTATTTAGGCACTGTTTTCTTAAGACAGTTTGTCCTGGCAGGGAAGGGAAAATAAAATTAGCCAAGTCAACTTGTTACTTATAACACTCTGCTTGAAGATTGGCTTGGGTAGATATTCATGGTATAAATAAATATATGGATCCTTTATTCATGAAACAATATTTACTTGAAGTCAGGAAATACAGTTACTTCCAAGGTTTTCTTTTTTTGTTTAATTTTGTTTACTGAAGTTTGTCACTTGTAAATTTTTGTTTGATTGTGAAGACTAGTACACTCTTTCCTTGAATTGTATAAATTAGGAAATAATCATTTCACTCAAAGCTGACCCAGAAAATCTAGAGTTCATAAAAGAAAAATGTCAGATATTGAGAAAAAAGAAAGAGATAGAACTCACATTCTTCATTTTTGTTGTTGTTATGGTACTAGGAATTAAATGAACCCAGGACCTCTCCAGCACACTAGACAAGCACTTACTACTGAGCTATGTACTCAATCCTTTTGCATTCATTTTGCTTTTTTAAAACAGTCTTACTCCATGTTTTTTTTTTTTTTTTTTTTTTGTGGTACTGGGGGTTTGAACCCAGGACCTCATGCAGGCACTCTTCCACTTGAATCATTCCACCATCACTCTCACTACCTTTTTGCCTGGGCTCGCCTCCAGCTTGGGACTCCCCTGTCTCAGTCTCCTGAATGTCTGGGATTATAGATGTGCAGTACTACACCCATAGTTCTCACTTTCTTATGCAAGAAAAAGTGTTATATTAGTATAGTTGGTATATTAAGAAACAAATATTAGTCAGTCTTGAACTCTTTCTAGGCCTTCTTTTATTTCTCACCTGGTGGTTGAGGAGCACTTGGACACAGTAGGTTGAAGCTGCCAGATCGAGCCTCTGCCAACAAAGGAGACTGAACCGATACTTGAAGTCCCTCAAAGGAATTTCTGTGTCTTTGCTTTGTTTTCTATTCCTCTGCTTATATGTTCTTAGAACTGGAATATTTTAATCATTTCTGACCTCGTAATAATGTCTAGTAGAGTGCCTGTTTTATCAGCTGAGATGTATGACCATTTGTCAAATTGAACTGAATCTGCATCCTGATAAAATATTAATTTCCCTGTGAAAATTGCAAACACAAAAAATATGCATGTCCTCTGTCTTCTTACCCACCTGCTGAAGTGTGCCCTCTCATCTCTGGAATTTTTTTTTTTTAAACTTCATCTAAAAGTCCTTTATTTCCTCTCAGTTCTAAAGATAGAACAGCAAAATCTCAACCAGACTGTCAGGTGATTGCTATTCTTTAGAGTATGTGTGCATGTGCATCCTATCTTCTTTTAAAATGTTTTCAGATATTTGTGATTTGTTATGAGAATAACAGACCCTCCATCCACCCATCCATCCATCCATCCATTCTGGCATTATTCATCGCAGGCCACCTCTGTATCTGGCCTTGTCCTTCATGTGGTGGAGGCAATTGTGAACAAGACAGACCAGTTCCTATCTCTCATGGTGCTTTCAGACTTGAGGGAGACAGGCACAGGGTATAAGTGCTATCACTTGGGAAAACCCTAGATGCTATGGAGGCTTAACAGAGGACACTTATGCCATGTAGGGATGCAGTGAATCTGGGTATAGCTGTGAAAGATCTGAAGTTTGTGTAGGACTTAGCCAGGTGAGGGGAGAAGTACGTGTGTACCTGCTTGGAGACAATAGTGCTTATTCTCTCTGGAGAGGAGAACATCATTCCAGTAGGTTAATGCAAAGGAAAATGAATGAAGGGTGACCTTCGAATTCTCTTTAACAAATTATTAGGGCAAGAAAAAGTTGTTATACTTGTGTAATATTATATTAAGAAACAAATATTAGGCCTGGTACCTGGCCTTGAGCTTAGAATGTAGGAACTACTCAATAAATGTCATCTGGCTGATTGGCTGACCAAATGACTATTCAGTGCTGTGTAATGAGCTTTAGACTTGGATTTTTGCCTTGAAGCCTCTTTTGGCTATATTATGGCTCAGGTGAAAAGTTAAAAATAATAAAAGGGTTTTAAAAATTGAGCAAGAAGCCAGCAAAAGAGCTGTCAGACATTTAAACACATAGTGAAAGAAAGAATGACCATGTGGTGGGTGCAGGAGACACTGAGGAACTTTGAGGGGATACAGTACCATAGCTGGTACCCAGAAGTTTCCACCTGTGGAGACTTGAATGAAGAACTTGGCCCAAGTGTCTCAGTCAAGCTATATTTGTGAAATTGGGAAATTATCTAGTCCTGAGTAGCAATAAGCAGTTTCTGCCTCTGGGAACTCCAGTCTAGGACTATGGTAATATTTTCCATTGAAAATCTGGGACACACTGCTGGCAGAGATACAAAAATTTATAAATTAAAATCTGTCAAGAACTGCAGAATGTATGACCATTATAGACATGGACTTTCAAATTAGCATGATAACCAGTTCTAAAAAGACTTTATAGCTGGGAACATATGCTTTGAAAACCAGTTAGGCTTTGTTTTAAATGATGAGTGTGCCTGGTACCAGCAGGATGGCCCTCAGCAAGTTTCTTCACTTCTCCAAGCCTCAGATACTTTACCTAAAAATTCCTTTTTAGGAACTATTTGGCTGCTTCAGCCAAATTTTATTTTAATATAGAAACTAATATTCCATGAGTGCTTAGCCCCATACATGGCAAAATAAATATTAAATTATGATATTCTTGTTTTTTAAGATAATAACAGTAGAGCGTAATTAACGTGGGGATAATTAGACCCTGCTATGAGCCTGTGATCCCCTGAATTCCTTGTCATTTGCAAGCGCCCACCATTCCCAAGTCTGTAAATGTGTTTTTGTTCTCAGTTTAGCTTTTTATCAGGCAGGATTCCCAAACTCACTGATTAGGCTAGCTTGCAGGCGCCAACCTGAAAAAGAATTTGACTTTGTCAGTATTGAGAAAATATTTGTAAAATAGTACAGTCAATACATAAATATACTGTAGACTTTGAGTCGCTTTAAAAAAATTGTCCAGGGTTTTAAAAAAAAAATTCTGGACGCACAAAGTTAACTGGGTTTGGTTTAGTATTTGGACAAAGAAATCCCTGCTGTGAGCCTAGCAGAGATAAGCCCTTGACTTGCAGTAGATTGTGAGACCTGCGTTGGTGAGAACAAACCACGGCTGAGGCGCTCCCTGAGTGCCACCACATTTAGATTTAAGATTAACTGCAGCCGAATGGTAGAGTGGCTGTTTGTTTTATGAAACAATCGCTAATGACATTAAACAGACGGAGCCCCTTCCAACATGATTGTTCATTTGTGATAAACTGAGAGAAGCCCACAAGAGATTGCAAAAGAAAACTCATAAGTGCTTCATTTTGAAGCTCTTACAATGTCCTATTGGAGGTGACAATTAATGGAAGTGAATGGCAATCAAATTCAGAGCACATTTAGATGGAGGGAGGAGGTATGGCAGCAAAGAAACAATATGAATTTGCTTGCTTTTATATTTATATTGAGGAATTGAATAATCATAATTTCTTGACAGTTATCCAAGGAGAATTTTCTTTCTTTCTACTTCCTCCTTCCTTCCTTCCTTCACTTCCTTTTTTTCTTCCTTTTCTTTCTTTCCTTCCTTTCTTTTTAATGCTGTTCATTTGTTCATTTCTCCTACCCTGTAGCTCCTGGCTGCTTGCAGCTGGCACTAATCATTAGCTCTATTAAAGAATGCTAACTATTAGTTCAATTAGACATTAGACATTTACTTTTCAGTGTATTTGAAGCCTGACTTGATTTGGGTCCAGTCATTTGAAATTAAGAGAGCAGAATGGTGTATAAAAGTGTGTGCAGATATCTGTGGCTCTGAAGTCTTAATTGCAAATTCAGATAAGGATTAGACAGGACCATATCTCTCTAGACCAAAGATATTTGCTAATACCTGAGATGGAAAGGTGGTAAGATTCCGTATTTACTAATTCATGCTTTTGACTTTGCATTTTTATTGAACTTTAATATTTTGGTCAGAAAAACACAATATGCACAAGTACTAAGTGTGTATGTGGGTAAAATTTCAAACAAGCCTGACTTAACATTTTCATTATTTCAGTCTAGGTAAAAATTGAAATAGTGTTTATTTTTTTAAAAAATTGTCAAAGGCCATGTTGCAGCATTAAGCTTTTGTTTTATACACAAAGAAATATATTAATGAAAAGTGTTTTAAGTGCTTATTATAGAGATGGTTTGTTTTGAAACATGGGCTTTTTCACAGCAGTTTTACACTTCATTGTGTACCATGAAAGACATTCTAAGTAGAGGTTGTCAGTCTCCCATCAGAAGTAGAGTACTGCTGGGGAATGGAGCCATTTAGGATGTCACTCAAGCAGGACTAATCTAGAGTAGATATCTTATAAATAACCAGTAACGAAAAAAACAAATCATTCCTTTCCCCATCAGAGCAGAGAGAATTACTGCGTAGGAAAAGGAAATCTTTATAATAAAGATTTACAGTTTGAATTAAGTGAATTGTTTGGAGCAAAACATTGCACAAAGTTGCAATGACAATCTTTAGATAGGAGTTCAGGAAGCTGTGGAATTACCTTTATGAAGAGGGGCAGTGTAAGGGGGGCTCTCTTCTACCTGCATTTTTCCTTTTGGTACAGGGGAGGTGATGATGGGCACCCCAGAAATCTACCAATGACAAGAAATGGGTTTGTGATCAGTTTTCAGTCTGGACTCTAGTACATGTGCTTCCTCTTGGACTCCAAAGATATTTTTTAAATTAATTATTATAGCAACCATTCTTAGCATTAAATTATACATAATTAAACTGATAATAGAATGGGAATATCAAAAGTATACCTTTTTTTCTAACTTTATGAAATTTCAATTGTCATTGTTTCTGTCTTTGATTTCTTAAAATATATACTGGTTCCTTTAGATATTTGAAGTTCTAGAGCTTTGGAAATCTTGCTCATTCTTTCCCTCCCTTGTCTTGTCCTCCATTAAAGTAGGTACAAGGAGCTTTCTTTCTGTGCCCAGTGTGTGAGGGTAGGAGGAAGGGAGGCTCAGCAAGACCCATTCTGAGAGCTGTATCTGTCCCAGACAGGAAAAACCTGATTTTCATGATTTCTGATAAGTACAAATTCCTCTTGCTGAATTTCCTATTGTGTCCAAGTTGGGGCATTATGCAGAGAAATGACTAGGAATGCCTTGCTAGTTAAAATAATCTTAACTCCCCAAACGAAATCATTATCTTATTCCAGGACCAAGGATTGGCATATTTCCTGGGCTTTTGAACTCTTCCACCTAATTTATAATTCCGATGTACTGGAGTATAGAGAAAAGAGGGGGAAAAGCCCCCTAATGTTCTTATATGGCTTTTTTTCAGTAGTTCAGTTTTGCTGGGGCTTGGAGGGGGGAGAATGGACTTTATTGACAGTCTGAGCCTTTCGTTTTATCACATCTATTTCCACCCTGCCTGTAAATTAGATGGAGCAGATGCTATCTACATTTTTCAGATGAGAAAATTAAAGTACACAGGCTGCCTTTAGATATGACAGCAGGGAGGTCTAGGCTGATCTGGGGTACATCAGAGTATTGGGGCTACACATTCCTCAGAGATTCCAACCACCCCGGGTTTGTGGGGCTGGTTAGTGGTTAGTCTTAGATTCCTGGTAACCCACAGTGGCCCCAGGGCTAAGTAGCAAGTTTGGATTGCTGACCCGTCATCCAGGGGAAGAGTACTGCCTGTTTAACTAGAATATGTGGCATTAGCAGATACCTATAGCCCCTGTCATAAAAGAATTGGGAGAGCTTTTCAGTATTCTCTGTTACAAAACAAATCCTTGGCATAAAATTAAATGCTATTCTTTATTATCTCTTCATTGATTATTTGTACTGAAGAGAGAAGTTTCCACAGAGCTGGGCATGGTGGTACACAGTTGTAATCCCAGCACTTGGGAGGCTGAGACAGAAGGATTGCAAGTTCAAGATCAGCCTGGGCTGTGTAATAAGACTGTGTCTCAAAAAACAAAACTAAAACAAAACAAAGCCCCCCCAAATAATTAAAAAAAACATTAAGTATCTTCTCTGATCATGCTACCTGATAATTTACAGAATTTGAAGATAAGGTAGAGGGCATTAAAAGCATGTGGTGAGTTAAAGGTCATTCTTCCTGATGTATAGAAACAAAGTGAGGAGTTTCATTTTCACCAACACCATATATATTTTGTTCAATATAATAAAGTTTATGTATATTTAGATGCATGTACATAATTAGTAATTTAGAATAAGAAATTCTGTAGAAGCTGGACATCATGCTACACACCTATAATCCTAGCCCTTGGTAGGCTGAGGCAGGGGGATCAAAAGTTTGAGGCTAGCCTGGGGTACATGGTAAGACCTTGCCACAAAAAAAAAAGAAGAAAAAGAAAGAAAGACAAAGAAAGAAGTTCTGTATGAAAGACACTGGTAGAAGTTGGGTGTGGTAGCATGTGCCTGTAGTCCTAACTACTTGGGTGGCTGAAGAGGGAGAGTCAATTGAGCCCATGAGTTTGAGACCAATTTGGGAGTACATTTTCTTAAAAAAACAACAACAAGAAAATGGTACACGATACTGTTATTTTGATAATTAATTTAGTTATTTATTTAGCTAAATGTCATTTTTCATTACATAAAAGACAGTACCTGAATTTGGGGAGTGGGGAGCTCTAAAATCTAGGATTCTCATCTGTATGGAATAAAGATAAACCATGACTTAAATTCTCATATTAATTTCTGCTTTGAAGGTTAGTCATGCAATTTGCTACTTCTCTAATTTGGGTAATTATAGATTATAAAAAAAGTTCACCAATGTTCAGTTTTGTGAAACAGGGATGTCAAATTTCATTAAGAATATTTTGTCACGTTCAAAGAAAGTAGTAGGTGAGACAAAGGCATAGCTGGAACCCATAACAAATCCTTTGTGCATCCCCCTTCTCTTCACTGCTGTCTGTAAATGTGCACATTGAATATCATACATGTACAAACAGAAAGGCTACATTCTCCTTCTCCCATATTCTGTTATAATTGGCCTCTGTTACATGTTAGCAAAATTAGATGTCTCTGTCATCATCATGAATTTTTCTTTTCTTTTTTTTTTTTTGTAGTATTGAGACTTATACTTAGGGCCTCATGCTTGCTAGGCAGGTGTTCTACCACTTGAGCCACTCCACTAGTCCTTTTTTGCGTTGGATAATTTTGAGATAGGGTTTCTTGAACTATTTCCCTGGGACTGGCTTTGAACCTTGATCCTGCTGATCTTTGCCTCCTGAGTAACTCAGATTACAGGCAGAGCCACCAGCACCCAGATATCATGGAATATGTTTAATGAGTGGCTGGATGCATTCGCCATCTGTGTAGTCAGTTCCTAATTATCCACTATAGTGGAGTTGAAATCAGAAATGAACAAATGAGAGTGAAACCTACAAGTCACTGAGAAAGTTCCTGTGATTATTACTTTTAAAGTTCCCCACCAGATCTTTTCTTCAACTTGATTAAAATGCGGCAACAATGGCTACATGGCTACATGTGAGTTCTTTCTCTGATGGCTGGCTCTATTACATCAGATGCTAAGGAACACACTTTTAAGTTAGAGATTGAAATCTGTGTCTAGGTAGAGCCTACCAGCTGAATGATTTTCTCTGAAAAATGAGAGTAATAGCTCAGGCCTAATTTGTTGTCCTTATACAGAACTCAGAGGAGGATTTTTAAAAGAGTTGCTCATAAACTTGAACTAAAGGAACAGGAGGAAAGATGTCTCCAGAAGAATGTTGAATGATGAAAGTTGACTGTCACTTTTGCAAGGTGGTTAAATTCTATGTTCTGGGTATTCCTGAAACAGGACTGGTCTTGGGAGTAAAAGTTTGAAGTATTTTCAATTCTTTTGAAATAGTGAATTCCAAGATAGGACTGCAGAGTGAGCAGTGAGTGTGCAAAAGGGCTCTGGGGGAAGGCCTGGGATTCCCCTGGGCCCAGACCCCTTGAAGAAGGATACAGGCTGGGTCAAGGTCACACTCCTTCCTAAAAGGCATATTTTTTTCTCTGTCTCTTTTAAAATGTCTAGCTGCTTCCCATTAAGTTACTTTTGAAAGCTCTTATGGTTTGGGAAGAAAAAAAGTGGCAGTAAAATCAGCATGGTTTTTGACTAAAGGCCTGCAAGCGACAATGTTAGGATCACCAAATGCCAGGCGGAGTTGATAACCCTGAGCAGAGTCACAGCTGAGCAGTGCAGGCCCAGGAAGCCTGGCTTTATGTTGCGTGCAAGATCCCTGGTGACTGGTTTTATTCCTCCTCAGAAGAGAATGCAGACAACATGCACACCCAGTCTTTCCTACCACGCCCCACTCCCACCCTCCTGTGCTATCTGAAACCAGGGTTTCCTCGAGTCTGATTTGAGGTCATGATATACACTATTCAGTATCTTCACGTAGTCTCTGTTTTCATCTAAGAAGTTATGTTTGCTTTGTCTGTTTGGAATATCCCAAGATACTGCATCAAAGGACTATACACAGGATTATCAGAATATATACACATACGCTTTTATATATTGGCACAACTATTGTAAAATATGGAGAAAACCCAAATGAACCTGTGAGAATAGCTTCTTCGTAACAGAAAATAACACATAAATTTATACTATTACTGTTTGTCAAAAATAAAAAAAATTTAAAAGCAGAACATTGACTTGATAAAACCTGTAAGTACTGGTAGTATTACTTTGTTGAACTGCTTTACTGATACTTTCTCAAACTTTTTTGGTGGGGAAAGGAGAATAGCAATAATATAGTTAATATGGACTTTAAAAAATTCCCTTTTCATGGCTTTCTTTTTTCATGTCTCATAAATATCAACCTTTTCCAAAAATGAAAAGAGTCCAGTATTATAAGTTTCTGGACATTAATTAAAAGCATCCCATTGAATTTTCTTAACTCTGCCAAAAATTAAGTATATCTGTGAGCTCTAGTGTGCATCTTTAAATCATTAATAAAGAATAGTAGAACGAGTTTATGTATGCATAAGAACTTCTAATTAATGATATGTGTATGTGTGTATGTGTGGTCTTTTGCCTTCAGTTATCCTTGGGCCATGCTAATTGATAATGTCTATAGGTTGTACAGACAGTAAAGTCAAATGTATTATTTTGATTAATGAAGATGAATCATCATCCTGGTTTAAACTTAGCTCTGCTCCCTAATCTTGCCTTTCTTTTATCTTAACAAAATTTAATCTTGAGAGAAAAAAAGTAATAATTAAGTGAGAAGGCAGCAAAGGATTCTCACTGGAACAATTTTGTTCCTGCACTGTAGAAATTTTACTCTTTTAATTTTCCCAACAATCTAGTTAAGTATTGACTATTATAAACCCATTCCATAGGGGAAGAAACTGAAGCACAGCAAAGTGAAATAATTTGCCCAAGGCCAGCCAGCTAATAAGAGGTATAGATGGGACTTAGTGGTCCCAGAAGATGTGCTCTTTCTCCCTGTGCTATGCAATGCTGCTTCTAGAATGCTGTAATATGGAAAAGACAACATAGAAAAGAAGGGATGTAAAAGAATGGAGTAATTAGCATTTCCCATCACACTGAATCCTGCTGGGCTAAACAGTTCTTTGATTTGGCCAGTTTTAGCTTGAATGCCCAGAAATTCTTTCTAAACAAAATAGAGGGCCTGGGGCTGTACCTGAGTGGTAAAACCCATCTGCAAGGCCCTGGGTTCAATTCTGGGCACTGACAAATAAAACAAACAAATAAAGAGAATAGGACATCCAGCTGTTTGTTCTGAACTTATTTCCAGAGTTAAAGAGGAGTGTATTTCTCTTTTTGCTTCAGGAAACAAATATACGTAACCGTAAAGAATTAGTTGCTGTCTGGAATTTTACCAACTTTAATAAAAGCTGTGTTTCCCCTGCCCCTAGAGGCAGCTGGGATGAATTGTAATGTGCCTACCTGTTCAATAAGAAATCTATTCTCCCTTGTTGCTGCACCTGTAACTTCCATTGATAGAACCTTTCAGAAAATAGAAACAAAACCTATGTGAAATTTCTTCTACAGAAAGCAACAGGAAAAAAAAAAAAGAGGAGTCTGCTTTCTTGCTAGCGAAATAAAGAACAAATTTTGCTTTCTTTGCTTGATTTTTGAAAACCATTTACAAATAAAGCACTTAGCTCTTTTATTTTTCCATTTTTCCATCTGTTAAATGGGTGTAATAGCCTTTGCAAGTGCCCAAATTATCCAGGGTTAAAAAGCCAAGTGAAGGTCCATGAGTGGAGCTCAGTGGTAGAGGATTTGCTTGGCCATAGGTTCAATCCTTAGTACCATTCCCCTGCTCTCCCCACCGGCAAAAATGACAATTGAGTTGCAATGAAAACATTTCTAATGTTTCAACACTGTGGCCGAGGGGCCCTTGAAGTAACCAAGCCACAGAGCAAAGATGATAGCCTTTATCATGTTGAGAGTGGACGACCAGATGGCAAAGCCCATTCTACCTAATGACTCTCACTCTGGTGGTTTGTAATTTATGAAGTAGCCTTCTAATCAGAGGCACTGTTGGCTGCCAGTGAACTCAGCCACAGCATGGTAACAGCTTCTTCCAAAAAGAAAAAATGTCAACCAATATTCTTCCCCTTGACGTGAAGAAGAGTATAACACACAAGAAGGACTGACAGGGTCCATTCTGATTTTTATCTTTTAAATCCCAAGAAAGAAGGTCTGGGGTTGGTCATCTAGGGAGGCCTTTTACTTTGACTTTGTAAAGAAGGAAACAGAAACTATTTCAGCCGGACATGTAATGTGTGCTTTAGTGTCTACTCTTGATTCTCAGGCCCTGATACCTGCCTGGGCAGGAAGGGAAAAAGGAGAAGGAATCAAGAGGGTGCAGGGGGAGGGCAGAAGAGGCACAGGAGTGAAATGATGGAAAGGTTTTGCATAGGTGGGCAGAGGTGATTGCCTTTCCCACTCTATAAATGATACGTATGTATATAACAAAAACATGGCAGGTGTTTCTCTTATTTCCGTAAGTAAAGTTTTTAAGAAAATCAGAAGTATGATAACTATAGTAATAATTCTGTAACTTCTTCTCACACTTCCTTAGATTTTGCCCTTTTATCTTGTTTGCTGGAGCTGGAATTCCTATCTTGTATGATCCCAGTTCTTTTTCTAATCTGACCTTGCTAATCTCACTATGGTTGAGGTCATAGTTTCCGAAGAACTTTGCTTGATACAGCGATACAGGCTGCCCCATTTTTCTCTTACGCGTGTAAGGAGACTAAGAATAACCCATCCACTACTTGGTGTTGGGTACATTTTCAATCTGGCATGCCAAAATTCCCAACTCCAGGGTGAGAAATAAATCTGTTTCTTTGAATAGCAATGAGAAAGATGGGTAAGCATTTTAAAAGGGTAGATGATGGGAGCGGGTTACAGTGCTAAATGGAATTTTATGTTCTTATGAACCATTCAGTGTAAAATGATGGAGTGTTTTCTGATTAGGTGATTTTAGCTTTTTATGGTGAGAAAATGGTTAAACACAGAGCACTTTCCTAAGGTATTTCATATGAATGCTTTTCTTCTTTGCCGAAAGCACATCAAGGAAATGGATGATGCATCTCATTTGATTCAAGTGAAACAGTATAAATTGTTATGGCTTTGAGTTTTTTTTTTTTTTTTAAAAGCAAATAGCTTTCTTTAGGCGAGAACTCTATTACAGTGTGTTCTTCTGCAGGTGGTGGCCCAGTGCCTATCCACTTATTAATTTGCTGCATTTGGTAAACTATGTCACTCGATAATAAGCTTTGGGACATATATTTTTAAAGGGTCAAAGCCAACAGAGCTTCCATCTTTTAAGTCCAGATGCTAGCAATAGTGTGCTCTTGGAATAGATTACATTTAAATAAGGTTAGTCACAAAGCAAGAAGGTAAGAAGCAAAGCTTTGAGAACAACTATTCATAATCAGAAAAGCCAAAAGATGTTAAAAAAAAATTACAAGCTATTACTGAATAACAGCTCTTTAAAGCAATGCTTTGAAAACTGGTAGTAGAATATAGATGAATAGGGAAAGAATAAAGGCAGCTTTCTTAGGAGAGAGAGAATGTATATAGCAAATGTAGTGGAGAGGTAAGCTAGCTGGAAAGCAAGCCACAAGAGCGACTGAATTCTGTCTGAGGCCATGTCTGCAAGATTAGAAGCATCAGTGCCCTCTGTTGTTCACAGGGGAACTGCAGAATGCTCCAGAACACAGGCCAGGCAGGTTTTGCCTGGTAAACAGACTTCCCTGCTTACTGAGATTGACAATAACAGAGATGGAAGGAAGGATGGAAGGGAGGAAGGGAGGGAGGGAGGAGGAAAGGAAGATAGGAAAGAAGGAAGAAAGAAAGAAAAAAGGGAGGGAGGGAGAAACAGATGGAGGAAGGAAGGAAGAAAGGAAGGAAAGAAAGAAAGGACGTTAAATTGATTTGTCATCAGTGTATTACTTTAACTCTGTCCAAGTGTTTAAAAAAATGAAATGTACTAAATATGCTTTTTCTGGCCTAGTTATTTGAGTTTATTGATATAAGACATATTCTTCTAGGAAAAAGGTACACTTTTAAATTTAGTAATGAAGAAGGCACTAGAGATTTGTTGTATTAACTTTATTTGGTTCCCTTCTTTCATTTTTGTAAACTTCTGTTGACACACAGGCTTTAACTAACTGGGGTAGGAAAATGCTGATATTGATAGCTAGTTTTCTCCTTTACCTAATCTATATTTCTCAGTACTGATTTTTTTTTTTTTATCCATTGTCAATGTGGCAAATACAGAGGCTGGAAACTTTTTAAAAAGCTACAATAACATTGCTCAGCTCTGTGTTTTACTAAATTAAAGATTACGGCAAGAATGACAACTTCATTCAAGCGGATCATTTGGAATTACATTAAACAGCTGCTGTTAAACAGCTGAGGACAAAGGAGACCATTTTGATCTCCACAGCACAGGGACACTCTCAGAGCGCTCCCAGCATGGGGTTTCGGAGACCACATTGTGCTCTGGGGGACCCACACACAGCGTGCTCCCCAAGGTGCTTGTTGCCAAACACTGGGCTTTCTAATCACATTGTATTCAGTCAGAGATCCAGGAAGTACAAATCCAGCCAGACAAATGCAGAACAGCTTAGCAGAAGCAGCTTTAACAGGTGCCATCAGTATGGTGTTAGGGAACCTGAGAGATAGGACAAACACTGGGGAGTGGTGGTCATTGGTGTCTGTTTGCCCAGTGCATCGGATGGCAACTGAACAGCAGTTGACCACAGAGGCTGCTTAATGGATCCTTAAGTGATGGTATAACCATGCAAAAAACAAAACAAAACAAAACATAGACACCTTAGCTGTGCAAGTCCTCTGCAAAAAGATTGCTGCTGGCGGGGGAGGGTTCTTACCTGCTTACCTCCAGGGCCAGAAACAGGATGGTCTGGTATAAAGAGTATGTACCTGTGAAAAAAATTGAAAGGGATGGATGAGTGATTTGATTTAAGCAGGTCTGCCTTCCTATGTCGGAAATAGTCAACTGAAGACTGCCTCTACGACAGCATAAATATAACTGGATGGCTTGCTGGCCTGTTCTGTCCCTGTCTACAAGGACAGGTGGTGCACCCAGCAGGTCACACTC
This sequence comes from Castor canadensis, assembly GCF_047511655.1. Taxonomy (NCBI): domain Eukaryota; kingdom Metazoa; phylum Chordata; class Mammalia; order Rodentia; family Castoridae; genus Castor; species Castor canadensis. The sequence goes on from NC_133396.1 coordinate 117,362,798, forward strand.
CTGTACCACGTCTTATGATTACTTCTAGTTTGCAAGGCCTACTTCACCCAGTCTCGGATTTGCTTTCTGTACCACATTCTGGATCACCCACCACAATGAGAGCACTTGATTAAAGTGAGTTTATAAGAGCTGGCTAACCCTACAGCATCTTTTCACTTTATAAACACAGGGACAACTTACATTCCCCATAAAGAACAGGAACTTGTGAACTGGCAAAAGGTGCATGAACTTTCTTGCATTCCTTCAAATCAGTGCTAGAGAAAAATAGAGAGAACCCAGTGTGTTTAGATAAAGCAAGTTTCAAAAGACATTTGAAAGATCTACATTAAGGTGGAAAGTGTTCTGTATAAATAGTTCTTTTGGTTTGGAACTGATTGAGAGAGAGAGAGACAGAGGGAGGGAGAAGAGCAAGGCCACATTTTAAGTTCTGAATTATTGGCAAAGTGCTTACTTCTGCCCCTGGGATAACATTTGACTATATGTTTTCCTTATTCTGTCAATACTAGATTACAAATGGGGCCCCAGTCAGCTTGGAATAAGTGGGCATGCATGTGCCACAAAACATCTACTTTTGTCCTGTCCAGGCAATATAGATTAAAATGTGAGTATGATACTTGTAGTGTTTTGAGCAGGAATTGATCAAGGATATAAATAAACACTTGCATATTTACAAGTGAAATGGGAGTTTATTGCTTATGATAGATTCCAGATTTGCTGTTTGTTTCAAAAAGATTCTTTTTTTCTCATTCCTTTTCTTTCCCCTCCTTTCCTGCTTTTTTTTTTTTTTTTTCAGTTCTCAAGATGAAAGCCTCCTACATGCTAGGCAAGGGCTCTGAGTTATACCCTCAGGCTAAGATTCTTCTCTTCTGTACTATATTTGTAAACAATAACTATATACCAATATATTCCTACCAAGGTACATTAAGTTTTTTAAGATTATTAACTCTATTTCAGTGGTATTTATTATTCAAAGTACATGTTAGCAATGTCATAGAACTGATCTTCATACAACCCCTTTCCAGTTCAGTTACAGGAAACTTGATCAAAATGGCGTTTATAGAACAAACAACTTATATGCAATGCAAGGGTGAAAAGTTATTGGATTCTGCTCATTAATCATACCTTGGTCTCCTGAAAACTAGAGTGTTTTTGAGTTACATGAAATACAGTTTTCACAGATTACTAACACTTGGTATTTGAATGGACTCTTTGTATAAGTAGTCCATTTCTTTCCCTGTAAAGTCTGTAGACTGAGGCTGAAGGAAAATGAATGATGTGCCTGAGGCCATGCCTTTGTTTACAATAAGACCAGGATTATAGAAGGGTTATCAGTAGCTATTTTGTTATTAAGCATTGATAGATTATTTGACAGAGCTATACTATCTAGTTTGGAAAGAAATTCAGTCATTGTACCCCATGTATCTAGTTCTGTATTTCTGTATTAGGGATATCTGGAGAAATCAGAAGCTGTGTTGCTGGGAATAGGGGAGGGCAATGGGATTCAGGTCTTTCATTAAACTGTTGTGCAAAGGAACAGAGCTGTGTGGATGATCTTGAGAGGATCAAGCACCTGTGACGAAGAGGTATATTTAACAATGGTTATCACCATCATCACTAATATTATTATTAATATTAATATTATTATTGTTAATGCCAGTGTGTGTGTGGCACTGGGGATCAAACTCAGGATCTCATACATGCTAGGCAAGTGACCCACGTGTCCCAGACCAACACTGGCATTATTTTAATCACATGATGTTGACCCAGAGTGAGGTTCAAGAGTGAAGGAGTAGCTGTGACAGAGAGGAAGACTGGTAGGATGGAGATAATCACTCCAAAGTTTGTCTGTGTGTCTTCTGAGTGGATATCGTACCAGGCAATTTAAACAACCTCTCAGAATCCTAGCTTCAAAATCTATGACACAGGAAAATCAGCATCATTTATCTTGCAAATACAAACTAAATAAGACTGTATGTGTACAAGCATTTTGGAAGCTTGAAAGCAATGTGTTTGTGGTAGAAATTAATAAAACAAGTAGGCCTATAAATGGTATCAATTCCATTTAGCTTGTTTTATGGTTTTTTCAATGAAGTCTCTTCTTCCAAGTCAGACTGACAATTAATTATAACAATTCAAGGCCTTTTGAATATGTCGAAGAAAAAAAATTAAGTTAAATTAGATTGTTTTAAGGAAAACAGAATTTCACACAGTTATAACACCAAATGAAGGAGAATAAGTATGAGTGTGTGTGTTTCATTTATCTGATGAGTAGACAGCTTTTGGAATTAGGAGCCAGTCTCTGTTTATGTAACACTGACATCTAAGATCTCCATGTTAGTGGATGGACAATCAGTGGTTATTTTTTATTATTTCATCAAAAGTTTACCAATTATTTTTATTTACACCAGATATGTCTATTTATCCAGAGCAGGTACTGGATAAATATTTACATAGGCCTACTATTAGTGCTGGGATATAAATAAATGATGTAATAGTCTAAGTGATACCTTTAAAAATGAGTGTATCTCAAGTTTGCCCACATGTTCAAGTTTTGCTACAGTTCTTCTATTCTTAGACAAGAAAAATGCTATGAAAATAAAGAACTTTAAGCAATGAATTCTTTTAAAAGCTAGCTTAGATAACTAACTTTTATAATTGGCAGTTATGTGGATTCCATACTCATTCTCATATTTAGCCTTGTACACATGAAATTAATATTTTCCTGATTATGGCATTTTTGCCTTTAAGTATGAATGCTTTGTTTATTTTTATTTTTCCTTTAATCAGCCCAGCTTGGGCTTGCCTTCTACTTCACCCACGCAGGAGAAGAAGCATGGGGAGGGACAGAAAGAGCACACCTTGGCCACATAGTCTTGGAGTCAGATTTTGGTGACATCACTTACTGGTCGTTTCCTTGGATAGTCAATGTCTGAGCTTCATTTCCTTCTTTACATTTCTTCACAAAATGGGAATCGTTGTCATTATAATGTATACTTCATATATGTTTTCAAGATTAAATTAGGTAATCACACAATGAAAGAAGGCAGTTATTATTTTTACCTCATTGAACTTGTTTGAGGTTAAACAAAATAATACAAGTCAAGGGTGCAACGTGGTGCTGGTCACAGCAAGAGCTCAGCAAACATTTTCTATATCTCTTGACACAAACTCTAAGTTGAACCCTACATTAAATACTGTATTAAATAACTGTATCGCCTTATATTTGTATCCTTATTTAGAAGAGCCAGAATGAGTTTGATATATAGGTAATTAATTACCTCATAAAAGGAGACTGAAACATAAACATAAGTCACCATAATGTGATCTAAAAATAATGGCCTCTCTTTCTGGAAAATATGTTTTACAAGTGAGTAAACTAAGAGTGGAGAGGTTAAGTAACTTTCTCAAGGACAAATTTCTATTAAAGGACAAACATGACATAGAAAGTTACCAGATACCTACCCAGTAGGCTCCCCAACCTGCTTAGACACAGTGAGGGAAAGTGATAGCAATGGTGGTGAGGACATCTCAACCTTCGACTTGAGAATAAGATTCCTGAGTCTCTCATAGTATACAGAACAAAATGAGTGCTAGATAGACAGTTCTTCATTAAATGAAGAAGGAAAAGAAAATTCAGAAAATGATAGGAAAATTCAGGGAGTATTATCTTTCAGATACACTCCTCAAAATGCCATCACATAATAACAGGAAAACAGACCCCGAGCTGAGACCTCCAGGATCTCATCCAGCAAATTTTTGGGGAAAGTTGAGACTCTTTTCTCTCAGCAAAGTGGGCAGTAAGCTTTGGTAATTACAGCAGAAACATAGATGTTTCCTGATAGGAAACTGAAATTAAAACCTGCTCTGAGAACTACAGACAAATATTTATGTCTGTTTCACCTGGAGAGTGAAGCAAATGTAGTCAAGTGGCATCATGAAGACTGGTGTAGCGAAAGTGGCAGGAGGCCAACAGTGTTGCTAGGAGAACAGATGGAAGATGGGACACATTTGTAGCCAAAAAGAGACTACTCATAGGTAACACAGCATGCATTGCCAGGAACAAGGATGGTGAGATGTGGAAATAACCTCTATAAGTCCTATGGATGCACATTTCTTAAACTCACTTTTTAAAATTGTTGCACATCTTTTGGAAGTCTTGTCTTGCCGAATATCTGTACGTTCTGGGCATAACTGAGCCTTTGCTTTCAGGATTGTATTCACGGGTGTGTGTGTGGGTGTCAATGTGAGCTCCTGTATTCAGTGTTTGGTACTAGACTCAGTTAAGACATGTGATTAAAACCTCAAATGAGTTACCCTGTGAGCATTGTATGGCTGATGTTTTCTTTCTAAGGGAGGGGTATGTGCTTACATTTATCCTGTGTGTAAATATTTTGTTTCGCACCAAGCACAGTGTGAGCAACAATGTGATAAATGCTTGCCAGATATAGTATAGATAAACAAATTGATTTGACACCTAAAAGTTTAGTATGCTGTATTTTATTGCCATTTGTTCAGATATAAGGTAGAAGAGACTCTAAAAGACAATGTAGAGACAGTGGTTCCTTCTCCACTTGAGATTCATCTCTTTAGATTTTTCTCTTCAAGCACCCCTTTCAAGCCTTCCTGTCCATTTTTGCTCCTCACTTAGATGAAAAGAGGAATGCAACAGATAAATGAGCAGAACCATACTCCATGTGTGCTGTGTGCAGGACAATGGCCAGTAACAGGAAGTCTGGTACCTCATGGCAGGAAATACCATGGTTAAAAGCAACAGTTAAGTGTTCTGTGAGCAGGATTTGAATTGTTTCTACTAGTAACCCACTAAGAAAGTTATAATAAGTTATTAGGACTCAGTTTTCTTTTCTTTTCTTTTGCAGTGGTGGGGCTTGAAATCAGGGTCTTCACCTTGAAGACCCTTTTTGTAATGGGTATTTTTGAGATAGGGTCTCTCGACCTATTTGCCCGGGCTGGCTTTGGACCGTGATTCTCTTGATCTCTGCCTCCTGAGTAGCTAGGATTAAAGGCATGAGCCACTTGTGCCCAGCAAGACTTAGTTTTCTAATTAGTCAAATATAGCAATATTACCTGGTGGTGCACGCCTGTAATTACAGCACCCAGGTGGCTGAGGCAGAAGGGTCATGAGCTCTGAGTTATGCTGGGTTATATAGCAAGACCTTGTCTCAAAAAAAAAGAAAAGAATGAACGATAAAAAGAAAAGCAAGATTATTGTCAAGTTCCGGTGAATTAAATGGAGTATAATGTTGAGCACAGACCTAGCACATTGTAAACTTGTGATACTCAGCAACATTGACCACGGCGGTGATGGTGACCATCAATGTCAGCAACAGTGGTGATGATGACAATGTGTGATGATGATGGTGGTGATGGTGAGAGAAATTAATGGCTAATAGCTTGCTTAAAAAACAACAAAAAACTCTTTAAGGGAATTGTGCCAAGATATACTTTCTTTTCTCCCTCCCTCCCTCCCTTCCTTCCTTCCTCCTTTTTTAGGCAGTATCAGAGGTTGAACTCAGGGCCTCACACTTGCTAGACAGGCTCTCCTCACTTGAGTCACAGTGCTGGCCTTTTTCACATTGGCTATTTCTGAAATAGGGTCTTTATTCACAGGCCGTCTGGACCTGGATTGTCTATTTGTGTCTTCTCACATAGCTGGAATGACAGGTTCAAATCACCACACTCAGCTATTGACTGAGATGGCATCTTGTGATCTTTTCTCCAGGCTGGCCTCTAACTGTGATCCTCCCCATCTCTACCTCTCAAGTATTTAGGATTACAGACTTAGGCCACAGCATCTGACATTGTGCCAAGATCTATTTTCTAGTTCATGTTTCTGGGTCTAAGACATCCTTGGACTATGCTCTTAGTTTGTAGAAAGCTTTAACCTGCTCTCTAAGTTAAATTATCCTGCAGATCAATAACTTTATATTCTTCATATAAGGAACTTTGTGAATTCTGAGCCATAGGCAGAAAAAACGGTTTCATAACTGAGATATTTATTCCAGCATTGGAATAAATATCTTTAATACTCTTCATGATACCAAGAGTAGTCGATTATATTATTGGCGGCTTTGGCACACTGTCCTATGACTAATAGCAAATGAATAGATGGTGCCTATGCTATAACTTTTGTTCTCTGTCTACACAATGCCTTTTTTCAGCAAAGTTAGGAAAGGGAGAAATTGTCATTGTGTGTCACTCTTGCAGTGTCTCCTTTACAAAGAGCCTAAAGATTTTGTCATTGTCTCTAATGACTCTTATGCTGCAGCAGTGGCTGACAGAAGAGGTATTCGCTCCATTTCAGCAAATCTACTAGAGACTCCACACCTTGTTGGAGTTAAGGATTCAATCCTTAAAAGTTGAAGCAAATTTGAAAGATGCTATACTGCTTATTCAATGATGCACTTATATTTATCAGGGAAGGTAGGATCCTTCTTTTTGTGTGACAAAAATCTCCCTATACTGTAAGTTTGGATTTTTGTTTTAATTATCTGGGAGAGTCCAACACCAGAGGGCGATGTGAATACAGCGTTTTAACTAATTTTTATGTACAATTTATTGTTGCATAAACAAAATTAGCCTGTTTTTTATTGATTACCATTCATTTTGTTCGTAAGATTTTTTTTTTTAGTAATTGAAATCTTATTCTGTCCTGCTCCTATTTTTGCATCATACCAAAATAATGGAAAAGTCAATAAGGCATTTATTAATTTAACTTGCATTTATTGAGTACCTACTATATGCAAGGTATCATATTAAAGATTTTGAGGAAGTTAGTATAAAATGCATGAGGTCTCATTAAAGAGTCAACTGTTACATACAAAACACTCTGAAAGGTGCTTCAGAGTTTGTTAAGATGAACTAGATAATTCCTGTCCTCAAGGAACTTACAGTCTATTGGGGAAGTACGCTCCTGTTATTCTGTCAATAAAGGCTGTCTCACTTGCTATGAATGTTTCCTCTGCAAAGTGCTCTTAGAGATTTGGCTCAGATAATCCATCTCTTTTCTTTGCTCTCTCCAGTAGAATTGGCCAGGACCTTCCTTAAGGTTGTAACCTACTTTGTAAAGATGTGTCACATCTATGAAAAACATGATGAGTGAAGGACTGTACCTATCTGATGGTGGGAACATCCGGAGCAAATCTCTTAGAAATAGGAATACATTCAATACGTTCTGGTTACCTGGAATCACTGTACAGGCTGTGTGAAGTAGACTTATGAGAAATAAGAGGGTTTGGGTCAAATTATAAACAGGCTTGAATTTCAGGTCACAAAAATTCTGATTTTGTTTGTGATAGCGGGAAATACATAAAAGAGTGCTTGAGAACAGCATCTGTGATGGATTAGAAGTAAAAAAATGGAGGAAAACCAACAAAACCACTAGTAGAAAATTACATTAATTGGAAGTTCATGAGTGTAGTCAGGAGATAAAAAGAAAGTAGAGACAATGGAGGATCAGAAACAAAAGGACTTAGAAGCAGACACAATTATACTGCACACCTACATACAACGCTGTGGTGATTTTTGATGACCAAAAGAGTTGTGTGAGTTAATCATTCATATAATGGAAATAATTCAAAGCTCAAAAAGCAAGTGCCTTGCTAAGCTTGTATTCATTTGATTATTTAATAGACAGCTCTTGGGTATCTATTCTCTGCCAAGAACTGTTCAAGTATCCAGGTAGAAGCAGGGTTCCTGCCTTCAAGAAGCTCACAGTTTAAAACTATGTTCAAATAGATGTGAGAATGCAAAATGATGGCAGATAGGAGGCCTCCAGAGAGGAGGTGATGTTTCTGATATTCCACAGGAAAGGCGCTATGGGCAGGGGTTAGGGTGTGTGTGGGTATGTGTTTAGGATAGGAGATGTTAGGAGGAGGTGATGCTGTAGCCTGAGGGATCAACATGTGTAGTTACAGGTATAAAGTAGTTATAATACAAATTACATTGACTCCAAAGAGCTTTCTATTATCCAGTGATGGTTCCTGTGTTTAGATACTAGTCCGGTTTCATATGCAATGCGATTCCACTGTGTTGGGTAATGTCCCCATAAAGGACAGGAGTGTGAAAGAAGAGAGAATATAACATGGGTTAGGGACTGTGATGACTCAGTGCCCATTCTAATTGATAATCCATTTCTTACATGATTAGAAAAGCAAATTTAAGTGAGAGTTAACACTTCAAGTTCTTCCCAATGTAATAGTTAAATCTAGAAGATGGAAAAGACCAAAGAATGCCCATTTCAATATGTATAGCCCCATCTAGATAAATGTGACATGGTAAATTCAGAGCCAGTTGAATGAATGTCAAACTTAATATAGGGACATTTCTGCCTGAAAATAATCTCCAGGGAGTAAGGAAGATACTACAAGTAAAAATTCAAACACTTTTAAGTTCTCCATATTTTTTTTTACTTATTCTGTCAGTTGTAGAGAAATCAATATTTTTCCACAGCATGTAACATGGGGTTACTACTCCTTTTTTCTCTTCCCTCTCCCCCTCCCCACCTCCCTCTTCCTCCTCCCCCTCCATCCCCACCTCCCTCTCAAATGTTCCTTTGCAGGCCTTAGAAATCTTTCTGGTACAAAACCTAAGAAGAAAGGCCTCCCCATGTGCTTTTTTTTTTTTTGCCAGGCTGATGAAGCCTTATAGAAATGGAAATGCAGTGTAAGGGCTGGTAGCTCCTAGCTGGAAGCTTATGTGGTGTTCTGCTCGTTTGCTCTCTTGTAAGGAAATTCCCTGATTTTGCTGTGTGTATGCATCTAGTGTATAAGGACATTTAATTAGCTACAAGTTACAACAAAGACTTTTGAAAGGAAAATAGATCTGTGTCACAGATGCCTTTATTTCCACTCGGTGAACAGCGAGGTGTTTAACTCCCTTATCAAGAGCCGCATGAACTGTCCAGACTAAATTGGGGACATCGCCACACTGTTTGGCAAATAGATTTTTTGTAAACTGATTTCCCCTTTTCATTGTTTGCATTTCATTATATAGCAGACTTCATGTCACAAAATCGGTATTCATTCAAAACAGACTTTAGAGATAGGATTGTAGCCAGATAAAAAATATTGCACAGGTCAGGGCTACTAAGCATAGAATAATAGCAAGTCAGTGACCCAAAAAGGTTGTTCTTCAGCAGAGAAGGGGCTTACAGAGCTGAGGTCAGGAGCTAGGCTCAGTACTTGAGATGTGTCTGTGGCCATTTACAAGACAATGTGTAGGGAAGAGTGAAGAATTAATTCCTGCTGAACTGTAGAAAAGACAACAGGTTTATTCTTTACACCTTTTTGTTTGTTTTGTATTTTTGAAACAGGGTCTCATTAGCCCTGTCTCATTGGCGTGGAACTCACCATCTTCCTATGCTGGCTCTTGTGCTGGAATTACAGATTTTCACCGTTATACCAGGCCTTATTCTTTGCATCTTTAGCCTCCTTTTCTTAAGGACTGGATGTGGGAATTTTAAAAGCTTACCTGTGTTGTGGTTGAGTCTGAAACAGTTGCTCATCAGCGTTTGGGGTTCTGTGGCATATATGGCAGAATCATATTAGGGTAGTCGACATTTGAAAGAGGTTAAACATTGAGGCTGCTTTTCATTTTACTTCTGACTCCCTCAGTTTTGATCAATGAGTCTTGAACTTGAATGTGCATCACAATCCTTTGAGGACTTGGGACCTAATGGGACAGATTGCTGGTCCCTATCACTGTCTCTCCAAATGAGGCCTGAGAACTTACACAATGAACGGTTCCCTGGTGATCTTCACTTTGAGAACTAGTGGTATAAATACAGTGTGACACTCTCACAGCACCAAATCATTTGCATTTTCCAAGCACCTATCAGTTAAGCCCGATGAGCAATAGCTTTGGGCAGCTCCTCACTGTCAGCCTCTCGTAAGAAGTCTGAAAGATGGCAGAAGAGGTTACATCTAGGATTCTACTTTCTTATATTTTATTAAAAATAAACAGAGCCCTGATTGTGTCCCTCTTCAGGAATTCTTGCCTGCTTCCCACAGCAGGGAACGTTTATAGTCAGGCTCAATGAGTCATTGGAGGTCACCTTTTTCTTTTTTCTTTTCAGAAAGCGTGGAGTCATGGAGAATCAGGCAAATACAAGGAAAATATCACAGCATTTGGTTATTGGGGTGATAGAGGAATGCCGTTGCTACAGTAGGTCTTCCCAGATGACAGAAGGGCAAACTTAAGTATTAGGGATAAGGTAGTTTGAATTACAGATTTTTTTTTCAGTACTGGGCTTTGAACTCAGGGCCTCATGCTTGCTAGGCAGGTGTTCTACTACTTGAGCTACACCCCCAATCCTTTTACTTATTTTTCAGATAGAGACTTGCGCTTTTGCCCAAGGCTGGCCTTGGACTGCAATCTTTCTTACCTCTGCCTCCTGAGTGGCTGGGATTACTGTCCTATACCACCATGCCAGGCTTATTCCTTTGAGATAGGATCCTGCTAACATTTTACCTGGGTTGGCCTCAAACCATGATCCTCTGCCTTCCAAGGAGTTGGGATTACAGATATGAGCCACCATGTTCAACCATGTTTTCTCTCTTTCAGGTCTGGTGTTCATTTCACTATATTTCTGTACGTACTCATACCCCCACCCCCACCCCCCATTCCCTTAAGTCTAGTGTTCTCCTCACAGTAAATTCTGTTATTTTCCATTAAGTAAATAAGCCACATTCATTATAAAATCATCCAGATAATGCATAGGAGTATAAGAAAATGAAAAGCAGGCAGGGCTTGGGGTGAATCTCAGCAGTAAATCACTTGCCTAACATGTTTGAGCCTAGGGTTCCAACCCCAGCACTACCAAAAAAGAAAAAATGGAAGAAAGGAAGGAAGGGAGGGAGGGAGGGAGAAAATGAAAAACAGCTAAATTTTATTGTCTTATGATACCACCATTTTTGTTTCATTATTTTTTACATCTGTTTTTACCATAAAACAATGTTCAGAATATATATCAGAATATACGTGCCTGTGTATTTTTCCTGTGCTGCAGATTGAATGCAGAGCCTCATGCATGCTAGGCAAGTACCCAATATATATATACCCATTCTTAAAATACACTTTTAGCTGGGTGCCAATCATGAGACCCCATCTTATCCAGTGTCTGATTGTGGTGGTGCACGCCTGTTATCCCAGCAATGGCAAGAAGCATAAAATAGGAAGCTCATAGTCCAGGTCAGCTTGACTATGAAGAGAGACCCCACTCAAAACTAACCAGAGCAAAAAGGGCTGGAGGCATAGCTCAAGTAGTAGAGTGCCTCACAAGTGGGAAGCCCTGAGTTTAACCTTAGTACCACAAAATAACAAAAACAATAAGAAGGTACTTTTAAATTATACTCAGCACCTTGTTGATCAGCAGTTTATGGTTCGCCGTTTTCTCCTAGACACGTGGTAGTATTGTACTTATTTTAGTTAAATTTCACTTACCCATGCTCCCCAGAAATTTGGCTTCTCAGCATGGCATCATGACAAAGCTAATGGCCACAAATGGTTTTCAGTTGACCGTAAGCCAAGTTCTTGGTGGTTAACGTCACCATTTTCCTTCTCCTCTCAACACTGGCTGCAGTTTGGAATTACCAGTGGAACTCGCTCCAAAGATACCACTGTGTGGGTCATACCTAAGAGATTCTAATTTGGCAGGTTTGGAAGATATAGTTGTAAAAAGTCTCTAGGCAGTAGCCAGGTGCAGCGGTTCATGTCTGTAATCCTAGCTATGTGCAAGCATAGATACGAGGATCACAGTCTGAGGCTGGCCCTGGTCAAAAGTGTGACCTTATCTGAAAAAAATAATAATAAAGCAGAAAAGGTCTGGGGGTGTGGCATGGGCAGTAGAGCACCTACTTAGAAAGTGTGAAGCCTTGAGTTCAAACCCTAGTACCACAAAAAAAAGATGAAAAAAATCCCCAAAATGTCTCCAGGCAACTCCACCAAAGAGCCTGATTATCTTGTTTTGTGTTTTGTGATGTCCATTGGGCTGTGAGGTATTTCCCTGGTCTATTCAAGATCTAGACATCACTCTATCTAACTTGGGCCTCTGATATTCCTATACATGAGAAATAAATTTCTCCAGGCTGTACATAAGGAATATTCTTCCCTTACATTTACATAGTTCATGGTGGGCTGGGAGTTAAATTACACATTTGTTTTCAGCACAAATGCTTAGGAAGTAAGCAAAACAATTTTGTCTTACCTTTTTTACTTTTGCTAATTGTTGTTTTTAACCTACAATAAAAAACAACACAAAGGAATTCAGAAAAAGGAATTGTCCAAGATCACACAGACAGCAGTCTTTAGAGCCAGGAATAAAACTAAGCCATGTGAAATCCATGTTTCTGCTTTTCCTTACATTTCCTTATGTGGTTCAATGATGGTAAAGTAATGATTCCAGGCCCTGTGCTCAGTCAGTCTCAATCTTGGCTGCATTTTGAATTCATCTGGGGAACTTTAAAAACTCCTGATGCCAGAGATTATAAATTAATTGTCTGGGGCCAGGCCTGAGGATTGAGATTTCTTAAAGGTTGAAGCCACTGATATATAGACCATTTCATTTAATCCCCTTAGCAACAAGATGATGAGGTTGGAGTCATCGCCAGAAAAGTTTAATCTACTAGCTTACCAGTCCACCAGCTCATGAATGCAGAAGGCAGAGGCAAAGTAAGAGTGAGCCGTGGTTCCCAGCTCTTATGGTCACCAAATCCATTTCTCACAATTTTAAGGTGTTTTACTTTAAATTTTGAAATAGGGATAGTTGAATGAACCAAATGGGTATGCTAATTAAAGAAAGACCAAAGTTAGGGATTTCTAGAAGTTCAAGAGCCACATTCCTGTCTGTGAACTAACCAGCAACAGTTCGTGTATGTATGTATCTATTTTTGGTGTTTCTGATTGTAGAATTTTATTCAGAAGACTTCCTGTGTTGGAACATGAAGTATATAAAATGTGAATACAGAATACAATAAGTGAATACGTAAGTGAGTTCTGAGCCATTTGGTTTTAGCATAAGCTCTGTTCTTGATGATGAAATTGTAGGCTTTTAGAGCAAAAGAGATTTGTAGGATGCTCAGTCCTTGCCATGCCTGAGAATCCCCAGGACAATCTGTTAAAACATAGGTTGCTGGGCTCTGTCTACACGGTTTCTGATGCAGTAGTTCTGCGATGAGGCCTGAGAGTTTGTGTCTCTATCTCTGTCTCTCTTTTTTGCTCTTTCTCTTTTAAAACACAGTCTCACAATCTTATGCTTCTGCCTTCTGAGAGCTGGATTATAGTCATGCACACCACACCTGGATTAGAATTTGCACTTATAACCAGCTTCCAGTCCATGTAGATTCTGCTTGTCTAAGATCCATACTTCAGTCCCATTCCTTGAAGCCCAGTGAGATGAAATTCTTGGCCCCAGTGCACATCTGACCCAGGAGAGCCATTTCTCCTCAGCTGTGGTTTTTACTGCATTTACTTCCCTGGAAGAGGCGGAAGAACGTTCAGAGATTATATTTTCACACTTACCCTAAAATTCAACTTGAGAGAAGAAATATCAAGGTTAAAATTCTCTTTTGATGCATCAGGTTTGGGATGGGTTATCAGGCGAGAAAAACTACTCATTATATATAACTAGTAACTACTACTTGGGAACTTTCCTTTCTGTTCTTTTCATTCTCAAATGGGAGTGAGTATAGTGACCTAGGAAAGCAAACTTTTAAGCACATCATTCCATTAATTGAGACTAGTCAAGGCCACCCAAGCATGTCACTTTATTTGTATGATGCTAAGGACTGGAACCTAATAAATAATTGTACAGGTTCTCTCAGTGGAAGGTGGGGGATGGAGGATGGTAGGATTTGTATTAAGAAAAAGACGAATATTGGAAAAGATAGCTATTGTGTTTTCATCTATGGGTGACTGAGTGTGATTCAATAATAAGAACATTCCTTTCTTTGTAAGTCAAAACAAGTTTCAGGTGGCGAGTAGCTAATTGAGAAAGAGTAAATATATTAACCCCATTAAAATATTGACAGGATTTCTTCATTGACGTTCACCAAAAATCAAGCTGCATGACAGTAAATGATTTTTGTTCAAATCAGCAATGCATCTGGCAGATTACAGTGCTAGGTACAGCTTGGATGATTGAAGGCCTTCAAGAAGTTTACTAAGTAGAAGACAGAAAGATGTAAGTACATGGTACCTTGACACAAACCAGTGAGATAATTTAGTGCAAAGCATTATGGGGCACGAGGAGAGAGCCATTGATTCTGTTTAGTGGTACTTGTGGGAGGCTTCACAGCTTTGGGGACATCTGAGAATCCACTCTGTGGATTGTGTTGCTAAATACTACAGGTGACTAAATGAGAGCCAGAATCACAGGGAAAAGTAAACTGTCTTTGCAATACTACATAGTTTATTTATAAATATGCAACTTTCTCCCTCAGTCAGAGCATATGAATTAAATCTGTTAAAAATAAACAAGAAGGTTTATATTTTGGTACATCTCAAAATATTGATTGGGATTGAATAATTGAATAGCTCTAACTGCTCAATCGATGGAAATGAGGCCAGTGGTGGGGTAGAACTTGGGCAGTACTGGAAAGCTCTCACCACAGAAGGAGCCCATTAAAGCTAATATTGTCTCATTTAATAATCTTTGCTAATAGAGAAAGTGAAATTTGGCCATGTTTCCTTCCAGGATCTTCTTAGCAATAATGTAGCCAGGCCCAAGAACACCTGGTTCTATACAGTGAAATCCCCTTCTACTGCATTCTGGAAAGATTAGAGAGGAATAGAATTATTCTGAAGGAAACACTAACATTTATAAAGGTGTTTCCTTCCTATGTTATGAAATGATCATATTTCTTTTTTATTAAGGAGTCCATGAAAAACTTCCACGTAAATACTGTTGTTTGAAAATCTAATTTAAATTTTGGGAGGCTATTGTTGCTTCAGTTTTCATGAAGAATGGCTTTGTTTTTCTCTAGGCCTCTTGGTCTGCTGGTATAGATATTCTAGAATTATCTAGAATGACTAGATAATTGCATGACTGTGAAATGTGGGGAGCAGAAAAGCAGCAACAGGAGCTATAGTGAACCTTCCTTAGTGAAATCCATGATAGAGCAGGGAGATGCAGAGCTGGGGCTTCCTTTTGTTTTCTAAATTCTTACAAATCTATGTGCACCTATCCCAGGGAACTGACACAGGGCGGGTACAGTGCAGGCACTGAAAGATGCATGTTTTCTGAGTTGGAATTGTTAGGAGCTGCTTTATCACGTTTCTTAAAACAAGACTTGCTGATAGACAAACGTGCATCCTTGTTAATGCTCTTCTGTACTCCCTGTGTGTCCTTTCAAGAGGATGCAAAAAAATATATAGGAAGCAGTTTGAGATTGGAAGTGCTGAAGATGTAGAGTTTTAAAAAAAAATTAACTCAGGTCTTGACTCTGCAACATAACAACTGAATGTCTTTGGTCAATCAGATAAACTCTGTAGACCTCAGTTCTGTCATGTTTAAAATGGAATGATAATGATTATGATGATCATGCTGCTGGTGGTAATGGTGGTGATGGTTATAGTGATGATGGTGTTTGATGGTGATAGTGATGATAGTGATGATGGTGTGGTAGTGATGTTGATGGTGGCTGTGGTGATGGTGATGATGGTTGTAGTGTTGGTAATGGTGATGATGGTGGTGATTGTGATAGTGATGATGGTGATGACAGTGGTGGTGGTGATAGTGATGATGGTGGTAGTGGCGATGGTGGTGATGTGGTGGTGGTGACAGCGATGATGGTGGTAATGGTGATGGTGGTGGTGATGTTGATGGTTGTAGTGATGATGGTGATGGTGGTGGTGGTGGTGGTGGTGATAGTGATGGTGATGGTAGTAATGATGATGGTAATGGTGATGGTGGTGGTGGTGATGGTGGTAGTTATGGTGATGGTGGTGATAGTGATGATGGTGGTAGTGGTGGTGATGGTTATGATATAGCTTCAGCATGACACAAACAGGATGGTTGTGGGAAGCAAAAGATATACATGTGAAACTGCTTTTTAAATGTTAATTTGTAAGCCAAATATTATATATTCCACTAACTGATTATAATTTTGAAATGTTCTAAACTGCTAAACTTTTCTATTTGGCTGTATTTTAAAAATAAAAAGTTTAAAAAAAATCTTCCTTTGTTAAATTTTACTTCTTTGTTTAAAGTTCTCATTTATCGAAGAGTGAATTAAGTTTCTTTTCTCACTAATGAAAATTGTCTTTGATTTATTTAGTTTTCTAATTCAAGTGGTAACTAAACTCTAGAAAAAAATGGGGTCTTTAATTATGCTATTTGCTTTTCAGCAACATAGGCTTTGATTGGATAAACCTTCATGATATAAATAGCTCTGTACTTAGTGAGACACGACAGGTGAGATAAGAGGCCCCAGGATTTCAGTGCTTTTAGTACCATACTCAGGTCCCTCCTCCCCCTTTACCCTTCCTGTTATTTTAATCTACATGGGAAATGGGAAAGGAATTCTTTCTCTTTCTCTTTTGAATCCAAAGTGTGGTTTTCTAGAAATAACATTTGACATTCTCTAATGTGATATGTTTTCATCAGGGTCTTGCTCTTGGGATGAACCTATCAAACAAAACATAAAGGACTTGGTTAAAGAATTAAAGGGAATAAATCAGTTGGTTAAAGAATTAAAGGGAGTACATCAGTTAGAGAGTAGGCCGAAGGCTTTCTCTTCTGTCTTTTCTGTTGATTAATTCATTCTCTTCTTCATTTCCCTCATAAGAAGTGAAATCTACCCCCTTTCTGAAAGTATCCAGTGTTTTCTGTGGTTCTTGCATAATACCTCAGAGAAATGGGAGCTAGCTAGTCATTCTTCATGGGATCCTTGTCAACATTTAACCCAAGAAAACTTTACAGAATGAAAAGTACCAAGAATCCTTAGTATAGCAAATTTTATATGGCATACAAGGGCTATTTTGAATGTTTTGATAAAAATTACTTGATTTTAAGACACAGCTGAGAGTTTTAAAAGCATTTGTTGCCCTATTAAATGAGAAAATATTTCCATAGTATCTTATTAAGGGTGCTCATGTAGCTGCTTTGTTTATTTGCTTTTGTATTCATAATATTTTTTTATTATCCAATACTTAGTCAATTTGACTCTTTGGCAAACATAGAAAAATGACAAAAAGAGGAAGAAAGCAACCAATCCACATTGTTCTTTCTTAGCTATCGAAGAATAAATGATGATGAAGTGCTGAAACACTTGGGCCTCACATTTATTCTTCTATCTTTTTCTACCAACTTCCTCCTCTACATTTTTAAAAATTGTCTTATCTTTTAAAATTTCCCTGTATTACTCTAAGCATTTGGTAGCTTCCCTCAACTGAATAATAATTAACTAAGTAATAATATTAGTCATTATTCATTCATTCATCCAGGACATATTCTTTGCGTTCCTAGAACCATTGTCAGGAGTACTCATTGAGTTCCATTGCTGGCTCTGGCGACTGTACTCAGACCCGTCCCAGCTCCACAGATTAGTTGGATCAGGCTGGAGTGGGGAAAGGAGTGATCATTTAATAAAAACTGAATCCGATAGTAAAAAGTGTGTTTATGAAAGGACTACTGGTTAGGGATTTTTCTGTGCACTGGGATATTGTCAACAATTGAGAGGTTTCTGAAGGGAAGAAGTGTAATCTTTTTCTAACATGAGCTTTCCTACTACCTAGAAGTGTAACCTGAGTTAAGGCTCTTAACTATTCTGAGACTTGTTTTCTTTACCGGTAAGTTGACCAAATTGGACTCAATCCCTATGGCCTTTCTCTGCCTGTAATTCCCCGTTGCCCAGGCTCACTGTTCTGCCATAGATTAACAGCCATTGACTATAACAACAGCAAAGCCTTGTGAAGAAATTGAGTTCTTGGGATATCTGATCAAAAGAGCTACAATGTGAATGAGCTGGTTCTTGGGATAGTAATAAAATCAACAGCCTTATTGACTAAATTGCTAGGGTAGAGGGATGTGGAAGAAGTTTCTTAAAGGAAGAGAAAAAGAGTAAAAGCAGTTTCTCTCTCCCTTTCTTCCTGGGAAATAATGTACAATTCTCTGGAGAGTCAGCAGAATCGGTTAATTTTCCTAAGTCTGTCTTCCTCATCAAACATGATGACAGCTTGAAGGGGCGCACCATTCATTGCTCCTTCTCTTTACATTGAGCCAATGTATATGTGCTAGTGTAGCAAGCAGTTCATAACAACTTATGGTAAAAGTTGCCTGTATTCTCACTAGGGAAAGAGTGTACTTCATTTTCTCTTCTGTGTTAAGTACCCTGAACTCTAGTTCAAGATGGATTCCAGTTGAATTACACTACCATTCTCTCATGTCTCTTCTTTTAGTTAGTGAGATTTAAAAATAACACTGCTAATATTTATGGAAGGCTCACTATGTGGAGGATGACAATACAATTTATTATCCAAACAGGGGACACTTTTGAGAGCACAAAGAGGCTACTGTAAATGATTAGGCTAGGACAACTAGCCCAGACCATAGCCTTGGCCCAACAGGACATATGGCTTCCCTAGCTAGGGCCAGACACTGTACTAAATTAGTTTCACTTGCTTAGTCATCATAGCAATTCTAAATGTTGCTTTCTTTATGCCCATTTGCTGTCTGAGGAAACAGGCATCTATGGGTGAAATAATTCTAGCCCGAAGCTTTATCCCAGGTCATTGGAATCTGACCCAAGGCCTACTTCAGAACAGCTTGTGGTGCCTTCCTATGGGATCTTTTAGTTCCTGACTTTTGCCAGGTATGACAAATACATCCCCAAATAATTAGCTTTGGTTAAGGGAGATGTGTTTTTATCAAGCATATTCATTTATAAAATGGAATCTTCGAAGTATGTCATGTTTTAACGTTTTTTAGAAGTGTAATAATGTTTTTATACCTGTTTACGTGGATACCAGATGTTAATCTCTCTTTCTCTCTTCTTTCTTTTTTTCCTAACTAGTTCTTTGAAAATCTGGAGAAAAGGGTTAATGGAAGCAATAGGAAAAGAGAGCTTTCAGATTGTATTAAACATTCATTATACATCGGGAAAAAAATACTTTGTGCTTTTTTCATGTTTCATGGAGATGCACACACACACACACACACACACACACACACACACACTCTCACTCTCACAGAGCCTCAAGTGTACTTTATGCTTAATGGAGTAGCTAAGCTGAGTAAGTTGATCACTTTACTGCTATCAAACCATGTATTGCTTACTCTGAAATGTGTCATATTTGTTCTACTTTCCCCTGCTTCTCTCTCTCCTCTTCTTCCTTCCTTTCAGAGTTAATCTACCTTTTATTTTGGACAACACTATCACACACATGATTGAGTCAACAATTTGCAGCTTTTAAAAATAGGGTTTTTGTCCTCTCTTAGGTTTATTGTTTATCATAATCATCTTTCAAGTGAAAAGGCTAATTTACTCTTTCTATAGGAATATTTTAAGCTTGATTATCATAATATTACAGCTGCCTGAAAAGGTCTAAAATGGGACATTGACCTTGAATGTTTTCTTCATTTAGCTCCTGGTGCTTAACATTCAGGAAAGAACATAACTGCAACTCATTCATTAACGTATAATCTCAAAATGTTAACTATTACTCTGTAAATACATGCCATGCAGATTATAGGAAACTTGAAGGATACCGTAAAATGCATTTGGTATTTTACTGGAGAAAGCATGTTGGAAATGCAACCTAACTAAAGTCAGTTTTCCCATTGGAGCTACCATAGTTTATAATTTAATTTTTACTGACATTTCACCATGTATATTATTAGCTTGACAAAATGAAAGTGAAATAATCCTGAATTAATTAAACAGAAACCAAATTGCCTCTATTAGTTTTGCTTTCTCTCCCTGATTCTTTTTGCTTTTAAGTAGGAAAAGAGTTTGATAATGTTATGGAGGGAGGTGGGAGAATTGTTCCCCAGAGAATGGGCTTTTTTTAATACATACTCCATAATTTGGGAATGGGATAGATTTATAGGACAAGAGGTTTGTCAAAAGGCAAGATTTTTATTAGTGCTTCTGTGGAAGCGATCACTTTCCGCAGAAATGATTGCTTCTTGCCAATCGAGACAATAATTTAAATATCAAAGCCTGTGCCCTAGAAATGAAAGGCAACAGAAAATGAGGTATGATGAATTGATAGAGGTTTGTTGGTAATACAAAGTCGTCATCCTGACTTGGAAAGAAGTCTGCGTGTTCTAGTGGGAAAGGTGTGTTCCTAAGTAGGTTTACTGCACGATAGGAATCCCAATCAGCAGATGAGGGAACAAGGGCAGATGAGTAGGGGACCTGTTCAAGGCCACAGCTCACAAGGGGACTCTGACATCTGGGCCTCTATGCATGTTGTTTAAGATTCTTTTCCCAGGGATGTCCACTGTGAGTTTTCTCTTAGAGTTAAAGATAGTAGTTTGTAATAGTCTCGGTTTGGTTTTTACAGTATGATATATTACACCATACATGATACTTCAAAGACAGCAAGAAGAACAGTTCTAAAAGCTGAACAGCTTTTCAAAGGTTTATGTTCTTGAGGAAAAAATCCGGAAATGAAGATTATAAAATAATTTGAAAACCTAAATTTGTGATGCCTTGTTTAGTTTTAAAGATTTAACAAATGGCACATGTACAGTATAAAATGACAAATTTCAATAGTAACAGTAATTGAATTTTAAATATTGAAATATAGATTCATGCTGTTAGTTTTCAGAAAAGGAAAGTGAGAACTAAAAATAGTTATTGATAAACAATAATAGGCAGAATACATTTCTCCTCAGCATCTTCCAACACCATTAGGATACTTTAGGAAATGCTTCTGAGGAAATATAATAAAATTACTGCTATCTACAACTCATAAAATCTTCCTTCCTACTTGAGTTTTGCTTGTTCTGCAAATGGAAATGAAGTATATTCTGTGGTTGGTGCCTGTGCTTTAGTTGGAGATGAAGTTGCTCAGATATTTGTGGCTGTATATGCCACATAGACTGGAGGTGTGGTGCCTACTAGTAGACTGATATTAACTAATTTATATTCTTTGTGACACCGTTGACAGAAGTCCTTTTGCTTGGCTCAGTTTCTCCTGATTTGGGTAGACTCCTTGTGGTAAGATTGTGAAGTGTATACACTATACTGATTAACAATATGTATTTATTGTGGGTTGCTAATTTTTTTCTCCTAAATCCTTTGTAGATTCTTGAAGGTCTATGCTTAGATTATATGTGGCATGTTTATTTTGTATGATTAGCCATTCCTTTCTCTTTCAAGGTGAAAAAATACTGACTAGGGAAAGCTCTTGAGATGACTTGAGCTATGTGTTTATAAAATATTATGGAAGCTCCCTCGCAAGTCTGGTGCAGTAGATGCTATTTTAAATTTTAAGTTGGTTAAAGTAGATTCAAGACAGCAAGTGGCATCTTAGGGCCTTGACTTGTGCAGGTGACACTTTGCTCCCAAGGGGGACATATGCAGCTCTCCACACCTAGTTCACTTCTGGCCGTTCAGAAAACAGCCAGCTCAATGAACACTGCACCTTGCAAGAATGAAATATGGTTAGTGAAAGATCAGAGGGATGACACCATGCATGTTTATACTTGTTTCTCTGTGGGCACAGAAAGACTGATGCATGAAAATGAATCTAAATATGTTTTAAAATACACACTAGAGAAGTGCAGTGGTTCCTAATAAGGTCTAATAAGTATCTGAAGAAAAAAAAGAAAATTCTGGGAAATAAAAAAAAAATCACCTCTATGCCATGTGATGATTTAAGAGCCACTGGTAAATAATTGACTACAAATCTTGTCTTTAAAAGGCCATTTCGAAGGAGTAATAAACAGGTTCTTTCTCTGCATGATAAAGCAAAGAAACTGAATTCAGTGCAAAGTGATGTTTAAGTGCAAAGTCAGAATGCATTCCTAGAGTCTATTAATAAGTGTTGAGTACACTAAACAATTTTTATGTTTTTAAAGAAATGTTCCTGGACAGAAATAAGAAGGAAACTTTTCTGGGGTTATATCTTTTAAAAATCTGAATACAATTAGCCTACTAATTACCTTGAAAATTTTAGTTTTTTCAAAAATCAGGACAGTAATCATATGAACCAAAGATGCTATTCTTTGTAACGTAGTAGAAGCTTTCATATTTCTTTGATTGTATTTTAGGGGAAAACAATCACATTTCTTTTGCAAAATGCCCTTTTATTTATTTTTTTAATTGTAAACTGATTACATGTTTCATTTTAGATTGAATAGACAAACCTTTTTTTTTTTTTTTTTCCTGGGTGGCTACAGAATGCTTGGATTTTCTTCGACATCTCAAAGCTCTTTTAATTCACTGCTCACAACCAAATTTACATGTTAATTGCAGAGTTCACATTTAACAATATAGACAGCATAATGCTACTAGTAATTAAGCTTTTTCTACCTGCTTTTATACAGTATTCTCAAGTACAGATTTTTACTATGTGAGTTCTGATCTCCAAACTTGTGTGCATTGAGAGCACAAATAAAAGGAACAAGGCTCCTCTCTTAGATACAGCTAAATACATGGCAAGGAAATTGCTTTTTTTCTGTGGGGGGACCAAATCATGTCTGTCATTTTTATATTCTGAATTTTAATGTCTGCTCTATTTTAGTGTTTTGTTTTTTAAAGACCTAGAAATTTTAAGAGGGTTGAGAGAGCTGAGTTCTGATTTAGTGAATTTAACACATGCTGAATATCTGAAGTGATTTATTTTGATCTCAAAGATTATACTATTTCTATCATGTAAGATGTAAGATGCAGAAGGTTGGTACCAGTGGGGCTGAAGTATATCAGAATTCATTGTAAGGTAGCAGTTATCTCACCAGATAAATAGCTGGTGTCTATTCCAATGTACAATTGCTAATAAAAAAACTTAAGAGTTTAAAATAGCATACTCTTTATGTGGAAATCAAAAATAGGTGATATACCATTGTAAGAGGGAAAACAGTTTCCTTCTTATTAGTGTCTTTTTTGGGGAACACTTTTGATTGAGAATTCATGGTTTCATGAAATATCTGTTTAAAACTGGTCTTATAGTGACTAGGTTTACAAAATCTGAGCTGATTGTTTTAAAAGTATGGAGTGTACATTATGTATAGAAATAAAAACACTGTGTTTTATTTGGAAACTGAAGATTTGGGCTCCAATCATATATATTAATATATGTCTCCCAGTTTAGAAGTGTATATTGAAATAAGTATAGAGTTAAGAACACTTTTAGTGTGTAATAATGCTTTCTCAATAAATAAAAAGTCTTTATTTTGTCAAAATGCATTGAGATACATTTAGTGTAGTATTTAACCTCCAGCCTTCAGTCTCCCTTCCAAAACTGAAGAAGTCAATTTGTCCTGTAGTTGTTTACCTTTGTTTTGAAAAGCTCTGTATTGTATATTGAGAGAGAGAGAGAGAGAGAGAGAGAGAGAGAGAGAGAGAGAGAGAGAGAGAAGCATCAGGTACAGGAATGTTTAATTTGCATAGACATTCTCTCGAATTGTTTGGGTGCAGTATTTCTTCTTCTATACTTGTGTAAAACTGCATTCCACCTCTGATCCAACTGACCAGACATGATTAGAAACAACTGAGACAGCACAGCACCGCGGAGGAGGCAGCCGCCCGGGTGGAGCAACACAGAGAAGGGCAGGACAAACTTAATTCTCTGCCTTCCACAGAATCCTTTCCCAAATTAACTGAGAGTCTGCGCGAGTTCTTCCTTTCAAAGCAACATAGATCTTAGGGTGGCAAACCAGAGGCAAAGCCCTCCAGTGCCTAGAGAGTTAAATTACTTATGTTTCTTTTGCAGCATCCTAGAAACAGAGAGAGAGAGAGAGAGAGAGAGAGAGAGAGAGAGAGAGAGAGAGAGAGAGAGAAGAGAGAGAGCGCGCTGTATTGGGAGCATTTCAGTATCTTCAATATCTCTGGTCCTCCCGGCTTTTTCTCTGCCCTCTCTCCGTTTCCAGCCCCCTGCGCTCCCTCGCTCGCCCGCTCACCCGTTCTCTCGCTCTGTGCACGCTGCCTACCTGCCTGGCTCCGCTGGCTTGCTGGCTCGCAATCTCGCTCGCTCGCTCGCTCTCCCTCGCTAGTGCAGCCTCCCGTCGCCTCCCTCCTGATTGGGCAGAGGCCCCCCAATCGGCTGCGCGCCTGGGCCGGGGGGACTGCATATGTAAAGCCCTACTTCATATTAATAAGCTCCAATCGGGGTTTAAGTCCTTGATTAGAAGAGTGTGAGAGCTTTGGTCCCAACTGGCCGTGCCTATAGGCTTGTCACTAGGAGAACATTTGTGTTAATTGCACCGTGCTCTGTCAAGGAAACTTTGATTTATAGCTGGGGTGCACAAATAATGGTTGCCGGCCGCACATGGATTCGGTAGAACTTTGCCTTCCTGAGTCTTTTTCGCTGCACTACGAAGAAGAGTAGGTACCTTTTGCTTTCCTTTTCAAACTCGGCGTGGGGGTGCGTGCGGGGGGAGGACAGCATGTGCCTTGCACACTGAGTCAGGTAATGCCCTGGTATTTTGTGTGCACCAGTGCTTGTTTGTGTCTGTCTTGTGCCTTTTGTGTCGAGGGTGATCTCCTAATTCACCAAGTCCAGAATTGTTCTCTGACTACAATGTTACCTTTGAGGCAAAGCTAGTGACTGTCAGTAAAACAGCTGTGTGACAGTCACTTCTTATTCAGGTGCTAAGAATAGACACTTGGCACAAATGCTTAGTGAACTGTTAAAATGCATCTTTTACTAGGACCCATTTTCCCAAGGAAAGATGTTTTAAAATACAATATTCAAAATGATTTATACTATTGAGTGCCTCTTATGTATTTGCAGCTTGACAGTTATTTTCAGCTCCCTGTCATTTCTTACCGCGCGGAGTTAGAGGCAAAATTGCACATTTCCTAATTCTCCTTCAGAGAACAATTTTAAAACTAGCCCCAATGCAATTCAGAGCTAGAATAATGTTATTTGCATGGTTAGCATGAAGTCAGCACTTAACTGACAAATCAGTCCATTAAGTAACATGAGATTTTCACACATTATAAATATTTAAGGGGGAAAAAAAAAACCCTAAAGAAGAAACAGTCATGACTTTTCAAATCTGCTCTTAAATAGACGCTGCTCAGATTGTAGATTTGGTTCATGTTTTGGGTCCAGAAAAATAGAGAAAAGTGCTTTTGTCCTTAAATGTAGTTAATTCGTACTTAAGAATACCATTATGCACATGGAAATATATATTTAGATGGCTAAAGGTGGAAGGGGAGTGAGTGCCGGGTAGGGGAAGTAAATTAGACATTCTTGTGCAAATGAGTAGGTCATAAACTTAATTTCAACCCACTGTTAAGGTAAAATATTAGTAGATCAAGGAAGCTGTCACTGGTTTCTCTTTCTGTTGAGTCAGTTACAGTGCTCTGCCTTCACGTTACAGTGATACCAACTGTTATAATTCTGTAAAGAGTGCACTTGGCAAACATTTCTCTCGCTAGATTGTGAAGAAAATATGAAACTCTGGGAGATGAGGTACTGCATTATGGGTAGATGTCCACTAGCTGTCCTTAGTGACTGCACATGGCATTGCTTTATAATTAAGAGAGGAAAAGTGACTTGCAGTCTCAGTGGCTGCTTGCTTATGTTTGAGTGTGAGAGAGGGAGTGTGTGTATATGCACGCTCGTACACGCACGCCCACACTCGCACAGAGGATATTAGCCAAGAGATGAATTTAGGAGGAACCGAAAGATTGAAAAGGCTGTGCCTACCTCGGTTTGAAACACTCGACAGAAGATCCAACCTTAAAATGCGTGAAAATAAAAATGAAAAAGGAGCAAAGGTAAGACTGGCCACAAGCATAGTTCGAAGGTTAGTGCGCCTGGGCTGTAGAACTGAGGAAGTAAAATTGTCTCCATGTCTTAGCCAAGCTCACCCAAATTCGAAACTTCCTCTTGTAAATAAATAAAGAAGACAAACTTTAAAAATCTTCCAGAGGGTTCTTTTTAAAGTAGTTTTCTTGAATTTAACTTCTTATAGCTAATTTGAATAATTACTTTAGATAAGCCTCTTAAAAGCAGAGGCATTTAAATGAAATTAGGGCACATGCCCTTTTGGCTTTGGCGCAAGATTCAAACTAGCTTTCTCTTTTGGCTCAATTAAAAGTCATCTTTTAAAAATACAGATTTTTTGTCTGGATGCAGTTCTGATGGTTACGTGGTTCACTGGACAGACAGAAGGATCCAACGCTAAGCAACACATCTGCCTCTCTGTCTCAATTAATAAACCACAGAATTTATACATGCTATTAATATTCATAGTAATTGTACCGGGTTAAACCTCATCACGTGTGTATATACACAGAAATGAAACCAGAGTTGTGCAGATTCCGAGGGAACTACTGAACAATTTCTGCCTTGGAGCCTGCTAAAAAAGATTCATATAATTTATTGACCACCATTAAGAAAGCTTAAAATGTTAACCTCTAACTATGTATTTTTTTATTTTAGGAAATGTGCCAACACATTAAAGAACATAATGCTTGAATGCCTGTTTCACATTTAATAGCAGTCATAGCTGATAGCATAAATAGATGAAAATAATATATCTGCTCATTCTGACATATGTGTCAGCCTAATCATTCTAAATGAGGGTGCTTATCACATGAGTCCCTTTCACCCTCTGATTAAAATGTAACATTGACTACAGGATTATAGAGCGGACTTAATTTTACTGACTGTTTTAACAGTTGTCACAGCTGCTGGAAGAAGGAAAGGCAATTGAAACACTCCAAAACAGACAAGGCAAGGAGGGAACAGTTTAGTAAATTTCAATCTGATCATTGAATTTGAGACATTGAACATTTAACAGTTTTGTATTTTAAGATTCCTGCTCAGAGCTACACAAGTTTTATTTTTGTATGGCTCCCTCTTTCTGTCTTAGGATTTTTTTTTCTTTCTCTGCCTCATCTCTTCTTAGTACAAGCTAAACTAAATTAAAATACAGCTAACCAAAAATGATACTATAATGTCAAAATATGAGGGATAAAAATAGACAGGAAGAAAAAAATTGTAGTCAAAATAACAAAAAAAAAAGTCTAAGTTAGAGTGGATGCTGCATTTTAAGGAAAGATAGGAGCCTGCTAGAGTCACTTAAGATGTGATATTATTTGAGAACTGTGAAGACACTTTAAATTTTTCTCAAAAACAATACTCAAACTCCAGACTTGGAGCTTATATTACTTTGCCTCTCTGCTTCTTCTCTATAAATCTGTTGAAAACATCTGCAGCCTTAAAGGTAGGTGGTATAAGTGAGGTTTTCAGATGACTTCTCTGTAAATTACTAGAAGTGACAACCAGCAACAATTAGGGTGAGCATCTCAAGCTATAGAACCTCATAACCTTTGCCCATAGCATTATCGAATTGAACAGAGTAATTCTGCTTTTCTATGAATTAAATAACCACAGTACCTGTCTCAAACCATATATATATATATATGTATATATGTATACATATATACACATAGTTGAAATAGACAGACTATATGTGTTATGTAACATATGATTCTTTTTCTCCTTGCAGTAAGTGAAAAAAAAAAAGTATTCCTGAGTTAATGGCATACATGTTGAATGAGAGTGGTAAGGGATGGGCACTTGTGTTTCCCTAGCCCTTTGTGTAAGGGTATTTATGTATTACCCTGTACACAGTTGGTGGTGAGTTTAAAAATCCTTTTGCAGTAAGAGCTGGAAAACAGCTTTTGACTACCTGGGCAGAGGCAGGGGCGATGGTGTTGGTTGGTTCATCTGACGATGATGTTTTTCATCTTAATGTGTTTATGGCACTGCTGCTTTCTTTACTGAGCCTAGTGTGTTACAGCAGTAATTAACCCATGTTATTAGCAAAGCCCTTGTGGATATCCATTAATTCTCTTGCATGGATGATCATTTTTCTAGTGTTTCCCCCCCAATAAGGTGTCATTGTTCTTTTTTTTTAATATTCTAAATTGACGGCCTTTGATATTTTCTTTGATTTAATCTGACTTATAATATATATTGGCCACCTCATAAAGAATGGTACTGTAATTCAGCTTTTAAAATTATTAACAGGAGGAAATTTTTTTGTTGTTTATTTCAAAGTAAAAAAGACAAGAAAAGAATTAAAGCTTTTGAAGGGAAATATTGGAGAAAATAAATTTTAACTCTTAATATTCTAGATCCCAGGATTTATGATCACGTGTGTCTTTAAGGTGTTTTAATTAGGCTTTATTTAGTTAATAATGCTTTAGGCATTTTTGTAAAATACTGAGCCAGTAAAAAAATACTTGTGCTTCCTGTGCTGGGAAAAGATAAGGACCATCTCATTAGCTGGGCCATACTTTTGCAATTAATTTTCAATACCTTGTGCTATTTATCAAGAGGGCAGCTAACTTCTCTGTGATTCTATTTAACAATTCTTTCACAATACCTGTCTCCTGCCAGAATTACAGACAAAGAAGAGACCGTTCTTCTTTGGGAAGGTAGGCATAATACCCAATCTCAAGTCTGTATCACTTGTGAAAAATTCCTCAACATTTGTTTTAACCTAGGGACTAAACAAAAATATTTCTTTGTTTTACTTGTGAAGTGATGTTCAGCACCGAAGATTTTCCTTTATCTTATTTCATAAGAGAAATTAAAAGGCATGCTTATGGCTGATACTTTACACACAAGTGGCAATGAATAGCAATGATTTTTATTAAACCAATTAAGATCAAATAAACTTTTTAGACTCACCCATCAAACATTTAGAAAAGAAAGGAGAGTACAGAGCTGTCATAATAGAACTTTAAAGTCATCGCGCAGACAAGCTGTGCTCTGAAATCGCTTCATAGCAAATTCATAGGAGAGAGAAACAATACGACGTAGATCTGGTATAAGTGCAGATGAGCTCCGGCCCTAGCCAGCTCTCTGGAGAAAATCTTTGATTACATTGGCCTGGTTTGTTCAGTTTTTATCTCTTTTACATCCACTGGCGTTGTATTAAATTGTCATTGTCCTAAAGCACATGAGATAGAAATGAATTGTAGTTCTCTACATTCTCTGACAGTGAAATATTTAGCCTCTCTCTCCCCGATCACACTTATGTGTGTATTTGATAGTGCACGGATGACACCCAGCATCTCAGTGGCTTGACATTCTTACTGCATGTTGTACGTTTTGCCGTTGGTTATTACTTCCATAGCAATGTGTGTAGAGATACACTTCATCTGTACCACTATTAATAAATATACATATGGCACTTTAAAATCCAAAGCACTCAATGGGATATACACAGTGTGTTTGTGTGCATGTACAGCATGCATGTGAAATATGTATATTTGGGGAAAGGGAAATACATAGCATGTAGTTGTGCTATAAACATTGGGCATGGACATTTCTACAATCAAGTGTTATTCTCAGCAGTCAGTTGCCAGTTAAATTTGTCAGGCATCATTTTAACCTGGAATTAGTATTTTGAGTATTTACAAGGTCCAATTTAAAACTGGATTGATTTAATTACTATATATTAAACAAGTAACAGGTAATCTAGTAAGTCAATTTGTTTCTGATTTTGATTTTTTAAAATCATTTTCATTCATGTGTTTAATATCTAGTAAGCATAAATAATTTGTAAAATAGGAAATAAACTGCTGATATTAAATGCATAATTTAGTGGGTTGGGCCCATATCCAATAAAAGATTTTGAAATAGCTCTTGGCTACATCTTTTGTTAAACAATTGGACCTGACAGATATATCTTAATGCAAAGCATGAGAGCTTTCAAACAAATGTAAAATGTGAATTTCATTTATCTACACCAAATCAATATGACATTTGCTTATTATTTTGCTAAAAGCAAATAAATAAAATTAATAAGTATTATGTTCCTATAATAAATACCATAGATTTCAGAAACACTTAATGTTATTGTAACAGGGAAGTTTAGAGTTCTGTGATTTTTGCTTTAGTAAATCTGAGTGTTGAAAAAAATGGTTAGCTGTACAATTGTTGTCTATTCTTCTTCTGTTCCTTGTCCTAATTCATGTTCTTATTTAAATTCCTAGATTCATTTCCTCTTTGTTTGCATAACACTTTAAAATTTTCACTGCTATTGTTTATAAGAAATATACCAATCTATCAAGTCAAAGTTAGCTCCCTTATTATCTGAGGGTGGTAGTAACAGTCTTCTGTCTTTTGAAGGATTTAACTGGCCTTTTATTCTTGTTTCAAGTTCATGTTAGACTTACACTTGCTAAGATCTGGGAAAACCCCAGCTGATACAAATAATTTTCATTTGGTTTTAGCAAGCACATCTTTCCTCTCTACTTTTTCTTTCCATAAGTATCTACTGTTTCTTTTTCTCTGGTTGATAAGTATTTTCCAAATGTATTTTCTAATCAGTTATCCAAAATTATTGAATTGAGAGGGTTTAGTTTTTATGTGTTATATATACCTATATACAGATAAATAGTCCCTCTTATGATTTTGGAAAACCATTTTTAAGTATTTGGAGGGAACTTGCTTTTTTATGTTTTAATTTCTTCAAATAATGTGCTATTTAATTTGTAGCATTGCATATATATTTGGAAGGTGGTAGCTCATTAAGGCAAAGCAATGAATGAAAGACATTTTTTTTTTTAAGAATTTGGCTTCTCACTAGTCAATTGATGTCCACTTCAATCTACTGGCATAGATCTATATAGTGCATTTGACTACAAATATATGACACACAACACTAACTGTTAGACATACAACCTATGGTTATACAGAATTCTTTCAAACAGTATAGTAAGAAGAACACTATCTTTGGCATTTAAAATCTATTACATACTTTAAAGTGTCAAAACTCATAGGGAGTCTACTTAAAATGAGAGTACATTCTCAAAAAAAGAAGTTAAAGTGACTTTATATACTTTATATTTTAATTATAAAAAGCAGTTTGGGTCATACCTACTCCTCTGTGCCTTTTCATACTGTTTTGAGTGAAACAGAATTGCATATGTACTTTTCATCATTTTGATTGGAAGTACACCTACGTGCAATATGTTCTGGCAGCCCTTGCCTGGCCAAAGAAAACAAATTAATATTGGGCATACTGAGGGCTGTCAGGCCTATCACAGACAGGTCAATTTAACTTTGCCTCATCGTATACTTTCTCTACAAACAGTTGGTTAAGGCAATACTAAATAAAGGGAAGGCTACTAATAAATTCTCATATTATACCCGAGACTGATGGCTAGTCTAAGTGTAATGACGATCAGCTTGCCTGCTCCTTTCATTTTAAAAACTAACTGTGAGAATACAGATAGCATAGATCTTAATGAGCTTTGCATAAATCTGAAGCTTGTTCAAGACTTTCCTGCCATTGTGGAAGTAAAATGGGCTGTTCAAGTGGTATACCTCAGTTTCTCTTATGTGTGGAACAAATAATATAAAGAAGTGAAGAATCAGGAGCTTGAGCAATCCATTTTCAACAGGAGACATCTCTTTTTGTTGCATTTTGCATACATTTTCTGAGAAAGAAAAAATTTTGTGCTTTCTTTTGGTACGGCTTATTCACTAAGCAAAAACAAAAAAGAGAAAAATCTAAAAAGTAAACCAAGAATTTATGCACGGAAAATAGGCAGGAACATACTAAATTCTTTTTTGTCTCCATGATAAGAATGATTACCTTGGCAAATGATAATTCCTTATTCATCTACTCTAGAAAGCTTTTACTCATTTTTTCATGGCTTTTGAGAATTTAAACAAAGGGTTTGTTAAATAACTATATCCCTTTTCTTTTAATACACTGTGTGTTAAGTGTGTTAAAGTGTTTTAACACACTTTTCAAGGTATACTTTTCAAGGCAGTAAATATGGAACAATATTTACAAAGAGTTTTCTTTGAAAATAATGGTAGAAACAAAACATTCATATATCCAAAATCATATGGAGAGTTAGCAAAAATAGAAGATCATAAGAAGAATGACAAAGTCTAAGTCACTTATTTAAGAGAAAATTCAAATGTGAGGCAGCTCAGTCAATTCCCTTTTGCTGTCCAACATTCCAAAGTATTGCAGTACTTTCATTTTCCAAAAACATACAATGGCCATGTTAAGTTGTATTCATTTTTCTACAAATCAAACACTATTCTGATGATGCTTTCTTTACAGCCACTAATCTACTAAAACAGATCAGATATTTTTGAGGACTATTATTTCTCATGTAACCAACTGTTCATGATCAGACTTACCTAAGTCTTTTTACTATGAGAAAGTGACTGTATACAGTTGGTTCTTGGTCCTGTGAAATGGCAGTTCCATCATGACTGATGAGACCTGCCTCATCAGTCATGGGACCATAGTGTCACAGATGGGAAAGCAACCGTCATCTGAATTGTGCTGAACCACACACGTGGCTGATTCCTCTTACTGCTCTACACAGCTAAAGGAAGGCTTATTCTGCCTTGGTGTCTAGACAGCATCAGGAGTTTGGGCTCAGGTGGGAGGCACATGGCCGCCCCTTTCTCTCCTCTTCTAGACATTCATCAAAGGGAGGTGAGGAACAAAAGAGCATTTTTATGCACATCAGCAGATAATGCTTTCCTTTGGTCAGGAATTTGTTGTTACCTGGTTGTTCAGAAAATTTCACATTTCCCTTATGTTCTAGAAATGTCATTGTTGTCTTTCATGGTACAAATTACAACCCATAAAGGAGGTGTGTCTCTCCATTCCTATGGGCCATGAACTGGTATGAAGATTTTTAATAGATTGAAATAGACACCAGATCATCTATTTATGTTAATTTGGATGATGAGTTTTTTCTCATTCTTTCTATTGAACTATTCCATGGATGAAATCTGAAGAATAATAGAACTAATAAGAGGTTAAAAACTCAAATTGTATTTTTTTATTTCTTTATTTCCTTATAGTGAACAAAACTTTAATGTCTAGAGCATGTATGAGGGGTTTAATGATTGGAAAAACTGTCCTGAGAATGTGGTCACCATATGTGACAGCCTTGCTTTCTATTTTGTCTTCAGTTTATGGGGTAAGTTTGGTAATATTATCTGTTTTCTTATATTGCTTACATTGTGGAACCTCTCTGCCTCCACATTGAAGTTATTGAAATGTAGCAGAAATACCTGTTCAGTGTAAAAAAGTTTCCTGAACACCTTTCCTTAGTTCCACCAATCTGTTTTTTTTAATTTTTTTGTTTCCATTCAACTCTTTTGTTAAAGGACCGCTTACTTTGTAAAAGGTAAGTGCACAATATTCATACACCTGCAGAACTTTCTTTCCTCTGTGAATCCAAGGCGATTGCCTTTAACTTCTCATATTTATTTTGCTTTCATTTCTGTTTGCGGTACATTCTAGTTGAGTGCTTTTATAGTGTTTTCTTGATTGTTGTCAGTTTGGGATACTCACTCGGTGCTGACATTTTTGTTAAGTTAATGTCACAGCAGAAAAACCTCTGGCAAACTAGAATCTGGCTGTAGTGCGTGGAAGATACAACTTATGTTTGATTGTGTGTAAATACAGTTAGTTAGTTGGGAGGTTTATCAGATAGCTTGGCAGAAAGAAAGAGGAGCAGTACAAACTGTTTTCAGTAACTGTGCTGTTCATACGCCTGATAAGATTGAGAGAGCTTTTCGAAATGCTGATAGGCTTTGAATAAGAAAAGAATAATCACTTCTACTGGCACCAGCTTATCAGGAATGAAGTAAAATGCCAACACTTTTACATTAGCAAAAGTAAATGTTTTAGACACTCTGGGCCTTTTTTCATTCAAGTTAAACAGGAGGGGTGCTTTTGAGTGTGCTGTAATGAATAGAAGGATTTATTACCTTGACTAAATTACAGGTGAATATGTTGATAAAAGAACGTTCAGCATCCACGGCAGTGTCTTTGATAAGCAGGTACATCTATGTGTGCATTCTCTGGAGAAATTAAGCTTTGGCTTTTCTCCTCCAATTCTATTAAACATCATTTCTGATGTTACAAGATGCAGTTATGTCCTATGTCAGTCGAGTCTCCTTGTTTTTGCAGCAGATGGGTGACAGGCATTTGAAACTTAGCTTATCAGACATATAAAATGCTGGTGCGCTCTGGGTAAGGCAGTTTGGGCTCAGTAAGTTTCTGTGAGTTGTGCTGAACTAGCAAACTCCAATAAAAGAAATCTGTTCTCTTTTTTTTCCAGGAATGGAATGCGATTAATTACAAATTGAGGATGCTTTAATGAGAAGATAAATGTATTTGTCCAAGTAATAGCCCATTTTGAAGCTCTTCTCCTTAAAAAAGAGAGAGAGAGAGATTGGTTTTGCTCTTCAATATAAACCATTAAGTTCCCAGTTCTATCATTTTCTCTTCTTTGTAATTTGATGCCTACAAATAATTTGGCGTATTCAGATTTGATAAATGATAGTGCAAGAGCAGATTGATTGATTTTGGATTACTATTGATTACTCTCAATGAGATCACTGTGACACGCTGGAATCAATAGTATTCGATTAAGTGAGGCACCACCGTTCTATACATTCAGCAGCAGTGGCGACTTCGGGAACAGAATGTTCACAAGCTGATAAATTGACAAAGCGCTCAGCTTTAAATAGCCCTTTGTTCAGCACTAGTTCCTTAAAATATATTTCATTGGAAAGTTCGTGGTTTTTTTTTTGCAACTTGGGGCCTTTCTGTGGAATAAAGGTCATCAGTTTAAGGTTTATTAAATTTTAACTAAAAACAACTGGGCTCCATTTAGGTGTAAAATAATTTAAGTACTTACTGCAGGCAACCTTCATGCTTTTGAGCTGTCGCTCAAAGGTTTCATTCTTTTATGAAGATGTCAATTGTAAACATAAAAATGCATCACTGGAAATGGAATGGTTTAAGATACAAAATGAAATAAAAAGTGCTGCCTGAGGAAAGTACTATAATCAAAATAAGGGGGTCTTAACTTTCTTCAGAAGTCACGTGCTTAGCAGCACCGCTGGAAGGCAGCAGCAGGTAGAGAACCTTGGTCAAGCGTAGCTTCTTTTTTCTCCCTTTTTATCTGAGGGTGAGCATCACCCTGCCAATACTGCACAGGGGGTGGGGGGGAACTAAATGCTAAATAACATTTGATCTGAAAGCCGCTATTCCTGCTAATAAACTGAAGTCTTTCTGTCCTGAGCAAACTCACAAAGTCGTTAGAAAAAAAAAGAATCACCCATGTTTCCAGTCCTTTAAGAGTCAAGGCCTCAAGGAAAAGATTCTCTATAATATTTTACCCTTGTGCAGCTCGGGCCTTATAATGAAGCCTTAGCTCTGACATTACGCAGCACTGCTCAGATGCTCCCTCCAAAAAGGAAGCATGACACTAATGACTCCACTGCACTGCATATGTGAGGGTTCTTACTTGCAAAGCCTCGTTGCAAATAAAATTCAGACTTCTAGCACCTGTGGACTCAAGGCCTTTATAGGCTGAAATTCTTTTCTTTTGGTTGGTTTTGGTTTGGTTTGTGGATGGAACCCAGGGCTTCACATGTAGTAGACAGTGCTCTGCTACTGTACTGTACCTCCAAGCCCATGCTCGAGTCTTAACATGGACTTCAAAAAAGTGCTCTCATTTTTGTATACATTGTTTTGTTTTATAGCCCTAAGAAGCTAGAAGTGACTTTCTGAGGGAAAATTCATATAAAAGTCAAGTTTGGAATCATGAAATTATCTGTTAAAACATCAGGCTTTTTTGCATGAAAGTATTGTCAAGAGATTTTCATTATAACCACAGGAAGTTGTTATTTTTTGTCAAAAATTATCAAATATCAGTAATTTTGTCTAATCCATCCCCATACTTAAGCCTATTTATATATTGTTCATATTCCATAATCAATTTGGAAGTTACTAGTTTTGATGTTCTGGTGGCTGTATCAGATTATGAAAGACACACAACATTTGGCTCCAACTATGGCAAGTATATTGTAATCCCATTTTTAGCAACTCTGTCATTTTTCTTTAACCCTTAGAGGTAGTGTCTTGTACACACTGCAAAAAAGTGTGTATTATAGCTAGTGTCTGTCCTGTGGGAACTAAACTACTTCTAAGAATCCATGTAAACTTTCATCTGCTGAGGAATACCTTGCCACACACACAGAGTAGCCTCAGATTATCAGAGAGTAGTACTGACCCCCTCCCCCAAAAGAATATAGTCTCTGCTGGGGGTTGGGGTAAAGGGTTTCAAAAGAAACTGGAGAAAGTTGTCAATCCCTCGGGTATTTTATCTTCACATGCATTTCATAAGAGAACCTTCCTATGCTAGTGAGGGCTTTTGTGCTTTCCCTAGAGAAACATTAAAACTGTGCCCCATTAAATGTGTCACCATTGCATTGTAGGCAGGTGCAGAACTCCTCAGTTGGCAGTGGAGCCTGTGATGCTTGATTGGCCTTTGCAGTCAGGAAAGGGGGGAGGGGTGGCAGCGCATGGAGGAGATGTAGTAAAGCAATCCCAGAACGACCATCTGACCCCCCAGATGTGCGACTCCTGTTAGCACTGCTGTGCTGGCCACCAATATGAGTTTTCTCTGCCCACCTGTGAGCAGAAACTGACTCCCAGATAGGAAGGAAATTGGCTGTATCTGGGGGCAGGTGGGGAAGGGGGCTGGTGACATGGATAGGAATGTCAGCACAAAGTGCATCTTGACTTGGAGTCACATCAGGACTGAGCAAGTTTTGTCGCTCTGGGTAGGCACATGACAGCTTACATCTTGTTCCGTAGAGAGGCAGGGTAGTCATCATTTATTGGAACTTGATTGAGCAAATGCCTCTGACTGGTCCCACTGTCAGTCTTGGAGTTTTCCCTCAGTAGTGCCTTTTCCCCTGTCTGTGGCACTGAATTTGATTTATCACTGCTACTAAGATCAAAAAAGAAATCATTCCTTTTGGTGTTTGCTATTAGGCACATGCAGTGCAGTGGGAGGGGTGTAATATTAGCATACAAGGTCACTGTCCTAGTCACCCTGCTGCCAATGATGGCAAGCTATATATATACATACATATGTATATAGATGTATATGTATATATATATATATTTTTTTTTCTCTATTTTTTGGATGTTAAATTCTATGAATAGAGAGGTTAGCCTTGGAGTATTTTAACTTAATAATTTTATTTAAATAGAGATTCTTTTGATAAGGACACAAAGCAGTACCTCACATGTTATATCTGATCAGAATTACTCATTTTTTATACTGCATTTTCATCAGTTTTATCAAAAGACATAAAAGTCGAGGAATACGGGTAGCCCAGTAGAGTTAGTCTTTTTTCGAAAAAGAGCAATGGCTACATTTTTGTGGGTGGCAATGAGGCGCATCAGAGTCTTACTAGGAAAGCAGAGGTAAGATTCTGTGGGGTCAGCTTCTGATGGCGCTTGGCTCCCACTCAGGCTTCGTTTCCAGCTCTGTGCTGTAGCTTCTTCGTTAGTGGGGTTTCTGTGAGCAGCATGAGCCCCAGCTCCTCAGCAGGTTGCTAGTCAGCAGCAGGTGTGACCAACATAAAACAGGATTAACGCTGACCCAAAGTGTGGACTAAAAACAGAACCCCTGCCTTGCTTTTAAAAGGACTGCAGGAGTGGAGGGAAGGGTCCACTCTGGGCCTGCACACTTGTTTACTAAACAGTGCTCAATGGACTATGTAAATGTCTCTGTTTAGAGGCAGAGCAGGCAGGCCGCTTTAAACTCAAAACTGATGGAGAAAATCTGTCTAGAACTTTCAGGAGAGGAGGAAATAAAACAAAAATTGTCTGGTTATATCCTGAATCATGATTACAGGTTAATGTTACAAAGATACTGTCCTTGCTTGCTGATGAAAAATTGATAGTCCTTTGGTGTGCTAAATTTCCATCTCTAAAAATATTATTGATTGGCTTATTCTATTTTCTGTGTTTAGTTAGAAAACTTAATTTATATTTTCATCAGAGTAGGTAAACCACAAATAAAATAAGTAATATCATTAGAGATTCTACATCCTTTTCATTTTTTAAAAGAAAGTATCACTACCTTCTTATGAACAATAAAGATGGCAAAATTGTAATTAATTTAGGAGTCTGCATGAATTTATCAGATGGCATTGCATTGAACTTAAGGCATTTGAGTAATTGTTCCAGTATTTTGTTTAGGAAAGAGACAGGTGGCATTTAAAAAATATGTTTCTCTTTTTAAATTATACTAAATTTAGTATGTACTATATATTAGCTTAAGTGGATATCTGTGTTCTTTATTAGGTTTATACTAACTTCTACTTTAAAATTTTTGGACCTGGTCCCATCCAGTAAGATGTCTGAAATAAGGAAATAACAATTCACCCAGTAGGAAAAATTGAGTTTTATATACATACATATGCAGACACATAAACTCTTTTCTCACATGTGTAAATGTAGGGTTTTATATATATATATATATATATATATATAAATGTCATTACACTGGTTTCTATTGCTTTAAAAGCATGTTCAAATATAGACATTTTATAAAAGACAAATCTATTCAAGAATATCATATATGCTTACTAAAAGACTTTTCAAATATCAAAAATCAAATTTTTAATCTCTTTCAGCATCTTTCTGGTAATATATTTACCTTTACTCCTTTTATACCTAAGTCTTAAATTGTGATTACTTACTCATTCCTTCTCCCTTACTGTTTTTATTACTTGGTTATTTAGTTCCTTACTGTTTTCCCAGATATTTTGCTACTAATGTTATTTTAGAAGTAGTATTGTGTGACAGTTTAATTGTAGCAGACCTAAAGCATATTGGATTCACTAAGAATATCCAAATCATTATGAACTATATAAATTCCAAAAATTGCATCTTAATTTCACCCGCTATCTTAAAAGGTGAATTTGCTATCACTTGCCTTATGGTGTGTCTCCTGTAGGAAATGTCCATTCCCTTGTGTTTAGTATTTTTAAGTGCTTCTGTTATGAACATTAATTAGGTTGTAGGCTCATAACTGAATGATAGTTAATGAAAACAGGTTTAGAAGATATCAGTTTAAAATTGGTATTTGAAATGTTTTCTTTATAACCAACTCTCTGATATCAAATTGATTGCTTATAGTAACTTCTCATGTTGCATCAAAAAAGACTGCATGCATTCATGTGCAGTTTTTAAATCATTAAAGTAATAGGTTTAGTGCCTTAAAACGCATTTTCTTGGTCATTTATTAAAAAATATTTGCATGTGTGTAGCACTGTCTTGGGCACTATGATCCTGAAAAAAAGATAAAAAACAGGAGAATGAGTGGATATGAAACATTTTAAAATGGGACTTTTTATACCTAAATGGTATAAAAATTAATGGTAAATAAATGGGTGTCAGTCTTCAGAAAATAAATCCAAGAATTTAAGTTGTGTTATTTTTACGTAAGACTTAACTTAAGTTTCCATTCAGACTTTCTGGTTTTTGCTTTCTAGAGCTGATGAGAAGTTAGCCTCATGAACACAGAAGGAAGTGAACATGTAGATCTTTAATATCACAAGGGGATAATTGGGGTCTTGGAGCTCAAGTCTGGTCTTTTGCTTTGTTAGGTTTTTGTAGTGCTAGGGATCAAACTCAGATCTTCCACTTGCTAAGTAAGTGCTGCCACTGAGTAACCCTCCCCCATAAACCTGGTCTTCTCTTCTCCTCACCTAAAAAGTATGTGGGACTCTTGCTCTTTGAGAAGCCTTTGAACACTCCATCACCAGAGTTGTCCTTACATCTCTGCATGCTGGGATTGCTTGTGTATGGTTTGTTTTTTAAGATTGATAATGAAAGTGAAGAAACACTCTCAGAGCTGGTGAAACAAAATATTTCCCAGGTTAGAGGGGTAGCATAGGGAATTTATTTGAATTTGAGGTTTATGTTGTTTGACTTTGAAGAAAGGTTTGAATTAGAAAATTCTTTCTAGTCGAAGTAAATGATGACTGAAGGTAGTTTTTATAAGGAAACCTTGCCCTTAATCTTGAGATAATCTCTCAGCTATTGTCTTCCTGCAGCCTTCCTGCAGACCTGCCCAGTAGAGTTCCCCAAAGCCTGGGATTTCAATTTGCCTGCGGACTTGAAGCTGAATTCAAAGCAGTTCTCTCTCTCTTTGCAGCATCTCTTCCATGGATTCATTTTCTTTAGGTGTTGTATGTATTTATTTTTTTGAAGATACAGATTGCTTTTTTTCAGGTCATTAAAATTACTCTCATTCATATTTTTAGATACTTATAATTAGATGATTAGTGAAGTTAGGTAATAAGATTTAGGATTGGCACCAGTTAACTTTATAGAAGGATTAAAATCATAGTATCACAGCACCATTGCCAATCGGAATATGCCAGAAATATCTCCGGAGAGTTTTTGTCGAGTGTTTATGCTCAATTAAAATTTATACTGCATGTTACCGAGTGCTTGTCTCATGATAGCTTGGCATCACGTTGTTGAAAGTTTGTAATTGCAACTGAGTAGTACTGCAGGTTTTTGAGTAATAGTATTGTAGTATTACAAACTTTGGAAGAGAAATGCCACACTTTTTGGAGGTGATAGGAGAAAAATGAGACAAAGTATTCTGTCATCTACACAGCCAATGTTTTCTTCAGTACCACAGACTATAAACATATGGGTTTTGTCTCCTTCACTTCATGTATACGAGGGGGAGCTCACCTTTTTGTTGGGCCTACAACCAAGAGCAGAATCATCTCACCTGAAATATCTGTGAAAAGATTTCTTTTTCTCCATCGTCTTCCTGACTTTTACCCTGTCACTCCAAGTGAATCATTTTCACTTTTTGAAGCTGTGGTGGAATGATTCAAATGGATGTGTGCTCCTTTATACTTGGTGCCAGGACCTATTCCGAAACCTTCCCCATAGTTTAAAAAGAAAAACCCAGTAACAAAGCAACACCATAAAACATCAGGAGTTGCTGGGGGGTGGGAGGGCAGGGAAGGAGAGGGCAGCTGGGAATTTATGATTCTTCTGGTATTGCATGTAAAGGATTTGCCAATGCCCCATTTCCACCCCACCCCCAAAGCACACACTGCTCAGTGTTAAAATGATGCTAATATACCTGGAAGGAAAAGGCCGCCCAGGCCCAGGCAGGCGGCATCAGACAGGGCGCCTTGCCAGCGACCCCACCTGCTGCATTCATGAGTCCATCTGGTGACCGCAATAGCTCCGTGTAGGCCTCTTCTGAGGAACATTCGGCTGCAAAGCAGGCAGTGTGAATTATTTAGGTAGCTGGTACAAATAAATAGAGGGAAAGGAGAAGCATAACGGAGAAAGAAACTGAAGGACCCTGGGACTCGCTTTGCCCTGGGTGCTGTGGAATCTTCTAGTGTCTGCAAGTGTCCATTTGAATGTAGATGTATAGATCACTGTGTAGATTACAAACCAATGAGTTTTATCTAGATCAAGATAGCGCTCAGACTGTTTCACATTTCAAATGTGGCCAACTTTAGGTAGGGAGTCTTCAGGACTTTCAACCGATAAAATGGAATATGTTTTAGCAGAAATGAAGCCACTGTACGTCCTTTTGAAATGGATGGCTTTTTGGGAGGTAGCAAAATCTTGTGTGAATTCTTAGCGAATTATAATTTCTATAGCTTTTTTTTTGAGGGTTTTTTTTCCTACTAGAGCTGAAAAAGTAGAAAAATATCTGTGTTAATTTTATTTGTATATGTGGCTAGTCAAAAATATTTTTGTTAGCTACTGTGTATAAAGCACTGTTACTGATACACATTAATATATGCTGGATATTAAATGAAAGTCTTCAAGTACAGAAGTTTGTGTGTGACTCTTTTGTCTAGCTGAGTCACGGACAGCTATAAGAATTACGTGATGAATGAAAAGAGAGAAATACTTAAATTGTAAGCTGGAGTCAAATAAGTTATTTATATTAAAATAGAGTATTGAAATAAGGAAAGTTTAAACAAAATTGGTTTGTAAAGACTTACTGGCATTATTTTGTAGCTAACAAGATAGTTTTATGAGGCTATAATTATTATGAAGTCTAAGAAGAGCTAGGTTGTATAAAAATGATTGTAAATCATAAATGATAGTTTAGTACTATGAAGGAATTGGTAATATTCAGATTTTAAAGAAACTATTTCTGTCTTTCCTCAGGGACATTTATGGGCCTACTTTTCCAACATGTTGTATTTTGTGTTCTGGAATAAGCTGAATTCCTTAGGACTGGCTTACTCTGTTTTCAATTTAGTTGGAAAGTAAGTGTAATTGATCTGCTTTTTTGACCCAATAAAGCTCTACTCATCATTTAAATTAGTAACATTTATATCTGGAGGCAAATAGACCTGAAAATTAATCATCTCTAATTCTAAAGATAACCAATTAGTAACCCTCTTCATATTTTTTTCAAACAAAATAGTTTTAACTTCAGAGCAATTGATTTATATTCATTCTATTTCCAAAATATACTTAGGATGATTTCTTTTTATCTACATTCAAAACTGTTTTCCTGCAGCAAATAAAATGAGATATTTGCTCAAGCCAAGTAACTCTGTAAAATTTAAGGACGTGCACTAAAATTCAGATGATTTCAGCAATACTGGGTTTATCTTCTCACCCAGTCTTCCCAGGTATCACATCGCCTCCTATAACATACCAGGCCTCTTTTTCCAGTCTACAACCTCCCTCCCCCCAACCTACACACCTAGCTTTGAAAAGGTGTCTTTATAAAAATAATTTTCCCCATTACATCTATCCAGAATTAGTAACAGGGACCTCTTCTTATTCTTCTTAGATTCTTTTCCTGGACAGTAGTCTATTATTCATAGTCACTCTGGCCAGGCAAAGAAGGACAGAGTTGACAGAGATGTGGCTTCATTAAAAGTAACCTGCCTGTGTTCAAGGTAGTGGTTAAGTACAAACACAGGAGATGACTCAATGTTTAATTGACAACCTCAGGGACATCTAAAAATATTTTGAGGCTCCTTAGATATAGAAAGTAATGAAATGTTTCAGATAATTTTTAAACTGTATTCTCTACAAGAACACATAAGTTTTTCACTTCTTACTGCAATTGCCTTGTAGTCATCATGATGTGCAGTGCTCATTTAGTTTTTCAAATGCTTTTTGTTTTAAGACTTACAAGGAAGAGTCTTCCTAAGCATTTCTTTATCTCCTTTTGTCTTCTGATGTTAGGGTGTTAAGAGTTTCTCTGATCTAAACTGGACAGGGCTAGGGTATTCACCTGTGAATGATTTTTGTTAAATCATATGCTTTTGTCAACTTTGCCTGGAATATGTACTAGCTTACATTATCCTAAGATTATATCAAATATATTTGTTTCAATAGGGACAATCTGCAGTGAGTCTATTTCTATGACAATAGAAATTTAGTAAATAAGCAAGTACTCAAGTACTCATTGCACTTGCTGTGACTACCTCTTTTTTTTTCTTTCTTTTGGTGAAAATTTCCAGATTTTTTCTTTCTATTCTCT
This sequence comes from Castor canadensis, assembly GCF_047511655.1. Lineage (NCBI taxonomy): Eukaryota > Metazoa > Chordata > Mammalia > Rodentia > Castoridae > Castor > Castor canadensis. The sequence goes on from NC_133396.1 coordinate 117,406,321, forward strand.
TAAGAACTGAGAATATATTATCTGGATGTTAATTTCATTTTTATTTGATCAGCAATTTCATGGAAGATGTTTTAAAGATGTCATCTCTTAAAGAAAGCTATGTAAAAAAAAAAAAAGAAAGCTATGTACCTAAATATTTGTTAGAAATTTTGAAAAAGAGAATTCTTATAATTTGTCAGAGACATACCCAGAAGGATATTAGTGTTACTACTTGCTTTTAAGAATGTTGACGTTCTAATTATGTAGAAAATTGGTGAGCTCAATAATTTCATTAAAACTAAAAAATAAGTGTTAATAAAAGGATTTGTGCAACAGATTATACGTTTCAGATGTAAATCACCTTTTAGTGGTTCTTCTTGAAATTTGATATTGACAGTTTAGTCAAATCAGCTATATTTACGGGAGGCTAGCTGCTTTAAATACTGCTCTATGATAGTTATGGTGTTATTAATTATGTGGGGTAAGTAGCAAATAGTATCATCCATGTTGCTTAATAGCCTCCCATAAAGAACTTCATACCCCATTCATAGTGAAGAAGAAGAATGCAATAATAAATCATAGGTGTTTTTATGGCTTCATAGTGGGGAGGTAAGGTGACCATTTGGGGTTTCCCCAAAGCAAGGCTAATAAACAGCATGGTATTTAAACACTGCGTGCAACATGGTCTGGACATCTTTTGTTTTGGGATATCGCAGCTGGTTCAGGCATGGTGGCAGATTCCTTTAATTTCTTAAAACACAGAGATAAAACTGGGTATATTTTGGCAGAAGAGAATCCAAGGGGAGAGACATGTTCACTGAGGAGTGCAATAAGATGGAGCAGTATATTTGCACAAGGGGATGAAGCAGCTAAGAGAAACTTATCAGCACTATTCTGCTGCCATTTCCTGTCAGGATCTTGCAAATTGTCTGACTGTTAATCTCAGGGTCCCAGTCTGATTGTCACATTGAGTACAGGTTTTTAAAATGATGCATTTTATTTTGGGAACCAAAATAGTCCAGTTGCAGACCATGTGGATTTGAAAGCCAGAGAAATTTATGCTGCTGCTTAAAGGATGTTAAGAAAAAAAGTGCTTGGTGGGGGTGGGCACTTAAAAAATATTTCACAGCTTCCCCCACTTTCTCTTAATAATGGGGTTGTTAGTAGCACTAGAAGGAAAGTACAAAACGGAGATTTCACTTCTCAAAGCCAAATTAGCTTCTTACCTCAACCGACAAATTCTGAAGCCAAAATGAGTCATAATAAGGATTAGTCAGGGAAGCTTGAATTGAACCTATTTCTCTTGCACGTGTGACTCCTTATCAGTCTCCTACTACTTATAATTGCTGGCTTCACTTTCTGAAATTAGCAAACGGGGAAAGCAAAGTAAAGACAGAAACCCAGCCACTTGCTGGTTTCTTCCCTGCCTGGAATGTTAGGGTGACAAGAGGAATACAAAAATATAATATTTAATTATTATTATTAAAGGAAGTGTAGAAGTAAAAGTAGGAGACATCGACTAAGGGGAAAGTCTAGATTCCAGATTACTCTGTTCTCAAATCCATAGTTTTTTCTACCTTTTGAAAAACATGGGAATAGAAGCTTGCGAGTAGAATAAGAGCCCAGATGACATTTTTTAGGGTGTGAGGAAGTGAGAGAGATGGTGTGTGTGTGTGTGTGTGTGTGTGTGTGTGTGTGTAAGATAGATAGAGAAAGAAAGAGAGAGAGAGAGACATAGAGGGAGATGATCCTCAATTTCAGGTGAGATTCTTCCTAAAGGAAGCATTTTATCAAGCAATTGGGCTGATTTTACCCTGCCATGATGATACTTCATTTATCTGATAAAATCCCTGGGAAGTAATTTATCAGGAGAACATCTTGTTACTGTCAACATGCTGAATGTGGAATAAAGTTGCCATAACACAGATGGGAAAATAAAGATCATAAAAAACTGAAATAGCTGGCAGAATGACTCAAGTGGTAGAATGCCTGCCTAGCAAGTGTACAGCCCTGAGTTCAAGCCCCAGTGTTGGTAAAAAAAAAAAAAAAAAACAAAACAAAATCCAAAAAAATCCAAATAGTCAGAGATTGTTCCTCAGTTTATTTTTACTTAGATTTCTTCTTTTAAAGCAACAACTTCACAAAGACTCCCAGCTTAATAGTGAAATGAGGCACCTGAGCTAGTGATTGGGGGGAAAAACTCACACCAATAACCAGGAGGGAGTGTAATAGAAGAAGCAGATGGAATAGTAGATGGTGCCTTTTTCTCTCTCCCTGGACCAACGATGACTGATACATCCATTAAATTTCAACCCAGGCTGATTGACTGAGTGGATTTATATAAATTAAAAAATACAGGTCATATACTTTTTCTGATAGACTGTAAATGAGAAATAGGAATTCCTTTAAACCTCAAAGGAGGAAATCCATAGGCAAGTCTTTCTCGTCAATAAAGCAGTACAGCATCTCTCTTCTTGCTGTGTTTGTATGATAAGTTTTAGTTCATTGACAAAGATTGCACCAGACTTTCCCCCAGTTTTTCAGCAAGAAAATTAACTCACATGATGTTGACAATTTTCCAGCTTTTGTGACAGTTTGAACTTGGACTTTCTAGACACAAAGGGGACAGAAATCATCCTTACCTCCATTTTTTTTCAATGTAACAAGTGAAAATAGCATTAGTTAAGGAACAATGACTTTTATTCACACTCATTCTCCCAGCTCCATGTCCATTTGTCCACTGGAATTAGCCACTTATCATTCTTCCAGGTTTTTCCTCTTTCAATATCAAGAGTTATGAAAGGAAAATTTCATTTTTTTCCCTGGCCTTCCATGACAGGCAGACTGAAGATTGTGGTCATTTGGATTAAAAACCTATCCATCACTACCAGCCAGCAGGTTATTATGATGTCTCCTTTGAATAAATGAATTTCATACACTGCATGTTGGAAGTCTAAGAATGCCAACTTTTTAGATAAATAATTATCCCATTGGTGATGTACAGCATACTGTTGCCATATTTTCTCACTTTTACAGCATTCTTGCTTCTATCACCATAACATAAATCTTTTGCTTCATATTTAATAAAGTGACTAAGGTAACTACCCCCTATACTTGGTACAGTCAACCAATCACACACCATCATTTGGCTGTCATTACTTGTTTTCTTGTGACAGATATTTTAGTAGATTGTCTTGTTTAAATTTGACAGCATATTTGATACAGCAATGCAGATGAATAAGCAGATGACCTTACTCACAGGCTGGCTGTGACCTCAGCGTGCAGCCCTAAGCCTTGTGAGCTCCCACGTATAGAAAGATGAGTAGACAAGTAAAGTTCCCCAAATCCACAGTATGACCTAGCCCACTGATCTGTCAGCTGAATTTTGGAGAGGGGGAGAAATATGTACATGTGGGAGAAGCTAGGAAAGGAGGGGCCACTTTAGAAGAGATTCACTTTTTCTGAAGCCTTGGCTCCCTGGGTTGCAGTATTTTTGGTTCCTTGGCAGTGGGAGAGGAACATTTCTCCTGTGGTTGTTTTGGAAATAATGAACCAGACTCCTCACCCCATTTCCCATTCTTCCTCTGACACTCCCCAACCCCACCCCCACCAAGTTCCTTTCTTACCATCAATCTTCATTTCCTTATCTGGAAAGTTCACGTCTATACACTGAACATCACTTACTATTTGCTTTGCTGTTTTCCAGTAAACAAGCTGGCTTGACTATGAGTGTGGAGTTGGCATGGGGGCATACATATTCCAGGAAGAGACTTGACATCTTAGCTGACAGTTAGCTCCTTGGTAACAATGGCAGGTATTTCATGAGATAGATAGTACTAATTTTTCCATTTCCTGTTTTCCCTCAGCCACCCTTCATTGGCTTTCAAAAAGAGAAAGAAATCCTGTCAGTTTCCTCCTGGAAAATGGACAAGAGTGACTGTCATGGAAGAGCCTCCCTTTAAGGACAAAGGGACTTGGGTCTCTGAGACATGACTTCCCTGATGTTAAGATTGAGAACGAGTGTCATTGATTCTATGCATTGTGACTTTTCTCCACAGAGAAGACTTTGGGTTCTTGCCTGAACTCTGTGCCTCTGTTCATAAAAAGCCCTTAATTCCAAAACTCATAAAAGACGGGCGTCAAGCCCTCTATCCTGTCTTGCTTTCTCTGTGGTCACTGGGAGTGATGGCTACATGCAGATAAGCAGTTTTACTTGTCTCTAGCCATATTTTCCTTCCAGATCTTTGTTATTGGTTTCTACATGGATTCTAATGGAACGTTCTAATCCCCCTAATTTCTTGCATGACTTCTAAACAACTTTAATTCTTAGTGTAGCTTTTTGACCTTCCCTGAAGCTCACATTCTTTTTTGTAAAAAAGACCTGGTTAGTCTTTTCACAACCAGTACCACGTCCTGCCCGTACAAGAAGCAAAAGATGTGTAAATTGACTGAATTAAAGCTGTGCTATAACAACACTATAGCATCTTAATGTCAGGTACTGAGAAGTTAAGGTAATCATTTTATGCGACGTCATGAGCTAATGACAGTGAAATATCAGTAAAACTCATGCCACGTTACCAAAGTGTTTAAACAAACACAAGTCATCACAAATCTCAAAGGTGAGTCATTTTTTTGTGAATACTCCAGGTAAGTAGAGATTTAGATTTAAAAGCTAGATGAAGAATTACCCCCAGATCTATTTATTCCAAAGTTAAAAAATAACACTTTTGTCCTATAAATTTATAGTAATAATTTAGCTGTGTATAATGCTTTTAAGCTTTTCAAAAGCTTTTTGTATCTGTTTTCTTTTTTGAGTCTCAGATTCTTGTGCATTAAAAAAGACAGGGATTAGCTCCCCCATTTTAATTATCAGAAAACTGAGACAGTGAGCTAATCTGTATTAATTAGACATATCCACACAGTTAATTGATGACAGCAACTAAGTGGTCTGAAAGTTTTACCTAATATCTAGCTCCAGTTTTCCATGGTGTGAAAAAAGTCCATTTCTCTCCATGGGAAGACTCTCATCCTATACCATGTAATATTAATCATGAGTCGGTCTTCTTCTCTGATATAAATAATCCTAATATTTTAGTAATTTTGACTTTTCAACACTATTATTCTTTGTTCTTGGGCATTTAAGAACAAAATATTTTTTTCTTTGTATTGTTTTGTAATATGGGTTCCAATAATCACCATAGAAACATCTTAGCACTTACCACATACACAGTTGTTTAACAAAACGAAACGATTGCCAGATGTGATGGCTCATGCCTATAATCCTGACTACTCAGGAGGCAGAGATCTAGAGGATCATGGTTCCAGGCCAGTCATGGCAAAAAGTTCTAGAGACTCCATCTCAAACAATGGGTGGGTGCTTGCCTGTCATCCCAGATGGAGTGAGGAACATAAAACAAGAGAATCACCATCCAGCCCAGCCAGATTGGCAAATAAGACCCTATCTCCAAAACAGCCAGAGCAAAAAGGGCTGGGGACATGGCTCAAGCAGTAGAGTGCCTCCTAGCAAGTGCAAAACCTTGAGTTCAAACCCCAGTGCCACCATAAAACAAGAAAACAAAAAATCCAACAACCAACAACAAGAATCCTTAATCTATTGAAAAGAAGAATGCTTAGGGGATTAAAAATATCAGTAGTTGTAGGTCTGACCTTAGTTGACATACTAAAGTCATAGTTGATGGTTATTTTTGTAGCCCATAGTGAACAATGCAAACATAAAGAGAATTCAAGTTTTAGTTCTGCTTTACCAAAGCCCTGTTTCCTCTTCTGTAAAATGGAATTAAAATTTATCACATAGGGTTGTCTCCATAACTACTGTAGGACTGTAATTTTGTTCCTCACCATAACACAGAAAATGGAAAAAAAGTACTTCATAGGTATCTTCTTGGGATATAAGAAGTCATATCAATATTTCTTAAGAACATTATCTTAACCAGGCACTGGTGACTCACACCTATAATCCTAGCTACTTAGAAGGCAGAGGTCAGGAGGATCACAGTTCAAAGCCAGCCCAGGCAAATTCGTGAGCCTCCATCTTAAAAAATCCTATCACAAAAATATTGGACTGGTGGGAGTGGCTCAAGGTGAAGGCCATGAGTTCAAGTCCAGTACTGCAAAACAAAAGAACGTTATCTTAATAATCACCATGGTCTCAGGAAGAGGCAGAAGAGAACATTTTCTGTCCATCTACGCCAGCGTCTTCGTGACCTTGACATCCTCATGTCTAATGTGAGTCTCAGTGTTTAAAATAATGTCATTAACAGATACACGTTAGCCATAGACTCTCATGTGGTCAGGTTTTCAATAACATTGGTGAAAAAATGATGTTTTTAATTGATGTAATGCTGTTCGGTTAATTCACTTATTATATTAAGTAAATTCTTAATAAATTTATTAAGTAGTTACCATAAGCTGGGTATGTCTGTGAAATAGGATCTCGCTCATGCTTTCAAGGAAAATGTTAATTTAAAAAAAAATCCTTTTATTTTGAGATCATTGTAGATTCACATGCATTTCTATGAAATAGTCCAGAGAAATCCTTTTTGGCCCTCAGTTCGTTTCCTTCATGATGATAGTGTAGTCCAGTGACACGATCCATATACTTTTCTCAGCTCTAGAGGTTTGCATGTGTTCACTGGTAGTGTGTGTGTTTGTGTGCTTACTTTCATGCCTCTTCTATCACATGTGAGATACTGTCAAGAAAAAAAAAAACAGTTCCATCATAAAGTGTTAATGTGTTTTTATACTATGCTTTGTTTAAAAATGACATTTTGTTAGGGCTAAGGATGGGCTCAAGTTGTAGAACACCAGCCTATCAAGCTGTCAGCACTATGTTCACATCCCAGCACTGCCCCCAAAAATTATACTTTGTCAATGAAATTTCAGCTGGACAGATTATTATATATTATTTGTGGATTACTACAGGTGCAAAAACCTCTTTTATTTAATGTCGCATATACTATTTGTCTTAAATCTTTCTTCCCTCCCTTCCTTCCTTTATTCCTTCTTTTGGTGGTGCTGGGAATTGAGTCCAGGGCCTCATACCTGCTAGGCGAGTGCTCTATCACTAAGCTACACCCTGGCCCCTGTCTTCTTTCTTTTCATTCTCTTTGCCACAACCATAATTCTGTTTTTCTTTTTCTTTGATCTAGATAGAATATTTTCATAGATGGGCTTTAAGTAATGTGAGTTCAAAGATCTGATCTACTTTGTTCATCAAATTAGAGACCTAAAACATAATAGTAATGAATGTGTGAATAAATGGCTAAATGAATGAGTGGATGAATGAATTGAATGTTTTGGAGCCAAAACTGTATTTAGTAAAAACTCAGATTGGCTCATGCTGCTTTTCTCCTCAGTTACCCACGACAGCTTCCCATTGCCTACAAACTAATATCTGATCTATGCAGTATGGTATTCCAGATATTCCAGAACCTGGCCCCAGTTTATTTTCTGACCCCCTTGCATTGCTCTTCAGCATCACCCTCTCCTTCCTTCTCTGAACCTGCACTGCAGGTCATCCTCCTTCACCCTAAAGTGGTCGTTTTCCTTCTTGCTCACTGACTCCCTTCCAAATACAATGCTTTGTCTGCGAATGTTTTTCTTCAATCTTCCCACAATTCTCAGTGTCACATACTTTCCATTTCACAGGTTCAGCAACTAAGGCTCGTAGATAACATCTTGGAGCCACCATTAGTAAATGACAGTGTAGGTTCTCTAAGAAACTGCTCTTCTAATTTAAAATCTTAGAATTATTTTGTTACTTCACTGAGTAAGCTTTTTTGTTTATTTTAAATCACATTGGGACCCATGAGATCTACAAATTTCTTTTCTGTGCTGAATATTTCATCTCACAGATTTTTGAGATTCTTGTTTTATCTCACACATTGTCTGAAGAATGCTTTCATGTAAGATATTTACGCTCTGACATTTCGACTCAACAGCTTCTGGGATGTGTGAATCCATGGCTTGTTCATTCACTCAACAACTCAGGCAAAGGGTTACATTTTAGGAATAGAGAACATTTGATGGTTGTCCTCCCACTCAAATGGAGGGATGTAAATGTAAGTAGAAGAACTTTTGGGGACTGGCGAGGTGGCTCGAGTGGTGGAGCATCTGCCTATCAAGCATGAGGCTCTGAGTCCAGTCACCAAGTACTAAAATCAATCAATCAATCAAAAGAACTTTGGGGGGATTTTTTTTTTGGTGGTACTGGGATTTGAACGCAGGGTCTTATTCTTGCTAAGTGGTACTGTACTACTTGAGCCACACCTCCAGCCTTAAACATAAGTATATACATTGAGAACAGTGGGTTTTTGGGGGGTAGGGATGTAGCTCACCGGTAAAGTACTTACCTAGTGTGAGAGAAGCCCTGGGTTCTATCCCTAGTACAGTTTATGGGAAGATCAAGGAATGTGAGGGAAGACTTGCTGGAGAGTCAAATGATACTCAGTTGAGTCTTATTGAGGAGTAGGAGCTGGCCAGACAATAGAACCAAAGGAAAGGGGAGAGAAAGAAAAGCAGTGTGCAAAACAAGCTGGCATGGGTAATTCCCAATCATTATGCACAGTATGTGTACAAGGTAGGTGGCTGAGGGAAGAGAGATTCAGGTTGCAGACAAAGGCTGGGTCAGTGAGGTGAAGGCAGGTCCAGTCACCCTACTTAAGGGACTTTTTTGTCATCTGGCACAGAGTGGAGCCAAGAGAAGGGACCTATGGGCAACTTGGCTAGACTCATCTCTGGGATATGAATAGTTTCATTATTTTGCAGAACACTCTTTTCAGGAAGACATGAATTAGCCACATACGTAATTAGGTTTTCTCCTCACCCAGTATTAAATGCTAGAACCTTCATGTGCATGAGAAGTAAAGAAGAGAGGAGGGTTTGATTTACCCTTTTCCTGCTGGCAGTATATCTAGGTATTTCTACTTGAGAAGCAACTGGCAAAGTAGTGATGAAGTTATTTTTAAATTTGTTTCGGTTACATTGAAATTCTCTATCCAGGTAGGTTCTTAAGAACTGTACGTTTCTTTTGAAATGTTATCGTTTTATTTACTCAGATTTTTTGTTTGTTTTGTTGTTGTTTTTGCGGTACTGGGAGTTGAACCCAGGGCCTCATGCATCTTAGGCAAGCCCTCCACTTGAGCAACACCCTGACCCCTTTTGTGTTTTGTTTTTGTTTTTGAGATCAGTTCTCCCTAATTTTGCCCAGGCTGGCCTTGAACTTGCCATCCTCCTGGCTTCCATCTCCTGAGTAGCTGAAATTATAGACATGTCCCATCACGTGTGGCTATACTCAGGTTTTGTTTTTAGTTTTTTAAAAACAGAATCTGTTATATAAAATTTATCTCAGCAAACATAAATAGAAAGTAATTTCTTCATTCAAATAAAGGACATATATGAAACATCTTTAAGTAACATTATTTAATTATAAAACTAAACATTTTTTCTAAACAATGCAAAGATATTTGTTCTACTTCATTTAGAGAAGAATTAGCAATTAAAAAAACCTCCTGTATCACAGATATCATCACTCAAAGCTAGAAAATGTGAAAGTATTTCTAAACGACTACTAATCATAAATGAATTTAGGAATGTCACCAGATAGGTCAACATAAGAGACAATAATTTTGCTGTATCTACTAGTAATAAATGGCAGAAAATGGTTTTTAAATGATAAGTAGAAATGCCAAGTAAAAGAAAACTCTAGATCTGTACTGGGTACGGGAATCAATAGAAACTTCTGGTAATACAAAACTGTATGTTTAACCTGCTCAGAATTTTGTTTAGATGAGCTTTATTGAAATAAAATTTAAGGCAACAAAAGAAATACACTGTCAGTGTACAACTCAGTGACAAATGTGACTTATAACACATGACGACCAGTCTCCTTGTGCACCTCTGGAGCCAAACCCCACCCTTTGCTCCAGACAACCACTGGTGACTTCTAACGCAATGTATCAGTGTTGCTTATTCTAGAAGTTCACAGACCAGAATTTTACAGCATATACTTAAATATCTAGCTTCTTTTGCTTGCCAGACTTTCTTTGAATCCAGTCATGATGCTCTTCATTATGGTTCATTTCGTTTTTATTTTTGACTAGGATTCCTGTATGTATGTGTGTGTGTGTGTGTGTGTGTTTATGTATCTGTGAGTGTGTATATCTACACATACATCACAACCTGTTTATCCATTCAGTGTTTATCAGTGTTGAGTTTTTGTTTTGTTTTGTTTTCAACTCCGGTGTATCAAGCTACAATACACATTTGTGTTGTGGGCATATGTTTTCATTCTTAATAAATATCTAAGAGCAAGACTGTAATAAGTTCAGTGTGTGTTTCCCTTCATAATATATTTCTAAACTCTTTTTCCTAAAGAGGTTGTGCCATTTTATGGAGTACAGTTCCATTTGTTCTGCATACTCACCAGCATTTGGTGTTGTCAGTCTTGTGAATTTCAGCCACTTCTGTGTACATGAAGAAACTAAGCACAAAGCCTGAGTTCAAACCCCTGTACTCCTCCCAAAATTAAAATTTCTCTTTATTTTATGGCTGTAATAGAAACTATACGAGTTATGTAATCCAGGTTGCTATGTAGAACTTAGAGATAACAGAATTAGGATATCCCTTACTGAATAATGACAAACTTAAGCATTGTATTACATATTGTCATCTTTATAGTCTTCTATCACTTGCATTTGTTTGATGCCCAATTTTATAAGCATTATATATACATATATATGTACATTATGTTTATATATATTTTTGTAAGCTTTTTAAAATCTGGTCTCAAGGCTTTTTTTCTTTTTTACAGTCTTAAAAAACAATTTATCTTTGGGAGTGTGGCTGGAGCAGTATTGTGCCTTTGCTTTACAAGCGCAAAATCCTGAGTTCAAACTCAAATCCCAACAAAAACAATTTAAAAAAAACAAAATATTGCCTCTTCCATAATCTCCTGTATGTTAAAAAATTAAAGGTTTTATTGTTGTGAATAGTTGACAGTATCTGTCTAATTAAGTTAACCTCAGGACTTCAGTAAAATGAAAACTTCTCTCTTGAAAATATACATCTTTACCTAATGATTTGAGATTTTTTTAGTAAAAATAATAGTAAATTTTATAAGGAAAGGAATGCAGTATATCAGGATAAAAGTGGGGGAAATGGAGAAATATTTCCTGTTTCCCAGGAAGTGGGAGTAGAGACTCCCAGATTTGAGATTTTTAAAAAATTGGGTATTAAGATATTAACAGTTCAGTGATTGACGTTAGTGAAAGTTTCCTCTGCAGAAATGTGTTTATGGGCGGTAGATCACCTGAGATGAATACAAATCATTTTTTGAAAGTCATAGTGTCTCCAATTATTTCCTGAAACTATGGAAAAGGTACCATGTAATCCAGCCAGTTTTCTATAACATCGAGTCTTCTTTCCACATTCATAGAAGACTCAGGTAGTGAGCTGGTTGACTAAAAACGTAATCAAAATTCATGCCAGTATTCAAACCATACTTTTTTCTCATTTCATAATGTATGCCTGTGGATCTTTATGTACTATTGCCTTTAGGGATAACAAGTTTTCATTGACTTAGAAAGCAATAAAATACATTTAACACTAAATCTTCACTGAGCATAGTTTAATCTTTCTCTGATGCAGAAAGCACTTTATAATTTTATAGCTCCGTGGACTCATTATTGTGGATGCCAGTTATTTTATTGGAGAAGGGTAGAAGTGATGGTGAATAAAAGTATGTGCTAATAATATCTTAGCTGGGGAGAGGTTAGTGTGCATTTATCCATATACAGCCCTTTATTTTAACGTACATTTTTTTCCTCTTTCATTCCTCTAGGGTTTTTTCCCTTACCCTTCTGTATTCTTTCTGAATATACACATCACCCTCTTGAATTTTCTTAACAAAAATACAATTTCAGGCTTTCGTGATATGAAAACCATGACAAAGTGATTTTATAGCCAGTTCTGAAAAGTGACTAAACTTGACAACAATTGTATTTTATGACAACCTCTGCTTTCATGTCCCTGGCCTACTTTTATATCACCATTTTTTTTTTACCCCAAATATATATGAACAGTTTCCTATCTCTGCATTGGCTGAAAACAAATCCCTTTACCAGGCATACATTTTAATGGAAGAAAGCATCCATAAGTCACCAGGGCTTTAACATCTTAACTCTGTAATATTCAATTTCTCACTCACCGAGAACCGAAGCCGTGTGTGTGTGTGTGTGTGTGTGTGTGTGTGTGTGTGTGTGTGTGCAGTTTGTGGTCATACAGGTTGGGGAAGAATTAGTATTATGGAACTAAACCAGATTAAGGGTGAATGTGAATTAGATTTGGCAACAGATGGTGCTGTGGAAATTAAAGGTTCTTTGGGAATGGTGGCGACAGCAGCTTGCCTCTGTTCTCTGTCTCTCCTGTTCCTGAACTTGATAGACGGGTATAAATCACAGCAATCCTGTCTTGACAGCCAATTTCGAGAATTTGATCTGGTTAAAGACATGGCTTTCCTGCTCCTCTCACTGAAACCTGCTTCTATTTTATTTTTACACAGCACCTTGTCATATTTAGAGAAGCAGACTCACCTGTCTCTCCTTAATGAAATTTTTCTTAATTACAGTTTTAGCTCTTTAGTGTTAATTACTTTTCTATTCAGTCTGAATTTTCCTAATATCGCTGAGGGATTTTTTTTCTTTCGTTCTTTTCCCTTCACTTTTAATTCACACACATGTTTTTATTTTTTTCCAAAAATGCTGTCATTTTCAGAGACATAACTTGGGACTCACTGTTTGAAAATTCTCATTAGCAAAACCATTATCATAAGAAGAAAGACTTTGGTGTAATGTAGTAAATATCCCAAATCAGAAAAACTGCTTCTAAGGTACTAGAAGCAGTTACTAAAAAAAATCAACTATTTTAACAAAATTGTATGGAAAAGTAAGTGACAAGGGTTGTAGAAATATCCACTCTATCAGCTAAAATAAGCCCGCCAAGTAGTAAAAGATGTGACCACAGTGTGCAGGACCAGTTTGCCTCAATGCTGACCTTGTCATAATCCAGGAAATCAGAATTAAAATACATTCCTCAGATGTAGGGGTTCTAAATGAGTGGCTGGAAATATTGAACAAATTGCATAGACCCCTTCCATCCAAACCGGCATGTCTTGTGACACACTCAGAAGACAAGTCCTGAGGTTGCCTCTTACACACCCGCATGGCATTTGGGCTCACAACACATCAAGGCAAAGGAAACAAGAAGAGAGGGAAAAATCACTCCAAAAATGAAGAGAAGATTCTTTGAATGAGCAACTAACAGTTGGTAGAAATAAAACCTCCTACTGGCAGTCAAATCAAATGTAGTAACAACTCACTGGCTCCCTGCTGCTCACTGACAGCGTGGTGTCACACACTGGGACAAACATTCACTTAAACACTGATTGCAGGGAATTGCCCTTTCCGCCAGCGCCTCCCACCAAAAACATAATGAGTAAAAACAAAACCATTTCTAGGAAAAAGCCAAGGGTCCTGCTCCCCAGCTCCCCAATGATCACTGTTAAATTTATCCTCTTCTGGCCCACTGGGATGACTTCTCCCTTCAATGTGGTTGCTGCAATTGCTCTGCTATGCAGCAAGTTCTTTGGGTAATTAATTATTCCTTCTCCTAAGAAACGTAAGTGCACACACATGTACATAAGTACACACACACACACACACACACACACACACACATGCTCTTCTGTGGCCCCAAATGGTAACTTAGCCTATATTAGCATCATAACCTTTGCTGTCAATGTATTATCTGAGTCACGGGGAAGTGCAGTTTTTATTTGAGTTTATATATATATACATAGAGAGAGAGAGAGAGAGAAAGAGAGAGAGAGAGAAATGGCAGAAGTTAAGAAATTTATACATACACATTTAGGAAATGGCAGAAGTGACTTAGAGAAGTACACTGACAAATCCTCTGATTTTACAATTGAGGAAACTGAGGCTTAAAATGATTCAGTAACTTGGCTTAGGTTATACAGTACTAGGTCCAGAGATAGGTCTGTCCAGATTTGTGAGAAAATTGGCTTTCCTGGGAAAAGAGTAGAAGACAAGCATGCTCAGAGAGCTCTGATGTAGTCACTTTTTTAAAAAAAATCAGTTTTTTTAGAATGGCAAATAAGATTTTAAATTCTCCTCTGCATGTTTGTATTTAGACCTTTCAGTGTGACAAGTAGCAAGCAAGTCCCTCTGATCTGAACTCCTGGCTCTTTGATGGTTTCTCTTGGCTTCCCTGGATGCTGTCTTACTGCCGAATAATCCCTTTTTATAAAAACCCATCATGCTGCAAGACAAATCCTTAGTCCTTTCTATTGTTTGAATTAAATTTATATGTGGATATTTGTTCCTTTCCCCTGCCTGCAAATTGTACCTTATGTGTTTTAGTTTTATCTTCTCTTCAAGCAGCTAGGTCACTGAAATGTTTAAAAAGAGCAGATAGAAGAAGAATTCTTAGAATTAATAATTAGCTGACCCCCATCCATCTCCCCCCCCTCCACTCTTGCTTCAGCTGGACAACACCTGATACCAACAGAATATAATCCTAACCTCAGCTACCATAGATCACCCAAGACCCGCTGCGGTTGCATCCAGATGTTAACTGTTGCAGACTAAGCTATTAAGTGAAAGGTACAAACATAGTTTAACCACTGTCCAGATGTGGTTTTTTTTTAATCTCCGTTTGCACTGTAAATCTCCCTCTAAAACAGAATTTTTCATATGTGCTTTAAGCAACCTTTTTTTTTCCTGCCTTGATTCCTTCTCAGCCTTTAGATTTTTGTTACTACTATAACTCACCCAGTTTCAGAGTGGCTTTTAGAGTCCCACTCCAAGTAAACTGGAGGCAGCTGCTTTATGGGTAATTGTAATGGCTTGTGGAAAAACATTTTCTTAATGAGTAAAGGGTGACATCAATACTGTGATCTCCATATTCTTACAGCAACTCCTGATTGTGTTCTCATTTCCTGTTTCAGCATAGCAAAGAGAATAGGAGAGGAAAATTCAGGCAGCCTGAGAGTTCATTGACCTGAATTTGATTTGTGAACTCCATCACCGGAGTGTGTGTGTAAAGCATCTATATTCGATTGTCATTTGTAAAGATCAGCGCATAGACTTTCTATGAGTTGAATGTCTGTTTATTTCTTCTCTGGCGAGATGCTGTGAGAAGGTCTTCATTTAGCTGTCAGTCCCCTGTTGTGCTCACTTCTCTTCTGTGTACTCCTTGACTGGTTGAAGATGGAATTGTCTGAACACAAGCAAACTTTATTGATCCATATTTCTGTTTGAAAGACCAGAGATTTGTAGAAGTAGGAGACTGTTTCTTTACTCCAGAAAGCTGGCTGCAGAGGAGGTCTGCTCATGGCATAGTAAATCTCTAAGACTGAATAAATGTTACATTCACCATATATTGTGAACTTCATCTGGATGATTTATCTGACATAGTTTTTTGTTTTGTTTTATCCTCCAAGAACCTT
Organism: Castor canadensis; assembly: GCF_047511655.1. Lineage (NCBI taxonomy): Eukaryota > Metazoa > Chordata > Mammalia > Rodentia > Castoridae > Castor > Castor canadensis. The sequence goes on from NC_133396.1 coordinate 117,421,844, forward strand.
TCTTTTTAGAGATGGTTCCCACCTGCTACCCAGGGCTATTTCACTCAACCCCAGGATGGTGACCCAGTCCACAGTGGGACATTTACTACCCATGTGGATTGACCATAAGACATGCAATTCTAAAGCCCTTCTGCTCTTTGGGCTTTTGGTTTCCAGGAGAGTTGTTTAAACTAAGAAATATTCTTGGGTGTCTGAGATAAAATGTTTGTTTTCCCATTCATGTGTGTCTGATTTTCTGATGAGGCAATTCTTAAAGTTCTCTTGTAAGATCCATAGGTGTCATGTAGTTGGGTGTTTCAGGGCATAGTTAATTAAGCTGCATTAAGGCAAATATACACACTTGTTAAAACACTTAATTTGCTTCAATAGTATTGATTACAATGGGAGAAGTTTGTTTAAACTAAATGATATTCCCCCCAACTGTTACAGTCCTTGAATGCATTCTGTATAATAGCTAATAGCCACCATCCATTAAATATCATCTTAGTTGTAAAGTAATGTCATAAGAATTGATTTCAACTTGGCCGTGGACAAGAGCGCTTCCTTCAAAGCCGATGTAGAAGATTAGCCAGAGTTTTAAGCAGAATCATGGTTCATATAAACTGTGTATATTTTATAGACTTATAGCTACTCTCTATTACATGAGTGCCCATTATATTAAAGAAGAGCTCAGACAGTTAATTATGCAAAACATCATGTATGCAATTACCTAGCATTATTATGCATTTAACAGTTTTATTGATTTGCCAGTAGCTCACTTACTGTATTTAGAGCTATAAACAAGAGATGCTCACTCCCAGATTGAAATGGGTCCAAGAAAACAAGCTAAGGATAGATTATACTGCTAAGTGCCTCTGCATCAGATCGAATCTTTACATACAGAAACTGTCAACAGTCATAATGTGCAGCACATTGTGATATTGCAGGACTGTTTCTTTTCCCATTAATAAAGTTTATCAACCAGGAAGCATAAGAAACCACCTGGCAAAACAAATTGAAGCAACTGCATTTTTTTTAACATAAAAAATAGTCTGAAAAACTTAACAAGGCGATCAGCAGTGGCTTCTGGCCCACTGCATAGAAAAATCAGATGTGGGCATTTCTATAGGCGCTTCTGATCATGCACCTACTTACAACCCCCCTGTTCTTGTTAGGTTGATACTTTTATTAGCACATTTCTCTTGCTGTCTTTCTGGGCCTTCATTGCTAAAACAATTGAATATTCTCCAAACTTCCTTTGGTGTAGGGATAACAGTAGGAATGGCTACATAAGATTCTCTAGATATCTCTGTATGTCCAAGTGAGAGACTAACCATCCTCGATTACTTGGGACTCAGGAGTCCCTAGTACAAGAAATATCTGTGTTTATACCAAGACAGTTGATAAACCTAATGTCAGAACAAAATTGAGTCAGAAAGAACCACTGAACTCTAGGACCCTAAAAGCAGATAGGGTCTTTCCTAATAAGTAGAAGTTGAAGTAGAAGGTCTTTCCTAATAAGGATTTCATCATTAGGTACAAGTTCTAATTCATGGAGTATTTTTCTTTCAATGACTGTCCAGACAGGAAGTGAAGGTCCCTTCTTTATTTATTGTAATTTTCTTTTTTTGGTGTGGTGGACAGCCCCTTAGAGAACTGGGAGAGCTTTTAGCTTAGATAGCTTAGATAGACACACTACATGGCCACAACTCTTGTTAGCAGCTAAGGTATAGCTTTGCATACAGCTGTTCGCTTACTCCTGCTCTTGATGGAGTAAGTTGGAAAGAGTCTTTTGGACTAAATGCACAAGTTATTTCGTCAAAGAATCAAGAAGCAGAATTACTGAATGAGTGTGATATTGTTAAATACCAATCTGTTCTATTGGATGGGCTTCGATGTTTATTAAAGAAGACCTTAAAATTATACATGAGCATGTGTGCATATGTGTGCCCATGTGTATTTATCTTTCTAAGCATATGGGTCAAAATTTAAAATTCTTCCTTTATAATTAACCATCTCCTTCCATTAGGTTAACCAGGCAGACCTTAAGATATTTCTTATTAAAAGAAAAAATCCTTTCTCTTCCTTCCCCAACTAAGCCAGTGTACCTTAATGCAATGATGATATGTTAGACCCAGAAGTTGTCAAAGCATCGTATTACTGTGAGGCCATAATGACACCCTGTCTCCGTAAAGTAGTCATGTTTTCTCAAATCACACGTTGCACTGTTGATTTCTGACATGACACTTCATTCGGTTGCTTTCCCTTTCTTCAGCGTCACCATTCTCTGACAATAGCAGCTGGTGCCCATTTTGTTACTAAGTGATTCACACTTTGCCACTTTACTAGATTGCAATTAGTTGAAGCAGGGGGAAAAAAAAGCTCATTGTAAAGTAGCATGCTTGAAGTTGTAATTCGGACTGCTACGAGAGTTGCTGGGGTCACAGGCTCTGAAGCCTGACTAGGAAAGCTGCAGCTTTAATCTGGAGGTTTTCTTCTAAATGCATTAAACAAAACAAAAGAATATTATAGGCTATGAAGAACTTTGTGTTTTGTTTTAAGTCAAAGTACTTAAATATTTAATCTGGTGATTTCAAAAGACAGAAAACCAACCAGTCCCCACCAATTCATTTCTGTTGTGAATAGAGTGATTGGTAGTGGGTTTAATACTTTCTCTTTCCAATTCAGAAATTCAGTGAGAGGAGCTTGTTTGTCAACTTACAGAGTGTTGACCTCAGGGTCGCAGCAACATGGGCACATTGGAATGATGTTTGGAAAATGTTTGGAATTTGTAAGGATTATGGTTACCTTTTTAGAATCTTCAGGATGACAAAGAAGAAAACGAAATGATGACATCTTTAGCTGATGCATAATTAGCCCATGAAGGTGTCTGCCACTGGTATAAGTATAATAAAAGTTTCAGAAGATCTTGATTTGTATAAACAATCAGAAAGTTACAATGTGACCTGTACATACATGTTTTATGAGATTTTTTTTTACATTTTTTTTTTCCCTGAGATAGGATCTTACTATGTAACCCAGGCTGGCCTTAAACCTGGAATTCTCCTGTCTCAACCTCCCTAGTCCTGCAATTACAGGCTTATATGCCATTATTTTCAGATGCATAAGAAATAAGTTCAAGTTTTCTGTCAAGTTTGCCTGATAAAGTGTAGTTGTGTTCCTGTAATTCCAGCACTTGGGAAACTGAAGCAGGAGGATCAAGAGTTTGAGGTCAGCTTGGGCTACATAGTGAGATCCAGGCCAGCCTGGGCCATCCAGCAAGACCCTGTCTCAAAATATCAAAACAGGGCTGAGGATGTAGCTCAGTTGGTAAAGCACTTACCTGCCATTCCTGAAGCCCTGAGTTTGATCCCCAACTCTGCCAAACAAACACAATAAACAAACAAAGGAAGTAGTTGTTTGCTAAGTCCTTACATTTTGAGAAAGGGTTAAAAATACATAAGCCTATGGAACATTATCTTTATATTAGTTTTTAAACAATTAGAAGTATCTCCTAAGCTTAAATCTTTGAAATGGAGACCACCCAGGACATTTACACATGCATATGGAAACTCATGGCAATTCATTCAAGTTCACACATTTACCTGGATGTAGGTAGACTCTCCGAAAACAATTAACTTGATAATTATAACATAAATTGAATATTAACTTACCGATGATCTTGTTTTCCCTACACCAGCAACTTGATGGATTCTTTTTCTCGCTTTCTTTCTGTGCACACATATGTACACATTAATTAACTTTCAAGAATTACATCTTTAAATAACCCATCTACTAAGAAGTTTGATTTGCCTGATCATTAGTATCAAACACCAAAGATAAATGTTACCTTTACAGAGCCCTTCAGCCAGGCTAGAAAGTAAGTTCGTAGGTTGAAGCAGGATGCTCAGGACTGTTTGAGACTGTGTCATAAACTGTACTGAGAATGCTTTTGAAAGTGTTGACATTTCAGGAAGGCTATTAAATTACTCAAATCAGTTTTGTACATAAAAAATGAATGTTATCTTAACATTAAAAAAATTTATTTTTGCCGTGCTGAAGATTAGACCTTGGGTGTCATTCATGCTTGTGAGGCCAGCTATATACCACTGAGCTCCCCCAGCCTTCTAAATATTGTTCTTGATTTATTTCCCCCTTAGTTTATTTTCAGGGTGTCCTGTTCATTCACAGGTTTTTGGGAAGCAGCTTGTCTTGTCTTCTTGTCCTCATCATTTGTCTTAAAATAATAAAATAAAAGTAACCTGTAGCAAGTAAGCCTTTAAAATAAATATTTCCCATACATTTCGACACATGTTATTTCTATTCATAATTCTTAACTAAATTTAGATTTTTATTAATCCAATGTGACCTAAAATTTTTGCATTAACAGCACAATGTGGAATAGGGCTTATTCTTGTTGGCTACAGATAAAGCCGTCATCTTGGAAATGGCTCTTTCTGACAAAAAGGTGTTCTTTTGAAATAAAGTCTTATTCACCACATTCCTCTTAGAGTTAATGTGAATTTTAGTGCCTCTAATTTTAGATTGAAGTGAAGTCTAGAATAAAACCCACCAGCTGACAATTGAATTTATAGATAGTTGTGAATATTTCAGGCTTGAATAATAGAGCTGTAGAATTTCAGAGACAGAGAGGGAGAGAATTAAGGCTCGCTGTAGTTTTAGGTTATAATGTAATGATGTCTAAGAAGTGTTGAGTACAATGTGTAAGTAGTAATTAGGAGACAACTGTGTTCTTTCTGAGGTTCTGTTCAGGTGTCACTGCAAACCTGCAGGGAGGTGACTCAGCAGGGCAGAACTGCAGCCAGAGTGGTGGCTCCTTGGTCCCTTTCTACTGAAGAGTGATTGGTAGATAGAACTGTTGAGAAATAAAGCAGTAGTTTCTGTGTGTATCCTCTCTATCCCTGCTTGCTCAGCTATTTATATTTTAATATGAGTAAACACCATTAAAAACTATTGACTTCAAGACATTTCTGATCTGGACTTTGGAGTAAGACATGAGTTTAAATCCCACCTCTATCAGTTCCCATTTGAATGACCTTAAGTAAATTTCAGAACATTTGAGGCTTCATTTCCTAAAGATCCCTCCCTCACAAGAATTTTCTGTACAATAAATACTTGTAAAATGCTCAGCTCAAGGCTGGGTACATAATCGCCATTTGATAAATGGCAGCCATATTAGTATTTCCCCTGGGCAAAAGGTATCAATTAAGGAAGCACTTCGTGTTGGACAAGAACCATGAACTACATTCAACCTACAGAATGAATCCAGTTTGTTCGCATTCATTTGCTGCTACAGTGGCCAGTCCTCATTTAGAAGATGCTGCCAGGGTTCCAAGGCCTTCCCTGGCAGCTGCACGTCCTGAATTTTCCCACTTGCATCCAGGTTATTGCAAAGTTAGGGACTGAGATTTAGGATGAGACAGCTGGCTGGAGAGTTCCCATTTTTCAGGGACTTGAAGCACACTTTGACACATATGCATTTGGTGACTTAGCAAATACATGTTTCATAAATGGGAGGGGAATTTTTGGCCTTGTTCTTTAAATCAAGAGCCTGCAAATTTTAGAAGTCCATGAGAAAAAGCCCGAGGGGACAAAAATTGGGATGAAAGTGTTTGCAGAGGTTACAGGGAAAGGGTGGGGGGAGTGTATCAAGCCTGGAGAAAATGGGGTGTATTTTGTGATCAAGCAGCTCAAAGCAATTCTCCTCTTGGGGGGCGGGAAGTGATGCCTTGTGGGCAGATGGTGAAACAGTTAATTGTCATAGCTGTGGGAAATTCAGTGCCAAAGACAGGAAAGGGAACAAGCACAGTTTAGGAGCCTAATAACTTCTAACTCTAGTCTAAGATCATAATGTATGTGTGAGCAGTCCGGTAATTATAAGGTAATAAGTGAAGTGGTGGTGTAAGAGCTCTAAATTAAAAGGAATTCACAGGGCTGCTTTAAGTCAGTGCCGACCCGCTTTCTTCCAAACGTTGACTTGAGGAAAGGGCTTAGCCCTGAGTGCAAGCAGGGAGACAGGAGAGCGATCTATTAATTACAGCACCCATTAGCAATGACTGGTACAAGGCAGCAAATGCAGAAGGGAGAGGTTGCTGTTGTTAGGGCTGCTGAGGGGGTGTTTTTTTTCTCTTGCTAGCTTTTGAGTAAAGGACAACACCAGTGGGTGGGCACGTCAGTGAACTCATGGGTGGCTTTTTCCTTCACGGGGGCTTCCTGCACATCCTAATATTGCTGACTTTAGAAAACAAAATGACAGCACAGTTTCCAAAGTGAGCTGAAGTATGTTTGTGAAGAGGCAAATTCCTGCCTTCATGCTTGTTCTTGAGACTTCCCACTCAGAACAGATAAGTGAACATTCTAGTAGGGAATCCCATATTGTCCTCCCTTTTAAAGAACTAGAGCAATGGGGGAAGGAACACTTGGAGGAGAGTGTAAAATTTGCACAATAATAAAATGTCATTGGATTTATAGTGAAAGAGATAATTGCATCCCTTTGGTTCTACGGTGACTACTCCCCCAAATTCTAGTGAATGACCATTACACAGTGGGATTCCCATAAATCACCTTTCCACTGGGAAGCAATTATCTAAGACCCTTTCTCAACTGTCACCTCTTCTTTCTATAGTGGGTTCTCAGGAGGTTCTTAGAGGTTTGCTAAAAGGGGTTTTGCACTATGGCTAAGCTGAAAGACAACAGGACCAATTATATCTTTGCATCTAATTACCTTTTTAGAAAGTCAATCACTGATGGGACAAAGAAAGAGGTGATGTATTTCTTCTAGATAAGAGAAGTATTTTATAAGATTAGGTACTTCACCAGGCTTCCTTTCAAGAGGTATGATGTTAAAAGACAGAGAGAGAGAGAGAGAGAGAGAGAGAAAGAGAGGACGGAAGAAACCCTTACAAATATCATTTTTCAAGACAAAGTTTAGTACATTTCTATAACTACTATGAATGAACCATGATATTTATGGACTCACAGATATACTAAAGGCTCAGATGACTTTTCCAGATTCATTTCTTAAATACTGGCCAAACTCAGGCACAAAGACACACACACACACACACACACACACACACACACACACACACACGCATGCATTTATTCATCAGTGCTAGGGATCATTTACCAAGTTTTGTGGACTCTAGAAAATAATCCTTAAATATTGGCTTGAATTTTATACTCAATGTCTTTGTGTATTACTAAATGGCTATGAAATGGAGCGATTTAAATAAGGAAACAAAGTGATTGAGGATATATTCCCGATGTGTTTTAGTTAGATCAATAAAAGACACAGTTATGCTATGGAAGCATGCTGGCAAATAGTAATTACAGAGCTGAGGATCATCTGTTCAGTATTGAAAATAAAGTTTGATTCTGCTCATAATAAAGGGAGTGCAGCCTGAGAATGTGGCAGGAAAGGTGGAGTGAGGATAAATGCAATTTTAGAGATGATATAGACTTTGCAAATCACCACCTCTTCTATTGATTAATTTAGAATCTGAAGAGTTGATTTAGTTATTGACAGTAGTTCTCCAAGAGAAAGGTAAAATAAAAGCAACTGGACCCGTTAGAGCTTTTGTTTATGGCCTGTCTGGGCTTTTTGATGTAACCCTGTCATGGCCTTATGCTGATTACCTTCTTGTAGAACAAGAGCTATTGACTGGAGATTGAATGATGTACAGTCCTCAGCCCTTAGGAAGCACTCTCAAAGAGCAATGTCTTTAACATACAAATTCTTCTCTCTCTTTTGTTTTCTCCTTTCATCTTGCCTTTCTTTTCTCTACCTCTTCCTTTCTATTTCTGCTGGTCTCCATGTTTGACACTGTCTCCTCTCTCTTTCTCTCTGTATCTCCCTCCATCTCAGGCTTCTCTGCAGAATGTCAAACAAAGATCGACACATTGATTCCAGCTGTTCGTCCTTCATCAAGACGGAACCCTCCAGCCCAGCCTCCCTGACGGACAGCGTCAACCACCACAGTCCTGGTGGCTCTTCAGACGCCAGTGGGAGCTACAGTTCAACCATGAATGGCCATCAGAACGGACTTGATTCACCACCTCTCTACCCTTCTGCTCCAATCCTGGGAGGTAGTGGGCCTGTCAGGAAACTATATGATGACTGCCCCAGTACCATAGTTGAGGATCCTCAGACCAAGTGTGAATACATGCTCAACTCGATGCCCAAGAGACTGTGTTTAGTGTGTGGTGACATCGCCTCTGGGTACCACTACGGGGTCGCATCCTGTGAAGCCTGCAAGGCATTCTTCAAGAGGACAATTCAAGGTTAGTGTTGGACCTGGGAATATCCCACCCCCTTCCAACCTCTCATGATGTATTTTGCTTTTACAGTTTTTATTCTCATAAGTCATTTCTCAGTATTAATTCTATCTTGAGTAGAAAATAGAAACAGATTAAAAATTGGTAGCAGAGGATTTATAGATAAACTCTCTCCCAGATACTCCCTGTCCATTAATTCTAATTAAAATTAAGATTACTGGATCCTATTCCTGGAGTCTCTGATTGATTAGATCTGGGATACAGGCCTAAGAATTAATTGATAGTTTCAACAAATTCTCAGGCAATGGTTGATTCTACTGGTCCAAGGACCACACTTTGAAAATCACTGCACTTGACTAATTTAATTATGTATCAGCCTCTTCTTTTTCCTGTGGTTGGATATGTTTTCCTCATCTTTTGTCTGAGTTTATATAAAAAACCCTCCAAATGATAACACTGCAGCTACATTTAATTGCCGGGTATACCTCCAACATAACAAGTGATGCCCACCCAAACCTTTATAAATCTACATTATTATTTCCCAAACAAAATGTAGAAAATTTTGATAGAAATTTGTATGAGCACCTTTAAACTAGCAATCCACAAATATAGAACTCAGTTCATTTTAGATATATGTTCTGACAGAAAATTAGGTTTTTCCTTTTTTGTTCCCTTATGAAACACTTTTGAAGAACATGGAGGAAGGAAAGAAGTCATTTATTGAGTATCCACAGCACACCAGTGATTTTGCTTATGGTTTTGTATAAATAAATGAGTGAACCCAGGACCTTGAACTTGCTAATAATCCCACAGTTTACCACTGCCCTTCCCATCCAGCTCTCCAAAATAATACTTTCTTAACAACCAGTTATCAGACACAAAGTCTTTCTTTCCATGTATTAGTAGTTCACAAGATTATAAGATCATTGAAATTACCTGAAAAGATTTTTTCAATACTGATACCAGGACTAATGCTTCCAAATTCTTCATTAATTGGTCTTAAGTACGGCCAGGTCAAGGAGGGATTTTTGACTGCTTCCTGTAGGGATTTTTGACTACTTCACTGAACTGTGCCATCATCTGTGTACCAGTGTCATCGACGTTTGAAGGCTAGAGCAGCAGTATCAGGATCACCTGGAAATTTGTTAGAAATGAAAATTCCTGGGCCTCACCTCTGGTTAACTCAGTGAGAATCTCAGGTGGTGATCCTGGCTATGTGTATTGCACCAAGCACTCCACCTAGTTCTAATACTCAAGTCCGAGCAACACTGCCCTGTACATCTTGTTGCTGGCTTACCACTGACATCTGACCAGCGATGTCTCTTGCTGGACATAACTAAAATCAGTTTATTTGGATTTTTATGTGATGTGTGATAATTCTGAGTTTTAAGGTGTAAAACAGGTACTCTTTGTTAAACTCTAATCCTTTTAAATATTTTAGCAAAAGATGATTCAGAACCCTTTATGTGCACATGCAACTGTACCAATTATGCTGAAGGTTTTGGTAACTGTCTTTGTGTAATAGATTTTTCTGTTTTGTTTTGTTGGGTAGTGGTGATGAAGCCCAGAGCCTTGTCTATGCTAATTGTGTGCTCTACCACTGAACTGTATCCCCAGCCTCTCCCTTGCTTTTGTGTTGTTTGTTACACAGCTTCCTAGACCAGTGTAAGTAAACATTTAAAGAGTTTACTTACAGTGCATTGTTTTGGGGGCTGGGGATACATCTCAGTGACACACCACATGCTTAGTGTGCCTGGGTTCAATTCCCAGCACTAGAAAAATAAAAAAGTAATGAAGTACACAGTTTTTCAAATATATATAATTCTTATATAACTTATATAATAGAGTGGATAGTTCATAGCCTTTTGTAGCGTTAGATGAAGAAGCCAAATTAGTGTAGACTACAGATGATTTCCTTAAATATTTTAGTAGCTGTATCTTCCTAGTTTCTGGGTCATTGCTACCACATTTCATTAATTATTTTTTATAAAATTTTTTCATCCACTTGATCTTTGTTTCTTTAATGTCTTCTGTAAATTGAAAGTAATGATACCTATTTATCAGAATGCTTAAGGATAAAATGAAATCTAAAATCATTGAAAGAGCTGAGAGTGTAGCTCAGTGTTAAATATGTGCTTAACATCTATGAGGTCTTGGGTTCAATTCTCAGCACTCCAAAATTATTACTTGTAAAGAAAATAAGCAAATAACAATGGTGATCTATATACAAAGTGTAGTATCAGTTTGGGGCATTTGAAAAACCTCTTTAACCTATTTACTAAATTTTGCAAGACTTGATTATGAAAAGACTCCTGAAACCTTTGGTTGGTTTTACCAGCCATTGTTTAACTATGTTATAGTCCTTATGGTTGCAGAGTATATAAAATTTAAACTGTTAGTAACTTTTGGAAATCCAAGTTTTACACAGCTCTGGCTGTAACTACAGTAAGATAAGCAAATATTTTGGGATAAATTAACAAGTATTATACTGATATAAGCAAGAGATTCTGAAGGTGAAAACCACTCCATGTACTCTGTAAACATTTTCACAGAATATATTATGAGTTAGTCTGTGTGCTGACTGGGATTTCACTTTATCAACAATTTAGTACAGCTGTGTTCCCAAAGGTTGTGAATTGAGGCATATTCCTCCTGCAGCTATCTCTTGCCCTGAGGCAATATCAAATTTTGAGTGTTGGGGAATTAAACTCTTTGTCTTCAGTACATTTTATAGAGACAGAACAACTATGTGAAAAAAAATTCCTGACAGTTGTTTTAAAAGATCATGCTACTGAGGTATCAACAGCTCTGCAATACTTATTTACTGAGTGGTAATTGGAATAGAACGATTGGAGTTCTGTATGTGATTATTCTTTTGAATGCCAAAATGCTACCAAAAGCTTAGCAGAACAAAGCACAGGGTGGTTTTTGGCATTGATAGATAGTGCTCGGATATCCTCCATATTGGAGAGAGCAAGTTTCAAGGATTTTGAGCAGGAGACAGAGATGTCACTGTCCAGATTAGCACTCTGGACTTGCCCACCTGGCTGTGCTTGTAGCTGGCAGCTGGGCAGCACTCAGTAAGGCTACCCTGCTAGCTACATCGTCAGGCATCCCACAGTGTTTCTTACTTAGTCCCAAAAAGGCAGTGAGGCAAATAAAGGGATTAAATTGTGAAAGTATAATGTAATAATTAAGGCTGTAATTGTAAGGAAGATTGGAACAGCCCCTCCTTTTTCTGGCCAAATAGTGATAGCAATTGAACTCTAAAAACGTTGAAAGTAGTCTGGATGTATTGTACCATCTCAGACACTTACTGCAATGCAGAAGGGGCCATGGCATGGTTCTCACGACTCTGGGAAGCATAGGAACCAAATTACCCTTGACAGTAGTGGTCTGTGCCTCCCCTCCCTTAAAGATCTCCAGGGAGTGAGAAGAGATTATGTAACTCCCCTTGAGAACAAGTCCTGCTGGTCTCACAGCCCTAATGGCTAGGGCATTATGTAAGTGTGACTTGGGCCTCACCAGGCCCTGGATCTGCTCTCCTTGACTTGCTTAAGGGACATATGCAGCCAAAGGCGTGTTTGTGAGCAATTGTGCCTCTTAAGAGTTGTTATTTCTTACTGTGATTATTTGTATGGGGAATTGGTTGTTGAATATGTAATAAGGCTAAGTTTAAAAGGTTGGAGAAGGACTCTATTTTATGGAATGGAGTGGTGCTTGATTCTAGAATCGAAAAAAAGTCAATTTATATCTTCAAACTAAAAAATGTTAAACATTGTAATTCAAGGTTGTTGTTTCTTGGGTATTTTTCTTAATCAAAACACTTTATTTATTTATCTATTTTTAGTGCTGAAGATAGAATCCAGGGCCTTGTGTGTGTGCTAAGCATGTACTCTACCACTGAGCTACACTGGATCCCTCTAAAACCTTTTGGAAGACTTTAATGATTCAAACCTATCACCTGAAGGGCTATAACAGCAGCAATGACTTTACTGTCATTTTGTAGTCATGCTAATTTGGGAGGTGGGTGATACCATTATTATTATTATTCCAGTTTTGGCCTCAATTCATAAATGAATGAGGACTTATTTTAGACCTTTTTTAAGAGTTTTCCCTAGACTCTTGGTAAGGAGGCAGGAAAAGGAAAAAAAAAACTTTATATCCAAACATATGTATTTCTTTATCTAATACTCCAAACATTAGTTTCCTAAAACTTTTTTTGGGCCTGGTTCTTGCTATAAGTTCGTGGCCCAGGGTTGTCATGAACTCATGAGCTCAAACCATCCTCCTGCCCCATACTTGTGTCACCATAAGTTTCCTTAAAGCTTGTATTGGTAAATAATCTTATGAAAACTGATTTACGTACGTTTTTTATTGTGTAGGTGACATAACTGTACCAACTGGCCATGCTAGTGCTAGAGATAAAGCATTCCCTTCTCCCATATTTAAAAAGAGGAAATTATAAATATAAAAACAGGAGATTTGGAGCGGGGGTATATCCCAATGGCAGAGTGCTTGCCTAGCATGTGCATGGCCCTGGGTTCGATCCCCAGCAATATAAAAAAATAAAAAAAGGAAAGAAAAACCTAATTAAAATATGGGATTTTAAAAAAAGATATTTGCCTCATGGAGTCATATAAAATCCAACCCAAGTCTTGGCCGCTTACCTGCTGTGGGACCTGTGCCTTGCTGCAGCTCTGTTTCCAGGAGGTAAAGGTTAAATGAGAGAATATGTTAAAGTGAGCGACCACAGTAAGTGTTCGATAGATTATTAACTTTGGTTCCTGCCAGGAATATGACGGGAATACCATGCTCTGGATTGTTTAACTATCCTAGCACAAAGAGTTGTCCTAGTGCTAAATTAGAGGGAAATGTAGGCAAGCTTCCTTAACTCACAGCTGCCCACCTTTAGCTATAAATAAACTTTGTCCAAATAGCCACTTCTCCCCAGTGTTGCTCTTTTATAGTGATTGATTAATTTTTCCTATGAATACAGATGAGAAAAAGTGGGCAAATAAAAAAAGAAGCTTAAATTTTGGAACTTGCATGAAACATCAATGGTTAACTGCATGTAGCGGCACACTCCTGTAATTCCAGATGCTTGTCAGGCAGAGGCAGAAGGATCAGGAATTAGAGGTCAAGTCTGGGCTACGTAGGGAGACTCTTGTCTCAAAAAGCAACTAACCAACAGAACCAAACAAAACAAAATCAAAATGAAAAGAAAACACACACATACATGGCACAAACACATAAGTTTAATATGTGGGACTTAGGAGCTGAGAAAGTACTATGAGTTGCAGGAATAAACATTGTGGGAATAAATTGCACTTTGAACTCTGTGGAAGCTGGGTACCGTGAGCACCCCCACATCCCATATTCGTAAATAGGTGAAGGTCAGACAACAAGATAAACTGCTGCGTAAAATGTGTCTCTATTCTCTCTTCAGTGAGTGGAAGGTCTGTTTTGCATTTTTCAGGCATAGAGTCCTATGAGCTTTTTGTCAAAAGCAGCAGAATATAAGGAAAGTTCATCCCTAATCTGCAGCTCACCCCCTTTCTCTCCCTACTCCTCTCTGCCCCCTTCTTGTTCTGTCCATAGGTTGAAACCCCTGTCATCTTGTTCAAGGCTCAACAACCCCTTCCAAACTTCTTGACCACCCTCGGGTCTCATAACATACACACCAGCTTTGCAGTTTAGTGTTATTTCCAGAAGCTGGACCCGGGGAGAGGCCTTCTCAACCCTGAAATGGGTCTGTGCTGCTTTGGCCAGGAAGTTGAGGGTCACAGGTATTTGAGAGCATACAGTACAAAGGGATGGCTGTAGTTTGTCACCTTAGCACCTTAAGGTGCTGTAGATGCCTTCTAATACCCCAGGCATACAGACAGAGGTTTTCGTTGTTAGGGAATCGGTGCCATTGCTAAAGCCTAAGTCTCCTCTTCAACATGGAGCATTCAAGAGGAGTCACTTGCCCACAAGCCATGTGCTAAAGACACACGGGCACCTGGCCCTTGGATCTGATGCTGCCAGCTGCTTTTCTACAGTGTGAGTGTCCTGACTCTTTTCTGAACAGGCCATGTAGTCTGGAGCATCTCTCCTGGGTGTAGCTTTTTTTTGCCATCATGTGCTATTTCAGTCTTAGAATATTTGCAGCAGTGGAGGAAATAAGAACTCACAATTTCAGTGTCTGTAGAGCATATGAACCTTCCAAAGGAAAATAGTAAGATATTTTCTACTCAAGTAGTATTTAGAGAAAATAATTATCCCAGTTTATAGTAAATATCAGCTTTAAAACTCTAATATGTTCTAAAATTAAAACTCCAAATAATATGGAAATGTCTAAGTTGACTTGTTGAATTCCCATGATTACCAGTTTGAATGCAGTATTAAATATAAAATAATATTTTTAAATGTTGTCTATAATTCAGTTGTCTGAATTGTAACTCAGAACTTGTTTTTGTTGTAAGTTTAATTAACTTTTCCACTTTTTCTGTACTTAATGCTAATTTGATTTGAATTTTTTTGAGTTGCTTTAATGTTGCCAAGTTATTATTGGCAGATATGACTATTCTTCAGTTTTACTTGTCTACCAGTAAAAGTTAATAATCTAGATTTTCTCTCTTGGTGGAAAAGAGAAGATACATTTTGTGAATGGACGTCCTAAAACAGTGTAATTTACAATTTTATTTCTTTTAGCGTTACTTTGTGAAACTATTTGATGGTTTCTTTGACTCTAGGAATTGGCCTAAGTTGTCATACTTCTTAGGTTGTTGAAAAACTGCTAGTCAGCAGACTCTTTCAAGTAAAGGACCAGATAGTAAATTGAATTTAAATATCTTAGGATATTAAATACTTTAGGACCTGGGGCCACATGTCTTCTCTGTTTCACATTTGTTGTTTTGTTTATTAGGCTTTTTAAAAATCTGAAATCATTCTGAGCTTGGGGTTCAAGATCATTTGTAGAAGTTGAATTTTTGGATTATATAAAATCAGAGTGATTATTTTTAAAGATTAAATTACATGGTCAATCCATTTTTGTTTGTTTTATTTTGAGAGAGGGTGTGGTTTAGTACTCCAGGCTGGTCTTCAACAGGAGATCCTCCTGCCTCAGCCTCCTGAATACTGGGATTGCAAGCATGATGGTGATATGATTGATCTTTGACCTAGGAAAGGAAAATAAATTTTTTTGAAAGGAGAGAAAAATAGAAGAAAATTTAACAATCCTCACCATATGTTTTTTTGTCTTTCAGCTGTTAGGAATTCAAGTTTGCAAGCACCAGAATCTCTAGTGTCATTTACATGTTTCTTAAATATGTAGTATTATGTTACTGTGTTTTTAAAGTCACTTCGAATTGGCACATCATTTACAGTTTTGACTTGTAGGATTTATTTTCCATTGTGTTGCAGGATAAAAACATACCCCATGTAAGGGGTATGTGGCAGTGATATTCAGAGGAAATGAATTTGCAGGGAGACTTTTAATACCAGATTAAATGGCCACCTATTGTTCACTGTCAAATTAGGTAAACAAAATTAACTTTCTTAGCACTTAACTGGCAAAGTGGTTGAGGCTCTCTCCTGCTATTCTGTTACTCGATGACGGTTGGGGAGAACTGATAGTATAGTTCTAATGTTCCTCTGGCAATATTACATTACATTTACTTTATTTATTTTTAAAAAGCCATCTTGGGGGCTGAGGGTATATATAGCTCAGTGGTGGAGTAGTTTCCTGGCATGGCCCTGGGTTCTATCACCAGTGCAACAACAACAACAAAAGAATACAAAAAAAGTCTTGTAGAAGCAATATCAACAGTTCATAGTGTTTATAATTAATAAAAGGATAAACTTTTTAATTAATTTTTAAAACTTAATTCTATCTTCCTAATTTAACCAAAGTTCTAATATATGTCGTCCAAGCATTTTCTCCAATAACTACTGTGATATGACCTGCATTGTAGAATCCAGAAAAAATAAGGATGTTCTTTTGGAATAAATTACCTTTGCATGTACATACTTAATAAGAATGCAAATTTTTCCTTATTTTTGTAAACTTTTATCATTAATAAAACACTCTTCACTCAGAAATTACAATCAATTCCCATGGGCTGCGCCAGTGTCTTCAGAAGTGGCAGCTTGGTGGAAGGGAAGGCAGCTCCTCACAGGTGCTGATGGTGGATAAAGCTGGCATGTGACCTGGTGCCTTCTCTGGTCCCAGGTGGTAACCCCCCTTATCCTCACAGGCCTGGGCCACTTAAGCTTCCTTATTTCTGATTCAGTTGCTTTCATTTTCTCTTTTTATTAGCATATAATGTACTCTGATCAGTTACTCTCTTATGGAAAAGAAATCTTTGCCTTTCTATTTCTTCCAAGGATTTGGTTAGTGATTCTCTTACCTTAGCCTGCCCCAATCTACAGCCTGTCAAATTCAGCAGCTCTCCAACTCTTGAGAAAGAAATTTGTGTTATTGAGAAAGATTTCACAGATCAGTTTTAATTCCTACAAAAATGCCTCTGATTTTCCTGTCTTTTTTGCAGAGTGGATTTTGACACTTGTGAGTGGACTTAGGAAGTGGCTGATTCTTTGCCTACTGTTCACTGGACTTTTCCCTGAGGAAATGCTACCCGTAATTAGTATTATCTGATGACTATTGGTTTTGATGAAGAGGCTGGAGGCGATTCTTAGCTTATATGATAAACACAAACAAATGTATCAGTACCACCATTAACCAATGTGATACCTTTCTTTCATTCAGTGATCGAGGACAAAATAATGGGAATGCAACCATATGCTTTACATTTTCCAAAATGCATGTTTTTATTTAATTATATAGTAGTACTCTTTCTCCAGTGAGGTCAGAATTAGTTATGGCTAAATCCATTTAGAATATATGGTCAGAATGTTCACCCTAATGGTAGAAAAACAAAACAAAAATAATGATAAGAGTTCCATTGTCAGAAGTTTGTATTGGTATGGGTAAGGGTCTTTTTTTTGCAATTAATTATAAGGATATAGGAGTTAATATGATTTGCCAAATTCAGAAGAAAGGAAGCACATTTGTTAAAAATCAAACTGTAGGTCTAGGGGTGTAGCTCAGTGGTAGAACATTTGTCTATATTATATGAGGCCTTGGATATGATCCCCAGCACCACAAAATACATAAATAAATGCATAAATAAATAAGTAAACCTAGGTGCTTTATGAGGAGTGGCAGAGTGGGAAATTTTCCTTGATGTGGTAAAGTCCAGGGCAGTGACTCTGTTTTCTTTTTTTTTTTTTTAATATATATTTTGTGTGTTTTTTATTGCATTGATATACATTAGAAATATGTCATTAGCATATTATTAAAATGAAATTGTGTCTCTAAGACAATATGAACCAGAAATGAAAAATGACCTCAATCTGCATTCTTTCTTTTTTTTTTCTTTTATTATTCATGTGTGCATACAAAGCTTGGTTCATTTCTCCCCCCTACCCCCACCCCCTCCCTTACCACCCACTCCACCCCCTCCCTCTCCCCCCCCAATACCCAGCAGAAAGTATTTTGCCCTTATTTCTAATTTTGTTGTAGAGAGAGTATAAGCAATAACAGGAAGGGACAAGGGTTTTTGCTGGTTGAGATAAGGATAGCTATACAGGGCATTGACTCACATTGATTTCCTGTGCGTGGGTGTTACCTTCTAGGTTAATTCTTTTTGATCTAACCTTTTCTCTAGTACCTGTTCCCCTTTTCCTATTGGCCTCAGTTGCTTTTAAGGTATCTGCTTTAGTTTCTCTGCCTTAAGGGCAACAAATGCTAGCTAGTTTTTTAGGTGTCTTACCTATCCTCACCCCTCCCTTGTGTGCTCTCGCTTTTATCATGTGCTCAAAGTCCAATCCCATTGTTGTGTTTGCCCTTGATCTAATGTCCACATATGAGGGAGAACATACAATTTTTGGTCTTTTGGGCCAGGCTAACCTCACTCAGGATGATGTTCTCCAATTCCATCCATTTACCAGCGAATGATAACATTTCGTTCTTCTTCATGGCTGCATAAAATTCCATTGTGTATAGATAGCACATTTTCTTAATCCATTCGTCAGTGGTGGGGCATCTTGGCTGTTTCCATAACTTGGCTATTGTGAATAGTGCCGCGATAAACATGGGTGTGCAGGTGCCTCTGGAGTAACCTGTGTGACTCTGTTTTCTGATAGACTACTTGAGAAACTTACATAATATCGTACCGGTTACAAAGTGCATTAATTCTCTTGTTGTAAACTGCATTAATTCACTTTCTTTTGAAGTTTCTGAAAATGGATTTCAACAGTATTAAGACCTAATCATTGGAGTTCACTTACAGAAGTTTAAAAGTTTCACATAAAACTAAACATAGGTGAGAGATACTGGTAAAGAATTATAACGTTTATAGTTGAAAGTAAATATAAACTTACTTATTTATCGATTTGATGCTGGGGATTGAAGCAAGGGCCTTACACTTGTTGACCTCATGCTCTGCCACTGAGCACACACTAAACTCCGCCGAGTTTACATTTAACGGAAATGATGTATAGTGCTTTTCTTCTTTTTTTAATCAGTACTGGGGATTAAACTAGGGTTCTCGCATTTGCTAAGCAAGGACTCTACCACTTGATCCATGCCCCCAGTACAAATGTTTTTTCCTTTTTTAATTGCGATAAAAACATATAACATAATATTTAACATCTTAACCATTTAAAGCACACAGTCTGTTAATATTAACTATATTCATGTCATGCCACAGAACTTCATCTTACAAACCCAAAACTCTACATTCATCAAACAGCTCATTTTCCCCTGCCCTCAGCCCTTGTCAACTGACAAGACATGGTAATTCCACTTTCTGTCTCTATAATTTAACTCCTCCAGATAGGTCATATAAACGGAACCAAGAGTACCATAAGGAATTTGTTTTTTCTTTTGTTTCCTCCTTCCCTTCCTTCTTTCCTTCCTTCCTTCCTTCCTCCCTCCCTCCTTTCCTTCCTCTTTCTGTGCTGGAAATGGAATCTAGGGGCATGTATATGCTATGTACGTGTTCTACCACTAATTCAAACCACTGAGTCCCATTTTTTTGGGTACGTGTGTATGTGTATGTTACTTTCGTTTCTTTTTTTGCGTGTGCTAACTTATCATGTTTTTTTTTTATCATATTATTGTTATGCTGGGAGTACACTGACACATTTACAAAATCTTTCAAATTGGGTTCACCCACCTCCATCATTCTCCTTTATCCTCCCCCTCCCCATTCCTGGAACAGTTTCAACAGGTCTCATTTTTCCAAATAATCTTTTTTTCTTTTTTGGAAGTACTGGGGTTGAACTCAGGGTATTGCACTTGCTAATCAGGCGCTCTACCATTTGAGCTACTCTGACAGCCCCCATCTTATTTCACTAAGCCTGATGTCCTCAAGTTCATGTTGTTGTTTATGACAGAATTTTTTTTTAAACTGGATAATATTCCATTGTTTGCACATAACACATTTTCTTTATCCATTCACATCTCAGTGGACATTTAGGTTGCAGTCTCCTCTTGGCTGAAAGAAACAATGCTTGCTGCAATGAGTGTGAGTGTACAGACAGTTGAAGATCCCATTTTAATTTCTTATAATGAGAAGTCAGATTATATAATGAGAAGTCAGATTGCTGCCTCATATGGTAATTCTTTTTAAATTTTTTGAGGAACTTCTATACTATTTTTCATAGCCCCTCTGCCATTTTTCATTCCCGCTATCAGAGTGCATGTGCTCCATTTTTTCCATATACTGTCAGGTAAACGTTCAAACATTTTTGAGAGATTTAGTTATGCCCAAAATTTAGTTTTAATCTTTTAGCTCTTTAGACTTATCCATATGTAATAACTATAAGTGAGCAATGTATGCAGTTTTTTTAGTCTTATAAGTTCAGTATGATGCCTTAATACCAGTTATCCATGAAGAATTTTTTTAATTTGTAATAATAATACTGAATATTTTAGTTTTTTTACAATGTTCCACACATTGTTCTAAGTACTTTATATTCTTGCTTAATTCATTCATCATTCCAATGTAATAAGTGATACCATAATTATTTTCTTTTCTAGATGTTGAGCTTGAGGTATTTAGAGAAAATCATCTCAGCAGCAATTAATTGGGTCTCAGAAAACCTGAACCCACACCTGTGCTCCGAACCCACACATTACTCTGCCTTGCGTATTTTAAAAGCCTTTAAGCATTGAACAATTTTAGAGTTCATTTTTTCTTGAGAGATTGTAGTCCAAGGACAAATTTTTCCATTAAGTCGTTAAAATAAAATAAAAAATTGGGAATTAGGAACAATACAAATTTATCATTAGATAATATTAAGGGATTTTAGGAAGGAGAAGGAGACAGTCAAACCTAAGTCTTAAAAATACCTAATGGTTTACAATTCATTTTCAGAGATCCCCTAAGTGGCAAGCCTGAGGGCCCAGCTCCGCAGAGCCACCAATCCGTTTTCTATGTGTTCCCTAGATTTTCTTTACTGTCACTCTTTTCCCCACCCAGTTCTTTGGTTGACAGTTTTACACTGGTCCTAAAAAGGTGTCTCCACGCCCACTATTCATCACACTTCCAGACTCTAGCTCTCAGTTTCAGGAGGGAAGCTGGCTTTTCCTCCTGTTTTGATGTGAGGATCAACGCCCACTTGCACGAACATTTATACCACAACCGAGGGTGGCTCAGAATCAATTCCTTTATGATAAATATTAGTCAGAAGGTGGGAAAAAAGTTTTTGTTCTTATTTTTTTAATGTTATATAGTCTTTAGAATCAAAGCTGGTTTTATTTTGGCAAATGTAAGGACATAAGCATATTTTATGTGCTTTTTTAAAGGCATTTCTGAGTAAGACTAGAATGAGAACAAGTGAATTTAGATCAAGGAATTCTTGATGAATTTAGAATGTAGACCATAGGTCTTGCAGGGACCTTCACAGAGAATCTGATAGCATGTCTCAAATCTACATTCTGATGTTTTCTTGTGCACACTATTTAGATGGGAAGATCAGAAATAAAAACAAGAATCTTCAAAAGACTGACTCTAGCCCAGTATCTTGTTCCTTTTACCTTTGAGGCATCTTTCCTACTCCCAAGGTACTGCCTTACTTTTGGACCATCCTCAGTCTCCCCCTGATTCCAGAATCCATTTTATGTGGAGAACAATAACAAATTTTGCGGGTACTTAAAGTGTCAACTCTCAACTCATCAGTTCTTCCATTTGTTTTGATCTATTTTGAGATGGAGTCTCACTACATTGCTTGGGTTGGTCTTAAGCTCCTAGCTTGGCAGTCTTCCTGCCTCTGCGTCCTGAGTTGCTAAGACTACAGGTGTGTACCACTGTGCCCATTTTCTTCCATTTGTTCTTTTCAGATATTGCTAATTTACAAAGAGCTAATTTTTAAATTTTTGTACCTAACTTGTGGGAAACTACCTTAGAAGTTATAGACAAGAACATAAATAATGTACAAGAGATTGAAAAGTGTTTTTGTCCTTATACCCTTCTGTCCAGTGCCATAGACCAGAGATAACTAAACTGAGGCATCTGCTACTTTCCCCAGTATATGTACTTTCCTTTCTTTTTTTAACTTGGGATTGAACCCAGGGCTTTTCATGCTAGGCAAGCACTCTACCACTTAAGGAACACCTCCAGCCCTTTTGCTCGAATATTGTTTTTGAGAAAGGGTCTCACTAACTTTGCTTGTGCTGGCCTCTAACTCATGATCTTCCTGTCTCTACCTCCTTAGTAGCTCAGATTATAGATGTATACCACGCCCAGCTTTGTAATTCCATTTTTTTGCTTTTCCTCTATCAGGAAATGCCAGGAGTGTTTCTGTAATCTCTACCATAGCAGACATCTGGGTGCACAGATTTTATTTCACAATGGATCAATGTCAGGCATAAGCTCTATTTGAGAGACTCTGGTTCTTCTCTTCCTCTGGGCAGCTCTGCCTGAGTTCCCCAACTCTTGGGGTAATCATTCTTCTGGGAAGTCTTCTTTTCATGATGAGATTTATGTGGAGTTCTTTTGTTGCTTTGTTTGCTTGTGCCTCTTCACAAACTGCCTTTTGATTCAGACATCTAACTAGGAGAAATTCTCTACCAGGCATTTCCTCACTTCCATGGTGAGCACTAACACAACTCTTCTCAAGTTTGTTTTGTGGTTGTGGGGATGGAATCCCGGGCTTTGAGCATGGTGGGCAAGTGCTCTGCTACTGATCTGTAGGCTAGCCTATAACTGTGGCTCACTGGCTGGAAGGCACTACACACTTTTTAATTTTGTGGTATGGGGCTTGAACTCAGGACCTTGCACTTACTAAGCAGGTACACTACCACATAA
Organism: Castor canadensis; assembly: GCF_047511655.1. Taxonomy (NCBI): domain Eukaryota; kingdom Metazoa; phylum Chordata; class Mammalia; order Rodentia; family Castoridae; genus Castor; species Castor canadensis. The sequence goes on from NC_133396.1 coordinate 117,444,481, forward strand.
GCAACACTGTCAGTCCTTTCTACTTCAGTTATTTTTAAAATGGGGTCTTGTTTGATGCCCAGGAAGGTCCTGGATCATAATCCTCCTGATTTTTGCTTCCTCCCTAGCTGGGATAACAAGACATGCGGCCGTACCTAGATTTGTTATTAGTTGAGATGGGGTCTTGTGAGCCTTTCATCTGGGCTGGCTTCCAACTATGATCCTCCCAATCTCTGCCTCTGAGTAACTAAGATTACAAGTGTGAGATTACACTACTTAGGAAGTTTTGTTTTTTGAGATGGGTTCTCACTATGTTGTCAGGGCTGAATTTAAACTCTGGGGCTCAAGTGACCCTCTTTCCTCACCTTCTGAGTATCTGGGGCTGGTGTGTGCCACCATGCCCAGCTCTTCTGCACACCTCAGGCACATGATCTTACTGAATTTCAGCAGCAACCCTGTCAGGTGTCAATAATTATTACCCATCCCATTTCATTCAGAAAGAAAATTAAAATGTAAGAACTTTCTGAGTCACACGGAAAATGGTAGAACCAGGCTTTGAACCTGACTTGACTTCAGTATGTCAGTGACTTCCTATCAGAACAGATCAGGACTCCCTAGAGAAGCATATACTTAATATCTTTTATATTAAGTGCTTGGGACCTGGAACGTTCTGGATTTCAGATGTTTTGTTTTGTTTGGTGTTGGAGATCAAATGCAAAGCCTCTCACATGCTTTTCTTTTCAATATTTGTGCTTAATTCCTGATACAGGGTGATGGCTGTGGAGTGGGGGGTTGGCTTAGTGGCAGAGCACTTGCCTAGCTTGTGTGAGGCCCTGGATTCCATCCCTAGCACTGAGAACAAAACCAAACCAAACCAGGTGAATGAGTGACTGCACACATCAGACCTGGGATGCATTCCTGAAGAAGAGTTGCCTTTCCCAAGTAGATATCATCATGTCAAACAAAAAACTACTGAGTTTCTGCATGCCCTGGAGGAGAGAGAGTTACATACACCATTGTTTTCATCATTCAGTGTCTTGCTTTGTATCACAGCTTGGCCAGAAACTCATGATCTTCCTGCCACAGCCTCCTGAGTGCTGGGATTATGGGCATTTACAACCACACCCAGCTGTCATGAGTGTATTTTTATTACACACTTTATCATTCGCTTTTAAATGTATTTCAGAACACACCCTTATGATTACGGATTACTTTCTTTCCTCTCACAAACAATAGCATTATTTTGGGATTGTTAAATGTGTTGTGTACAACCCAACACCTGTTGTTTGGTGACATGCTCTGTTTGGTTTCTGTGGAATTAAACTGGTCACAAACGATAATGGTACAGAGACAAGTTGAAGGATGTCTTTTTGAGGTGTTGAGAGATTCCATTATCCAAAAGCAATCCCACAGCTGCCCTTGCACCATAAGTTTGACAACAGCCAAAGACAGTGCCAAGTTCCACCCTCGCCCTGTCACTCCTAGGATCCTGGAGCAGGCATCAACATTTCCTTTCCACCGGCAACAGTAGCAACAACAATAGCTACACAAAGAACCCCTCACAAGACAGGATTTTCATTTTGTACTTCTATTCTTAGCCACGTTCAGTTATTACTTTTGCAAGATTAGAGCACAGGCTTTCATTCAGGCTGCCTGGGTTCAAATCCTGGCTCTGACACTTGTTGGCTGTGTGGTGCTGGGTGTGTTATCTAGTCTCTTCCTTAAGCCTCAGATCAGCAGAATAGGATTAATATGTGTTTAGCACATCAAAGAGTATCTGGCACTCTTAATGTGTATTATTAGATTCTGTGGTGTTGATGTCTAAGTTTTCAGGGTACATTTAAAAACCACTGGAATGGGTGTCTAAATTTTCAGGGTACTAAAAGCGTTGAAATGGGCATTGGGATATCTTGTAAAGGGGGTTTTATGACCAGAAGTAAATCAGTACAGCCACTGGAATTTAGGATCTCTTTGAGACAAATAGCTTATAAATCTGTGTTGCTTATGCCAAATGATATAATATTGGTAGGGATTACTGTCAGTTTTACTGATAATTTATTGCCTAATTTTTGTATTTCCTTTTTGGGTAATTTAGGGATAAACTCTAATGTGGAAGAATGAAGAATAGAATACTGAAAACTAAGTTGACAGGGCTGAGTGCAGTGTGTACATGTAGTCCAAGCTACTTAGGAGACTGAAGCAAGAGGATCACTTGAACCCGGGAGTTCAAGGTCAGCCTAGTTACTTAGTGTGATTCCTTCACCAAAAAACCCAAAAAAATCCAGACAGGAGAGGTGGTACACATCTGTAATCCCAGCTACTGAGGAAGCAGAGTTAGGAGGATCAAAATATCAAGACCAGCCTAGGTAAAGTTATAGAGACCCTCTTTCTGAAAATAAAAATAAATAAATAAGAGAGTTAGGTTTTTGGCTCAAGTATTAGAGCACTTGTTTGGCATTTGTGAGTCCCTGTGCTCAATCCTAGTGCCAAGCACACACACACACAAAATCATGACAGCTAGTAAGTGCTTCCTGGGGGTTGTTGACTTGACTGACCACTCTGGTAGACAAGGATTCTGAATGGAGTCTCTGCCCTGAAGGAATATGGGATTGGAAGGAGGGGACAGTTCACCACACACGTAGAATAGAAGCTGTTAGGTGCTAAGGGAAGGGCTCACTTGAAAGATGAATGTGAAATGAAGCAGTGGTGACAAGGACCCCAACTCAGTCTTGTGGGCCCTGGTGGGGCTCCCATGAAGATACAACTGTGGGAGCACATAAACTCACAGAAGAAAAGAGAGTGCTGTTTTCTAGGAACCTCCAGCCATCGGACAAGGGGCAAGCCTTGGGTTAGGGGACTGTGGCCAGAGATAAGGCTGGGATGAGATCTTTGAACTCTGTAAATGCTTTGCTCTCTGTTATAATCAGATCACACTCAGTGATAGGTAGTGTATGAACTCTGGTGTAGTGACAGGAAATATTCATGAGAAGATGTGGTTGCTATGTCTGAAATGCACTTCTCACACAATTTGAGACTTCAACAGATGACTATGTTCTCAAGTTGTAGAAGTCCTCCTCTCTTCAGTGTCTCTAGACATTGCTCTGTTCTCTCTGGAGCTGTTACAAAACAAAATCTTCTTTCAACTTCTCTGAGCAAGTGGCACATTCCTTATATCCTTGCATAAATCTAAGGGAGATTGTTTTTATAACATTTCTAAACTCCACATTTAGGTCCTAGAGTCAAGGTATATAATAATCAGTGAAATTCTAAAATGTTTCTCTCCTTATTTCTCTGAAGGGGAAACAAACTATGGTGATTTTAATCATCTTTAGTTCATGTAACTCTTACATAATCATAAAGCAGATAGAATTATTGTTCTTTTGTGCTTTGGAAAACAGAGAATAATAAGGCTAAGTGATTTAGGTGCACACAACTAATAAAATGGCAGAGTTGGAATTTGAAGCTTCATCTGCCATTTTCTGCCTCCCTTTCTCTCTCTTTTATCTTTTCCTTCTCTCATTCATTCCTCATATGTTTTCCTGAACCATATGGAAGGGAAAATGCTGAAGATGGGCTGGTATGGTGGTTTATAATTATAATCCATGCTACTCTGGATGTAGAGGTAGGAGGATCATGGATCAAGCCTGAGAAGAGTTTATAGTAGACCATATATCAAAAACAAAATAAAAATAAAAGGGCTGGGCTTGTAACGCAAGTGGTAGAACCCTTGCCTAGCATGCATTAGGCCCTGAGTTCAATCCCCCATACTGAAAAAAAAAAAAAAAGCTAAAATTGGACCTACAGTGGGCACACAAGAAGTTTTCCTGCCTTCACTTTAAGGTGACTCATTCTGAGTGCCTAGTGTTTAGTTAACAGCTATGGGATCAAAATAATAAAGGAATGGCTGTGCTTACAAATGGAAGGGAAAAAGGACACATGAATCTTCTTGTTTAAGCTGGAAAAGTTCAAGGCCAAATAGTTTGTAGTGCTTTGCAGCATTTTCCCCTCCTAATCATTTCCCCCCACCAATCATTTCCCCCTCCTAGCCATTTTCCCCTCCTAACAATTTCCCCCTCCTAACCATTTTCCCCTCCTAACCATTCCCCCCACTAAGCATTTCCCCCTCCTAAGCATTTTCCCCACCTAACTATTTTCTCCTCCTAAGCATTTTATTCAATATAATGGGACTGCATACTCTTCTTATCCAATGGAGGGAGCTTTTTCTTGCTCCTGTTACTACTGAAACTAACTGGGCCTAACTGGGGGTGATGAGAGATGCAGAAAGGACACAGGGTAGACAGACAGACACAAAGTTGGGGCCAGGTGTGTTGGGCACTCAGGTGGAGATGCACAACAGCCTCATTGCTTCTTATCTCTATCAGTCTCTTCTATTTACTCTGCTTCTTTTCTCTATCTTTGTTCTTTAAGGCCTTATTCCTTTACAATTCTTTAAAACCTTGCTTCACTACTCTTTAAGGCCTCTTTCCTTAGACTTGCGCTGTCCCATGTTTTTTCTTAGCTTTTCTTTAGCATAATCCTTCTTAAAGTCTTTGCCTTCAGTCTTGCACTGTCCCGTGTTCTGTCTTTAGCTTTCTTAGCCATTCTTTTCCTTTCAGCAATCCTCCCTTCAGCAATTCATTTCTCCCCTTCAGCGATCTCCTTCCAGCAATTTCCCTTCAGCCAAAAAGCCTTCCTTTATCAAAAAGCCTTCCTTTATCCAAAAGCCTCTCATCCTCCTTCAGCAGGTCTTTTGTACCCAGTGGTAAACAAGGAGGTGGAGCAGCAGTTCTCTGGGAAAGACATGACATTGTAACAAGAGAAGCCTGTGTTCCTGCTTCTAAACAACTTACGAAAAGCAGCTGAGGTGCATCTCGCTTTCTCGCTCTCTTCTGTGGCTGGGGCTGTGCCAATCTTGGCCTGCAGAGTATTGAGTACAACTGTGCTTATGTCCTCATAGGCTTCTCCTACTCCACTTCCCACAGTCCAATACATTATACAGGAGTGAAGTCAATGCAGCACCACTGTGGGCTCAGTGACCTGCCCAGACAAAGTTGGCTGTAGAAGGGAAACAGTGTGCGGTCCCTGACACTGGGCACTAATTGGGTTTGATAGACCACTAGCTTTGAGGTTTCTTTCTGTACTCTTTTCTTTAAAGGCAAAGCATCATCCATTCCTATTGGGGAGTTTAGTCTGCCCTTCTCATTGGAAAATCAGTAATGTGTGCCAGTATACTCTTTTGACTCTTGTATGCTACTTTATCCTTAAAAATGGTCAAGAATAAAAGGTCAAAAGATCCTTTTTTTATTTCTCATTCTATCTTTTAATTCATTCTATTTTATTTTTCATTCTATTTTATTTATTTATATTTATTATCACTATTGTCATTGTTGTTGTTTTGAGACAGGGTCTTGCTGTGCATCTCAGGCTGTCCTCAAACTCCCTACATAGCTTAGGCTGGCCTGGAAATCATGATCCTCCTGAATGAGGCCTCAAGTGCTAGGATTACAAGCAGGCACCATCATATCCAGCAAAAGACCCTTTTTATACCTTCCCTGCTGATATCCCATCTTATTTCCAGGGCTAGAGGAACAGCAGAGAAGCAAAGAGAATGAGGCTTGAGCACAACCCTAGGCATGAAATTGCTGTGATGAGAGCTAGCTCCACTGTCATCCTAGTGCTATACTCCTCTCCCTACACCTCAGCATGCCATGCCACACCCTGAAGATGGTAAAGTTAAAACTTAGCAATGTACACACAAAAATTCAATTGATGTCATGACTTGTGATGAGTAGGGCAATAAAATGTTTGGGGAAAAGTGAGGTGTGGTATAGAAATACCCCCCCACCCACACACATTTTATAGTTTGTAAAGAAATTCCAGTGACAGTTCTAAAGGAAGCATCAAAAAGTGTTTCGTACAACCCCTTGGGCACAGGTACAGTGTCCCAATGGAACTTAATTTGATTTCTAACTTTGGGTGTATTCTTAACTTATATGTGCCTTGATATAATTATGACATTTTATAAGTTACAGATATATGATAAATTATTAGCTTATGTTATATAATGCTAGCTATAGAAAGTATTTCCTCTTTTATGCAGAATGATCAGAGAGTGGCTAGAAACAAAAGGCTTTAAAAACAAGAAAGAGAAGTCATATCACTTAAAAACTGGAAAAATCTTTACTACTATATAATAAAGAGAGGGTTTTCTTTCTTTTTTACATTTTAGGTCCTTTAAAACAAAAATGCTACAGATTATTGCTTGCGTGTTTTCAGTGCTCTGTAATTGTGTGCTAAGGCAAATCCCATTGCTTTTAAATCACTTAATGTTGAAAAACAATAGATAAGTCCCACTTGGAGGACCCTATGGGTCATCTCAAGCCATTTGGTTCTGCTAATAAAGTTAAAACAATTGGGGGAAATGTACAGATGCTTTCAAATTGGTTTTATAGTTATGCGGTCTGTATGTATGAAAAGAAAGATGACTGTAAGGCACTATGTAAATCCACATGGATCATTGTTGTGTGGGAGTGATGTGAAATGAGAATAAAGATTTGACATATATTTTTATTTTGAGGCGCCATGCTAATTTACATCATTCAGCCTTTTCACTGCCAAACTGTAAAAGTCCATTAAGTGACTGAAAGGAATATACACATTATCTATTGTCACTCCAGGCTGGAGTTTTACACACACCCTGTTATTCTACCCGCCAGCTAGCTGCAAGATTCTATTAAGCAGTAAGTGAGAAAATTATATTGCCTGCAAACTAATTGTACAAAAGACTCTGAAATAAGTAATCAGAGCCCAGGACTTTCTGAAAAGCTGCCAGGAGATACTATAAATTGCTCTATCATTCTTGTCACCCTGATTTAAAAACCCACAGCTTCCATGTTGATTTGTTCCCTCTGCAGCAGAGCATACTTCCCCAACTATTGACAAAATTTGGAAAATTCCAGTTGTGTCATCAGTAGCTGCCCAGTTCTGCCCCGGGTCCCATTGAACAAATGTGTACCAGAAGAATAGCAAGCTATAATCCCAGGAAACTCTGTGTACAATGAGACTCCTATCCTATGGACAATCATTTCTGCAGCTTCTTGAATGTCCAGGTGTCCATAGTTGCTGCTAGAAACATTTTTGTCTAGTTTCCACTTTTGTTGACTCAGAGGAAAACAAGTGTCCCATAGAGATGCTGTGGTCTAGAGGGAGTAATGTCTTTGAGCCATTACCAAAGTAGACGTAACATTGTGATCCAGGTGCTTGTGATAGCACAAGTTTTTAGAACAAGATGATTTTTTTAATTGAATAGGAAAAACAACAGGAAGGCTTTTCAAGGGCAGAATCTCTGTAGACTCTAAAATGGATCAAAGACTTGTTGATGGACAATCATAGCCTACAACAATGAACTAAGTAACTCAATGGGAGGGCTTGGAAATTAGAGAGGCTTCCTTCCAGCAAACAAGTTGTTTAAAATAATGTTGATTTGTTTTTCAAAATAGGAAGCAGAGTTACTTAGTGAAATCAAGGTCATCATCCCTATGTGTCAAGACGACATTATTGAAAGAGAACTTTGGTGAAGAATACCTGACTTGTCCTAAACAATGTCTCTACACTTCAGTTCAAAATATATCATTTGTGAAAACACTCAAGACCACTATGTTTTCCATCCTTTCACAAGTGACATTTTTTTTATAAAGTTGCCACCATATTTCCTATGCTTTGAAAAGATTCCTTTATTCCAATGTCAGCATCTATTCTTTTTTTCACAGCACAGTTCAAGCAGTTGCCCTGTGTGAACAATTCACTGGCTTTCAGAAGCATAATCTCTGTGCGTGAGAATGTGTGCATGCTGGTACACACCTGTACTGCATCCAGAGTCATTGCACCACACTCTAAGCTGTATTATCTGTTGAAATAACTTTTGACTATGGCCACCTTTCTATCCCAATCCTGGCACAGTACAGAATTCCAGGCTCATTGATAAGTAGATTCAGCAAAGAATAAGACATCAAGAATTCATTTCAAAAGCTGGCTATGGTAATCTGCACATGAAAATCCCAGCACTGGGAAACTGAGACAGGAGGATTGTAAATTCCAGGCCAGCCTGGGCTTCCTAGTAAGTCCCTGTCTCAAAAAACAAAACAAAAGCAACAAAAGAATTAATTTTAAGGCATTATTATAACTCTTCCTACCTTCAAATATCTCTTTGTCATTGAAGAATTATGCAATGCACAGATTAGAAAGGAAACTAGAATATTCTTTATATGTAATGTGAAACTCTTATATGACAAGTTAGCAATTTCTCTTCTGTTTTGTTGGGTAAATTTAAAAATCTTTACACAATTATTCTTACAAAAGTTATTTGCAGATTTAGCTATTATTATTGAATCACTCCTAAATATTTTCTTCAATGTGGATCCAATTCTGAGAGCACCTATTTTGTCAATAATAACAAGTATGAAACAACACAAAATTACATGACTCTTTTAGTATCATCTGTCTGTATTGTTTGTATTTGCATATTTCCTTTTCCTTTTCTTCTTCTATTCATATCATAACAAATTTTTATTTCCTTTAAGGCCTCTTCCAGATTCTTTTTCTTTCATATACTTTACTCTCTGGAACCATTAGCATTTTAAAAAAATTTCCTCTTGATCACTCCTTCTTTTGATACACATTGTTGTTTTAGTCAAAGGTACTTTTCAATGTTTTGAAAAAAATTAGAGATAGATTTCCTTCTACCCTCTTAAAAATTATTTGTGAAATGGTTTTCCTAGTGTGGTTTTCTTCTCCTTCCTTCTTTCCCTGCACCTCTCTCTCCCTTCTTCCTTTGTTTCCTCCCTCCCTCTCCCCTGTTTCCTTCCTTTCTTCCTTCCTTCCTTTCTTCCCTCTTTCCTTCCTTCCTTCCTTCCTTTCTGTTTTTTTCATTTTGGAGATAGGGTCTTGCTATTGTTTTCCAAACTGGCCTCAAACTTGGGGACATCCTACCTTCACCTCCTGCCTCCATCTCCCAAGTGCTTACAATACAGGCGTGTGTCACCACTCCTAAGATGCTAGTGTTCTTAATATTGCTTTCTAAAGGAATATCTAGCTCACTTGATCCTTTAGACATTACTACATCATACCACAGTAATTGATGTTCATAATAATGATGACCTTGAGATAACAAGAAAATACTATTCTTTTACTTATGCAGTGCTTTTTGGCCAAAGTTTTTATATTTCCTAAGAAATGGTCCTTGTCCTCCAGTGTCCTACTATCTAATGGGTAATAGGCACCTGAAAAGACAGCCAAATATGACCTACCCATGTAGGATGAGAGCCTCAAAAGACATAAGTCCCAAGAAATCATTTTCTGCTAGGATAGTCTGAGAAGTTTTCATAAAACATTTGAAGGGAATTGGAGTTGAACATAAAGCCTTGAAAATAATTTTAAGAAGAAAAGAGGGGCAGAGATAGTTCATCCTCAGAGGAGAGTCTTGAAGGGCAGGCAGTAAAAAAATGAATAAATCATATTGGCCACATCAGGAAGTTCATCTGAGGTAAAAATTGTAATATTGCTGGAAAAATAGATGAGAGTTAGATTGGGAAAGAGTCCTGTTTGCTAGCTTAATATTTTAGACTTAATTCAGGAGGGCATAGGAACTGTTGGTGTGTGAATGTGTGTGTGTAATGGCAAAGGCTAAACAAGCACTCTACCACTGAGCTACACCCACAGCTTCGTATTGAGTTCTTTAAATATTAGGGAAGACCCATGATTAAACAGTCACAGAAAGAAAATATGCTCATGGTGTCCCACCTGGATTAGACTGGGGCAGAATGGAGGCCAATAGCTACCAAGGTGGTGACCATCCTGGTCCAGATGTGAGCTCAGGAGTGCCTGATATATGTTCCTGTCAGAAGTGTCTTGATGTGAAGGATGAGGAAGTAATTTCCAAAGAGGAGAGAAACTAGTTTGAAAAGAAAGAAGATTGCATTTGCTTGTGGTAGTGGATTATCTAGGACTGAGTTAAAGGTGGAAGACAAGTGTTCATGTCTCAAAACAGAAAGATGAACAAGCATTACTGCCTACTATTTTTCAAGTACCAAAGGGAAAGAAATATTTGAATTTTTTTACTTTCTGGTCTTTCTAACCAATCATTTTTCCATCATTCCTAAGAGAACAAAACCTTAGTTTTCTTTTAAAATAAGTCATATGAAGAGGGAGAATCTAGTCGTAGAATATTAACCCTTAGAAAATTGCTAGCAGTACTCTTTTGATGCAAAATAAAATCTCAGGGATGGTTCAAGAAACTCTGCAGTGAGGAGTGGTTTAACTAACATTCAGATCAAACTCCTCTTATTTTTGGCCTTCATCACAGTCTGATTCCTTCACATTATCCTTGGATTTCTGTGTGTATGCCATTACTAATATTTCTGAGGAATGAAATATAAGTGATGGTGAACACTTTTGCTTATGCAATTAATGTCACTCTTAATATATAACCTCCTATTAACAGTAGTTTCTTTAAGCCAGGCCTGGTAGTGCAGATCTGTAATCCCAACACTGGGGAAGATGAGGCAGGAGGATTGTGAGTTTGAGGCCAGTTTAGACTACAAGAGAGTTCAAGGCCAGCCTAGACCTCATAGGGAGACCCTGTCTTAAAAAACTACAAACAAAAACCAAAAGTAGTTGTTTTTATCATGTATTGTAAATTAAAATGCTAATTTAGACTAACTTTCTATAGGCTTAGCTCAAATTATAATAGACTTTTATTTTAACTCATGCATACTTAACCAATTTTCAGCAGTTCTAAGTGGTTAGTATTACTTCCTGTTGTTTAGCAGTTGCTGAGTAGTTGAGTCTTTGTACAATCCTGCAATCCACTAATGTGATATTTAATGAGGAGACATCAGTCTGGAGAAAGGTAGTCAATATAAATCAGTGTTTACAAAGTGTGATTAACTCTGAAATATTTCATCAATGCTGTGGTCCCCGGCAGCCTCTATGCTAATTACAAGAATCTGCACGTGTTTCAGGGGACTCAGGATGGACCCCAGTACAGCAGACGTGGAGCAGCAAAATTGCAATTATGCTTGGACCGTCTCTGATGGCAATTTATGCATTTGGTGTGATGACCTCCCCCTTCCCAGGAGGGCAATAAACAGAATGCATTTTCATTAAGATACTAATGCACTTAATCACAAGGGGAAAGGGTTAGGAAGTAGCAGGAGACCTTCCAGCACTATGCGACCTAGCAGAGAGGGGAGAGAGGCTTTATTTTAAAGGCAGCTTCTTTGCCGATTTGTAGGCAACCCGCAGAACAGCCCACACACTTGCATGGTCTCTAATTGAGAAGAATTTAAAGTTTGCATCTTCTTCTGCTTCATGTGTATCATTTCAAAGACGTAGACACTACTGTAAGTGGTGTAAAATTAATATTAAAAATATAGCTTCACTACTTAGGAGGCTGAGATCAGGAGGATCACTGTTGGAGGCCAGTTGGGCCAAAAAAGCTCATGGGTCCCCCACCACATTGGAAAAAAGCTGGGCGTGATGGCTCCCCTGTCATCATATCAACAAGGAAGAAGTATAAATAAAAGGATCTCAGTCCAGGCCAGTTATGGCAAAAAGTGAGACCCCATCTCCAAAACAACTGAGCAAAAAGGACTGGAAGTGTAGCTGAAGTGGTAGAATAACTGCTTATTAGTAAGGCTGAAGCCATGAATTCAAACCCCAGTACCAGTACTGCAAAAACAAACAAACAAAAAAATAATTTCATAGTAGTTTGTTCTTCTTTATAACATTTTCATGGACCTTGAGTGTTTGGAATTAATTATGCAAATAATGTGACAAACACAATGACGGTAGTAATGATGATGAACACCTCTATCACCATGGCTACCATCATCATCATCACCATTGTCATCAAGAAGCATTTACTGAGTGTGGAACTGTGCTGGAAGGCTCTGGAAGCCTTGCAGTTAGAATTCCTATCCCTGCCCTGGAGGTGCCTAACACAAAGGCCCACATTAGCCTGCTGGTCGTGGTCATTTCTCACCGTGAAGTTTATGTCGTTCAGTGTCTCCAGAAGAAATCCAGGACGAACAATACAAGAATCCACTTTCTATGTTTGTATTTTTATGAACATAATTTACTTGAAAAGTAATGCATGGGTGGATTTGGTTTACTGACCCTTTGCTTTTCCTGCCCATGCAGAGTAACTGTCTTCTAGAATCTTAGAATCCAAAAGAAATTTCAAAGTAGATTATGATCATAAAAGCCTAATTTAAACTTAATTTTTTAAAGACCTTCTCCATATGTCTTCTCATTTTTAAATGCATCGTCTGTGACTTTAGCATAGTATCAGCTTTGTGACATGTTTTACATTCCTGATGAATCTGTGTAACTTGGGATGGGGGAAGGCAGGAGTAATGTTAGCAGAAATGCTAACATTTCCTGGGACCTGCAAGTCTAACAGCTTTCTTCACCCTTTGTGTTTTAGGTAATATAGAGTACAGCTGCCCTGCCACGAACGAATGTGAAATCACAAAGCGCAGACGTAAATCCTGCCAGGCTTGTCGCTTTATGAAGTGTCTAAAAGTGGGCATGCTGAAAGAAGGTAAGGCACTTTGTTGGGGAGGGCTATGGGGTTTTGGAAGAACAGGGAATTAAACCAATTTTAGAGAAAACAGAAAGAGATGGTATACTTACTGCTGTAAGTATACTGCATCTGATGGCAGACACCCTAGCATTCTGATACCTCGTGGCTAACGCTCGACGTCAACCAGAAGGGACAAGGTAGGACACATTTCTTGTGCAGCTGAAGGCACCAGGTATATGTGACAGTCCTGATATTTTGATCTTTACAATTTGCCGAAGGAAAAAGGTGAAGACAAACCAAATGTTTGCTGGCATTATGTTTTTGCTTTTCTTCTCATTACTGTTATCACAGAGAGATCTTTTTTTGTTTTGTTTTTTTATGAATCTTGGGTTTAAGGTTTTCTTTATTCTTTTCCAACCTTATCTTTTAGACCTAGTGTAAAGAGCTTTTGGTATGATATTAAAATTGCTTTCTATTTTTGATTTCAATTGGGGATAACAATGACAAACATAAAATAATGACAGTGAACCTCTATTCTGTGCTAAACAAATTGTCTGAGCTTACACGGTTAATTACTGGAGAGTCAGGAACTGAATACTAGATAGCACTCAGCTATTCTACACAAGTCAAGAGGCCTGACATATTTGTATATTACACCATATCTAGAAAAACTAGCATTTCAGCTTGAAGATGTAAAAAAAATTTTGTTCTTTACTTTGAGATGCCTACCATTTAGTTTTTGATGTTTTTATGTGTCTTTGTACATGTGTATTTTACCTATTAAATTTAGACTTTCCTTCTCTTCATTTACCAGTGTTTAAAATAAATGTGATAATTTTATAAAGTAACAAAGTGAAATTTGGTAATTAAAGCTTAAAAGAAGTTATATTACTTAAATATTTAAATATATACCTTCTGTTGTATCATAGAAATATGCTTTGTTCTTGGGATTTGCCTTATTAGTTTGTATATTTTGTGTTACTAAAACACCCTCTTTTTTTCTAAATCCAAGTTGATCTGAGTGCTAATTCACCAAGTTAAAGCAGAGCTTCAGCTGGGTGTGATATAACTAGATTCTCATATTGTACCTGGTTTGCTCCTGTTCCAGGATTTTATGGTGCTCTGTGGGATCTATAGGAAGATGGGTGGAACAGATTCTGTCGTGGTCCACAGAATTCACGCCACACATATCTACCCTTCATCTTGTTTACTAGGGACAAAGAAGACCCTCTTAAAGTCTTCTTCTCACCTTCAACTTTGCTCTTCTCTTGAAAAACAGCTGTAAACAGACACAAAACTTTAAATAATTATTTTTTTAATTTTAAAATTTTTTGGTTTGGGATATTTAAACCCAGGGCCTCATGCTTGCTGGGCAAGTGTTTTACCACTTTGATCATTGCCCACATCCCTGTAACTTAGTAATTAAAGCATTTTAAACAGACGACCAAGATACATTGTCAAGCAAACAAAGGAAAGCAAAAAAAGGTTCATTTATATATAAATTTATATATTGAATTTTATATAAATTTTTAAATTTACATGTATACACACACTTATATATTAACATATATACATGTACACACATATGTGAGGGGGAGTGAGAGACACATGGAAAGGAGAAAGAAAGGCAGAACATAGACACACACAACTGGGATGGTACACCTGGAGAAGAAGCAGGATACCGTAAGACTGGTGCCAGGGTTATACCGCTGAATAAAAAGAGGATGGAAGGTGTCTTTTACTGCATAGCATTTGACACTGTTAGGATTTTTTCACAATAAACATGTTTTACATTTATAATCCATTTGCTAAATATTGATTACCGCTATCTGTGCCAGACACTATTGTAGGCTCCAGGAATGCAAGTATAAAAGACAGATTAGTCTGCTCTTGCTAGTAGAACTTGCATGAAAATGCCAAAATGACTGTTTTTGACAAAGGCAAATACATAAGTAAAAGTATTAATACAAAATTAACTCATATGACAAAAACGTTTCCTTTTAGTTCAGGTGATGGTGGTAGCTTACTTTTTTGAGTGGAAAACTTTGTTTTAGCCACTACCTTAAACTCTATAGCAAAGCAATGTACCAAAGATAATTCACAATGTAAGATCCCCAGCATCACAAAAACAAGCAAACAACAAAAAAAGCATAATTCAGAACATAGTAAGAGATGGACAGTCAATTTTGGATCTTCATTAACCACTTGGACTTGCAGAGATTTAAACTAAACCTAATGCTTATTCAAAAAAGTTTCATTAAGAGTGCTTTCAAATTCCTGAAAATTGAAGAATCACTATTTTTAAAAGGTAATTTACTTTTTTAAAATGTTAGAAGTAATGTGTCAGTGAACACCGTGTGTGAATGTATCCTAGATTTGGATTTTATTTTCAACAGCACAATACATAGAGACCCACTTCCATTCCTAGGAAACGAAGATATAATTTATTTTTGATTACTTTGACTTTACTTCTCTAATTTGCTCAACTAATTGCTCTCCCAGAGTTAAGGAGTAGTAAGAAAGAAATATTTTCTCCTAAATAATTTTTCTATTGTAGTTTCTAACAGCAGTGATCCCGAAGGGTAGGAAGAGTGAATGAAGTGGTACGAACTACATTTAATTAAACATTGTTGGTCCAAGTAAATGGAACCATGCTTATCTCTAATTCACACCTCTTCAGTTGCTATTACCAAGCCTTTAGAGGATGTATTTTCAAGGCAATCACTGCTGTTGCTGATTTCCTCTAATAATAATTTACTTTCCATTCTTAAGGCCACTTAGATGGGAAAACATCAGTTCTCTAAGTTCCACCTCTTCTTTCTTCCCAAAAGAAAGGATGAGTAATTATGAGGAAATACAGAATTTTTTTCCCTTTTATACTTAAAAAATGCAGTGAAATATTACACTACACCCTGCATATAAATGCCCTATTATTTTTGACCATCTCCTTGGCTCAACACTTGCTTTCTGAGCCCAGAGAGAATGATATCAACTTAAATGTATCTTTATGGATGTAGAGGGATTTCAGTCCCATGCAGTATGTCAGAGATCATGATGTAGTAAATCTATTCAAATGTAAACCTGTTCAATTCAATTACCAGTCCATAATAAAATTTGCTGCTACAACCCCCGTGTTGACCACAGCAGTCCATACAGGCTGATGGCACAGCAGGTCTGGAAATTGACAGACAAAATCTATTTAAACAAAAAACAACATTAGTTTGAGAATCTGAAATGAAATCAGATTTCAACAGCTTTGATGGGAACCTTCTTTCCTTTAACAGGTATTTTTATTCCACTCGCCAACTGCATCATAGATAAAGTGTTGCCTGAGGCGAATAAAGAAGTTTTTCATTATAAAAGAGGTTTATAGAAAAATGAGACCTTTACTATTTTAAAAGTAATAATTCTAGCTAGGCACCAGTGGCTCCTGCCTGTAGAGCTAGGTACTTGGGAGACTGAGATTAGAAGGTTGACAGTCTGAGGCCTGGCCAGGCCAGGCAAAGCATTCACAAGACCCCATCTCAACCAATAGCTGAGTATGGTGGTGTGTGCCTGTTATTTCAGCATTGTGGGAGGTTGAGATCTAGAGGATTGGGTCCAGGATGGCCTGGGCAAAAAGCAAGACCCTATATATCTCCAAAATAACCAGAGCAAGAAGGGCCTGGGGAGTGACTCAAGCAGTAAAGTGTCTTCCTAGCAAGCTTGAAAGTCTAAATTCAATCTCCAGTATAGCAAAAGTAAAAACAAAATAAATTCTTAGTTGTATTGACTGGCATTTCTACAAATTGAGGCCCATCTCTTTAAGAAGATAGCTAAGTGTCGGTTAGAGTGTGAAAGGGAAGTGATGCATTATGGGTAAATGATTCCTGTGCATTACATTGAGTGTAATTAAATGATTATAAGTAATGCCCTCTCATTAGCTATCAAAGAATCACATCTTAATAAACTATGTTGATTTTCATATTAGAATTTTTTAATCAAAAACTGTTACCAGTTGAAGTCAAAATGCAAAAATTCCCAAAAGATACAAACAACCAACAGTTGTTTTGGAGGAAATGACAAAATGCCATACCATAATAAAACTTGGAGAAGTGTACCTACACAAATAATAATTTATTCAAATCCAAGTAATGGCATTCTGAAAAGTCCCGTTTGTCTTCTTTCTTGTTCTGCTTTGCTGTAAACGTCAGGAATGTTGGGCCAGCATTACTTTCTTAACAGTCTACCATACTGTATGTCAGATGAAGTCCATCTATTACATGAAATCTGGTCTCAACATTCCTTTTTTATTTTTTTCAGGTATTAACTGATTTGAAGGAAAAACCAAGAGCTAATCAAGGTGTACCTATAAATCTGGTTAAGATTTATTTTTATTTTGATCTCTCTCCTTGGTTATTTAAAGGCTATTGTAGTACCTAGTGGTTCAGTTTTCTCTCTGTTCATATCAAACAGATGTTTTTATGAAAGCACTATTTATTTATGAAATTCACTAATCAAAAGCTTGAAGGGAGTTTTGGCACAGTGGGTTTCACTTTGGCAATTCAAGGATTTTTCTCTGTCTCTTCCAAGTGTACAAAAGATTTTACATTTATGTATTTATATTCCCTAGCCAGGCCAGCCTCCATGTAAAGTGTGAATCAATCAGGCAACACAGAGGACAAGTTTAGTTATTTTATGCCAAGAAAGTGTACTATTTATTTGCTATAAAAAATCTTCAGTTTTATCATCTATAAAATGGTGATATCAATAATAGTATTTGCAAACAAAATACTGAAGATATTGCATAAGATATTAAAGGGGAATGGTAGAACATTTGTCTAGCAAATGTTTCCCAGACTGACTGAGTTTCATCCCAGCACTGAAAAAAAAAAGGAAAAGAAATAAAAACAGTATTTCAGGTTCAATGTTTACCATAGCATGCGGTCTAGAGAAAGGACTAGATTAAAATTAGCTACTGCTGCCAGAGTCAGTAAGTCATGCTTTAAGGTGAGGCCAACTTAGGTTCAAGCCCTGGTCCTACATTTACCCCCTGTGCCTGGGACAAGTGATGTAACTTCTGTAAGGCTTGTTTGCCTCAGTCTGTTGAGGATTTTGTGGAGAGCAAAGGTTTCAGGGAGTGTACAAGTCTGGAACATAATGAGCAGGAGATACCATGAGCTAGAATCTAGATATCATATTGTATATTGACTTGGTGGACAAATCCAAGTTCATGTAAAATTTGTTATCTTTTGACAATATCAGTGGCCTCAAGGGTGCTTTCCAGTGTTTTTCATAGTGGCACATCAATAAGTGAAAATTTGCTCAGAAATGTCATGGGGAAGTCTCATCTTCAATAGCGACCTTAGGTCACACCAGGAGAAGCAACAGCATAAAATGCATAAGAGAGACTTTAACACAAGTAGTTTTCATCAATACTGCAGGTGGGGTATGATTTTGATAACTCCATTATCTCAAAAGAAAAAGGAGAAGGAAGAGGAGGAAATGGGAGAAGAAGAAGAGGAGGAGGAAGAGCAGCAGCAGCAAAGTGGAAAACAAATCATAGCATGAAAATAATTTTAGTAAACTCAACAGATATGAATTGAGCTTCTGCTTCATGTGTGGTGAAATAATGTGCATTACATATTTTTTCTGATTGTGCTGGAATTTGAACTCAGGTCTTTGGGCTCAAGTCATGTCTCCAGATCTTTTTGCTCTGGTTATTTTGGAGACAAAATCTTGCTTTTTGCCCAGGCCAGCCTGGCCCACAATCCTCCTATTTTACACTTCTCACTATCACAGAGATGACAGGCGCACACTGCCGTGCCCACCTATTGGTTGAAATAGGGTCTCGTGAACCATTTGCCCAGGTTGGCCTCGGATTGCAATCCTTCTGACCTCAGCCTGAGCAGTAGCTAAGATTACAGGTGTGAGGCACATAGTCTGATTGCAGTAGCTTTTATTTCTCTTTTCCTCTACTTAGCACACTGCAATTGTGACCAAGCTTATTTGACTCTAATACTCTCCATTGCCTTCGCATTCAGGAGAGCAGAGGGACTGCATTCTTTCTCATTCCTTGCATCCTAAAACAATTCATGTTGGATTTTAAAATGACATTATGCCTACAGAAACACTATACTAATATATTACATGAAGATACTCAAAACTATGATGATGAGAAGGAGAAGGAGGAAGGGGAGGAGAAGGAGGGCGGGAAGGAAGAGGAGGAGTTTGGAACTGCATTACCAGGTATAGATTGCTAGGCATGGATACTGAATTGTGTCAGTCTATAAATTTTGTCTTAACTGAAAATTCTTTGAGTGCTTTTCATTTTTCTTGAGTAGAAAGTGTGTTTCTTTACTCACAGGTAATAGAAGTGAGAGTTGATCCCTGTATAGCTACCCTTATCTCAACCAGCAAAAACCCTGTTCCTTCCTATTATTGCTTATACTCTCTCTACAACAAAATTAGAGATAAGGGCAAAATAGTTTCTGCTGGGTATTGAGGGGGTGGGGGGAGAGGGAGGGGGTTGAGTGGGTGGTAAGGGAGGGGGTGGGGGCAGGGGGAAGAAATGACCCAAGCCTTGTATGCACATATGAATAATAAAAGAAAAAAAAAGAAGTGAGAGTTGAAGGAGCAGAAGAATAATTAATAGGCATTTAAATACTTAGGAACTAAAGTATTGATTGTGTGTTTTGCCTGAATTTGAAAAACTTTTGTTCTATATTTCCTCCATGTTTTGTCAATATATTGAAGTAGTCAGTAGAGTTTTATTTCCATGGGCATCTGAAATCTCATCACAAATTTCTATGATGGCTACCAGTCAAATTTTATTTGAAATTTTATTGTTACATTTTTAAAATAAAAATATTGACAACAGTAGGAGAGGAAAGGAGGAAGCTTATATAATTTGAAATGCCTTCTAAATACTTCCTCCGGGGAAAAATAAATCATTGAAACAAATAAAATGAATAATGTAATTAGTATTTATTTTATTGATGCCCACATTTGATTCTCGTATTTGATGACCTCTTTAAAGTATGTTTCTATTACTGAGGTGATCAATATTATTTATGCATATTTTTCCACTTTTAGTAGTCTAAAAATATGCCAGTATGGAGATTCTAGATGTGCAGTATAACTAATACAGGGGAATTGTGTCCTCAGGTTCCAAATAAAGTGAAAACAGAAGCTGAGTACCAGTGGCTAACATGTGGAATCCTAGATGCTCAGGAGGCAGAGATCAGGAGGATCATGGTTCAGAGTCAGCCTTGGGCAAACAGTTCTCAAAACCCTAAGTCACTGGTATTATAGGTGTGAGTTACCACACCTGGCCCCATGAAAAGTTTTTATGGGATAAGTTAGCAGCCTAGAGTGTCACTGAAGGTAAGTAGGAACAGGCAGTACATATCAGAAGCTAAGATATCAGAATGACAGGGCTGAAGACAACTGTCTTAGAAGGGTCATGTCATCCATGCCCAACTTAAGTCCTTTGGCTTGACAATTTTTAAATCCAACACAAATTGCCAGTCTTTATGTAATAGAAGGCCCTCTACTTTTTCTCTGACTCATGGATTAATAGGAAGCCTTTTGGTAGAAGAAGTGGTAGGAGTATAGAGGGAGAAGCAACCCATCTTCTTCCACGTTAGAGGGTTCTTTGTCTAGAGGACCTACTTATTCTCAGCTATTTCATTATTATCAGTATATAGGTCCTAATTTTGTCCTTTTCAGAAGGCTGTGTGTGTGTGTGAGTGTGTGTGTGTTTGTGTGCATATATATATGAGAGAGCACATATCAATACATTTATCCATTTAACTGCTATTATCTCTCTCCAATGAGTTGTCCTGAACCCACAGGATCTAAAGAAAAATGATCCCAGAACCGTCTTTGCTGCAACCACAGCTTGAGTCTTGATTTATATATGACACTGGGACCTCTGAGAGTCTTCTGGGTTTACCCTATCAGCAGGAGTAGCAAAGAGCAAGTTACTTGTCTAATTACCCTTCTGTTTCCATAGTTCCCATTTTAATAAAATGATCATTTAAAGGGTGTAGCTTTTTCCAGGTAGGTTCTTTTTAAAAAATACAAAGCTACACAGGTCATGTGGTAGCAAGTGGATTTGGTTTTGCTTACTTTAACTAGCCTTCTTCGTAATTCATCCAAACAAAATCTCTTTTGTAAAAACCTCTCAAGAAGACATTGCCAAGGTGATTTTTTTTTCCCTCAAGTCTAATATCATTATGCTGCCATGTCGAAAAAAGAAATTATTTGTAGGGAAATTTGGGTTCCTACTGCCTTCAAAAAGCAGAACAAAGGAAAGGAGAAAGCTTTAATGGTGTTCAAGGAAAATATTTCTGGGTTAGATGACAGTTAATAGAACCGCGTTGACCTCACTGGTATTTCTTGCACTCTGTTGTAATTTTATCCTACGAAGCTCCCTCATTAATGCAGAGTATTAAACAAAATTCCCAAGTTATAATAGAAGCAATAGCAAAGAGCACCTTCTTTGTGAGCTCTGTCTTGACATTAAACCACTTGGGAATGTATTTAAGGAGCCACTGAAGTTATCTCATGTACAGACATTTCATTGCCAGATGGCAACTTTTTTCATTTTTTGTTGGTATGAAACAGGAAGTCTGTCTCAAAATGAATAGCCAGGATTGTGAAAATAAGACTAACAATGTATTCTTGAGAGTTTGATATGCATCAGACTGTACACTATGTACTTTAGTTAGATTTTTATTATTTTCTTCATCCTTGCAATGACCGCCAGTGGTAGGTATTTCCCCACCTCACAGAGGGAACAAAGCTAAGAGAGATTATGATAAAAAAAATGCTAAGAATTTCTCCTAGTACATGAGAGAGTCTAGATTCTGCAGCAGGTACTTGGGCTTTACTGCCTGCATCCCTTCTATTTAATATAGTTTTTCTTTGTGAACTATAGGAATATTCGGATATATGTTTAGCTTGGAATGTTTCAGAGTCTAGCTGTTATGAGATACTGAACTCTTAAAAGGTTATGTAAGTAACTCCCTCCCTTTCTTTTTTCTTTGAACAAGCACTCACTTCTGTGCTGCAAGTACTTCACTTGCTGTCTAGAAATAGTTGAACTGTACTGGAAGGCAAATAAGTGTCCCCACACTGGGAGACATGTTTTGGCACACAAGTTCAAGTATTATGTGAGGATTACATTAGAGTATCTTTTATGTTGGCTCTCTCCTCTGAGATTCTTGAGATCCTAACATAAGTTTTAGAACAACTCATTATTAGTTTTTTTGCAGTGCTGGAGATGGAACCCAGGACCCCACACATGCTAGGCAAGTACTCCACCATTGAGCAACACTCCCAACTTAACTGTTGCTCATTTTCTGAAAATCTTATTTCAGGGATCTATGTTTTTGTCAAACAGTCTATGGCATTTTATTTAAGCCAAATTGAAGCAGAGAGGAAAATTTTGCCCTGTGACATAGTTTTATTCTCTGGGTCAGTTCCTTTTTAAAAATTGACTTCAGGAACATATTCCTTTTAAACTGTACCTTTGTACAGAGGAATGAACTTGATTCTCTGACTCCAGCTCCATCTGCCTCAGTTGCTTTGAGGTTATGGTCTTAGTGTATCCCTGGGTTTTTATGACCTTACCATTTTATAAATAAGGAAAATTAAAATAGGAATATTTTAAAGATTTGTCCACAATTCCATAGAAAAATCCACGTGGGTCATAAAAGGCTATCACATACCCGCTGCACTCCTGGGTCTCTGAAACCATTTCATATTTCCATATATTTTTAAAAATTACCATTACTTAGAAATGAGATATTCTCATATGAGCTAAGTGATTGCTACACTAAGAATTCTTTCACCTTAATAAATCTCTCTTCCTGCATTTGTGTTACAGAGGAAGGAGCAAAAAGACTGAAATCAAAAGAAATAGGTCTTAGCTCCCTTCCTCTTGATTTAATTGGAATACTATTAAAAGTTAATCACTTATTTGATTATTCCCATTTGTCATTTCTACTTGTGAACTTGAAATAGGAAGCCAACATTTATCTAATATGTGACAAATTTTTATTCCTTTTGAATTATAAAACAATCCCCAATGGTTTTAACCCCAAGCGGGGGAAACCTGCTTCAACATTTGCTCAGACATTTGAAGTCCAGTGATAGCACAGTAAGTGATGAGAAAAGGTCTGGGGAGGCCAGAGCCATCAGAGCCTCTGATGTGGCATTTTTTCCTGTCAATCTCCAGACAACAGAATTTTGTTCCTTGTCACCACAGCATGCGTATATGTATATGTGTGTGTATACATATATATATGTATATGCTTATATATCTGTATATATATATTTATATGTATGTATAGATAGATAGGTAGATAGATGGATATTTCAACGTGGTGTTGATGTTTACTATGTTATCCTTAAATATAATGTAAAGGGATTCTGGTATGCATTTGATAAGGACTATTTAATGAAGTGATTCATGATTTTTTTTAATTTGGGTTTCTACCTAACTTGTTACCTTTCTTGTTAAGGCTCTGTAGAGTTCTATTCCATTTATATGATCTATTCCACATGATTTTGTTTATCCTTAAGTCTCTCACAATGCTTGGGAGATTTTTGTACTGTGCGACATTGTTCTCTCTCTCTCTCTCTCTCTCTCTTTCTCTCTCTCTCTTTTAGTAGGTTGAGAAGCCACCAACCAGCTTCCCTAAGGCAAGCTGTCTGCAAAGGAACAAGCCAGCTGGCTTGGCCAAGGTTGATCAATGATGAGAGGCAGGCTGGGTTCCAGGTTCACAAAAGCCACTCTGTGAAGAGTAGGTCAGCGGCTTCCCCAAAGCCAATTAACTGGCAGAAGTCTGAGGTGCCTGGTGCTAGCCAAATTCCCTGAGCCTGATGGTACTAGTAGGGAGTCCATCCTTGGGCTTCCTGGCAAACCAGACTTAAGTGTGTGGCAGATTGTGCTTTCTGACAGCCAGTGTGGCTTTATGGCTACCAGAACAAATAGCAGAGACCTGCCACTCCCACTCATGTTACCCAAGTAGACTGCTCAGCCTAGGCATAATAATAACTGACCCTCAGGAAGAGGGGCTTCAGCTGAATATCCATACCAGGAACTTGTTTCTACCTTATTTGAGCTGAAATTCTCTTCAAAGTTGACATGGATATGAATCATACCAGGGGTAAGTAATATGGAAATGGTTTGGAAGCAGGAAACATTACAGAGACCTTTGACAAGGCTATTTTAAAAGCCTCCTTCATAAGATACTGTTCTTAGAGTGACTGTCTGCAATGAAAAGAGACTGATGTCAAAACCCAAACGGAAACTTTCTCAGCAATTGCCCTTTGATTAACTAATCTCCTAAGAGTGTTTGTATGTAGAATCACAGTCTCTCCCTTTGTTTTCTCAACTATTACATTTTCATCTGTTATGTCCTTTCTGTATAAACTGCTTAATCATAATTTTAATGTGCCTGAATTATTTTGCTGAAGTTTTTAGATATCCTGGAGATATGGGGAGTTTAAAGAGTCAAATCTATAAAAATGAGGTAATTTACATTATCCAACTTTAATGCAATATGTTTCCACTTAGATCTGGCCTCTGTTCTAATTTCCAGTTTTGCATCTCAGTTCAAGCCAGCATGTCGCCCCCTTAGGAAGTCAAGACCATTTTGTGTGGCCTACCTCTCAGTTCCCAGTTATAATAAGTGTTTTCCTTAAGGCCATCTGAGCCCTTATTTAATGGCTTCCTCCTGGATTGTCCAATTAATATCCCCAACTAAGTTTCTTTGTCACATATCACACAAAACTCCTTCCCACCCTGTCACCCCCCTTTTTTTCCTGAAGCTTTTTAAAGTTTCCTCCAATAGCCAGATTCCTTCACAAATCCACTGAGTTACCACTCAACCTTATGAGCTCCATAATTATCCCCTCCCCCCACCTCCCATGGACACCTCTCTACTCTCTTAGGCATTTGTCTCCAGGCCTATTAAATCTCTCCAACATCAACATTATCATAATCATTAGTATATTTGAATCCAATTAAACTGCAATTACTCTGACCTTAGCCAGTCTTGGGTTATTACCAATTCAAGCATAATTTTGAAATATTTGGGAGGAAACTGGATTCTTGCCTCATGGTTTAAACTGTGTAAATATTTCTACTTGGTATTCCAAAAGTGAACCCTGTCTTTGTGTCATCTAAAATTAGGATGAGGTTGTTCCTATCAGAGGCTGCTTTCTGTCTATCATTAACCCAAATAATGCACATGTGTAAGTCCCTCTCCCAACTTTTATTCACCCGTCCTTTCTTTATTCACCCATTCAGTCCTTTTGAAGGATGGCTCCATGCAACTTGATTTCTTTAGCGGTACAGGGATTAAAAATGAATATGATGAAGGCAGATGCATTGGCTCACTCAGATGTTCAGGAGGATCAGATATGAGGATCACTTGAGTCCATGAGTTCAAGGGTAGGCTGGGAAACATGAGTCCTTGCCACAAGAAAAAGGAGGAAAGTGAATATGGTGGCTGAGATTCTGCCCTCATGAAAGTTATGATCCTTTGTAATGCTGATGACTTAAATTTATATGTCTTACCTCTTTCTGAATTTCTCTAACATATATACCTTTATCATTTTCTTTCATGCAATTTACCATTTTAATGTCATGTTTGCCAAAGCAGGGAAGTATAGCATAAAGATGAAGAACATCTGCTCTGGGGTCAAATGGAGAGAGGATTGAGTTCTTGAAATGCAACTGGAACATTCAATTCTTAATTTTATTTACTTTTAATTAAGTTTAATAGCTGGTAGACAATACACTGGACAGTTCCAGAAGAGAGCTATGGTTAATCCAAAGCTTAATGCTAACTAGCCATGTCATCTCAAGCACATACCTTCACATTTTTAAGCCTTATCTATGAAATGGAGGTTGAAATTATAAATATGCCAGAGGATTTTTTTAGGCTTACATGGAGTGATGTGTGTAATATTTGGTGCTGTACCTGTCAAGCAATAGTACTTAGAAAACATTTGTTGTTACTAAGTTTTGTTTTCTGTTCTTCACTTAATTTGTTTCATGGAGCTAAGCATAAAGAACTTGAGAACAGGAACTATGTCTACTTCTATTTCAATTCTTCATACACTATCACAGTAATGATCACATTAGGTGCTCAATAAAATATAACTTTTTTTAAAACCTGCTTTGGTATACCCTCAAATGACATTTTTATAACTTGGAATAATTTTGTCATAAATAATGATTTTTAGGCCAGGCGCCAGTGGCTCACATCTGTAATCCTAGCTACTCAGGAGGCAGAGATCAGGAGGATGGAGGTTTGAAGCCAGCCTGGGCAAATAGTTCGAGAGACCCTATCTTGAAAAACTCATCATGAAAAGGGCTGGTGAAGTGGCTCAAGGTGTAGGCCCTGGGTTCAAGTCCCAATACCACAAAAATGTTGTTTTGAACAAAATCACATGTAAATTATGCTCACATTTTCCTTTATATGTATGGAAATTGTATTTTGGAAATAATATTTTACTGAATTTATGTTGACTACTCTTATAGTATACCAATAGGCACCAAAAATTTTACAAAAAGAGAAAGAAAAAGTGAGAAGTGATGATGGTTTTCTGTAACTGCCTGAAGACATTCAATAAGTCAGCAGATATAAATAAGAAAACTATGACCCATTTCAAGTCACTTGTATAAATAACTTGCTCAAGATCAGGCACCTAGGAAATTGTAAAGCCAGGATCCAGTTTGACATTCATGGCTTCCTGAAGCTCATATGCTGTACTGTTACTTATAATGAAACCTTTTGGTTCTTCTCTTAATTAAACTTACCAGCATGTCAAAAGGTTAAATGTCATTTAAGTCATGTGGAAGCTGCTATTCTCTGCTATTGCTTCCTTTTGTGAGCAAGGAGAACTTCATTTCCAGAAATGGTTTTGGTACCAGAATATTACAAATTCCAGAATCATTCCTTGGCATAAACATTTTTAAAACAAGAGGGTTATGCCATGAAGTAATATTTTCTGATTTCTGCAAATATTGCTCCCTGTAGAACCAGAAGATTACTTCTTGAGGTTTCTGTACAAAATATTTCTTCTATTTCTTAATAAGTGGACTAATGGGTGAGCTACTCATATTTCTGAAAGCCCTCCTTCTGTGTAGATGATCATAGCCCATTATTTAGCGGAAAAGAGTCTGCCAGTGACCAGCATCTGTCTTGGAAAGCCTGTACACATCATTGTTTGAGTTCAGTGTCTTTTAATAGCATCCTGCTCATTCTTTGCAGTCAACAGGTCCGGATTTGTAGTCTGTGAGCACATACATTTCTCAGTGATTGTATATATGTCTGTAGGTCTCCTCAGAAGTGTTTAATTAGTATCTTGAGGAGATAGTGTAGGAAAAAGAAAGTTTCACTAATGGTAACAGAGTTATAGGAACAGAAATTCAATTCAGATGTGTGTGCCTAAGAAATGTTGGAGAATCTCCTGGTTATCTCACAAATCTTTAACTATTTGGTTATGTACTCCAGCAGAGAAAAATCTATCAAAAGTTTTGTCAAGTCATAAAAGAACAAAGTCCTCTAGCTTTTCCAAATAATTCTGTTTCTTTTTTAATGCCACTTGGAAACGAGCCTCTTCGAAAGTTCTTAAGCTTTTAAAGCTAGGAATTCTTTGCTTCCTCACCTTTCTTACTAAACTTGCAGTTACCAAACTTGAAAGAGTAGCCTGAGTTAATGCGTTGGTTTTAACTGGTAGCCCAAAAGGAGATAGTTTTGGAGTCAGCTGACCTCTTCAACAGTCCTGGGAGACCAGAGTCATATGCACATAGGAAAACAGTTAATGGACCAGGAAAGCAAAGGTTTAGTTGCAGGGTCTTCCCTACTGTCTTCTCTCTATCACAGCAAGAGAGCTTCTGGGTAAAAAAGTGTCATTATAGGAAGTGCTAAGGTACCTAAGCCTAATTATTTTTCTTTAGTTTTACTTTTATTTTTTTCAGGACTGAGTATTTTAAAGGCATTCAAGAGTGAGGGAAATAGAGGGAAAAACGATGAGCATTAATTTCCTCTTACCTTGTAACAATTCCAGTAGGTGGTGTGATATAAAGTCAAGGGGTTAATATATTTGAAAAATGAAGAAAATACACTTGGAATTGTATTATAAGCATGTCATTCTGCATAGCATTTTATCAAGATTGTGGAATTTGCTAATAACCCAGAGTTGTGAAATTGTCAATTACTACCAAGTGTTTTAATATCTGTGGCCTCAATTTGGTCATCTGTAAAACAGTGTTGATAATATTGCCTATTCCACAGAGTTTACTGTGAAGATTAAAAAGATAATGTATTTAGAGTCTCTGACAAATCTGTCCTCAGTAAATATTAGCTATTATGATCATTATTACATTATTATTGCCCAAAAGTTTAGGCCATTGCTTCACTGCACCAAAGACAAATCAGTTCTGTTTCGTCTCAAGTATAGTTTTCCTGGGTGTGTTTTTCCCCTCCAAAATGACCGAGCGCTGTGTTCACAGCAGGCCTGGCTTGTCTTCACATTGCTTTCTCTCCTTGCCTCACTGGGGTCAGAGGTCCCCAATAATGCTCTGTATGACTCCGGCCCAAGTCCCTTTCCTGTGCTCAGGAAATCTGAAGGTGACAGTTAGGGTCAGCATCATCTGCCAGAATTGCAGAGACCCCTCCGTGAATTGTGGGGGGACAGCAAGCAAAGAAGTCTGTCATGGACCAGAAGCAAATGACCTTGAGTCTGTAGGATCACTTTTCATCCAGACATCGCTAACTTTTTCCAAGGTGTAATTTATGGCATCGAGAGTTCCCTTTGCACATGTTAATGTGTTTCTTCATTCGAATGGGATAAAAAGTATAGGACTCTTTGGTGAAGATAGACCTTTCACCTCCACCTAAAACTTTTCACCACTGTGTTGTCCCTAAAAACTGTTTTACTGTTGTTTTAAATCTGTAAATAGCCTAGGCTTAAAAGTGTAGATAGCTTGGAATCTGTTTGTTCTTTACTTGCTTTCCTAAGTTCTGCCTCAAAGCCATTACTCTAGCCAGAGAAGTAAGAGTATGCATTCTTCACATGTAGGAATAATTCTCCATTTCTCTCTCTTCTTCCCCCTAAGAGTGACTCTAGACACCAAATAAATGTCAGCATCTCCCAGTTCTGTGTGCCCTTTAACACTTCTAGCTTTGTATCTGTGCTACAGATCAGCAGTGGTTTCAGTTTCCAAGTGTGGGGTGGAGGGTTTAGTGGAGAACTGGGGAGGGGGAGCCAAGAGAAAAGGAGGGAGGAGAGAATAAGGAAGGGACACAAAAGAGACAAATAGACTTACACAGGGCAATGACATGGCTCTGTGTTTCACTTAAAACTTGTGTTCTTTACCACACTTTCTGGATATATGGTGGTAAACTGTCAGAATACTGATGAGGCCAGAAATGCTATTGGAGTCTTTCTCTCTGCCACACCAACCCACACCCCCACTTTTCTTGTGGGGAAGGATGCAATGTAGCAGTGCTCCAGTATGTCTGTGTACCAGTAGCATCAGTGTCCCCCCTGGGCAGTCTGCTTCCTAGGTGGACTCCCTGCCTGCCGAGCTGTTCCTGCACTGGCTCATCTCTAATTAAAGTTCTTGCTATGAACGATTTTTAAGTACTGGAGCTTAATGAAGTTAGAAAGGATTTGGATGCAGTTTGTGAAGACTTCAAATTGTTTGAGTTTTTTTCTCTAGGGAGAATTGTAAAGTCTGGAGGCATTTTGAATTACTTAAAATGTATTCCATTTTATTCTTTTCAAAAATTCTCTTTTAGTGGTGGATAGCTGAAAGGAAAGCCCACTATCCACCTTTCTCCCTGCAAAACATTGTAACTTGCTTTGCAAAGTGGCTTCTTGGGAATTTACAAGTCTTTGAATACTGTTTCCTAATTAAAGCAGTGCCTGTGTCTTTAATTCTCATCGGCAGATCTGCCTTTGACCTTCTAGTATCTAAGAGTTGAAAGTACAGATGCATTCATTCAAGATATTGTGAAGCTTGTGTATTTGGATGCGTAGCCCTTTCACTGATTCCTGAAGCTATATGCTCAGCTGGGCTGAGCAGGACCAAAAAAAAAAAAAAAGTATGACCCACATAGTTCCACAAATATCTATGGAGTGAATTCTCTGTCCTTCGGTGGCTTGTTGCTGACCAGTAAAATGCTGCATAAGACTTTCTGTTAGAGATTGGAGTAGCAGTCATTTGTCATCAATAGCTGTAATTAGGTTTATCTACCCTTTTAACCAATACCATAATCTTTACCAGATTGTTATTGTTTGGGGCCATGGAGAGGAATTCTGGAAAAGTATTTTAAAGATTGATTTCGAAGCAGTCCATCTCCTTTGGGAATCCTTCATTTTATCCACCCTTTATTCATTTTCTCTCAAATATTCAAATGCTTTCTCAGAATGAAATGTCATGAAAGCATGTCATGTATCTGAAAAATAATTAATATAATTGACAGCAACGTCGGTTTTCTGCTGAGGTGTGTTTCTCCGAATTCCACTGTGCAATCTTTAATATTGATCCAATTGTTAGGGAGTCTTGTCACTCTTCACTTACCATACCTGGGCTAAATATTTGCAGGTCAAGGACCCTTCAACGACAGAATGTTTACATCTGTATTATAATATTCATTCAACAGAAGCAAGTCTCCTTTCACGTGTGTTGGGGCATCATCTACTTAATGTCTGCCTGTGTGTGCAAGAAGTGTACACAGTGTGGATACAGTGCTCGCCCACATTTGACAGTTTATTCAGTGTGTACATTGCATATAATATTATAAGTAGCATATCCAAGTGTTGGAATCTAGGAAATAGGAGTTCAGCACTTAAAGTGTCCAGGTTGCACCTGAACTAGCTGGAGCCTGCCAGCCCCTGCAAGCCCACTGAGAGCATCTGTCTCGCCACCACCTTGCTCATGCTGTCTCCTCTGCAGGCCCTCCGATTCTTCTGACTATGAGCATAAATCATCCACCTGTCAGGAGCTCTTGCTGCCTGGATTATGCAATGTGCCTGCCTTCATTTGGAGGTGGTGTGAGCAGGAGATTGCTGCAAATGGTTTGCATTCATTTTAATGCCATTCTGGCATTTCTTCAGCTTTAATGAGGGGATTACGGTGGTGACAATGACTTTCAGAGACAATGAAAGTCTTCAAGATTCTGGAATTTGCTTTGTATGTTGGGGATAGTTCAGTTTGAGATCTCATTTTTTTTTAAATCCCAAATAAACCAGTGGTTTAGACATTTAGGGAAAAAGTAGGACATTGCACAAAGCCAGCTGTCCACAGCTCTATCTGTTGGATTTGTAATAGTTCCCTTCGAGCTGATGAACTAAAATCAGTCACATTTATTGCTGATCTTTAGGTTAGTTACTTTTTCAGGGGTTGACTTTGCACATTTTGGTCTGTCTCTCCCCCTTTTTCTCCTTAGTTGCCTTATTCTGCAAAATAAATAAAACCTAGAAAGTTTTCAGTAATTTTAACTTCACTAATTGTTGATTAGTAAAGGTAAATCAATTTAAAAAAATTCTTTTTGTGCTGGGCATGAGATCCCAGCACAAAAAGGAGTCTGAGTAGTATCGTGAGTTCAAGGCCAGTCTGGGTTGCATAGCAAGACCCTGTCTCAAAACAACAACAAAAAAATTATTTTGTATTTCAAATTTCAATCTCTTCTGCTATATTTAGGATAAGCTCCATTGCCTTTTATATGTGTGATACATTTGAAAATGTAAAACTTTAATTTTCTTTAACTAGTGTGTCCTTTGGTTAGACTTCATGATATAACTAGAACTGGATTGGTTTGAAATGCGAGAGTGAAAATTCCCTGAGTCCACTAACTACTAGCCAATATCAAGAGAGTGAGACTCAGCATTATGAAGGCTTTATAGTCTCTTTGAAAAATGTTTGGATATAGTTTAATGTAGGAATCTTTGTGAATTAATTCACATTGTAGTATACTGGACAGTGTACGTGTGTTCTTTTATTGTCATAGAACCTGAGATGAAAGTAGGCATTAGATTTAACTTTCTAATTTTTTTTTAGAAGCCTTCAGGACCTCTTGCATGTGTTTATTTGCTTGAAGTGGGATTCAGGGCACCTCAGGAGTGAGAGAATGACAGTTCACTGCTGGTTTCCTGTCCCCTGGCCTCCTCATGCCACCCCTCTTTCCGCCTCTTCTACTGTCAAACCCAGAGAGCTTCCCAGTTTCCCTTGGGCACATGTGGGTGAATTTTATTACAGTCCAAGACACTGGACTGTATATAAAATTCCTGAAGAATAGACACTCACATTCATTCCACTGTGTGTGCATTGTAAATATGTGTATATATTTATTATATATGCATATATAATTCATGTACCTGTGTATTTACATTTCATTAGCATATATAATAAATACACATCTATGTGAATATGTGTCATATGTACACAAACATGTATATATATATATATATATATATATATATACCCCTTTTGATTAATACTGAAGCAAGATTTTTGTATTAATGCAGAACACATTGAGATTTGGTCTACATTAGGGAGAAAACAAAGGAAGAGATTAAACAATGCTCTAGAGAACTTGGGTTTTTATAACAGTTTTTTAAATTTTTTTTTGACTATACTAGGGTTTGAACTCAGGGCCACACACTTGCTAAGCAGGCTCTATACCACTTGAGTCATTCTACCAGTCGTTATAACAATTTTTCATAGCTCAAGAAAAATGTTTTTTTCTTCAATAATAAATAGTGCTTCCATATATCTTAGGTACACACAATAATTTAATGTGTTGAAATGTGATAAAAACACATTCTACCAGTGTTCAGAACACAATTTACCAAGATAATAAGTGACTCTCAGCTCTAGAATAGGAGCTTTTTCTATTAGTATGGCTTCAGATTTTCATGTGCCCTGGGGAA